>NC_140994.1:265126061-265726061 GCF_052327205.1 Somniosus microcephalus | reverse complement strand
CTCCTCCCACAGCCCATGAACACTCTCCCCTATCCTGGACTCACCCCACCCATTGAATCTTCTCCCACAGCCCATGGACACTCTCCCCTATCATGGACTCTACCCACCCATTTAATCTCCTCCCACAGCCCATGTACACCCTCCCCTATCATGGACTCTACCCACCCATTTAATCTCGTCCCACAGCCCATGTACACTCTCCCCTATCATGGACTCTCCTCACCCATTTAATCTCCTCCCACAGCCCATGTACACTCTCCCCTATCATGGACTCTACAAACCCATTTAATCTCCTCCCACAGCCCATGTACACTCTCCCCTATCATGGATTCTACCCACCCATTTAATCTCCTCCCACAGCCCATGTACACTCTCCCCTATCATGGACCCTACCCACCCATTTAATCTCCTCCCACAGCCCATGTACACTCTCCCCTATCATGGACTCTACCCACCCATTTAATCTCCTCCCACAGCCCATGTACACTCTCCCCTATCACGGACTCTCCCCACCCATTTAATCTCCTCCCACAGCCCATGTACACTCTCCCCTATCATGGACTCTACCCACCCATTTAATCTCCTCCCACAGCCCATGTACACTCTCCCCTATCATGGACTCTACCCACCCATTTAATCTCCTCCCACAGCCCATGTACACTCTCCCATATCACGGACTCTACCCACCCATTTAATCTCCTCCCACAGCCCATGTACACTCTCTCCTTTCCTGAACTCTACCCACCCATTTAATCTCCTCCCACAGCCCATGTACACTCTCCCCTATCACGGACTCTCCCCACGCATTTAATCTCCTCCCACAGCCCATGTACACTCTCCCCTATCATGGACTCTACCCACCCATTTAATCTCCTCCCACAGCCCATGTACACTCTCCCCTATCCTGAACTCTCCCCACCCATTTAATCTCCTCCCACAGCCCATGTACACTCTCCCTTATCACGGACTCTACCCACCCATTTAATCTCCTCCCACAGCCCATGTACGCTCTCCCCTATCACGGACTCTACCCACCCATTTAATCTCCTCCCACAGCCTATGTACACTCTCCCCTATCATGGACTCTACCCACCCATTTAATCTCCTCCCACAGCCTATATACACTCTCCCCTATCATGGACTCGACCCACCCATTTAATCTCCTTCCACAGCCCATGGACACTCTCCCCTATCATGGACTCTCCCCACCCATTTAATCTCCTCCCAGAGCCCATGTACACTCTCCCCTATCATGGACTCTACCCACCCATTTTAATCTCCCCCCACAGCCCATGTACACTTTCCCCTATCATGGACTCTACCCACCCATTTAATCTCCTCCCACAGCCCATGTACACTCTCCCCTATCATGGACTCTGCCCACCCATTTAATCTCCTCCCACAGCCCATGTACACTCTCCCCTATCATGGACTCTCCCCACCCATTTAATCTCCTCCCACAGCCCATGTACACTCTCCCCTATCATGGACTCTCCCCACCCATTTAATCTCCTCCCACAGCCCATGCACACTCTCCCCTATCATGGACTCGACCCACCCATTTAATCTCCTCCCAGAGCCCATGTACACTCTCCCCTATCATGGACTCTCCCCACCCATTTAATCTCCTCCCACAGCCCATGTACACTCTCCCCTATCATGGACTCTCCCCACCCATTTAATCTCCTCCCACAGCCCATGCACACCCTCCCCTATCATGGACTCTACCCACCCATTTAATCTCCTTCCACAGCCCATGTACACTCTCCCTTATCACGGACTCTACCCACCCATTTAATCTCTTCCCACAGCCCATGTACACTCTCCCCTATCACGGACTCTACCCACCCATTTAATCTCCTCCCACAGCCTATGTGCACTCTCCCCTATCATGGACTCTACCCACCCATTTAATCTCCTTCCACAGCCCATGTACACTCTCCCCTATCACGGACTCTACCCACCCGTTTAATCTCCTCCCACAGCCTATGTACACTCTCCCCTATCATGGACTCGACCCACCCATTTAATCTCCTTCCACAGCCCATGGACACTCTCCCCTATCATGGACTCTCCCCACCCATTTAATCTCCTCCCAGAGCCCATGTACACTCTCCCCTATCTTGGACTCTACCCACCCATTTTAATCTCCCCCCACAGCCCATGTACACTTTCCCCTATCATGGACTCTACACACCCATTTAATCTCCTCCCACAGCCCATGTACACTCTCCCCTATCATGGACTCTACCCACCCATTTAATCTCCTCCCACAGCCCATGTACACTCTCCCCTATCATGGACTCTCCCCACCCATTTAATCTCCTCCCACAGCCCATGTACACTCTCCCCTATCATGGACTCTCCCCACCCATTTAATCTCCTCCCACAGCCCATGTACACTCTCCCCTATCATGGACTCTACCCACCCATTTAATCTCCTTCCACAGCCCATGTACACTCTCCCCTATCATGGACTCTCCCCACCCATTTAATCTCCCCCCACAGCCCATGTACACTCTTCCCTATCATGGACTCTACCCACCCATTTAATCTCCTCCCACAGCCCATGTACACTCTCCCCTATCATGGACTCTACCCACCCATTTAATCTCCTCCCACAGCCCATGTACACTCTCCCCTATCATGGACTCTACCCACCCATTTAATCTCGTCCCACAGCCCATGTACACTCTCCCCTATCATGGACTCTCCCCACCCATTTAATCTCCTCCCACAGCCCATGTACACTCTGCCCTATCATGGACTCTACCCACCCATTTAATCTCCTCCCACAGCCCATGTACACTCTCCCCTATCATGGACTCTACCCACCCATTTAATCTCCTCCCACAGCCCATGTACACTCTCCCCTATCATGGACTCTACCCACCCATTTAATCTCCTCCCACAGCCCATGTACACTCTCCCCTATCCGGGACTCTCCCCACCCATTTAATCTCCTTCCACAGCCCATGTACACTCTCCCCTATCATGGACTCTACCCACCCATTTAATCTCCTCCCAGAGCCCATGTACACTCTCCCCTATCATGGACTCTACCCAGCCATTTAATCTCCTCCCACAGCCCATGTACACTCTCCCCTATCATGGACTCTACCCACCCATTTAATCTCCTCCCACAGCCCATGTACACTCTCCCCTATCATGGACTCTACCCACCCATTCAATCTCCTCCCACAGCCCATGTACACTCTCCCCTATCACGGACTCTACCCACCCATTTAATCTCCTCCGACAGCCCATGTACACTCTCCCCTACCCTGAACTCTACCCACCCATTTAATCTCCTCCCACAGCCCATGTACACTCTCCCCTATCACGGACTCTCCCCACCCATTTAATCTCCTCCCACAGCCCATGTACACTCTCCCCTATCATGGATTCTACCCACCCATTTAATCTCCTCCCACAGCCCATGTACACTCTCCCCTATCCTGCACTCCAGCCACCCATTTAATCTCCTCCCACAGCCCATGTACACTCTCCCCCATCACGGACTCTACCCACCCATTTAATCTCCTCCCACAGCCGATGTACACTGTCCCCTATCATGGACTCTACCCACCCATTTAATCTCCTCCCACAGCCCATGTACGCTCTCCCCTATCACGGACTCTACCCACCCATTTAATCTCCTCCCACAGCCTATGTACACTCTCCCCTATCATGGACTCTACCCACCCATTTAATCTCCTCCCACAGCCTATGTACACTCTCCCCTATCATGGACGCGACCCACCCATTTAATCTCCTTCCACAGCCCATGGACACTCTCCCCTATCATGGACTCTCCCCACCCATTTAATCTCCTCCCAGAGCCCATGTACACTCTCCCCTATCATGGACTCTACCCACCCATTTTAATCTCCCCCCACAGCCCATGTACACTTTCCCCTATCATGGACTCTACCCACCCATTTCATCTCCTCCCACAGCCCATGTACACTCTCCCCTATCATGGACTCTGCCCACCCATTTAATCTCCTCCCACAGCCCATGTACACTCTCCCCTATCATGGACTCTACCCACCCATTTAATCTCCTCCCACAGCCCATGTACACTCCCCCCTATCATGGACTCTACCCACCCATTTAATCTCGTCCCACAGCCCATGTACACTCTCCCCTATCATGGACTCTCCCCACCCATTTAATCTCCCCCCACAGCCCATGTACACTCTGCCCTATCATGGACTCTACCCACCCATTTAATCTCCTCCCACAGCCCATGTACACTCTCCCCTATCATGGACTCTACCCACCCATTTAATCTCCTCCCACAGCCCATGTACACTCTCCCCTATCATGGACTCTACCCACCCATTTAATCTCCTCCCACAGCCCATGTACACTCTCCCCTATCCGGGACTCTCCCCACCCATTTAATCTCCTTCCACAGCCCATGTACACTCTCCCCTATCATGGACTCTACCCACCCATTTAATCTCCTCCCAGAGCCCATGTACACTCTCCCCTATCATGGACTCTACCCACCCATTTAATCTCCTCCCACAGCCCATGTACACTCTCCCCTATCATGGACTCTACCCACCCATTTAATCTCCTCCCACAGCCCATGTACACTCTCCCCTATCATGGACTCTACCCACCCATTTAATCTCCTCCCACAGCCCATGTACACTCTCCCCTATCACGGACTCTACCCACCCATTTAATCTCCTCCGACAGCCCATGTACACTCTCCCCTACCCTGAACTCTACCCACCCATTTAATCTCCTCCCACAGCCCATGTACACTCTCCCCTATCACGGACTCTCCCCACCCATTTAATCTCCTCCCACAGCCCATGTACACTCTCCCCTATCATGGATTCTACCCACCCATTTAATCTCCTCCCACAGCCCATGTACACTCTCCCCTATCCTGCACTCTAGCCACCCATTTAATCTCCTCCCACAGCCCATGTACACTCTCCCCCATCACGGACTCTACCCACCCATTTAATCTCCTCCCACAGCCGATGTACACTGTCCCCTATCATGGACTCTACCCACCCATTTAATCTCCTTCCACAGCCCATGTACACTCTCCCCTATCATGGACTCTCCCCACCCATTTAATCTCCTCCCACAGCCCATGTCCACTCTCCCCTATCATGGACTCTACCCACCCATTTAATCTCCCCCCACAGCCCATGTACACTCTCCCCTATCATGGACTCTACCCACCCATTTAATCTCCTCCCACAGCCCATGTACACTCTCCCCTATCATGGACTCTACCCACCCATTTAATCTCCTCCCACAGCCCATGTACACTCTCCCCTATCATGGACTCTCCCCACCCATTTAATCTCCTCCCACAGCCCATGTACACTCTCCCCTATCATGGACTCTACCCTCCCATTTAATCTCCTCCCACAACCCATGTGCACTCTCCCCTATCATGGACTCTACCCACCCATTTAATCCCCTCCCACAGCCCATGTACACTCTCCCTTATCATGGACTCTCCCCACCCATTTAATCTCCTCCCACAGCCCATGTACACTCTCCCCTATCCTGGACTCTACCCACCCAATACAATACAATACAATACAAATCGCTTTATTGGCATGATAAGGTACATCTTATGTTGCCAAAGCATCAAAATACATTTATGGTTGAACACATAAACGCGGTTCCATTCATACAGTGTATAAACAGGTATATCCCTGAGTTTATAAATATATTTTCGCCTTGTTTATATATACTCTTGTCTTAGTTTACTGGTTGTCCCTCTGTTCATGGCAAGCTGTAACATAGTGTGCCGCCAGTGTTACACAGCTTCTCTCCTCCCCCATTAGGAATGGGAGTTTTTGGTTGTCAGTCAGATTTCTGAATTCAGGGCATATTTGTGAGAATTTTTGATAGAAATTCTCTCTGATGCCCTGATATTTTCCACAGGCTGTGAGGAAGTGCACCCATTTAATCTTGTCCCACAGCCCATGTACACTCTCCCCTATCATGGACTCTCCCCACCCATTTAATCTCCTCCCACAGCCCATGTACACTCTGCCCTATCATGGACTCTACCCACCCATTTAATCTCCTCCCACAGCCCATGTACACTCTCCCCTATCATGGACTCTACCCACCCATTTAATCTCCTCTCACAGCCCATGTACACTCTCCCCTATCATGGACTCTACCCACCCGTTTAATCTCCTCCCACAGCCGATGTACACTCTCCCCTATCATGGACTCTACCCACTCATTTAATCTCCTCCCACAGCCCATGTACACTCTCCCCTATCCTGGACTCTCCCCACCCATTTAATCTCCTTCCACAGCCCATGTGCACTCTCCCCTATCATGGACTGTACCCACCCATTTAATCTCCTCCCAGAGCCCATGTACACTCTCCCCTATCATGGACTCTACCCACCCATTTAATCTCCTCCCACAGCCCATGTACACTCTCCCCTATCATGGACTCTACCCACCCATTTCATCTCCTCCCACAGCCCATGTACACTCTCCCCTATCATGGACTCTCCCCACCCATTTAATCTCCTCCCACAGCCCATGTACACTCTCCCCTATCACGGACTCTACCCACCCATTTAATCTCCTCCGACAGCCCATGTACACTCTCCCCTACCCTGAACTCTACCCACCCATTTAATCTCCTCCCACAGCCCATGTACACTCTCCCCTATCACGGACTCTCCCCACCCATTTAATCTCCTCCCACAGCCCATGTACACTCTCCCCTATCATGGACTCTACCCACCCATTTATTCTCCTCCCACAGCCCATGTACACTCTCCCCTATCCTGAACTCTACCCACCCATTTAATCTCCTCCCACAGCCCTTGTACACTCTCCCCTATCACGGACTCTACCCACCCATTTAATCTCCTCCCACAGCCCATGTACACTCTCCCCTATCACGGATTCTACCCACCCATTTAATCTCCTCCCACAGCCTATGTACACTCTCCCCTATCATGGACTCTACCCACCCATTTAATCTCCTTCCACAGCCCATGTACACTCTCCCCTATCACATACTCTACCCACCCATTTAATCTCCTCCCACAGCCTATGTACACTCTCCCCTATCATGGACTCTACCCACCCATTTAATCTCCTTCCACAGCCCATGGACACTGTCCCCTATCATGGACTCTCCCCACCCATTTAATCTCCTCCCACAGCCCATGTACACTCTCCCCTATCATGGACTCTACCCACCCATTTAATCTCCCCCCACAGCCCATGTACACTCTCCGCTATCATGGACTCTACCCACCCATTTAATCTCCTCCCACAGCCCATGTACACTCTCCCCTATCATGGACTCTACCCACCCATTTAATCTCCTCCCACAGCCCATGTACACTCTCCCCTATCATGGACTCTCCCCACCCATTTAATCTCCTCCCACAGCCCATGTACACTCTCCCCTTTCATGGACTCTCCCCAGCCATTTAATCTCCTCCCACAGCCCATGTACACTCTCCCCTATCACGGACTCTACCCACCCATTTAATCTCCTCCCACAGCCCATGTACACTCTCCCCTATCACGGACTCTACCCACCCATTTAATCTCCTCCCACAGGCTATGTACACTCTCCCCTATCATGGACTCTACCCACCCATTTAATCTCCTTCCACAGCCCATGTACACTCTCCCCTATCACATACTCTACCCACCCATTTAATCTCCTCCCACAGCCTATGTACACTCTCCCCTATCATGGACTCTACCCACCCATTTAATCTCCTTCCACAGCCCATGGACACTGTCCCCTATCATGGACTCTCCCCACCCATTTAATCTCCTCCCACAGCCCATGTACACTCTCCCCTATCATGGACTCTACCCACCCATTTAATCTCCCCCCACAGCCCATGTACACTCTCCCCTATCATGGACTCTACCCACCCATTTAATCTCCTCCCACAGCCCATGTACACTCTCCCCTATCATGGACTCTACCCACCCATTTAATCTCCTCCCACAGCCCATGTACACTCTCCCCTATCATGGACTCTCCCCACCCATTTAATCTCCTCCCACAGCCCATGTACACTCTCCCCTATCATGGACTCTACCCACCCATTTAATCTCCTCCCACAGCCCATGTACACTCTCCCCTATCATGGACTCTCCCCAGCCATTTAATCTCCTCCCACAGCCCATGTACACTCTTCCCTATCATGGACTCTACCCACCCATTTAATCTCCTTCCACAGCCCATGTACACTCTCCCCTATCATGGATTCTCCCCACCCATTTAATCTCCCCCCACAGCCCATGTACACTCTCCCCTATCATGGACTCTCCCCACCCATTTAATATCCTCCCACAGCCCATGTACACTCTCCCCTATCATGGGGGGGATTTTAACTCAGGTGCGGGATGGTTTCCTGTTATCCAAATTTTGTGTTTCCAACACAAATCTAAATGGATGTGGGAGATTGATGCAATTTTAACTTAAGTGGCCAATTGATTTCCAGCGTGTGGGAAGCCTTTGCAAATGGAGTTTTCATGACTGAAAGTCCCCTCCGATGACGTCATCATTGCTGCTGTATTTAAGGTCCACAGCAAGCCTTGCTTCTGCTGCAGACTGCCAAGCTTCTTGACTGTGCAGTGTGAGGGAGCTGCAGCAAAAATGACAAGCGGGAGGGCCAGATCAGCTCCTCGCTTTGACGAGGTGGCACTGCAGGCATCAGCGGATGGGGCTACAGCCAACAGGGAGGTGCTCTTCCCTTCATCAGGGAGGAAGAGGCCTCTCACTCAGACCAAGGCAGTGTGGATGCAGGTGGCTGAGGAGATCAACTCCTTGGGAGTCACCCGCAGAACCTGGATACAGTGCAGGAAAAGATTTCATGACCTTCAGCGCACTGGAAAAGTGAGTATGAATTTCCATCATCCCCAATCTGATCCCCATTGCCTTTCCTCACCAGCACTCAGCTTTAGCAATCTCTTCCTCCGCTTCCCACTTGACACTGACATCCATGCACCCTTACCCATTCCCTCTCTCTCTATGCTCACATTCACGTAACTATTCCACCATGCAGCCCTCACACTCCCTATCACTCTGATGCTTTGAACACAACTGACAACACACAGGGAGAGCCCTTGGTCTTGCCACCTCACTCCATCTTTGTCTCCTTCTAAGTATCTATGCTATGCAATCTCTACACTGACTCCTTCATTCTCACTCAACCTCCACTTGTCTCCCTCATTGCAGGAAAAGAGAGCTCACAACAAAAGAGAGCGAGCCAGGACAGGAGGAGGGACAGCCTCAGTAGCCCACCTGACCCCCTGGGAGGAGGCCGTCCTGGAAATTATGGGCATTGAGGATGATTTGCGCGTGGGGGACGGACAGACGGGTGTAATGCAGCAAGCTGGTGACAGAAAAGTTTCCCATCTCTCTCTTTGACATTGCATGAGTCGCTGATAATGATTGTGAAGCTGTAACAGATGAACTTATGAGCATCTGCAATATGCAATGTGCATGTAGCCTTTGCATCACATCTCTGACTCTTTCCTTTACTCCCCCACAGAACCATCACAAGCATCCGACCCCCCTAGCCAGGAAGAAGAGGCTGAGGAGCCAGACTCCTCAGAGGAAGCTGCAACCTCTGAGGGCGCAGCGTCACCACAATTCAGCGCACCCAGCACCAGCGCAGGCACTCACACCTCGGTGGGACTTTCGGGACATAGAGTAGTGTTGTCACCTGGTGTATCACAGCTCACAAGTGAACATCAGCAGATTGTGGAGACAGGGACAGCACTGGAGAGTCCTAGTCGGAGGGCGCAGGACTCTGCCAGCTCGGCTCAGCAGCATGTCGACCCTCTGCCTCTGGGTCCATCCGTAAGATCAGAGGTGATGGAACTCCAGGCACAGATGCAGGAGTCTCTGGCAGGTTTTGTCTCTCGGGTCGCTGCGAGTGTGGAGCTAATGGAGGAGTCCATAGCGAACATAACCAGAGCCTTTGTGGAGTCATTGGTGCATGAACGCATCATCACGGAAAGGATGGCCCCTCTCAAACAGATATACCGCTTTGGATACTGATGGGGGGGGATGGCTTATCAGGGGAAGGCAGCAGCAGCCAACTTCCTGGCACCAGGGATGGCTCTGCTGCACAGGATGGGAGGAAAAAGAGGGGGAGAGCTATAGTAATAGGGGATTCTATTGTAAGGGGAATAGATAGGCGTTTCTGCGGCCGCAAACGAGACTCCAGGGTGGTGTGTTGCCTCCCTAGTGCAAGGGTCAAGGATGTCTCGGAGCGGCTGCAGGGCATTTTGGAAGGGGAGGGTGAACAGCCAGTTGTCGTGGTGCATATAGGCACCAACGATATTGGTAAAAACCGGGATGAGGTCCTAAAAGCTGAATATAGGGAGTTAGGAGGTAAATAAAAAAATAGGACCTCAAAGGTAGTAATCTCAGGATTGCTACCAGTGCCACGTGCTAGTCAGAGTAGAAATAGAAGGATATTTCAGATGAATACGTGGCTAGAGGAATGGTGCCAGGGGGAGGGATTCAAATTCCTGGGACATTGGAACCGGTTCTGGAGGATGTGGGACCAGTACAAACTGGACGGTTTGCACCTGGGCAGGACCGGGACCGATGTCCTAGGGGGAGTGTTTGCTAATGCTCTGGGGGAGGGTTTAAACTAAAATGGTAGGGGGTTGGGAACCTGAGCGGGGAGACAGAGGAAAGGGAAACAAGGATAAAAGCAAAAGACAGGAAGGAGAAAAACAAAAGTGGCAGGCAGAGAAATCAAGGGTTTAAATCAAACATGGCCACAGTAAATAATTCTAAAAGATCTAAGAGCATTAAAAAAACAAGCCTGAAGGCTTTGGCCTAGAAATTCAGTGGGCTGCGCCACCCGTTAGCGCCTTAAGAGGGCGCTAAGTGGGTCGGAAGCCACTGGCCACGCCTCCCGCTAAATTCAGCGGGACGCTAATGGTGGCGCTAGCTGGTAGCGCTGCGCCACTACCGATGACGTCATCGGTGTGCGCAGTGCCCCGCTAACGCCCCGATCGCGATATTTAGATGCGCCCCCTGCTTTAACGCCGGGCACTATTTGCGACCGGTTCAGGGGGGCCTACCTGTGGTGCTAGAGGCGCTAATTAAAGGAGAGGTGCGTGGCGGCCATTTTTTTTGCTGGCCGCCTGCCAGCACCTCTCCGCACTGCTGTCCCCGGCCTCCTGAGCCCCCCCACCCCGCGGAGTGCTGACTGCGTTCCAAGAGCCCGGCACTTCTCCTCTGTGCCGGGCTCTTTTGCCGGCACTCGTGATCCTCGATCGCGCTGCACAAGGCCCCTCCCGTTTAAGAAGGGGAGGAAGGCCTGCAGTACTGCAGCACGCTGTGCCGCAGCGTGTGGCGCTGTGGCATGTTGCGCAGCGATATTCAGCTGCAGTGCCCCAAGAGGGATGCGGGGCACCTCCAGTAGCGCCGCGCTTCCCTCTGGGGCGCGATAACTGAATTTCCGGCGGGCGGCCGCGACTGCTCCGGCGCCCCGGCGAGGCTGGCACCCCAAAAGGGGCTATAGTGAATTTCTAGGCCTTTGTGTCTTAATGCGAGGAGCATTCGTAATAAGGTGGATGAATTAGCTGCGCAAATAGAGGTAAACGAATATGATATGATTGGGATTACGGAAACATGGCTCCAGGGTGGCCAAGGCTGGGAACTCAACATCCAGGGGTATTCAATATTCAGGAAAGATAGGCAGAAAGGAAAAGGAGGTGGGGTAGCATTGCTGGTTAAAGAGGGGATTAACACAATTGAAAGGAAGGATATCAGCTCTGATGATGTGGAATCTGTATGGGTAGAACTGAGAAATACCAAGGAGCAGAAAACGTTAGTGGGAGTGGTATATAGACCTCCAAACAGTAATGCGGAGGTTGGGGATGGCATTAAAAGGGAAATTAGAGAAGCGTGCAATAAGGGCACAGCAGTCATCATGGGTGACTTTAATCTACATATAGATTGGGCTAACCAAATTAGTAACAATACTGTGGAGGAGGAATTCCTGGAGTGTATATGGGATGGTTTCCTGAACCAATATGTCGAGGAACCAACTAGAGATCAGGCCATCTTAGACTGGGTATTATGTAATGAGAAAGGATTAATTAGCAATCTTGTTGTGCGAGGCCCCTTGGTTTGGAGCGATCATAATATGATAGAATTCTTCATTAAGATGGAGAGTGAAGTAGTTGACTCAGAGACTAGGGTCCTGAATTTAAATAAAGGAGACTACGATGGTATGAGGTGTGAGTTGGGTAGGATTGATTGGGGAATGTCACTCAAAGGGTTGACAGTGGATGGGCAATGGCAAACATTCAAAGACCGAATGGATGAGCGACAGAATTTGTTCATCCCAGTTTGGCATAAAAATAAAACAAAAAAGGTGACTCAACCATGGCTAACAAGGGAAATTAGGGATAGCATAAGATCCAAGGAGGGGACATATAAATTGGCCAGAAAAAGCAGTAAACCTGAGGATTGGGAGCAGTTTAGGATTCAACAAAGGAGGACAAAGGGATTAATTAAGAAAGGGAAAATAGAATATGAGAGTAAGCTTGCAGGGAACATAAAAACTGACTGTAAAAGCTTTTCTAGATATGTGAAGAGAAAAAGATTGGTGAAGTCAAGCATAGGTCCCTTGCAGTCAGAATCAGGGGAATTTATAATGGGGAACAAAGAAATGGCAGACCAATTAAATACATACTTTGGTTCTGTCTTCACAAAGGAGGACACAAATAACCTCCCAAAGATATCAGGGAACATAGGGTCTAATGACAAGGAGGAACTGATAGAAATCAGTATTTGTAGGGAAATGGTGTTAGGGAAATTGATGGGATTGAGGGCCGATAAATCCCCAGGGCCTGATAATCTACATCCTAGGGTATTTAAGGAAGTGGCCCTAGAAATAGCAGATGCATTGCTGGTCATCATCCAAAATTCGATGGACTCTGGAACAGTTCCCATGGATTGACGGGCAGCTAATGTTACCCCACTGTTCAAAAAGGGTGGTAGAGAGAAAATGGGGAATTACAGACCGGTAAGCCTGACATCGGTAGTGGGGAAAATGCTAGAGTCCATTATAAAAGATGTAATAGCAGAGCCTTGGAAAAAAGTGACCGGATCGGACAAAGTCAACATGGATTTACAAAAGGTAAATCGTGCTTGACTAATCTACTGGAATTTTTTGAGGACGTAACTGGTAAAATAGATAAGGGAGAACCAGTGGATTTGGTGTATTTGGATTTTCAAAAGGCTTTCGATAAGGTCCCGCATAAGAGATTAGCGTGTAAAATTAAGGCACATGTGATTGGGGGCAAGGTATTGACTTGGATAGAGAACTGGTTGGCAGACAGAAAGCAAAGAGTTGGAATAAACGGCTCTTTTTCCGAGTGGCAGGCAGTGACTAGTGGGGTACCGCAGGGATTGGTCCTTGGACCCCAGCTATTCACAATATATATTAATGATCAGGACGAGGGAACTAGATGTAATATCTCCAAGTTTGCAGATGACACAAAGCTGGGTGGGCGTGTGTGCTGTGAGGCGGATGCCGAGAAACTCCAGTATGATTTGGACAGGTTGGGTGATTGGGCTGAAGCATGGTAGATGCAATATAAATGCGAGGTTATCCACTTTGGTGTCAAAAACAGGAAGGCAGATTATTATCTGAATTGCAATAGATTGGGAGAAGGGGAAGTGCAACGAGACCTGGGTGTCCTTGTGCACCAGTCGCTGAAAGTAAGCATGCAGGTGCAGCAGGCAGTTAAGAAGGCAAATGGTATGTTGGCCTTCGTAGCGAGAGGGTTTGAGTACAGGAACAAGGATGTCTTGCTGCAGTTGTACAGGGCCTGGGTGAGACCACATCTTGAGTATTGTGTGCAGTTTTGGTCGCCTTATCTGAAAAAAGATGTTCTTGCCATGGAAGGAGTGCAGCGAAGATTCACCAGGCTGATACCTAGGATGGCAGGAATGACATATGAGGAGAGATTGGGTCGATTGGGCTTGTACTCACTGGAGTTTAGAAGAATGAGAGGGGATCTCATCGAAACTTATAAAATTCTAACAGGACTAGACAGACTAGATGCAGGAAGGATGTTCCCGATGGTTGGGGAGTCCAGAACCAGGGGGTCACAGTCTAAGGATAAGGGGTAAGCCATTTAGGACAGAGATGAGGAGGAATTTCTTCACCCAGAGAGTGGTGAACCTGCGGAATTCTCTGCCAAAGAAGGCAGCAGAGGCCAATTCATTAAATATATTCAAGAAGGAGTTTGATATATTTCTTAAGGCTAAAGGGATCAACGGATATGGGGAGAAGGCAGGAACAGGGTACTGAGTTTGGATGACTAGTCATGATCTCATTGAATGGCGGAGCAGGCTCGAGGGGCCGAATGGCCTACTCCTGCTCCTATCTTCTATGTTTCTATGTTTCTATGTTTCAGTGGAAACGATTGCTACCTCCGTGGTAAGGCTGGCTACCATAGAGGGGAGGATGGCTACGGTAGAGAACAGGAGGGCCAGGCCATGGAGGAGCTTAGTCGCCAGGGTATGGAAAACATGGTCATTGTTCAGAATAGAATGACATCTCTTGAGGAGCGATGGGCATCTACTGAACAGAGAAACCAGACCTTCATGGAAGTCCTTCTGAGTTGGACTGCCATTGCAGATACGGTTCCCCATGGCCCCCCTGATGTGCAGCAAGCTGCTCTCAAGCCACTTGCAGGTGCTGAGGGGGACCTGACCCATGAGAGGGAGGTTGGTGGCAGACCTCAAGGAAGTGGGGGCTCCTCTCCAAGCGCTCACACCTCCATGCCACTGCAGAGCCGTCGGTCAGAGTCCCACCGGAGTCCTCACCCAACTGACATCGGCGTCTCAACCCCTGCACAGCCTCAGGAGCAGCAGAATGTTGACGAGCCATCACAGGCTCGCCATCCCAGAGGACGTCCGCCAAAGGTGTCGAGACAGGAGCAGCAGCAAAGTGAGCAAGGGGCCTCCACATCTGCTGAAGCCACAAGGGAGGCACCACGTAGGAGCATGCGTAAGAGGAAAATTCTGCACAAATATTCACAAGGGTAGTCACTTGGGTGCAATTTTGTGTTTACTGCAAAAATGCCATCACTTCAGTAATGTACGTAAAATTTCTGATGGCAAATGTTGCAGTTGTATCGACTGTCATTTCGCTAGTGGGACTTCCACATTGAGGGCTTAGGCATACTTGCAACTGTCAGTATGGTGGTCAGAGTGCTAGGAATCCTCTGGTTCTTGGCCATTGTCAATGCTCTGGTAAGGAGCTGCGAGGCAAAAGTGTTTGTTTGACTAGGCTAAGCAAATCTGGCCAGGATGAGTGCGTCCCTTGCATCCCGGGCAGCAATGTTGTCGCGCGCTGGCGCCTTCTGGCCTGTGCATCTTCAGGTGGGTGACTAGCAGCTTGCTGCTCCTGTTGTTGCTCCTGTTGATGCTCCTGTTGCTGGTGCTGCTGTTGTTCCTGGTTCTGTTGCTGCAGCTGGTGCTCGAGCTCCTCTAATGCCCAGATGGGAAGGAAATAAATGGCTCCCATGCTTCTGGTATATGCCTCCGTTGAGGAAGCGCTGAGTGAAGATGGCAAGAGGGGTTTCCCAGGAGGTCACACTGGTGATGGGTGTGAGGCTCCAACCTTCCACAGGTGTGGTTAAACCTTCTAAAAGTTGCCCCAGACCTGAGACCACTAAGTCCTGCCACCTGCAGATCATGGCTGATCAAATCTCCTCTTTAATGGTTGACCTGCAGTTGATAGTCAGCAATCCAATCGTGCTCCCACCAGGTTTCACCTTCATGTTTCCCACCAGGCGTGTTTCATGTGGGAAAAGGGTTAAATTCGCAAGGGCTGTTCAAAATAGCATTATAGAGGCCATTTAGTGGTTGTTAAGGGCGTTAACAACCAATCCCGCCTGTTGGATGCGGGACGGAGTCGGGACCATCAGACACGCTTGAGTTAAAATTGCTCGGAGTCGGGAACCAGGCGAGGGGGAGTCCCGCCCGCCAGTTTTTGCGATTTTAACCCCCCCGCACACCTCCAAGCCTGACTCCACGGCTCAATGAAAATCAAGCCCATAGAGTTATACAACACAGAGAGAGGCCCTTCGGCCCATCGTGTCCGCGCCGGCCATCAAACCCTGTCTATTCTAATCCCATTTTCCAGCACTTGGTCCGTAGCCTTGTATGCTATGGCGTTTCAAGTGCTCATCTAAATGCTTCTTGAATGTTGTGAGGGTTCCTGCCTCTACCACCCTTTCAGGCAGTGAGTTCCAGATTCCAACCACCCTCTGGGTGAAAAAGTTTTTCCTCAAATCCCCTCTAAATCTCCTGCCCCTTACCTTGAGTCTATGCCCCCTGGTTATTGACCCCTCTACTAAAGGGGAAAAGTTCCTTTCTATCTACCCTATCTATGCCCCTCATAATTTTGTACACCTCAATCAGGTCCCCCCTCAGCCTTCTCTGCTCTAAGGAAAACAACCCCAGCCTGTCCAGTCTCTCCTCATAGCTGAAGCGCTCCAGCCCAGGTAACATCCTGGTGAATCTCCTCTGAACCCTCTCCAATGCAATCACATCCCTCCTATATTGTGGCGACCAGAACTGCACACAGTATTCCAGCTGTGGCCTAACCAGCGTTTTGTACAGCTCCATCATAACCTCCCTGCTCTTATATTCTATGCCTCGGCTAATGAAGGCAAGTCTCCCAGTCTGACTGGATCCCGCGCAGCGGCTTTTCAATACAAAAACCGCGCATGCGCGGTATCGTGAATGGCCCGCGCGATGCCAAAAAAAATTAGCGGGAACATTGCGCCAAGTGTGGTCTCACCAAAGCCCTGTACAATTGCAGCAAGACTTCTTCATTCTTGTACTCCAACCCCCCCTTGCAATAGCGACTGACATATCATTGGCCTTCCTAATCGCTTGCTGTACCTGCATGTTAACATTCTGTGATTCGTGTACAAATCTCCCTGAATACCAACATTAGGCATCTTTTAAAAAAATATTCTGCTTTTCCATTCTTCTGACCAAAGTGGATAATTTCACTTTGTAATGATGGGAGTCCAACTGTTAGAAACCGAAAGGGTCGGAGCAGTGTGAGGAACGTCTAATTCCTTTAAGCCCAATAAGACCGGCCCATAATTAGCTCCATTCACCCCAGATCTTTGGGTCAGAGGTCACTGGTGCGAAGGTCATTCTGTCATATCTGCCTTAACTTTGTAACCGATTATAAAGCGAGCCGAGAGTGTTCTGAGTGATTTATTAATTTATTGCCACTTTAACGCTAAACTTACATTTGAGCCGTAAATACCCCTCCTATTGAGCCTTTTATTTGAGTGGAATTAACAAAGTGAACCAACTCAGGAAGTGATTTTGAGGTTGTGTCCCAGCAGGCACCTTACTTGCTCACGGCTGACCTTTGGACTTAGGCCGAGGTCACGAACGGTCACTACCTGATTGGGTCCAGTGAAAAAAAGATTTTCTCTTTCAGTTTGTTCTCAGAGTTTTATTAGAAAGAAAGAACTTGCTTTGAAGCGCAGTCACTGTTTTTGTAGGCAAATGCGCACAGCAAGATCCCAGCAACAGTAAACGCGATGAATGACCAGATAATACTCAGTTTTGCTGGTGTTTCTTGGAGCATGAATGTTGTCCGGGATACCCAGAGAATTGCCTTGCTCTTTGGATGGCACCGTGGGATCAAAGCAAGCTTTGGTTTAACGACTTATCTGCAATATAGCACCTCCAACAAAAGAAAGACTTGCATTTCTGTAGCGCCTTTCATGACCTCAGGATGTCTCAAAGCGCTTTACAGCCAATGAAGTACTTTTTGAAGTGGAGTCACTGTTGTAATGTGGGAAACGCGACAGCCAATCTGCACGCAGCAAGATCCCACAAACAGCAATGTGATAAATAATCAGATAATCTGTTTTAGTGATGTTGATTGAGGGATACATATTGGCCCAGGACACCGGGGAGAACTCCGCCCTGCTCTTCTTCAAATAGTGACCGTTAGATCTCTTACGTCCACCCGAGAGGAGCAGACGGGACCTCTATCAATCTCAGCCTTGAATATACTCAACGACTGAGCCTCCACAGCCCTCTGGGGTAGAGAATTCCAAAGATTCACCACCCTCTGAGTGAAGAAATTTCTCCTCATCTCAGTCCTAAATGGCCGACCCCTTATCCTGAGACTGTGACCCCCGGTTCTAGACTCTCCAGACAGGGGGAAACATCCTCTCAGCATCTACCCTGTCAATCCCCCTCAGAATCTTGTATGTTTCAATGAGGTCACCTCTCATTCTTCTAAACTCCAGAGAGTATTGGCCCATTCTACACAATCTCTCCTCATAGGACAGCCCTCTCATCCCAGGAATCAATCTCATGAACAACTAATCTCGTGAATGATGATGGAATTGTAAACATAAGAACAGAATGGGTGACTTTAAAATGGGAACTGAATTATGGGTGAACGCCTTGGTCCAAATATTCCCCCCCCACTACACTCCCACTTGGCCTGAAGACCCCCATGTTTAACGTCACAGATCGACCGGTCTTAAGTCATTACACAGGTAACTGGCCAAAGTTAATATGTGATTTTCAGGATTGCCAATCAGATCAATCATCAATAGCTAACAATTGCCAATCAGACTCACACCAATAAAACATCAAAATAAAGTTGAAGAATTCGCTCCTTCCTCCCCTGAAGCTGCTGATTGATGCGGTGGAATAGTCGTTCGAGATTGGACCACCCTCACCATGTCATCAAGGGGCCGTTTTTCGGGTGTGGGGCCACGCGGTGAGTGTCGACGTCAGTGGGCTATTCCACCATGTCGGAGCGTGGCTGCTCTCAAGCACGAGTGCGCTCCTCTCAGAGAGCGATGAAGAGAAAGATCCCAGGATGATATTTCTCCTTCCCTCTCCAGGGAACAATCAACAACAACTTGCATTTATGTAGTACCTTTAACGTAGTAAAACATCCCAAGGTGATTCACAGGAGCGATTATCAGATAAAAACCCCGAGCCACATAAGGGGATATTAGGGCAGGTGACCATAAGCTTGGTCAAAGAGGTAGGTTTTAAGGAGGTTCTTAAAGGAGGAGCGTGAGAGAGAGAGAGAGGTGGTGGAGAGGTTTAGGGAGGGAAGTCCAGAGATTCAGGCCTAGGCAGCTAGGCATGGCCGCCAATGGTGGAACGATGGAAATCAGGGAAGCACAAGGGGCCAGAATTGGAGGAGCGCAGAGATCTCGGGCGGTTGTAGGGCTGGGGGAGGTCACAGAGATAGGGAGGGGTGGGACTGTGTAGGGAATTGAACACGAGGATGAGAATTTTAAAATTGAGGTGTTGCCGGACCGGGAGCCAATGTAGGTCAGTGAGCACAGCGGGGTGATGGGTGAACGGGACTTGGTGCGAGTTAGGACACGGGGCAGTGAGTACAGGGGGTGATGGGTGAACGGGACTGGGTGCGAGTTAGGACACGGGGCAGTGAGCACAGGGGGTGATGGGTGAATGGGACTGGGTGCGAGTTAGGACACGGGGCAGTGAGCACAGGGGGTGATGGGTGAACGGGACTGGGTGTGAGTTAGGACATGGGGCAGTGAGCACAGGGGGTGATGGGTGAACGGGACTGGGTGTGAGTTAGGACACGGGGCAGTGAGCACAGGGGGTGATGGGTGAACGGGGCTCGGTGTGAGTTAGGACACGGGGCAGTGAGCACAGGGGGTGATGGGTGAATGGGACTTGGTGTGAGTTAGGACACGGGGCAGTGAGCACAGGGGGTGATGGGTGAATGGGACTGGGTGTGAGTTAGGACACGGGGCAGTGAGCACAGGGGGTGATGGGTGAACGGGACTGGGTGTGAGTTAGGACACGGGGCAGTGAGCACAGGGGGTGATGGGTGAACGGGACTCGGTGCGAGTTAGGACACGGGGCAGTGAGCACAGGGGGTGATGGGTGAACGGGACTGGGTGTGAGTTAGGACACGGGGCAGTGAGCACAGGGGGTGATGGGTGAATGGGACTTGGTGCGTGTTAGGACACGGGGCAGTGAGCACAGGGGGTGATGGGTGAACGGGACTGGGTGTGAGTTAGGACACGGGGCAGTGAGCACAGGGGGTGATGGGTGAACGGGACTGGGTGTGAGTTAGGACACGGGGCAGTGAGCACAGGGGGTGATGGGTGAACGGGACTTGGTGCGTGTTAGGACACGGGGCAGTGAGCACAGGGGGTGATGGGTGAACGGGACTGGGTGTGAGTTAGGACACGGGGCAGTGAGCACAGGGGGTGATGGGTGAACGGGACTGGGTGTGAGTTAGGACACGGGGCAGCGAGCACAGGGGGTGATGGGTGAACGGGACTGGGTGCGAGTTAGGACACGGGGCAGTGAGCACAGGGGGTGATGGGTGAATGGGACTCGGTGCGAGTTAGGACACGGGGCAGCGAGCACAGGGGGTGATGGGTGAACGGGACTGGGTGCGAGTTAGGACACGGGGCAGTGAGCACAGCGGGTGATGGGTGAACGGGACTCGGCGCGAGTTAGGACACGGGGCAGCAGAGTTTTGGATGAGCTGAAGTTTACGGAGGGTGCAAGGTGTGAGGCTGGCCATACAGCGTTGGAATGGCCGAGTCTGGAGGTAACAAAGGCACGCTGTCATAGCCAGAAGTTGGTTTGGTTGAGATTAGCTAAGCCAACACACAAGATCTGGGTTGAAAGGTGGGTCTGTACCACTCGGGACACTGTGAGGGAAGTGAGTTAGTGGCTCAGGTAACTCATCAAATTGTTTCCGAACCTTTCTCTCTCTCTCTGAGCTTGTTAGTTTTTGTCTCAACCCTTCACCTGGCATTGGTGTTGAGAGGCAAGGGGACACAGAGAGAATTTCTCCCCTCCTTAACCTTTGTGGCTCTGTTTGAAGTTCTCAGTCTGTAATCTCTGGGAGCGAAAAAAAATTCTTTCAATGCAAATTTGAGAAGCTGTTAAAGAGAGAGAGAGAGAGATGTGACGTCAGGGTGTGTTTTAAGTAAGAGGTGGTTAATGAGAAACCGTGTTTGTGTGTGTGTGTGTATCAGGGAGGAGTGCTAGGAACTGTGTGCGAAAACCCAAGCCGCCCTTTGCAGGCAAGCGGAGAGTTGAGTCGAGTCGGTATGTTCCAGGCTGCAGTTAGCCAACATGTACGTCAGCTATCTCTTGGATAAGGAAGGCAGCATGTATCCCAATTCTGTACGGCATCCCGGCTTGAACCTGAACCCCCAGAATTTTGCTCCCCCTCCTCCTCCACCTCAGTATTCCGACTTCGCCGGCTATCATCACCACGTTCCCGGGATCAGCACCGACCCGCACCACGGCCAGCCCGCCGGCACCTGGGGCTCTCCCTACGCCCCGTCTCGGGAGGAATGGCACGGCTACGGAACCGGCGCGCCTGCCGTCACCTCCTCGCCGGGCCAGCTGGCCTTCGGCCCCTCCGACTTTGCTCCCGTGCAGCCCCAGGGGGGAGCGGGCCTACTGCCTTCCATGAGCAGCATGGTCCCTCAGCTCTCTCCGAGCTCCCCCAGGAGGAATCCCTACGACTGGATGAGACGCAATCTTCAGCCGAACCCTCAAGGTAAGATGGGAATTCTGGAGCGGGAATGGAGTCGTTCCTGTTTGGTTTTATTCTTTACTGTTCTGTGTGTCGATCCTTTTTTGCCTCAAGTAAAATCCGGCACCCGGGAACGCTAAGGGTGTCCGAGAAAGCATTAACCCAGATGTTTATGGCGAAATATGTCTGAGCTGCAGATTTGGTCTGATTTACGCTCCTGTGAAGTTCTGTATACGTTGAAGGTGTTGTATAAGTGGGAGTTGTTGGTGTTGTGTTGTCGTGTTGTACGGTTACATTGGCCAAAAGTCACCTTCTCTGGGTGCCGAAGTAGGGCCGAGACCGAGGGCACTGTCCAAGAGGGAGTTTCAGGAGGGTTTTAGAAGGTGGGGGCGGAGGGCTGGAGCTCACCAGATCAAACGCACAAGAATTACAGAGGGCCGGTGGGTGGGGGGGCGGAGAGGGGTCGGGGGGTCGGGGGGGAGGAGGGGAAGAGGGGGGAGAGGGGGAGGAGGGGAAGAGGGGGGAGAGGGGGAGGAGTGGAAGGGGGTTTGATGGCACCAATCTCGTCCCTTGAGTGAAGGGAGGTGGAGGGAGTCTTTCTGGTTCAGTCGGGCGAGCAGCGAGTGCGAGCTGGAGGAGGTTGGGCGCGGTGCGGACGAGGCCATGGAAGGTTTTGAAAATGGGGATCTGAAACTCTAATGGCTGGGGGTGGCGGTGGGGGGTTGCTGAAGGTCGGGAAGGAGGAGGGTAGTGGGGTGGTGAGAATTCGGACTGCATCAGATATAGACCACGAGGCTTTCTCTCTATTCCTTCCTCGAAGCTCCAAATACCTCATCCTACACAATCTCTCTTGCTGTGTGGAAATCGAGAATCACCACGCACTCTCCTAGCCAAGCTCAGTCTAGCCCCAGAGCCCCAAAGCTGCACAACTCTTCACCTCCCTCAGTCTCCCCCTCTGTTTCCAACAATCGACAGACATCTGAAGCTCAAATATGGTGTCACCTAATCAGCGACTGACCTCACCGTCTCTGCAGCTTTTTTAGAATCTTTCACTGCGAACCCTCTCAAGACAGAACAAAAACATTAAAAATCCCCAAAAGGAAATAAAACCATAAAACAGTTCTTTACAGTTTTAATTGTCGCGTAGGCAATCGGATCGGTCCAGGTATTAGCTGCAGCGTGCCTTCTCATTACAGTTAAACGCAAGACAGGGACAGATCCGTCTTTCAGATGAGACGTTAAACCGAGGCCTCGTCTGCTCTCTCAGGTGGATGTGAAAGATCCCACGGCACTATTTCGAAGAAGGGTAACATTGCTGTTTGTGGGAGCTTGCTGTGCACAAATTGTCTGCCGTGTTTCCTACATTACAACAGTGACTACACTTCAAAAAGTACTTCATTGGCTGTAAAGCGCTTTGAGACGTCCAGTGATTGTGAAAGGCGCTGTAGAAATGCAAGTCTTTTCTTTTTTATTATATTTTATTAGCCCTTGTGTAAGTTCCTTAAGGTACAAGATGGGTTAATGAGGCAGTGGGGGTAGATTTTGACTTGCCGCGATGGTGCGCGAGTCGGCGATAATGAGTCGGCAGCCCGCTCTACGTCCCTCCCCATTTGGCTTCAACGGAAATAAAAATGGAGAGCGATCTGAAAGGAGCTGCCGACTCGCTATCGTCCAACTTACAGCGTCGCAAAAACAATCAATATCTACCCCCCACCCCCCCCCAGTGAGTTTCAGGCGGAACAGGAATCAAACAAAAAAAACATTGGCCCAGAAATTCGGGTCGGAGGCTTCCCGCAGGTGCAAGCCCCCGACCTGCACTTACCTAGCGCGCCGGCCGTTGAGCTGTGGGCCCGCGTGGGATTCCGATCCAGGGCCTCCTCCAACTGCCGGCGCGCAGTGCTTGCGTATCCCAGGGGCGCAGTTAGTTCAAAGCGTCCCCTGGGATCACGTGGGTCATGGAGAGCCAATCGGAGCAGGGAATGCTTCATTCATAAAATTGACAGGAAGAGCTGTCAAATCTATAAATACTATAAGCC
Organism: Somniosus microcephalus; assembly: GCF_052327205.1. NCBI lineage: Eukaryota > Metazoa > Chordata > Chondrichthyes > Squaliformes > Somniosidae > Somniosus > Somniosus microcephalus. The sequence goes on along the minus strand of NC_140994.1, from coordinate 265,702,432 downwards.
CCAAAACATCACTAAATCTTCAAATAAGTTTTAAAAAATCACATTTTTAAAATAAACTATAAATTACATGAAATAACTATTTTAAACAATAATTTAAATTTTTGAAAAAAATAATTTTATTTTCTAACGGGGCTAAAAATAAACTTACCTTTCTTTAAATATTTAAAAATAATAGACCTGTGGAAAAAATGTTTTAATTTTAATTAATTCACCACTTACCTTGTAAAAAGCAGGCCTTGTGACTGCTTTTTAAAAGTGTAACTTCTGGAGACTTACCCTCCCGGGAAAACCTGCAAAAAAAACGGAAGTTCGATGCGCACGCGCAGCCTCTCCCGCGCACGCGTTCGAGCTCTGAACCCCTTTTTTCAGGGGAACGGAAGTGTCGGTTTCCCGCGCATGCGCAGTGCATGCAGGAAACTGGCACTTCCATTGGGCTTATGGGTGAGTACCCTGTGCGTACTCACCCGTGGGGACCCGAATTTCTGGGCCACTGTGAATTTGCTCGGACTTCTAACTTGGCCGGAAAGTACAAGAGAAAGTTCTGGAGAGTCTGAGCAAATTCAGGCTCGCTGATTTATCAATTTACAGGAAACTTTGTGCTATCCGGCACCCACGGAGCTGCTGCCGTTGCCTCAAAACTGCCGTACTCTCCAGAGTTAATGTTGAGAGATACGGAGATTCTTATCTCCGTATTTGACAACTAACACTGTTGCTTAGCAACAGCTTCTAAACACTCGGGTGTGGCCCTAAAGCTCTGTAGCTGAAGCTGTTGCTATAGCTACAGACCTTGCACAGCTTGACTGTTCAAACAAAGCAAAAAAAACAAACAAAAAGAATAAAAAACGGCTGCTGATTTTTGCCGGTGGCTCCAGATTGCCGGATAGCTCACCTCCGGATAGCACAAAGTTTCCTGTATTACAATTTGTTTTAAATGAACCAGCACTGCAACCAGGAATCCAGTGTGTGATTGGTAACTGGGGGAAGAAGTACAGAGAATGGTCAGCAGAGAAACAGGCCATTCGGTCCCAACAGGTCCGTGCCGGTGTTTATGCTCCACACCAGCCTCCTCCCACCCCTCTTCATCTCACCCCATCAGCATATCCTTCTATTCCTTTCTCCCTCATGTGTTTATCTAGCCTCCCCTTAAATGCATCTACACTATTCGACTCAACCACTCCCTGTGGTAGCGAGTTCCACATTCTCAGCACTCTCTGGGTAAAGAAGTTTCTCCTGAATTCCCTATTTGATTTATTAGTGACTGTCTGATATTGATGGCCCCGAGTTCTGGTCTCCCCCACAGGAGACTTTTTGTACCATTGTCCTCATATTGCTCAACCTGTGGCTGTGATTCTGCAGGGAATTGGGACTATAGCAGATAGCTTCATGTGAAGACCTAGCACCAACCCGGGCTTGATGGGCCGAATGGCCTCCCTCGGTGCTGTACATTGCTATGTCCTGTGAAATCAATTTTAATGACGTGTTGCAAAATTTAAATCAAAAATCGAATCAAAAATTTTAGCAAAGAAGAAATTGTGGATCTTATTGATGGGTTTTAAAATTCTCATCCTTGTCTTCAAATCCCTCCGTGGCCCTCGCCCCTCCCTATCTCTATCCCCACAACCCCCTGAGATCTCTGCACTCCTCCAATTCTGGCCTCTTGAGCTTCTCCGATTTTCTCCGACCTATTTTTGTGTCTTCAGCAAATTTGGCAACTATACCTTCGGTCCCTTCATCCAAGTCATTTATATAAATTTTAAAAAGTTGAGGCCCCAGCACTGATCCCTGTGGCACACCACTCGTTACATCTTGCCAATCAGAAAATGACCCATTTATGCCTACTCTCTGTTTCGTGTTAGCTAGCCAATCTTCTATCCATGCCAATATGTTACCTCCTACACCATGAGCTTTTATTTTCCACAATAACCTTATGTGGCACCTTATCAAATACCTTCTGGAAATCTAAGTACAGTACATCCACCGGCTCCCCTTTATCCACAGCACATGTTACTTCCTCAAAGAACTCCAATAAATTGGTTGAACATGATTTCCCTTTCACAAAACCATGTTGACTCTGCCTGATTACTTTGAACTTTTCTAAGTGCCCTGCTATAACATCTTTAATAATAGCTTCTAACATCTTCCCTATGACAGATGTTAAGCTAACTGGCCTGTAGTTTCCTGCTTTCTGTCTCCCTCCCTTTTTGAATAAAGGAGTTACATTCGCTATTTTCCAATCTAATGGAACCTTCCCCGAATCTAGGGAATTTTGGAAAATTAAAACCAACACATCAACTATCTCACGAGCCACTTCTTTTAAGACCCTAGGATGAAGTCCATCAGGACCCGGGGACTTGTCAGCCCGCAGCTCCAACAATTTGCTCAGCACCACTTCCCTGGTGATTATAATTTTCTTGAGTTCCTCCCTCCCTTCCATTTCTTGATTTACAGCTATTTCTGGGATGTTACTTGTATCCTCTATAGTGAAGACCGATGAAAAATACCTGTTCAATTCAACTGCCACCTCCTTATTTTCCATTATTAATTCCCCAGACTCACTTTTTATAGGATCAACGCTCACTTTGTTAACTCTTTTCTTTTTAAAATATCTATAGAAACTCTTACTATCTGTTTTTATATTTCTAGCTAGCTTTCTCTCGTACTCTAATTTTCCTCTCCTTATTAATTTGTGGGTTGTGGGGCTGGAGGATGTTACAGAGATAGGGCGGGGGTGAGGCCATGAACACGAGGATGAGAATTATAAAATCGAGGCGTTGCTGGACTGAGAGCCAATGTCGGTCAATGAGCACAAGGGGTGATCGGTGAATGGGACTCGGTGCAAGTTAGGACACGGGGCAGCAGAGTTTCGGTTAAGCTCAAGTTTATGGAGGGTGTAAGGTGGGAGGCTGGCCAGAAGAGTGTTCGATTAGTGGAGTCTGGAGGCTTTACAACTGTTCTTCTTCTTAGGCAGTCCCTTGGAACCGAGGATGACTTGCTTCCACATTAAAAATGAGTTCTCAGGTGACTGATGAGTCCAATGCGGGACCTACAGACTCTGTCACAGGTGGGGCAGACGGTGGTTGAAGGGGCGGGTGGGTGGGGTGCTTGGGTTGATGTGCGCTCCTTGCGTTGCCTGCGCTTGGCTTCCGCTTGCTCCCGGCGAAGAGACTCGAGGTGTTCGGCGCCTTCCCGGATGCTTCTCCTCCACTTTGTGCGGTCTTGGGCCAGGGATTCCCAGGTGTCGGTGGGGATGTTACACTTTTTCAAGGAGGCTTTGAGAGTGTCCTTGAAGCGTTTCCTCTGCCCACCTGGGGCTCTCTTGCCGTGCCGGAGCTCCGAGTAGAGCGCTTGTTTTGGGAGTCTCGTATCGGGCATGCGGACGATGTGACCCGTCCATCGGAGTTGATAGGGAACTGTTAGGGATGCAAAGAATCTCGTGGGTAGATTGGGGAGTGATGGGGAGTAGTTGGTGTGAATCTGTCAGATGTTCTGTCGTAGTTTAAGTTTTCTCACGGTGTGCTACAGATATTGCAGCGATAATTGTAAATGTAGAACCTGCGATCTGGTTGCATTTGAATAGATCTGTTTGAGCTTGCCTGCGAATACAGTCCCTTGCACTCTTGAGTGGAGGCTACACGATAAACACCAAAACCGAATACAGTGCGTGAGGTTGAACCAAGTCCCTCTCTGAAAACATTGTCATTTAATTTTCTTTTTTAACCGACAAAGTACATTCGGGAGAATCATTATTCCTGCGATGCAATCTGTTCCTGAAATCTCAATGCACTAAAACAATTTGAATTGTTCAATAATCTGTATGAAACAATCGAGCGGGAACTTAATACTGAAAAAAAGTTATTGAATTAACTGACTTTGTGAAGTAAGATGTGTTGATTGTAGATCCATTGCCTGCCATTTGCCGTGGCTGAATTTAAAGAGATGTGTTCCCTCTGTGTGATATCAGCAACACACAAATGGTTTTGTCTGAATTTTCATTGCCTTAAATGTTAACCCATTAATTTTTAAAAGTTGTAGCACTCACTTGTTAAAGCGCGAGCCAGGAATCTCAGGCAACGTATTAATTACTGCCATTGGACAAGGAGAAGATTAATGGCACTCTCTCCTGTTGTGTCGGTACCTTTCTACCTAGACACAATTTAGGACTCAGAACTCAGAGATTCAAACATGAAGTGCTTTATTGGAAGGAAAGGAAGTTCAGGAAAGTTCCGAACAAAGAGAGCTAAACTTAACAGAGAACACCCAACCATTTATCTCCTGTGACAGTGCCACCACAGGTGGGAGGAGAACACACAATACATAACATCTCCCTCTCTAACTCAATTGTTCCCAGGACATCGAGACTCAGTTACTCACCATCCCTTCCTCCTGCAATCTGCAGGTTGCCAAAACCCAAGCTTGGTGCTTTTTGTTTAATTTATTCATTCATGGGAGGTGGGAGTCCCTGGCAACGCCCACCTCCCATGAATTGCCCATCCCTCGTAAGACCGCCTATTTCCACCTCCGTAACATCGCCCGTCTCCGCCCTTGCCTCAGCTCATCCGCTGCTGAAACCCTCATCCATGCCTTTGTTATCTCTAGACTCGACTATTCCAACACACTCCTGGCCGGCCTCCCACATTCCACCCGACGTAAACTTGAGGTCATCCAAAACTCGGCTGCCCATGTCCTAACTCGCACCAAGTCCCGTTCACCCATCACCCCCTGTGCTCGCTGACCTACACTGGCTCCCGGTTGAGCAACGCCTCGATTTCAAAATTCTCATCCTTGTTTTCAAATTCCTCCATGCCCATGCCCCTCCCTATCTCTAATCTTCTCCAGCCCCACGACCCCCCCCTTTAACTCTGGCCCCTTGAGCATCCCTGATTTTAATCGCTCAAACATTGGTGGCCGTGCCTTCAGATGCCAAGGCCCTAAGCTCTGAAATTCCCTCCCTAAACCTCTCCGCCCCTCTCTCCTCCTTTAAGATGCTTCTTAAAACCTACCTCTTTGACCAAGCTTTTGATCATTTGACCTAATTTCTCCTTATGTGGCTCGGTGTCAAATTTTGTTTTATATTCGCTCCTGTGAAGAGCCTTGGGATGTTTTACTACGTTAACGGCGCTATATAAATACAATTTGTTGTCGCTGTTGCCCCTTGAGAAGGTGGTGGTGAGCCGCCTTCTTGAACCGCTGCAGTCCGTGTGGTGAAGGTGCTCCCACAGTGCTGTTAGGGAGGGAGTTCCAGGATTTTGACCCAGCGACGATGAAGGAACGGCAATATATTTCCGAGTCAGGATGGTGTGTGACTTGGAGGGGAACTTGGGAGGTGGTGATTTTCCCAAATGCCTACTGCACTTGTCCTTCTAGGTGGTGGAGGTCGCGGGTTTGGAGGGTGCTGCTGTAGAAGCCTTGGCGAGTTGCTGCAGTGCAGCCACGGGGAGTCGATGGTGGAGGGAGTGGTTGTTTAAGGTGGTGGGTGGATGGTGCCACTAACTCCTTACCTTACTGAACTTTACCTTCCCTACGTGACAGCTAACACAGGCTGGACAATCTCGATACCGTACCACTCAATGCTCAGGTATATAGAAACCGATCTCAGTGAACGTTTAATTGGAGCTGAATTTGGTCAGCAACACAGCCTCTTGTGGGTGGAGACCAGAACTAGGGGCCATAAATATAATATAGTCATAGAGTCATAGAGTTATACAGCACAGAAAGAGGCCCTTCGACCCATCATGTCCGCGCCGGCCATCAAGCCCTGTCTATTCTGATCCCATTTTCCAGCACTTGGTCCGTAGCCTTGTGTGCTATGGCGTTTCAAGTGCTCATCTAAATGCATCTTGAATGTTGAGGGTTCCTGCCTCTACCACCCTTTCAGGCAGTGAGTTCCAGATTCCAACCACCCTCTGGGTGAAAAAGTTTTTCCTCAAATCCCCTCTAAACCTCCTGCCCCTTACCTTGAAACTATGTCCCCTGGTTATTGACCCCTCTACTAAGGGGAAAAGTTCCTTTCTATCTACCCTATCTATGCCCCTCATAATTTTGTACACCTCAATCAGGCCCCCCCTCAGCCTTCTCTGCTCCAAGGAAAACAAACCCATCCTGTCCAGTCTCTCTTCATAGCTGAAGCGCTCCAGCCCAGGTAACATCCTGGTGAATCTCCTCTGCACCCTCTCCAATGAAATCACATCCCTCCTATAGTGTGGCGACCAGAACTGCACACAGTATTCCAGCTGTGGCCTAACTAGCGTTTTGTACAGCTCCATCATAACCTCCCTGCTCTTATATTCTATGCCTCGGCTAATGAAGGCAAGTATCCCATATGCCTTTTTAACCACCTTATCTACCTGTCTTGCTGCCTTCAGGGATCTATGTACATGCACACCAAGGTCCCTCTGATCCTCTGTCCTTCCTAAGGTCCTACCATTCATTGTGTATTCCCTTGCCTTGCTAGTCCTCCCAAAATGCATCACCTCACACTTTTCAGGGTTAAATTCCATTTGCCACTGTTCTGCCTGTTGGATCCGTGATTCTTAGAGTATGATGTTTTTCCAATAACTACACGGAGGCTGTAACTTAACAATAAACAGGTGTTTACTGGAGTAGGGTAGTCTCAAGACTGGCAGTACAGAGGCATGCTCAAGGCTTATATACAGGTGTGGTCACTGCCGGTACTACAGTATACTGGAGCTGTAAAAGTAGTTCTCTCTTAAAGGTACATACACTACAATTCCTCCCCTTTTAGATTAGCAGTACCCATAATATTCAAATAACAATTAACACTTTAACATGCACATTAAACAGAAATAGTCCATTTATAGATTCAGTCTTTGGGGCGGCTTCCTGATCCTTTCTGGATAGCGCCTTTCCTGAGGTTCTTGTTCTTGGTGCGGAGGCAATTCTGGCCCCCTTTCGTCGGTTAGTTCATCAGTTTCCACTGCTACTCTTTCTGAGGTAGATGCTACCGGTATGTCGGGTTCATCCCCAGGTACACGAGACATGGGGTTGACTCGTTCCTGTGACGCTAAGATCTGATCGACGTGGCGTCTCACAATGTTCTCCCCGACATCCACTGTGTACATTAATGGCCCCTGCCATGTGCATATCGTTCCGGGTTGCCATTTCTCTGTTCGGTAGTCATGGGCCAAGACTGGTTGTCCTACATTGAAGCTCCTTGTCGGCTTCTCATTGATGTGCTGGAATTGTTTGTCCTCAACATTTCTTCGCACATTTGGTCTGAGCAAATCCAGACGAGATCTCAACCTTCGGTTAAAGAACATCATGGCTGGGGTCTGGTTGGTAACTGCATGTGTCGCATTTCTGTAGGCTAACAGGAAATTGTCCACCTTATGCTGTAGTGGAATTTCATCATCGCACATGGCCTTTATCGCCTTTTTAAAGGTTTGTACGAACCTCTCAGCCAATCCATTTGTGGCTGGATGATACGGGGTGGATGTGTAATGACTTACCGCATTCCTTCTCATAAATTTCCAAAACTCTTCAGACACAAACTGTGGTCCATTATCAGAGCAAATCTGCTCTGGCAAGCCGTTCCTGGCAAATATGGTCCGTAGGACTGCAATCGTTTTCTCTGTAGTGGTTGAGGACATTTTTATCACCTCAGGCCATTTCGAGTGAGCATCCACTGTTATTAAGAACATTGAGTCCATGAATGGACCAGCAAAATCAATATGCACCCGTTGCCATGGAGAGGAGGGCCACTCCCATGGGTGTAGAGGGGCATGTGGTGGTGCATTTTGGAACTTCTGGCATCCTGAGCAGCTCTTGGTTAGGTCCTCGATTTGTTGATCGATCCCCGGCCACCACACATGAGCCCTAGCGAGGCTTTTCATTTTTACCCCTCCCAGATGACCTTCGTGAAGTTCATTTAGCACTCTCTCCCTTAACTTGGGTGGAATTACCACTCGGGATCCACACATCACTGTCCCCTGGCACACTGACAGCTGTTCTCTTCTGGATGAGAATGCTGGCAACAGTGAGTCGCCACGCGTTGGCCATCCCCTCACCGTCAAATCATATACCCGAGACAGTGTCGGATCATTGCGGGTCTCCTTCTCTATATCCGCGTTAGTTACTGGCAATCGTTCAATTATTGACGAATAAAATATCTCGATAGGGTCCTCAGCTGGTGCTTCCTCCACAGTAGGCAGTGGCAGGCGTGATAGGCCATCAGCGTTTCCATGCTGTTTCATGCCTCTATATTCTATTTCATATTGGTTCGCCCCTAGAAAAAGGGACCATCTTTGTAACCGTTGTGCAGTCATCACTGGAACGCCCTTCTTTGGATTAAAGATGGAGACAAGTGGTTGGTGGTCAGTCAGCAAGGTGAACTTCTGCCCATGCAGATAGTGGTTGAATTTTTTTACTCCCCATACTAGGCTGAGGGCCTCCCTGTCGATCTGGGTGTAGTTGCGCTCGGCTGAGGTTAGTGCCCGAGACGCAAAGGCTACTGGCCTCTCCAACCCGTCTGGGAATTTGTGCGACAGCATCGCTCCAATACCATAGGGTGATGCATCACACGCCAACCGAATTGGTAGTGCTGGGTTGAAATGGGCCAACACCTCTTTTGATGTGATCAATTCTTTGCACTTCTGGAAAGCTCGTTTACATTCGTCATTCCATTTCCATGGTACCCCCGTTTGCAGTAGGGTGTTCAGTGGGTGTAATACTGTAGACAAATTTGGTAAGAACTTATGGTAGTAGTTCACCAGCCCGAGGAACGACCTCAGTTGTGACACATTTTCTGGTGCTGGAGCCTTGACTACTGCCTCAATCTTTTCAGGGGACTTATGTAACCCCTCTTCATCAATAACGTGGCCACAATACGAGATCTGCTTCTGGAAAAACTCGCACTTGTGGCGATTAGCTCGTAGCCCATATTCCTTTAATCTAGTGAGCACCTTCTCCAGGTTGGCGAGGTGATCACTGTCATTTTCACCCATGACCAGGATGTCGTCCAAATAACACTGGGTCCCTGGAATCCCTTGCAGGACTTGATCCATCGCCCTTTGCCAAATAGCCGGAGCCGATGCTACCCCGAACACCAGCCGGTTGTATTGGTAGAGACCTTTATGAGTGTTGATCGTGAGGTATTGTATCGAGGCTTCTTCTACCTCCATTTGCAAGTATGCCTGGGCTAGATCAATTTTGGTGAAGCGTTTACCTTCAGATAGCGAGGCGAAAATATCCTCAATCCGTGGAAGCGGATATTGTACCGTGTGAAGGACTGGGTTCACTGTCACCTTAAAATCCCCACAGATGCGGACCTTCTTTGGTTCCCCAGGCGTATTACTCAACGACCTCTTCATTACAGGAACGATGGGTGTAGCCCACTCACTCCAGTCTACTTTGGACAGTACTCCTGAACGTTCCAACCCTTCCAGCTCTGCTTCGACGGCTGGCCGGATCGCATAAGGCACTGGTCTGGCCTTAAGAAACTTTGGGCTTGCATTTTCCTCTATTTTAATCGTTGCTGTTATGCCTTTTAGTGTTCCGAGTCCCTCCTGGAACACTTCTTTTGCGTCAGTTAGCATTTTTGACAGTCGTCCAGGTGTGACGTCGTCATCCTTTTTGGCCTCAACCTTCAGTGCCAGTATGGAATGCCAATCTAATTGTATCTTCCGGATCCATTCACATCCTAGTAGTGGTGGTCCTCCATTTGGCAATACATATAGGTCCATTTTAGGTATTTCCTGGCCTTTGTATATCACTTTCACCCTTATTTTTCCTTTGGGGTAGACTTTTTGCCCCGTGTACTTCTTCAAGACAATCTCTGTAGCTTTCAAGGGTATATGTGAAAATAGCCGCTTGTAGTCCCTTTGGTTTATGACTGTTAGGGCTGATCCTGTGTCCAATTCCATTTTCACTTGGACTCCGTCTATCTTGAGCGTGACCCAGATAGTCTGGTGATCCTCCATTTTGGTTACCTTATGTAGTTTCAGACAACCCAGCTCCTTGCTTCCGGAGTCTGTATCACTTTTCTGTTCGTCTGAACTACTGTCCATCACATTATGTACCTTTTTGTACTTCTCCTGTGGAGATTTCTTGCTGTTGGTTTTCTTCCCTGACCTGCAGACTCTTGCTATGTGTCCTGCTTTTCCACACTGTCTGCACACTTGGTCCTTGAACCAACAATCCTTCTGGTCGTGTGTTGTTCTGCCGCAGCGATAACACTTCCCTGCTCCATATGACATTTCATTGGTGCCATATTCCCGCGCTCTCCCTTCTTCTCCGCTGGCACAAAATGGCGTCTCCCGCGCTTTCCCTTCTTCCCGTGCTCGCCCTTCTTCTCCGTTGCGGCTTCTAAAAATGGCGTCTCCCACGCTCTCCCTTCTTCTCCGCGGCTCAATGGCGTCTCCCGCGCTCTCCCTTCTTCTCCCCGCGGACGCTGTTCAGCCCTTGAGCCCCGGCTGTGCTCTGCGCGTTCTCCTGTGCGCCTTTCCCGTTTCCACCGCTCGGTCCCGAACCCGGCTGCTGCTTTACCCTCTCTCTCTCTGTTTTGTTTTTCCTCGACGCCGCTCGGTTTTCAACCCCCGGCTGCGCCCTGTGCGCTTCACCCTCTCTCTTACCCCGTCGACGCTGCTCGGCTTTTTCTCTGCCGTCGGTCGGCTCCAACCGCCGCTCTCCGGGAAGGGTCTGCGCTGTACCTGTTGCCAGTCTGTTGCTGATCATCGTGGCTGGGGAACCAAGCCCGGCTCTCCACAGCCTCCCCTGCGATGTTCACTCTCTGCCGGACGACTGGGCGGTTGCTCGTGGTCGACGCTCGTGCTTCTGGCCTTGACTTTCTTCCACCGTCCTCCCGGAGCGAATCCTTGAAGGGAAATGCAGAGTTGCAGGTAGATTCGAATCGACCTCGTCGCCACTGTTGGATCCGTGATTCTTAGAGTATGATGTTTTTCCAATAACTACACGGAGGCTGTAACTTAACAATCAACAGGTGTTTACTGGAGTAGGGTAGTCTCAAGACTGGGGGTACAGAGGCATGCTCAAGGCTTATATACAGGTGTGGTCACTGCCGGTACTACAGTATACAGGAGCTGTAAAAGTAGTTCTCTCTTAAAGGTACATACACTACACTGCCCATCTAACCAACCCATCTATATCATCCTGTAGCCTGAGGCTTCCCTCCTCGCTATATACCACTCCACCAATTTTCGTGTCATCTGCGAACTTACTGAACATACCTCCTACATTTATATCTAATGTAGGAGGTATTAGATGTCAATGTAGGAGGTATGATCAGTAAGTTCACTAACAAATAGCCACTAACAAATCCAATAGGGAATTCAGGAGAAGCTTCTTTACCCAGAGAGTGGTGAGAATGTGGAACTCGCTACCACAGGGAGTGGTTGAGGCGAATAGTATAGGTGCATTTAAGGGGAAGCTCGAGAAACACATGAGGGAGAAAGGAATAGAAGGATATGGTGATGGGGTGAGATGAAGAGGGGTGGGAGGAGGCTGGTGTGGAGCAGAAACACCGGCACGGAGCAGTTGGGCCGAATGGCCTGTTTCTGTGCTGTACATTCTATGTAATTCTATGTAACAGACCAGTCATTCTTTTTCGTCTTCTTTCCTATAGCAGTAGCAAAGCAAATCAGATGTCCATATCTAAGTCAGGTATCCAGGCCGAAGCTTCCGGTGTAAAGGCGTGGATATCTTGTAGGCTGCCTGCGAATTTCATCTGAGGGCAGTGCTCAGTGATGTGCTCCAGGGTCTGATCAGGAGCTCCACAGTCACATGATGGGGCTGCTTTAATCTTCTAACTATGGAGAAGGTGGCAACATCGACCATGACCGGTTCTAAATCGTTGAAGGTGGCAGGGCAGGTTGAGAAAACGGTAAAAAAGCATACGGGATCCTGGGCTTCATAAATAGAGTCACAGGGCTGGATTTTGATTCTGGAGGCGTGTAGGGGGCGGGACTACAACTTTTGGGGTTGTAGTCCCGCCTCCATCGAGTTGTGGACAACCCACGCGATTTTCACTTGATTGACCTTGTTGAGCCCGCCCAGCGGACTCAGCAGGCCAATTAAGGGCCACCCGGTAACAGGTGACGTCACAGATTGACATTTCATCTGTCAAGAGCTTTTTGACAGACGAAATATCAGCGTTTGACAGCTGTTTGAAGCTGTCAAACACTGACAATCTGTACACTAAGTTAATTCCTTCCTCTCAGGCTGATTTAGAGATCTCTCCAGAACAGAAAGCTGAATGCTGCAGATTTTGACAGATCGCGGCCATTCTGCTTTCTGTGCCGGTGAGATGAGGGACTCCCGAGACCTGAAGGAAAGAAGGCTGTAAAGGTAAGTAAAACTTCTTTAAACACTTTACACACACCAAACACACTTACCTCTGCACTCATGCACCCATCACTCACCTGAACACCGGACATCTTGACCCCTCCAAGTCCTTCATCCCGACGACCCGCCTCGCTAACTTGGTGTGGTTTGGAGCCGTCGGGAATCCCACACTTCAGGAATAAAAATAGGGATTAGGCTAAAAGCTGCCTGTTCACTACCTGTTAACAGGCAGTTAATTGGCACTAATCCCCTTCCCGCCTCGGGGAGGCGGGTCCCAGTGCGGGTCGGGTACCCGCCTCCTTTGAAACTGGCATGGGGGCGGGTTGGGGGTGGGATGGGTTTGTGCCCCCCCGATTTCGAGATTTTAACCCCCCACACGCCTCCAATCCCGCCTCCACGACCCAATGAAAATCCTGCCCATAGAGTACAAAAGCAAGGAAGTTATGATGAACCTTTATAAAACACTGGTTTGGCCTCAACTGGAGTATTGTGTCCAATTCTGGGCACCGCACTTTAGGAAGGATGTGAAGGCCTTAGAGAGGGTGCAGAAATGATTTACAAGAATGGTTCCAGGAATGAGGGATTTCAGTTACGTGGATAGACTGGAGAAGCTGGGGTTGTTCTCCTCAGTGCAGAGAAGATTGAGAGGAGGTTTGATTGAGGTGTTCAAAATCATGAGGGGTCTAGACAGAGTAGATAGAGAGAAACTGTTCCCATTGGCAGAAGGGTCGAGAACCAGAGGACACAGGTTTAAGGTGATTGGCAAAAGAACCAAAGGCGACGTAAGAAAAAACATTTTTACGCAGCGCGCGGTTATGATCTGGAATGCACTGCCTGAAAGGGTGGTGGAGGCAGATTCAATCACGGCTTTCAAAAAGGAGTTGGATAAATACCTGACGGAAAAGCATGTGCAGGGCTACGGGGAAAGGGCGGGGGAGTGGGACTAGCTGAAGTGCTCTTGCAGAGAGCCGGCACGGGCTCGATGGGCCGAATGGCCTCCTTCTGTGCTGTAACCATTCTATGATTCTATGATTCTAAGTATACGCAGTGCATTCGAATCTTCAGTACTGTATTTGTAGACCCCAACACAAGGGCTGGATCAGGGAGGGAGAGAGGCCAATGGAACTATATTGTGAGCGCACCAGTTAGAACGAGCTGCTCACTCAGGCGCCAAAAGTGAGAGCAAAGGCAGAATATTCACTGGGAAAGCTCACCATCTCGAAATGGCAAACTGCATTAGTCATGGGAGATGGTACCTGGATACAGAAGTGGCCTCTAGTTTTACACATTCTTTTTCCGAGTGGCAGTCAGTGACCAGTGGGGCACCGCAGGGATCGGCCCTAGGACCCCAGTTATTCACAATATATATAAATGATCTAGACAAGGGAACTAGATGTAATATCTCCAAATTTGCAGATGACACAAAGCTGGGTGGGTGTGTGTGCTGTGAGGAGGATGCCGAGAAACTCCAGTATGATTTGGACAGGTTGGGTGATTGGGCAGAAGCATGGCAGATGCAGTATAATGTGAATAAATGTGAGGTTATCCACTTTGGTGGCAAAAACAGGAAGGCAGATTATTATCTGAATGGCAATAGATTGGGAGAAGGGGAAGTGCAACGAGACCTGGGTGTCCTTGTGCACCAGTCGCTGAAGGTAAGCATGCAGGTGCAGCAGGCGGTTAAGAAGGCAAATGGTATGTTGGCCTTCGTAGCGAGAGGGTTCGAGTACAAGAACAGGGATGTCTTGCTGCAGTTGTACAGGGCCTTGGTGAGACCACACCTTGAGTATTGTGTGCAGTTTTGGTCGCCTTATCTGAGGAAGGATGTTCTTGCCATGGAGGGAGTGCAGCGAAGATTCACCAGGCTGATACCTGGGATGGCAGGAATGACGTATGAGGAGAGATTGGGTCGATTGGGCTTATACTCGCTGGAGTTTAGAAGAATGAGAGGGGATCTCATTGAAACTTATAAAATTCTAACAGGCCTGGACAGACTGGATGCAGGAAGGATGTTCCCGATGGTCGGAGAGTCCAGAACCAGGGGTCACAGTCTAAGGATAAGGGGTAAGTCATTTAGGACTGAGATGAGGAGGAATTTCTTCACCCAGAGAGTGGTGAACCTGTGGAATTCTCTACCACAGAAGGCAGTGGAGGCCAATTCATTAAATATATTCAAGAAGGAGTTGGATATATTTCTTAAGGCTAAAGGGATCAAGTCCAAAGATGTGCAGGTTAGGTTGATTTGGCTATGATAAATTGACCCTTAGTGTTACGGGATTAAATACATGGGGTTACAGGGATAGGGTGGGATATGTGTCGGTGCAGGCTCGATGGGCCAAAATGGCCTCTATCTGCACTGTAGATTCTGTGATTCTGATTCTGTGATATGGGGAGAAAGCAGGGACAGGGTACTGAGTTTGGATGATCAGCCATGATCGCATTGAATGGCGGAGCAGGCTCGAGGGGCCGAATGGCCTACTCCTGCTCCTATCTTCTATGTTTCTATGTTTCTATGTGGATTTAAAGTTGAATGTTCCTATCAGTTTATGTTCTTCAAGTAGCAACAACGATAACTTGTATATAACACCTTTATTGTAGCAAAATCAACCCAAGGCGCTTCACAGGGGTGCAGTCAGATTACATTCGACATCGAGCCCCATAAGGAGATATTAGGACAGGTGACCAAAAGCTTGGTCAAAGAGGTAGGTTTTAAGGAGCATCTTAGAGGAAGAGAGAGAGGTGGAGAGGTTTAGGGAGGGAATTCCAGAGCTCGGGGCCCAGGTGGCTGAAGGCACGGCCGCCAATGGTGGGGCAGAGGGGAGTCGGGGATGCGCAAGAGGCCAGATCCGGAGGAATGCAGAGATCTCAACGGTTGTGGGGCTGGAGGGGGCGAGGCTGTGGAGGGATTTGAAAACAGCGGATGAGAATTTTAAAGTCGAATAGGCAAAGAGAGTGTGGTATCGTGATCTTAATGTCGATGTTGATGTGGGAGAGGGTGGGCCTCTGGAGAGGCTTGTATTGCAGCTCCTTCAGCAACACAGTCAATATGCTTGAAGAATGGAGGTGGAGATGTAAACAGGGCTGGTGACACTGAGCAACAGAAGGGGCTGCTCTCTACCATTGTCCTGGCCTGGGTTCTGTATCTATGGAGCTGCGATACACGCAGTCGCTGCCCTTTGACCTGACTCCCTGGCTTTCTGTTTCTCACTGTGTTTGTCAAACACTCTTTTTAAATTTCAAACCCCTCCTTGCAAATTCACATCAAACAAGTCTCCTGGTTAGAAAAAGATAGGCACAATCTCAGCCATCTGTTCTTGTGTTCTTAGAATTGTCGTCTATTTGGCAATGGAAGGTCAGAGGTCAAAGTTTGTCTTCTCAGTTTTGTCAGGCCTGCTATGTTAGTGTGAGTGTGAGTGTGGGTCCCTATGTGCATGCTCACGTGAATGTGTGTTTGTATGTGTGTTCATGTGTCTGCGAGTGTATATCTGTGTGTCTCTCTTATGTTTGTGTGTCTCTATGTGTGTGTCTATGTGTGAATGTATGATTTTGTGTGTGTCTGTCGGTATGTGTGTGTGTGAGAGTATGAGAGCATTTGTGTGTGTGACTGTATGTGAGTGTGTGCATATGAGAGTGTGTGTATGAGAGTGTGTCTGTGTGTGAGTGAGTGTGTATGAGAATATGTGTGAGTGTGTGTATGTCTGTGGGTGAGTGTATGTGTATGAGAGTGTATGAGTGTGAATGTGTGTGAGTGTGAGTGTATGAGTGTGTGTGTGTGAGTGTGTGTATATGAGTGTATGAGAGTATGTGTATGAGTGAGTGTGAGTGCGAGTGTGTGTATATGAGTGTAAGTGTGTGTGTATGAGTGAGTGTGAGTGTGCACGTATCCTGCAGCCATTCCAATACACACCAACTAATCCTTGCACTAAATATTCTCATTTGAAGAGCTGTAAATGGTTAAATGCACTGATGACTTCCTCAAAAACACGATAGACCTGAAGGCGCACGGTCCAGAGACAGTTCAACGTGAAGTGGGAGCTTAAAGTACACATTATGGGCTCTGAGTCAGAAACAGGATGCAATGCAATTGTTTCAATTTATTGGATCTATATGTTAATTGAAGTTGGCAGAGACTTTATTGCTTCTGTTTTATTGATTCATTGCCCCTCTGAACTTTCATCTCCTGTTTAGGATGCAAGTGCTCTGTCCTACACACCCTTCCTCTGCACTGCATCCTGTGTCACAGTCAACATAAGAACATAAGAAATAAGAGCAGGAGTAGGCCACACGGCCCCTCGAGCCTGCTCCATCACACCCCAGTAATGGGGTGGTGATGGTCCCCTCCAGCTATGGGGCGGCGTAAAAAAAAAACCCTTAATTAAGGGGCGAAACAAAAATAAGATCATGGCTGATCATCGGCCTCAACTCCACTTTCCCACCCAATCCCCAGATCCCTTGATTCCCCTGGAGTCCAAAAATCTATCGATCTCAGCCTTGAATATACTCAACGACTGAGCCTCCACAGCCCTCTGGGGCAGAGGATTCTAAAGAATCACCACCCTCTGAGTGAAGAAATTTCTCCTCACAGAAATTCCTACATTACAACAGTGACCACACTTCAAAAAGCACTTCATTGGCTGTAAAGCGCTTTGGGACATCCGGTGGCAGTGAAAGGTGCTATATAAATGTAAGTCTTTCTTTCTTTCTTTCTCTTCATCTCAGTCCTGAATGGCCGGCCCCTTACCCTGAGACTGTGACCCCTAGTTCTAGACTCCAGCCAGGGGAAACATCCTCCCTGCATCTACCCTGTCAAACCCCCTCAGAATCTTATATGTTTCAATGAGATTAGGTCAAGATTTGTTTGACTGTATCCTTCTCTAACTCACTCCTTTCCAGGGTCTCCCCTCCCTCAGTCTTGTCCCCCTGCAATTTACACCCATCAGGTAAGGTTGTGTAGTGGCTATGTCCCGAGATGAGCTTCAGACAACATAGCTTCTCCATCACCAAGACTCTCCCTAGCATCTGTCTGAGGCTGAACCACACTGTCCACAACCTTGCTGTCGTATTTGACCCTGAAATGAGCTTCTGACCACATTACCGCACCAGAACAAAGACCACCTACTTCCACCTCCGTAACATCACCCGTCTCCGCCCTTGCCTCAGCTCATCCGCTGCTGAAACCCTCATCCATGCCTTTGTTACCTCTAGACTTGACTATTCCAATGCACTCCTGGCCGGCCTCCCACATTCTACCCTACATAACTTGAGGTCATCCAAAACTCTGCTGCCCCGTGTCCTAACTCGCACCAAGTCCCTTTCGCCCATCTCCCCTGTGCTCGCTGACCTACATTGGCTCCCGGTCCGGCAATGTCTCGATTTCAAAATTCTCATTCTTGTTTTCAAATCCCTCCATGGCCTCGCTCCTCCCTATCTCTCTAATCTCCTCCAGCCCCACAACCCTCCGAGATCTCTGCGCTCCCCCATTTTCATCGCTCCGCCATTGGTGGCCATGCCTTCAGCCGCCTGGGCCCTAAGCGCTGGAATTCCCTCCTGAAACCTCATCTAATGTCCCTTTGGGGAAGGAAACCTGCCGTCCTCACCCAGTCTGGGCCTACATGTGACTCCAGTCCCACACCGACACGGTTGACTCTTAACTGCCTCATTTAATTTTTTTCATTGTGGCCACCGGTATTGTCATAAATCTCATCATCGAGAAACTACCTATGAAATAACACTGGACGGCCAGCTGGTGGTGCCGTCCAAGGAGTATAAATACTCGGGCGTGGGCCCAGCTTGCTCAGGGACATTTTGTAAGACAGGAACTAGTGAAGTACAACTAGACCTCCATATTCTGAAACAAGTTGATTAAAGCCTTGCTCTATGCTCAAACCAAGTGTGTAGTGAGTTTTATTACGTCAGGTATTACTTTGTAAAGTTACCCAGCACTGTTTTAAATGTTCTGAAGTGGCCTAGCGAGTCACTCAGTTGCATCAAACCGCTGCCAGTGCTTAGAGAAGGCCCACTAACACTACCTCAGGGCAACTAGGGAAGGGCAATAAATGCCGGTCTTGTCAGCGAAGCCCACAACCCAAGAATGAATCTAAAAAATGCCTTTTAGAACCCAGGTTCGGTGTTATCCAGCCACTCCTACTTAATTTATCATGTCCTCTCTTCAAATCTTTCTAAACTTGGCGATGTCTCTGGCCTTTGACCCTTCACTTGGTGGATTTACAGCAAGGAGACAGCTAATTACATAGAAACATAGAAACATAGAAGATAGGAGCAGGAGTAGGCCATTCGGCCCCTTGAGCCTGCTCCGCATTCAATGCGATCATGGCTGATCATCCAAACTCAGTACCCTGTCCCTGCCTTCTCCCCATATCCCTTGATCCCTTTAGCCTTAAGAAATATAT
This sequence comes from Somniosus microcephalus, assembly GCF_052327205.1. Classification (NCBI taxonomy): domain Eukaryota; kingdom Metazoa; phylum Chordata; class Chondrichthyes; order Squaliformes; family Somniosidae; genus Somniosus; species Somniosus microcephalus. The sequence continues at coordinate 265,683,707 of NC_140994.1, read as the reverse complement.
CTAACTCCTTCTTGAATATATTTAATGAATTGGCCTCAACTGCCTTCTGTGGTAGAGAATTCCACAGGTTCACCACTCTCTGGGTGAAGAAATTCCTCCTCATCTCTGTCCTAAATGGCTTACCCCTTATCCTTAGTGTGGAGATGCCGGAGTTGGACTGGGGTGGACAAATGTAAGAAGTCACACAACACCAGGTTATAGTCCAACAGCTTTATTTGAAATCACAAGCTTTCGGAGCGCTGCTCCTTCGTCAGGTGACAAAGGAGCAGCGCTCCGAAAGCTTGTGATTTCAAATAAAACTGTTGGACTATAACCTGGTGTTGTGTGACTTCTTACCCCTTATCCTTAGACTGTGACCCCTGGTTCTGGACTCCCCAACCATCGGGAACATCCTTCCTGCATCTAGTCTGTCCAGTCCTGTCAGAATTTTATAAGTTTCAATGAGATCCCCTCTCATTCTTCTAAACTCCAGCGAATATAAGCCCAATCGACCCAATCTCTCCTCATACGTCATTCCTGCCATCCCAGATATCAGTCTGGTGAATCTTCGCTGAACTCCCTCCATGGCAAGAACATCCTTCCTCAGATAATTCTTAAACTCTGTGCAGAAAATCACGGGCTGGCTGGTATCCTTTTAATGTTTACAGCACCCATTTCAAACAGTGCGGGTTCAAGTCCCACTCCAGAGGCCCGAGCACAGAAATCCAGGCCAACACTCCCAGTGCAGTTACTGAGCTCCGCCGCGCTGTCGGAGGCGCCGTCTTTCCGATGAGGCGTTAAACCGAGGCCCCGTCTGCCCCCTCTCAGGTGGGTGTAAAAGATCCCACGGCCACTAGTTCGAAGAAGAGCAGGGGGGAGTTCTCGCCGGTGTCCTGAGGCCAATCTTTATCCCTCAACCAACATCACTAAAAAAACAGATTATCTGGTCATTATCACATTGCTGTTTGTGGGAGCTTGCTGTGCACAAATTGGCCGCTGCATTTCCTACAGAACAACAGTGACTACACTCCAAAAAGTATTTCATTGGCTGTAAAGCGCTTTGGGGCGTCCTGAGGTCGTGAAGGGCGCTATAGAAATGCACGTTCTTTCTTTTACAAGGTACACTATTAGTTCTCAATAAAAAGCTAAACTAGGTTGTTGTATCTTCACACTCGCTTCCCTTTCAGAACAGTGTGAAGCAGTGGAAGGGTCCGTGGGCTGATTAAAAGTCGACAGGCCGCGGTGTGAACGCTCCTTCCATGCCTTGACCATCTTGCTCCCAGCCGATTGCGGGGGGGGGGGGGTGGCGGGGGGCGGGGAGCGGTCAGTCCTAAATGGAGGGCGGGGTTTATGACCAACGACCCATACCCATACTGCTACAACTGTACAGGGCGTTGGTGAGACCACACCTGGAGTACTGCGTACAGTTTTGGTCTCCTTATTTAAGGAAGGATATACTTGCATTGGAGGCAGTTCAGAGAAGGTTCACTGGGTTAATCCCAGAGACGAGGGGGTTGACTTATGAAGAAAGGTTGAGCAGGCTGGGCCTCTACTCATTGGAATTTAGAAGAATGAGAGGTGAACTTATTGAAATATATAAGATACTGAGGGGGCTCGACAAGGTAGATGCAGAGAGGATGTTTCCCCTCGTGGGGAAATCTAGAACCCGGGGGCACAGTTTTAGAATAAAGGGTCGCCCTTTTAGGGCTGAGATGAGGAGGAATTTCTTCTCTCAGGGTCGTAAATCTGTGGAATTCTCTGCCCCAGAGAGGCGTGGAGGCTGGGTCATTAAATACATTTAAGGTGGAGATAGACACATTTTTGCAAGATAAGGGAATGAAGGATTATGGGGAGCGGGCTGGGAAGTGGCTTTGAGCCCAAGATCAGCCATGATCTTATTGAATGGTGGAGCAGGCTCGAGGGGCCAAGTGGCCTATTCCTGCTCCTATTTCTTATGTTCTTATGTTCTTATACGATGAGGGGGTCACCCACACCCACCAGACGCGAGAATACCGCTGGATGTCAACCCAGACCCCACACGCCGGGACGGTCTGGAGTGGGGGTTCTAACCCTGCACCTTCTGACACTGAGGCTGAACTGCTGGCAATGAGCCCAAGCCTCACGCCTGGCCTCAAGTGACCAGACCAGTTGAAATTGGATTATTTTGTAACAATCTCAAATATCCAGGTGAGCTGGGCACTAGAAGGTTCATGAATAGTCCTGCCATGACATCACAAGAGCCCTTGGCTGGGGAATGAAACATAGAAACATAGAAACATAGAAGATAGGAGCAGGAGTAGGCCCATTCAATGCGAGCATGGCTGATCATCCAAGTTCAGTACCCTGTCCCTGCCTTCTCCCCATACCCCTTGATCCCTTTAGCCTTAAGAAATATATCCAACTCGTTCTTGAATATATTTAATGAATTGGCCTCTACTGCCTTCTGTGGTAGAGAATTCCACAGGTTCACCACTCTCTGGGTGAAGAAATTCCTCCTCATCTCAGTCCCTTATCCTTAGACTGTGACCCCTGGTTCTGGACTCCCCCGCCATCGGGAACATCCTTTCTGCACCCAGTCTATCTAGTCCTGTTAGTATTTTATAAGTTTCAATGAGATCCCCTCTCATTCTTCTAAACTCCAGCGAGTACAAGCCCAATCGACCCAATCTCTCCTCATACATCATTCCTGCCATCCCAGGTATCAGCCTGGTGAATCTTCACTGAACTTCCTCCATGGCAAGAACATCCTTCCTCAGATAAGGCGACCAAAACTGCACACAATACTCCAGGTGTGGTTGCACCAAGGCCCTGTACAACTGCATCAAGACATCCTTGTTCCTGTACTCAAACCCTCTCACTACGAAGGCCAAAATACCATTTGCCTTCTTAACCGCCTGCTGCACCTGCATGCTTACCTTCAGCGACTGGTGCACAAGGACACCCAGGTCTCGTTGCACTTCCCCTTCTCCCAATCTATTGCCATTCAGATAATAATCTGCCTTCCTGTTTTTGACACCAAAGTGGATAACCTCACATTTATCCACATTATATTGCATCTGCCATGCTTCTGCCCAATCACCCAACCTGTCCAAATCATACTGGAGTTTCTCGGCATCCTCCTTACAGCACACACGCCCACCCAGCTTTGTGTCGTCTGCAAACTTGGAGATATTACATCCAATTCCCTCGTCTAGATCATTAATATATATTGTGAATAGCTGGGGTCCCAGGATCGATCCCTGTGGTACCCCACTAGTCACTGCCCGCCACTCGGAAAAAGACCCGTTTATTCCAACTCTTTGCTTTCTGTCTGCCAACCAGTTCTCTATCCAAGTCAATACCTTGCCCCCAATCCCATGTGCCTTAACTTTACACGCTAATCTCTTATGCGGGACCTTATCGAAAGCCTTCTGAAAGTCCAAGTGCGGACCAGAAGTGTGAGAGGAGGCCCTAGGGTGCGGATTACACCAATGACAGAGTAGCTAATTCTTGGAGCTTGTTGGGAGATAAGAGAGGTTTCATTGTCTTTGTGTACAGTAACCTACAAAGACAAAAAGCAAAGGGGAATTAGCATTTGCTCAATATTAGTGTGTTATCTGTTGTTTGAGAGATGCCCTTATCTGTCTAGTTAAATAGAGACGAGAGGGGAGCAAGGAGGTAGTGCTCCTAAAAGTGAGGGTTGGTGTCTGCTAGGATGCGTTTGATATGCTTTCCTCCCCTCTGGTCAGTAAAATGAGACAGCAGCAACACAGTTCCTGCTAACGTCAGTCGTGGCTCAGTTGATAGCACCGTTGCCTTTGAGTTCGAATGTTGCAGGTTCAAGTCCATCTCCAGAGACTTGAGCACAAAAATCTAGGCTGTACTGAGGGAGCGCTGCACTGTCGGAGGGGCCGTCTTTTGGGCCAAACGTTAAACCGAGGCCCCGTCTGCCCTCTCAGGTGGATGTAAAAGATCCCACGGCCACTATTTTGAAGAAGAGCAGGGGGGGAGTTCTCCCCGGTGTCTTGGGGCCAATATTTATCCCTCAATCAATATCACTAAAACAGATTAATGGCCCAGAAATTCGGGTCTCCACGGGTAAGTACGCACGGGGTACTCACCCGTAGGCCCAATGGAAGTGCCGGTTTCCTGCATGCACTGCGCATGCGCGGGAAACCGGCACTTCCGTTCCCCTGAAAGCAGGGGTTCAGAGTTCGAACGCGTGCACAGGAGAGGCAGCGCGTGCGCATCGAACTTACGTTTTTTGTGCAGGTTTTCCCGGGAGGGTAAGTCTCCAGGAGTTACACATTTAAAAAGCAGACGTAAGGCCTGCTTTTTACAAGGTAAGTGGTGAATTAATTAAAATTAAAACATCTTTTCCACAGGTTTATTATTTTTAAATACTTTAAAGCAAGGTAAGTTTATTTTTAGCCCCGTTAGAAAATAAAATTATTTTTTTCAAAAATTTAAATTATTGTTTAAAATAGTTATTTCATGTAATTTATAGTTTATTTAAAAAATGCGATGTTTTTAAAAAAATTATTTGATGATTTAGTGATGTTTTGGGGCCCGTAGTATTTATAAGGTTTGACAGGTGAAACTTATGAATGAAGCATTCCCTGCTCCGATTGGCTCCCCATGAACCACGTGATCCCAGGGGGCACATCGAACTAACTGCGCCCCTGGGATACGCAAGCACTGCGCGCCGGCAGCTGGAGCAGGCCAGGATCGGAATTCCACGGGGGTCCACAGCTCAACGGCCAGTGCGCTAGGTAAGTGCAGGTCAGGGGCTTGCACCCGCGGGAAGCCTCCGACCCGAATTTCTGGGCCATTATCTGGTCATTATCACATTGCTGTTTGTGGGAGCTTGCTGTGCGCAACATTACAACAGTGACTGCACTTCAGAAAGTACTTCATTGGCTGTAAAGTGCTTTGGGACGTCCGGTAGTCGCGAAAGGCGCTGTAGAAATGCAAGTCTTTCTTTTTTCGCAGGTGAAGGTATAACTCTGGTTTCAGGGTAATGGTGTCAGAGTCACGATGTCAGGGTCCCGCTGGTCCTGCCCCCGATCCATTCAAACATAAATGTGCAGTACAATGTATGAGGAAATAAGTCCGTTGAATGTTTACACCCTAATAATAACGCAAATCATATCACAATAAAATACAACAACTACAGATCAACATCGCTAAAACTGTTGCCTGGGTCCGAAGCTCTGGAATTCCCTCCCTAAACCTCTCCTCCTTTAAGACGCTCCTTAAAACCTGCCTCTTTGACCAAGCTTTTGGTCATCTGCCCTAATTTCTCCTTATGTGGCTCGGTGTCGAATTTTTTGTCTTGTAATACGACTGTGAAGCGCCTTGGGGTGTTTTACTACGTTAAAGGCGCTATATAAATACAACTTGTTGTTGTTGTTGCTGTAGTCATGCTCAGTCCCCCACCCCCCACTTTGTGTCCATAACCCGGTCAGTTCCTCATCCTCCAGAACCCGTCCGACTCCCTTTTAAAATTATTGATGGAATCAGCTCCCGCCACCTTTCCAGGTGGAGCGTTCCTGATCCCCACAACTCTCGGAGCGAAAACATTTCTCCTCTCGATCTTTTGCCAATGATTTTGAACCTGTGACCTCTGGTTATTGACCCACTCGCCAGAGGAACTATTTCTCTCTCTGCTCTGTCAAAACCTCTCATCGTCCTGAAAACCTCTATTGGGTCAACTCTTAACCTTCTCTGTTCCTAAATATTCCAACCTCTCCTCATAACTGAAGTCCCTCATCTCTGGTAATATCCTGGCAAAACTTCTTTGTACCTTTACTAAATTCTATCACAATATACTACACTTAAATTAATCTTGAATCACGTCAATATATCTTCTCCTTCTTAGGCTGTCTCTCGGAACTGAGGATGACTTGCTTCCACATTAAAAATGAGTTCTCAGGTGACTGATGAGTCCAATGCGGGACCTACAGTCTCTGTCACAGGTGGGGCAGACGGTGGTTGAAGGGGCGGGTGGGTGGGGTGCTTGGGTTGACGTGCGCTCCTTGCGCATCAATATATATTACAATTAAATGAATCATAAATCAAATCATAGATGAGCAGGGCTGTTTACACATGGAATGGCATGTTTATACATGGAATGGAGTATTTATAGCTGGAATGGCATGTTTATACATGGAATGGGCTGTTTATACATGGAATGGGCTGTTTATACATGGAATGGAATATTTATAAATGGAATGGGATGATTATAAATGGAATGGAATGTTTATACCTGGAATGGAATGTTTATACATTGAATGAAATGTTTATACGTGGAATGGGCTGTTTATACATGGAATGGAATATTTATAAATGGAATGGAATGTTTATACCTGGAATGGAATGTTTATACATTGAATGAAATGTTTATACATTGAATGAAATGTTTATACGTGGAATGGAATATTTATAAATGGAATGGAATGTTTATACCTGGAATGGAATATTTATACGTGGAATGGAATATTTATAAATGGAATGGAATGTTTATACCTGGAATGGTCTGTTTATATGTGGAATGGAATGTTCATACGTGGAATGGAATATTTATAAATGGAATGGAATGTTTATACATGGAATGGAATATTTATACATGGAATGGAATATTTATAAATGGAATGGAATGTTTATACGTGGAATGGTCTGTTTATACGTGGAATGGAATGTTTATATATGGAATGGAATATTTATAAATGGAATGGAATGTTTATACCTGGAATGGAATGTTTATACATTGAATGAAATGTTTATACATTGAATGAAATGTTTATACGTGGAATGGAATATTTATAAATGGAATGGAATGTTTATACCTGGAATGGAATATTTATACGTGGAATGGAATATTTATAAATGGAATGGAATGTTTATACCTGGAATGGTCTGTTTATATGTGGAATGGAATGTTCATACGTGGAATGGAATATTTATAAATGGAATGGAATGTTTATACATGGAATGGAATATTTATACATGGAATGGAATATTTATAAATGGAATGGAATGTTTATACGTGGAATGGTCTGTTTATACGTGGAATGGAATGTTTATACATGGAATGGAATATTTATAAATGGAATGGAATGTTTATACGTGGAATGGAATGTTTATACATGGAATGGAATATTTATAAATGGGATGGAATGTTTATACGTGGAATGGAATATTTATAAATGGAATGGAATGTTTATACCTGGAATGGTCTGTTTATATGTGGAATGGAATGTTCATACGTGGAATGGAATATTTATAAATGGAATGGAATGTTTATACATGGAATGGAATATTTATACATGGAATGGAATATTTATAAATGGAATGGAATGTTTATACGTGGAATGGTCTGTTTATACGTGGAATGGAATGTTTATACATGGAATGGAATATTTATAAATGGAATGGAATGTTTATACGTGGAATGGAATGTTTATACATGGAATGGAATATTTATAAATGGGATGGAATGTTTATACGTGGAATGGAATATTTATAAATGGTATGGAATATTTATACGTGGAATGGAATATTTATACATGGAATGGAATATTTATAAATGGAATGGAATGTTTATACGTGGAATGGTCTGTTTATACATGGAATGGAATATTTATAAATGGGATGGAATGTTTATACGTGGAATGGTCTGTTTATACGTGGAATGGAATATTTATACGTGGAATGGAATGTTTATATGTGGAATGGGCTGTTTATACGTGGAATGGAATATTTATACATTGAATGGAATGTTCATACGTGGAATGGAATATTTATAAATGGAATGAAATGTTTATACGTGGAATGGTCTGTTTATACGTGGAATGGAATGTTTATACCTGGAATGGAATTTCTTTTTTATACATGTAATAGTCTGTTTATATGTGGAATGGAATGTTCATACATTGAATGTCCTGTTTGAACATGGAATGGAATGTTTATACATTAATTGGAATGTTCATACTTGGAATGGCCTGTTTATATACCAATACTGTCATGGACAGATGCATCTGTGACAGGTAGATTGGTGAGGATGAGGTCAAGTAGGGTTTTCCCTTGTGTTGGTTCTCTCACCACCTGTCGCAGGCCCAGACTGGCAGCTATGTCGTTCAGGACTCGGCCAATAGTGGTGTTACTGAGTTACTCTTGGTGATGGACATTGAAGTCCCCCACCCAGAGTACATTCTGTGCCCTGGCTACTCTCAGTGCTTCTTCCAAGTGGTGTTCAACATGGAGGAGTGCTGATTCATCAGCTGAGGGAGGGCGGTAATCAGCAGGAGGTTTCCTTGCCCATGTTTGACCTGAAGCCATAAGGCTTCATGGGGTCCGGAGTCAATGTTGAGGACTCCCAGGGCCACTCCTTCCCGACTGTGCCACCACCCCTGGTGGGTCTGTCCTGCCGGTGGGACAGGACATACCCAGGGATGGTGATGGAGGAGTTCGGGACATTGGCTGAAAGGCATGATTCTGTGAGTCAGGCTGTTGCTAGACTAGTCTGTGGGACAGCTCTCCCAATTTTGGCACAAGTCCCCAGATGTTGGTGAGGAGGACTTTGCAGGGTTGACTGGGCTGGGTGTGCTGTTGCCGTGTCCGTAGCCGAGGGGTCCGTCTGGTTTCATTGTTATTGTTTTGTCGCGGTTTATTACAACTAAGTGGCTTACTCGGCCATTTCAGAGGGCAATTAAGAGTCAACCACGTTGCTGTGGGTTTGGAGTCACGTATAAGCCAGACCGGGTAAGGGCAGCAGATTTCCTTTCCTAAAGGACATTAGTGAGCTAGATGGGTTTTTAACGACAATCCGATCGCTTTAAGTTTGCCATTACTGATGCTAGTAATTATTCCAGATTTATTTAATTAACTGAATTTAAATTCCCCAGCTGCCGTGGTGGGATTTGAACTCACGTCTCCGGGTCATTAGTCCAGGCCTCTGGATTACTAGCCCAGTGACATTACCACTAGGCTAACGTTCATTGAATGGATTATTTATAGATGGAATGTCCTGTTTATATGTGGAATGGAATGTTTATATATCGAATGGAATGTTTATACATGGAACGGCCTGTTTATACATGGAATGGAATGTTTATACATTGAATGGCCTGTTTATACATGTAATGGGCTGTTTATACGTGGAATGAAACGTTTATACACGGAATGGCCTGTTGATACGTGGAATGGAATGTTTACACATGGAATAGGCTTTTTATCCATTGAATGGAACATACATATGTGGAATGGAATGTTTATACATTGACTTGAATGTTTATTCATGGAATTGAATGTTTATAGAAGTTTATAGATGGAATGGGCTGTTTGTACGTGGAATAAAATGTTTATACATGGAATGGAATGTTTATATATTGAATGGAATGTTTATATATTGAATGGAATGTTTATGCTTGGAATGGCTTGTTTATACGTGGAATGGAATGTTTATATATTGAATGGAATGTTTATATGTGGAATGGGATGTTTATACATAGAATGTCCTTTTTCTATGTGGAATGGCCAGTTTATACATTGAATGGAATGTTTATACCTGGAATGGAATATTTATACATGGAATCAGCTTTTTATACAATGAATGGAATATTCAAACGTGGAATGGAATGTTTATACGTGGAATGGAATGTTTATACAATGAATGGAATATTTATACACGGAATGGAATATCTTTGCATGGAATGGAATGCTCATACGTGGAATGGAATGTTTATACGTTGAATGGAAGATTTATACATGGAATCAGCTTTTTATACAATGAATTGAATATTTATACGTGGAATGGAATGTTTATACGTTGAATCGAATATTTATACATGGAATCGTCTTTTTATACAATGAATGGAATATTCATACATGGAATGGAATGTTTATACGTGGAATGGAATGTTTATACAATGAATGGAATATTTATACACGGAATGGAATATCTTTGCATGGAATGGAATGCTCATACGTGGAATGGAATGTTTATACGTTGAATGGAAGATTTATACATGGAATCAGCTTTTTATACAATGAATTGAATATTTATACGTGGAATGGAATGTTTATACATTGAATCGAATATTTATACATGGAATCGTCTTTTTATACAATGAATGGAATGTTTACACATGGAATGGAATGTGTATACATTGAATGGAAAGCTTATGCATGGAATGGTTTGTTTATACATCGAATGGAATGTTTAAATGTACAATGGAATGTTTATAGATTGAATAGAATATTTATACATTAAATGGAATGTTTATACGAAGAACCGTCTGTTTATACCTGGAATGGCCTGTTTATATGTGGAATGGAATATTTTTGCATGGAATGGAATGTGGAATGGAATGTTTATATGTTAAATGATATATGTATAGATGGAATATCTGTTTATACATGGAATGGATAGTTTACACATTGAATGGAATGTTTATACATGGCATGAGCTGTTTATACATGGAATGGAATGTTTATACATTGGATTGAATATTTATACATTGAATGGAATGTTTATACATGGAATGGGCTGTTTATATGTGGAATGGAATGTTTATACATTGAATGGTATGTTTATTCATGGATTGGCCTTTTCATACATGGAATGACATGTTTATACATAGAATGGATAGTTTACACTCTGAATGGAATTTTGACAAACTGCGACATCTTTTTTTTATAAAATCTAGTCTTGTTTGCTTGCAATTAGCATTTAACTTAAATTTACTGTTTTAAGTTTTAAGTTTCATCCAGGCTTGGGCAGGGCCAAGCAAGCTCTGTACCGGAGAGTAGGTGAGATTAGTTAATTAATTAACTGGTCTAATCTGGTTCTGTAACTGCTAGAGAGCTCGCTCATATAAATCTCAGTAGTATAAGTAAGGGAGGCTAGGGTGCAGTTTGCCATGGAGTGCAGCTTGGAACAGAGTGTAAACATTCGAGTTTGGTGAGTAAGGGAGTTCGGTGAGGAAGCAAGGGACGTGCTCCTTTCTTCTTTTTCTATCTTTGTCAGCCTCCAGGAGAGCAGGAGTTAAAAAGCTGCATGAGAGGAGACAGAGAACAAGTGAGAGTTCAGCTCTGTGAAACTCCCCAACCTCATTCAGAGAATAATAAAAGGTGACAACACAGGGAAAAGGGTAAGTGATTGGTTGGTGAGTATTTTGCTCACTTCTCTTATCTTTTAAAGCCCAGGAAATTTATTGGTAATTGTAATGTTTCATTAGTATTAGTAAAGTTTACCAGCAGTTATAAATCTTATTGGGTGTAGTAGGGTTTATTATAAATGAAGACACAATAAAGATGGCAGGGCAGGTGATGTGTTGTGACTGCAGGATGTGGGAGCTCCTGGACTCCAGTGTGATCCAGGACAGACACGTCTGCGGTAAGTGTCTGCGGCTCGAGGAGCTTCGGCTCAGAGTTGATGAGCTGGAGGCCGAGCTGCGGACTCTGCGATGCATCAGGGAGGGGGAAAGTTACCTGGACACTTTATTCCAGGAGGCAGTCACACCCCTTAGGATCGGGTCTTCTGATTTGGTCAGTGGTCAGGGACAGGAGGATGTGACTGCGAGTGAGGCAGGTATGGGGACCCAGGAGGTGGAGGAGCCTCAGACTTTGCAATTGTCCAGCAGGTTTGAGGTTCTTGCAGTCTGTATGGATGAAAGCGGTGGCTGTAGAGTGGATGAGCAAACTGACCATGGCACCGAGGTACAGGAAGCCATTCAAGCAGGGGGAGTTAATAGGAATGTAGTGGTAATTGGTGACAGCATAGTCAGGGGGATAGATACAGTTCTCTGCAGCCAAGAGCGAGAATCCAGACAGCTGTGTTGCCTGCCTGGCGCCAGGGTTCGGGATATCTGCTCTGGGCTGGAGAGGAACTTGCAGTGGGAGGGGGAGGAGCCAGTGGTCATGGTCCACGTAGGTACCAACGACATAGGTAGAACTAGGAAAGAGGTTCTGCTGAGAGAGTATGAGCAGCTAGGGGCTAAATTAAAAAGCAGAACCTCAAGGGTAATAATGTCTGCATTATTACCTGAGCTACGAGCAAATTGGCATAGGGTAAATCAAATTAGAGAGATGAATGCGTGGTTCAAAGACTGGTGTGGGAGAAATGGGTTTTGATTCCTGGGGCACTGGCACCAGTACTGGGGAAAGTGGGACCTGTATCGTTGGGACGGTCTTCACCCGAACCGTGCTGGGACCAGTGTTCTGGCGAGTCGTATAACTAGGGCGGCAGAGAGGGCTTTAAACTAAATAGTGGGGGCAAGGGATCAAATTTGGGAAGATGTGGTAAATCAAAGAGTAGAGACAAGGCAATAGAGAAAGGTATTAATATGGGAAATGATAAACAGACCGTGACAGGAAGGGATAGAGAGTACAGATCGAAGAGTAAATCAACAGATAAGGCTAGTGGTTACAAAAATAATAAAAGGACAAAACTCAAGGCTCAGCATCTGAATGCACGTCGCATTCGAAACAAAACAGATGAACTGAGAGCGCAAATAGGAATAAATAAGTACGATCTGATGGCCATTACAGAAACATGGCTGCAGGATGACATAGATTGGGACCTGAATATTGAAGGGTACAGGACATTTAGGAAGGACAGGAAGGTAGGAAAAGGTGGAAGGGTGGCTCTGTTAATTAATGATGGTATTAGCACAATAGAGAGGGATGACCTAAGTTCAGGAAACCAGGATGTCGAAGCGGTTTGGGTAGAGATGAGAAATGATAAAGGGAGGAAGTCACTTGTGGGAGTGATGTACAGGCCCCCTAACAGTAACCACATGGTAGGATGGAGTATAAAGGGAAGAAATAATGGGAGCTTGTCAGAAAGGTACGGCAATAATCTTGGGGGATTTTAATCTACATATAGACTGGGAAAATCAGGTGGGCAAAGGTAGCCTAGATGAGGAGTTAATAGAATGTTTTGGGATAGTTTCTTAGAACAGCACGTTCTGGAGCCAACCAGAGAGCAGGCTATACTAGACCTGGTATTGTGCAACGAGATCAGATTAATTAATGACCTCATAGTTAAGGCGCCCCTAGGTAGCAGCGATCATAATATGGTTGAATTTTACTTTCAGTTTGAGGGAGAGAATGGGTTCAAGACTAGTATTTTAAACTTAAATAAGGGCAATTACAAAGGCATTAAAGCAGAGCTAGCTAAAGTGAACTGGTAAATTAGGTTAAGGGACAGGTCAATAGAGTTGCAGTGGCAGACATTTAGGGGGATATTTCAGAACACACAGAATATATACATTCCAACAAGAGAGAAATTCCAAGGGGAGGACCCACCATCCGTGGTTAACTAAAAAAGTTAAAGATAGTATCAAACTTAAAGAAAAAGCATATAATTGCGCAAAGATGGGTTGCAGGTCAGAAGATGGGACAGAATATAAAAAACAGCAAAGAATGACTAAAAGATTAATAAGGAGAGAAAAATTAGAGTATGAGAGCAAGCTAGCTAGAAATATAAAAACAGATAGTAAGAGTTTCTATAGATATTTATAAAAGAATTAACATGGTGAGCATTGGTCCTATAGAAAGCGAGTCTGGGGAATTAATAATGGAAAATATGGAGATGGCAGTTGAATTGAACAGGTATTTTGCATCGGTTTTCACTATAGAGGATTCAAGTAACATACCAGAAATAGCTGTAAATCAGGAAATGGAAGGGAGGGAGGAACTGAAGAAAATTACAATCTCCAGGGAAGTGGTACTGAGCAAATTGTTGGAGCTGCGGGCTGACAAGTCCCCGGGTCCTGATGGACTTCATCCTAGGGTCTTGAAAGAATTGGCTAGTGAGATAGTGGATGCATTGGTTTTAATTTTCCAAAATTCCCTAGATTCGGGGAAGGTTCCATTAGATTGGAAAATAGCAAATGTAACTCCTTTATTCAAAAAGGGAGGGAGACAGAAAGCAGGAAACTACAGGCCAGTTAGCTTAACATCTGTCGTAGGGAAGATGTTTGAAGCTATTATTAGACGTTATAGCAGGGCACTTAGAAAAGTTCAAGGTAATCAGGCAAAGTTAACATTGTTTTGTGAAAGGGAAATCATGTTTAACCAATTTATTGAAGTTCTTTGAGGAAGTAATGTGTTGTGGATAAAGGGGAGCTGGTGGATGTACTGTACTTAGATTTCCAGAAGGCATTTGATAAGGTGCCACATCAAAGGTTATTGCGGAAAATAAAAGCTCATGGTGTAGGGGGCAACATATTGGCATGGATAGAAGATTGACTAGCTAACAGGAAACAGGGAGTAGGCATAAATGGGTCATTTTTTGGTTGGTAAGATGTAACGAGTGGTGTGCCACAGGGATCAGTGCTGGGGCCTCAACTTTTTACCATTTATATAAATGACTTGGATGAAGGGACCAAAGGTATGGTTGCTAAATTTGCTGATGATACAAAGATAGGTAGGAAAGTAAATTGTTAAGACGTAAGTAATAGGAGCAGGAATAGACCACTTGGCCCCTCGAGCCTGCTCTGCCATTCAATAAGATCATGGCTGATCTTGGGCTCAAAGCCACTTCCCCGCCCACTCCCCATAACCCTTATCTTGCAAAAATCTGTCTATCTCCACCTTAAATGTATTTAATGACCCAGCCTCCACCGCTCTCTGGGGCAGAGAATTCCACAGATTTACGACCCTCTGAGAGAAGAAATTCCTCCTCATCTCAGTTCTAAAAGGGCGACCCTTTATTCTGAGACTGTGCCCCCGAGTTCTAGGTTTCCCCACGAGGGGAAACATCCTCTCTGCATCGACCCTGTCGAGCCCCCTCAGTATCTTATATGTTTCAATAAGATCACCTCTCATTCTTCTAAATTCCAATGAGTATAGGCCCAGCCTGCTCAACCTTTCCTCATAAGTCAACCCCCTCATCTCTGGAATTAACCGAGTGAATCGTCTCTGAACTGCCTCCAATGCAAGTATATCCCTCCTTAAATAAGGAGACCAAAACTGTACGCAGTACTCCAGGTGTGGTCTCACCAATACCCTGTACAGTTGTAGCAGGACTTCCCTGCTTTTATACTCCAACCCCCTTGAAATAAAGGCCAACATTCCATTTGCCTTTTTGATTACTTGCTGTACCTGCATGCTAACTTTTTGTGTTTCATGCACAAGGACCCCCAGGTCCCTCTGAACTGTAGCATTTTGTAATCGCTCTCCATTTAAAAAATAATTTGCTTTTTTATTTTTCCTGCAAAAGTGGATAACCTCGCACTTTCCCACATTATACTCCATCTGCCAATGTTTGCCCACTCACTTAGCCTGTCTATATCCTTTTGCAAATCCTTTGAGTCCCCTGCACAACTTGCTTTCCCACCCATTTTTGTATCATCTGCAAACTTGGCTACATTACACTCGGTCCCTTCATCCAAGTCATTAATATAGATTGTAAATAGTTGAGGCCCCAGCACCGATCCCTGTGGCACCCCACTAGTTACCGTTTGCCAACTGGAAAATGACCCATTTATCCCGACTCTCTGCTTTCTGTTAATTAGCCAATTCTCTATCCATGCTAATATATTACCCCCAACTCCGTGAGCTCTTATCTTATGCAGTAACCTTTTATGTGGCACCTTATCGAATGCCTTCTGGAAATCCAAATACACCACATCCACTGGTTCACCTTTGTCCACCCTGCTCGTTACATCCTCAAAGAACTCCAGCAAATTTGTTAAACATGATTTCCCTTTCATAAAACTATGCTGACTCTGTTTGACTGCATTATGATTTTCCAAATGTCCTGCTACTGCTTCCTTAATGAAGGACTCCAGCATTTTCCCAACGACAAATGTTAGGCTAACTGGTCTATAGTTTCCTGCATTCTATCTCCCTCCTTTCTTAAATGGGGGTGTTACATTTGCAGTTTTCCAATCCGTTGGGACATCTCCAGAGTCCAGAGAATTTTGGTATATTGCAAACAATGCATCCAGTATCTCTGCAGTCACTTCTTGTAAGACCCTAGGATGCAGGCCATCTGGTCCAGGGGACTTGTCACCTTTTAGTCCCATTATTTTACCAAGTGCTATTTCCTTAGTGATAGTGATTGTCTTTAGTTCCCCCTTCCCTGTGGCCCCTTGATTATTCATTATTGGGATGTTGTTAGTGTCTTCTACCATGAAGACAGATACAAAATATTTCTTCAGTGTCTCTGCCATTTCCCCATTCCCCATTATTAATTCCCCATTCTCATCTTCTAAGGGACCAACATTTACTTTAGCTACTCTCTTCCTTTTTATATACCTGTAGAAGCTCTTACTTTCTTTTTTAATATTTCTTGCCAGTTTACTCTTATAATTCATCTTCTCTCTTTATTATTTTTTTAGTCATCCTTTGCTGGTTTTTTAAAAATTTCCCAATCCTCTGGCCTCCCACCAATCTTGGCAACATTGTAAGCCTTCGTTTTCAATTTGATACAATCCTTTTACTTCCTTAGTTAGCCACGGATGGTGCTCCCTTCTCTTAAAATCTTTCTTTCTCACTGGAATATATTTTTGCTGTGAGTTATAAAATATCTTCTTAAATGTCTGCCACTGCATTTCAACTCTTACCTTTTAATTTTTTCACCCGTCCACTTTAGCCAGTTCTGCCGTCATGAAATTGTAATTGCCTTTGTTTAAGATCAGGACACTGGTTTGAGATACAACTTTCACACCCGCCAACTGAATTTGAAATTCAACTATGTTATGATCACTCTTTCCTAGAGGATCCTTTACTGTGAGATCATTTATTAATTCTGTCTCATTACACAGTATCAGATCCAAGGTAGCCTGCTCCCTAGTTGGTTCCATTACATACAGCTCTAGGAAACCATCCTGGATATACTCTATGAACTCCTCTTCAAGGCTACCATGGCCAATTTGATTTGTCCAATCAATATGAAGATTAAAATTACCCATGGTTATTACCGTACCTTTTTTACAGGCCTCCATTTTTTGTTGATTTATACTCTGTCCAACAGCATTGCTACTGTTCGGGAGCCTGTAGACTAGGCCCACCAGAGACTTTTTCTCCTTATTATTTTTTATCTCCATCCAAACCGATTCTACATCTTGATCTTCTGAGCCAATATCACTTCTCACCACTGCACTGATCCCATCCTTTACCAACAAAGCCACCCCACCTCCCTTTCCTTTCTGTCTATCCTAGGACATAAGGAGGCTACAAAGGGATATAGATAGGTTAATGAGTGGGAAATGATCCGGCAAATGGAGTATAATGTGGGAAAATGTGAAATTGTCCATTTTGGCTGGAAGAATAAAAAAGCATATTATCTAAATGGTGAGAGATTGCAGAACTCGGAGATGCAGAGGGATCTGGGTGTCCTAGTGCATGAATCGCAAAAGGTTACTGTGCAGGTACAGCAAGTAATTAGGAAAGCTAATAGAATTTTATCGTTTATTGCGAGGGGAATTGAATACAAAAGTCGGGAGGTCATGCTTCAGTTGTACAGGGCATTGGTGAGACCACATCTGGAGTACTGTGTACAGTATTGGTCTCCTTATTTAAGGAAGGATGTAAATGTGTTGGAAGCAGTTCAGAGAAGGTTTACTGGACTAATACCTGGAATGGGCGGGTTGTCTTATGAGGAAAGGTTGGACAGGCTAGGCTTGTATCCGCTGGAGTTTAGAAGAGTAAGAGGTGACTTGATTGAAACATATAAGATCCTGAGGGGTCTGGACAGGGTGGATGTGGAGAGGAGGTTTCCTCTTGTGGGAGAATCTAGGACTAGGGGGTCACTGTTTAAAAATAAGGGGTTGCCCATTTAAGACCGGAATGAGGAGAAATTTTTCTCAGAGGGGCGTGAGTCTTTGGAACTCTCTTCCTCAGAGGGCGGTGGAAGCAGAGTCTTTGAATATTTTTAAGGCAGAGGTAGATAGATTCTTGGTAAGCAAGGGGGTGAAAGGTTATCAGGGGTAGGCGGGAATGTGGAGTAATCGGATCAGTCATGGTCTTATTGAATGGCGGAGCAGGCTCGAGGGGCTGAGTGGCCGACTCCTGCTCCTAATTCGAATGTTCATACGTGGAATGGAATGTTTATACGTGGAATGGATAGTTTTTACTTGAAATGGAAAGTTTATACATGGAATAGAATGTTTATACATGGAATGGCCTGTTTATACACAGAATGGAGTGTTTATAGAATAGAATCATAGAAAGTTACAGCACGAAAGGAGGCCATTTCGGCCCATCGTGTCCGCGCTGGCCAACAAAGGGCTATCCAGCCTAATCCCACTTCCCAGCTCTCGGTCCGTAGCCCTGCAGGTTACAGCATCCCAAGTGCACATCCGAGTACTTTTCAAATGTGGTTAGGGTTCCTGCCTCTACCACCCTTTCAGGCAGTGAGTTCCAGACCCCCACCACCCTCTGGGTGAAGACATTTCCCCTCAAATCCCCTCTAAACCTTCCCCCAATTACTTTAAATCTGTGCCCCCTGGTTTTTGACCCCTCTGCTAAGGGAAATAGGTCCTTTCTATCCACTTTATCTATGCCCCCCATAATTTTATACACCTCAATAAGGTCTCCCCTCAGCCTCCTCTGTTCCAAGGAAAACAGACCCAGCCTATCCAGTCTTCCCTCATAGCTAAGATTCTCTACTCCCAGCAACATCCTTGTAAATCTCCTCTGTACCCTCTCTAGTGCAATCACATCTTTCCTGTAATGTGGTGACCAGAACTGCACGCAGTACTCTAGCTGAGGCCTAACTAGTGTTTTATACAGTTGAAGCATAACCCCCCCTGCTCTTGTATTCTATGCCATGGCTAATAAAGGCACGCATTCCGTATGCCTTCTTAACCACCTTATCTACCTGGCCTGCTACCTTTAGGGATCTGTGGACATGCACTCCAAGGTCCCTTTGTTCCTCTACACTACTCAGTGTCCTACCATTTAATGTGTATTCCCTTTCCTTGTTAGCCCTCCCCAAATGCATTACCTCACAATTCTCCGGATTTAATTCCATTTACCACTGTTCTGCCCACCTGACCAATTTATTGATATCTTCCTGCAGTCTACAGCTTCCTTCTTCAGTATCAACCACACAGCCGATTTTAATATCATCTGCAAACTTCTTAATCATACCTCCCACATTCAAGTCAAGATCGTTGATATAAACCACAAAAAGCAAGGGACCTAGTACTGAGCCCTGCGGAACCCCACTGGAAACAGCCTTCCAGTCACAAAAACACCCATCAACCTCTGCTTCCTGTCTCCGAGCCAGTTTTGAATCCAACTTGACACTTTGCCCTGGATCCCATGGGCTTTTAACTTCGTGATCAGTCTGCCATGTGGAACCTTATCAAAAGCCTTGCTAAAGTCCATATACACTACATCAAATGCACTACCCTCATCTACCCTCCTTGTTACCTCCTCAAAAAATTCAATCAAGTTTGTCAGACATGACCTTCCCTTAACAAATCCGTGCTGACTATCCTTGATTAATCCGTGTCTTTCTAAATGAAGGTTTATCCTGTCCCTCAGAATTCTTTGCAATAATTTCCCCACCACCGAGGTTAGGCTGACTGGCCTGTAATTACTCGGTCAATCCTTTTCTCCCTTTTTAAACACGGGTACCACATTAGCAGTCCTCCAGTCCTCCGGCACCACACCTGAAGCCAGAGAGGACTGAAAAATGATGGCCAGGGCCTCTGCTATTTCCTCTCTGGCTTCGCTTAACAGCCTGGGATATATTTCATCCGGGCCTGAGCATTTATCCACTTTGAAAGCTGTTAAGCCCCTTAATACTTCCTCTCTCACTATGTTTATTTCATCTAATATTTCACACTCCTCCCCCCCCGATAGCAATGTCTGCTTCGCCCCTCTCCTTTGTGAAAACAGATGCAAAGTATTCATTAAGAACCCTACTGATGTCTCCCGCCTCCACACACCGATTCACACCAACATTCTATTTGATGTAAAAACATTCCATTCCACGTATAAACATTCCATTCCACGTATAAACATTCCATTCCATGTATAAATCTTCTATTCAATGTATAAATATGCCATCAATGTATAAACAGATCAATTCATCTGTAAATATTCCATTCAATGTATAAACATTCCACTCAATGTATAAACAGACCATTGCACGTATAAACATTCCATTCCATGTATAAATCTTCTATTTTATGTATAAAAATGCCATTCAATGTATAAACAGATCAATCCATCTATAAATAATCCATTCAATGTATAAACATTCAATTCAATGTAAAAACATTCAATTCCATGCATAAACAGGTCATCCCATGTATAACTATTAATTTCAATGTATAACCATTCAATTCTGCATATAAACAGGCCATTCAATGTATAAACTTTCCATTCAATGTATAAACAATCCATTCCATGTATAAATATTCTATTCAAATGTATAAACAGGCCATTCCACTTATAAGCATTACATTCAATGTACAAACATCCGTTCCACGTATAAGCATTCCATTCCATGTCTAAACATTCCATTCAATGTATAAACATTCCATTCCACGTATAAACATTCCATTCAATGTATAAACATTCCATTCCACGTATAAACAATCCATTCCATGTATAAATATTCTATTCAAATGTATAAACAGGCCATTCCACTTATAAACATTACATTCAATGTACAAACATCCGTTCCACGTATAAGCATTCCATTCCATGTCTAAACAAGCCATTCAATGTATAAACATTCCATTCCACATATAAACATTCAACTCAATGTATAAACATTCCATTCCACGTATAAACATTCAACTCAATGTATAAACATTCCATTCAATGTATAAACATTCCATTCCAATATAAACACTCCATTCCACGTATAAACATTCCATTCCATGTATAAATCTTCTATTCAATGTATAAATATGCCATTCAATGGATAAACAGATCAATCCATCTGTAAATATTCCATTCAAGGTATAAACATTCCATTCAATGTATAAACATTCCATTCAATGTATAAACATTCCATTCAATGTATAATTAAGCCATTCCATGTGTAAATATTCGATTCCACGTATAAACAGGCCATTCCACATATAAACATTCCATTCAATGTGTAAACATTCCATTCCATGAATAAACAGCCCTTTCCATCTATAAATATTCTATTCAATGTCCAAACAGATCATTCCATCTATAAATTTTCCATTCCACATATAAACTTTCCATTCAATCTATAAACATTCAATTTATAGTAAAAAATATCTACTCCATGTATAAACAGGCCATTCCATGTATAAACATTCCATTCCATGTATAGTTGGATTCAAAACTGGCTCGGAGACAGGAAGCAGAGGGTAATGGTAATGGTGAAACAGCGATTTACTTGTACTTCTTGCAATCTAGTATACTGTATTCGCTGCTCACGATGTAAGCTCGAGGAACAGCACCTCATCTTTCAATTAGGCACTTTACAGCCCTCCGGACTCAACATAGAGTTCAACAATTTCAGATCATAACCTCGGCCCCTATCATATATATTTTTTTATCCACACTTTTTGTTTGTGTCTTTTCTTCTCCCTCACATGGCAGCTGTCTTCCATTCTGCCAGCGCAATTCACACCTCATCTCGAGCCATCCTTTGTTTCTTACCCTGTCCCATTACCTTCTCCTCTCACCTTGAATATCTCTCAATGTCTCTGAACCTCTCCTGCCTTCTATCCTATCACAGACCTCCCCTTTTGTTCTTTCATCCCCTCCCCCATTTCCCAGCCCCTAAACTTGCTTAAAAATCTGTTCCATTTCCTGCTTTTTTCCAGTTCTGACGAAAGGTCTTCGACCTGAAACGTTAACTCTGTTTCTCTCTCCACGGATGTTGCCTGGCCTGCTGAGTTTTTCCAGCGTTTTCTGTTGTTATTTCAGATTTCCAGCATCCGCAGTATTTTGCTATTGTATGAGGGTTTGGTTCACTGCCACCTCTTCTAGGAATGCCCACCTTGAAGAAGTTCTGCTCTTCTCTCCGACGGGATTTCCCTTTGTCTCTTCAACCTTGTTCATCTTCATTGCTTTCCGTTTCCCTTCTCGTGTTTGATCAGGTATCTGCCAAGACTCGGTTTCACAGCCACATCTCTTTCCTCAGCAACTGTCTCCGGTTCCGACTTACTCCACGTGGATTCCAACTAAACTTCCACCCTTCGTGTTTCTGATCCACCCAGGATTACAAATATCTCCTCAATATTCATCGTTCCTCGAACTACTGCTCTCGCCGCATCTTGAGATCCACGCTCAACGCCATGCGGCGCCACATGAACAATCTCGACTTCTCTCTTCAGCAACACCGACGCACTCTATCTCAAAGCTGTCCGGGTCCACAGTTCCATTTCATCCTTCGACTCATCCGACGCTTCAACAAAAAACGTTTTTTCTTCCTTTCCGATATCAAGGATCGCAAGCTTCATCAACTCTTGAACACCAACGCCCCTCCGGAACCTTCTTCCCCTTCACTTTCCACTGACCCCCCTTCTCCCAATCTCACCCCCTGCCGTGTTTTCACTATCCCCTCTGACCTTCCACTCTCTGACCCCGAACGATCAGTCCTCAGCAAAGGCCTGAGCTTCATCCCCTTATGCCCCCACCTCAATGAATTTCGAGCTCGGCACGATGCTGAGCTCTTTTTCCGCCGCCTTCGTCTCCGTGATCACTTCTCTGGCCAGGAGTCTTCCCCCCCGCACGGCTGATCCTTTCTCCCGCTTTCTAAATTCCCGTTCTACCTGGACCCCTCCCTCTGGCCTCTTACCCTCTCTAGATCTTTTTATTGCTAACTGCCGCCGTGACGTTGGCCGTCTCCATTTCTCTGCTCCCCTCACTCACTCCAACCTACCTCCCTCTGAACTTGCAGCACTCCATTCTCTTAGATCCAACCCCGACATTGTCATTAAACCCGCTGACAAGGGTGGTGCTGTTGTTGTTTGCCGAACCAACCTCTACCTAGCGGAAGCTGAACGCCAACTCTCCGACACCACCTCCTACCACCACCTGGACCATGACCCCACTACCGAACATCAAGCCACCGTTTCCAAGACTGTCACTGACCTCATTTCTTCTGGAGATCTTCCCCCCCCCCCACGGCCACCAACCTCATAGTTCCCCAACCCCGCACAGCTCGCTTCTACCTCCTTCCCAAGGTCTACATACAGGACTGCCCTGGTAGACTCATCGTTTCAGCCTGTTCTTGCCCCACGGAACTTATCTCTTCCTATCGCGACTCTATTTTTTCTCCCCTTGTCCAGTCTCTTCCCATTTACATCCGTGACTCTTCTGACGCCCTCCGCCACTTTAACAGTTTCCAGTTTCTTGGCCCCAACCGTCTCCTTTTCACTATGGACGTACAATCCCCCTACAACTCTATCCCCCACCAGGATGGCCTGAGGGCGCTCTGCTTCTTCCTTGAACAGAGGCCCGACCAGTCCCCATCCACCACTACCCTCCTCCGCCTGGCTGAACTTGTTCTCACATTGAACAACTTCTCCTTTAACTCCACTCATTTCCTCCAAATCAAAGGTGTTGCCATGGGTATCCGCATGGGTCCTAGCTATGTCTGCCTTTTTGTGGGATATGTGGAACAATCTTTGTTCCAGTCCTACTCAGGTCCCCTCCCTCACCTCTTTTTCCGGTACATTGATGACTGTATCGGTGCCGTTTCCTGCTCTCGCCCTGAACTAGACAATTTCATTCACTTTGCCTCCAATTTCCACCCTTCCCTCACCTTCACATCATCCATCTCTGACTCTTCCCTTCCCTTCCTCGACTTCTCCGTCTCCATCTCTGGGGATATGTTATTGACTAACATTCAGTACAAGCCCACTGACTCCCACAGCTACCTGGACTACACTTCCTCCCACCCCGCTTCCTGTAAGGACTCTATTCCATTCTCCCAGTTTCTCCATCTCTGCCACATCTGCTCTGACGATGCCACCTTCCACACCAGTGCTTCCGACATGTCTTCCTTTTTCATCAACCGAGGATTCCCCTCTACCGTGGTTGACACTGCCCTCGACCGTGTCCGTTCTATCTCCCGCACTTCTGCCCTCACCCCTGCCCCTCCCTCCCAGAACAACGATAGGGTTCCCCTTGTCCTCACCTTTCACCCCACCAGCCTCCACATTCAACGGATCATCCTCCGCCATTTCCGCCACCTCCAGCGTGATCCCACCACCAAACACATCTTCCCCTCACCTCCCCTTTCAGCATTCTGTAGGGACCGCTCCCTCCGAGACACCCTAGTCCACTCCTCTATCACCCCCAACAGCCCTTCCCCTTCGCCCGGCACCTTCCCGTGCAAGCGCAGGAGATGCAACACCTGCCCTTATACCTTCCCACTGTCCAGGGCCCCAAACACCCCTTCCAGGTGAAACAGCGATTTACTTGTACTTCTTGCAATCTAGTATACTGTATTCGCTGCTCACGATGTGGTCTCCTCTACATTGGGGAGACCAAACGCAGATTGGGCGACCGCTTTGCGGAACACCTCCGTTCAGTCCGTAAGGGTGACCCCGAGCTTCCGGTTGCCTGTCACTTTAATTCTCCGCTCCATTCCCACTCAGACCTCACCGTCCTCGGCCTCTTACACTGTTCCACTGAAGCTCAGCGTAAGCTCGAGGAACAGCACCTCATCTTCCGATTAGGCACTTTACAGCCCTCTGGACTCAACATCGAGTTCAACAATTTCAGATCATAACCTTGGCCCCTATTATATATATATTTTGTATCCACACTTTCTGTTTGTGCCTTCTTTTCTTCTCTCCCACAGGGCAGCTGTCTTTCACTCTGCCAGCACAATTCACACTTCATCTCGAGCCATCCTTTGTTTCTGAACCTGTCCCATTACCATCTCCTCTCGCCTTGAATATCTCTCAATGTCTCTGAACCTCTCCTGCCTTCTATCCTATCACAGACCTTCCCTTTTGTTCTTTCACCCCCTCCCCCATTTTCCCAGCCCCTAAACTTGCTTTAATATCTGTTCCATTTCCTGCTTTTTTCCAATCCTGACGAAGGGTCTTCGACCTGAAACGTTAACCCTGTTTCTCTCTCCACGGATGTTGCCTGGCCTGCTGAGTTTTTCCAGTGTTTTCTGTTGTTATTTCAGATTTCCAGCATCCGCAGTATTTTGCTATTGTATGAGGGTAATGGTCGATGGGTGTTTTTGTGACTGGAAGGCTGTTTCCAGTGGGGTTCCGCAGGGCTCAGTACTGGGGGGTTCCGCAGGGCTCAGTACTCGGTCCCTTGCTTTTTGTGGTATATATCAACGATCTTGACTTGAATAATGGGGGTATGATTAAGAAGTTTGCAGATGGGGATTTTTAATGTTTTGTTTTCTCTTGAGAGGGTTCGCAGTGAAAGATTCTAAAAAGCTGCAGAGACGGTGAGGTCAGTCGCTGATTAGGTGACACCGTATTTGAGCTTCAGGTGCCTGTCGATTGTTGGAAACAGAGGGGGAGACTGAGGGAGGTGAAGAGTTGTGCAGCTTTGGGGCTCTGGGGCTAGACTGAGCTTGGCTAGGAGAGTGCGTGGTGATTCTCAATTTCCACACAGCGAGAGAGATTGTGTAGGACGAGGTATTTGGAGCTTCGAGGAAGGAATAGAGAGAAAACCCCGTGGTCTATATCTGATGCAGTCCGAATTCTCACCACCCCACCACTCTCCTCCTTCCTGACCTTCAGCAGCCCCCCTCCCCGGCCATTAGAGTTTCAGATCCCTATTTTCAAAACCCTCCATGGCCTCGTCCCCACCGCGCCCAACCTCCTCCAGCTCGCACTCGCTGCTCGACTGACTGAACTACAAAGACTCCCTCCACCTCCCTTCACTCAAGGGACGAGATTGGTGCCATCAAACCCCCTTCCACTCCTCCCCCTCTTCCTCCTCTTCCCCTCCGACCGCGCCCCCCCCCCCGCCCCACCCACCGGCCCTCTGTAATTCTTGTGCGTTTGGTCTGGTGAGCTCCACCCCTCCGCCCCTAAAACCCTCCTGAAACTCCCTCTTGGACAGTGCCCTCGGTCTCGGCCCTACTTCGGCACCCAGAGAAAGTGACTTTTGGCCAATGTAACCGTACAACACGACAACACAACACCAACAACTCCCACTTATACAACACCTTCAACGTATACAGCACTTCACAGGAGCGTAAATCAGACCAAATCTGCAGCTCAGACATATTTTGAACAAAAGCATCTGGGTTAATGCTTTGTCGGACACCCTTAGTGTTCCCGGCTGCTGGATTTTATTTGAGGCAAAAAAGAATCGACCCAACAGAACAGTAAAGAATAAAAATAAACAGGAACGACGCCATGGAATGTTTATACATGGAATGTAATGTTTATACATTGAATGGAAATTTTATACATGGCCTGTTTATATGTGGAATGGAATATTTATAAATTGAATGTAATGTTTATACATTGACAAGAATGTTTATACATTGAATGGAATATTTATAGAAACATACGTGGAATGGGATGTTTATACATTGAAAGGAATGTTTATACGTGGAATGGAATGTTTATATGTGGAATGGGATATTTATGCATTGAATGTAATGTTTATCCATTGACAAGAATATTTATACATTGCATGGAATATTTATAGATGGAATGGGCTGTTTATACATGGAATGGTCTTTTTATACATGGAATGGAATGTTTATACATGGAACGGAATGTGTGCAATAAGGGCACAGCAATTATCATGGGTGACTTTAATCTACATATAGATTGGGCTAACCAAATTAGTAACAATACCGTGAAGGAGGAATTCCTAGAGTGTATACGGGATGGTTTCCTGGACCAATATGTCGAGGAACCAACTAGAGATCAGGCCATCTTAGACTGGGTATTATGTAATGAGAAAGGATTAATTAGCAATCTTGTTGTGCGAGGCCCCTTGGGGTGGAGCGATCATAATATGATAGAATTCTTCATTAAGATGGAGAGTGAAGTATTTGACTCAGAGACTAGGGTCCTGAATTTAATTAAAGGAAACTACAATGGTATGAGGCGCGAGTTGGCTAGAATGGATTGGGGAACGTTACTTAAAGGGTTGACGGTGGATAGGCAATGGCAAACATTTAAATATCGCATGGATGAACTACAGAATTTGTTCATCCCTGTTTGGCATGAAAATAAAACAAAAAAGGTAACTCAACCGTGGCTAACAAGGGAAATTAGGGATAGCATAAGATCCAAGGAGAGGACATATAAATTGGACAGAAAAAGCAGCAAACCTGAGGATTGGGAGCAGTTTAGGATTCAGCAAAGGAGGACAAAGGGATTCATTAAGAGGGGGAAAATAGAGTATGAGAGTAAGCTTTCAGGGAAAATAAAAACTGACTGTAAAAGCTTCTATAGATATGTGAAGAGAAAAAGATTGAAGTCAAGCGTAGGTCCCTTGCAGTCAGAATCAGGGGAATTTATAATGGGGAACAAAGAAATGGCAGACCAATTAAATACATATTTTCGTTCTGTCTTCACAAAGGAGGACACAAATAACCTCCCAGAGATGTCGGGGAACATAGGGTCTAATGAGAGGGAGGAACTGAATGAAATCAGTATTTGTAGGGAAATGGTGTTAGGGAAATTGACAGGATTGAAGGCTGATAAATCCCCAGGGCCTGATAATCTACATCCTAGGGTACTTAAGGAAGTGGCCATAGAAATAGTAGATGCATTGCTGGTCATCTTCCAAAATTCTATAGACTCTGGAACAGTACCCATGGATTGGAGGGTAGCTAATGTTACCCCACTATTTAAAAAAAGGTGGTAGAGAGAAAACAGGGAATTATAGACAGGTAAACCTGACATCGGTAGTGGGGAAAATGCTAGAGTCCATTATAAAAGATGTAATAGCCGAGCATTGGAAAACTGACAGGACCGGACAAAGTCAACCTGGATTTACAAAAGGTAAATCGTGCTTGACTAATCTACTGGAATTTTTTGAGGATGTAACTGGTAGAATAGATAAGGGAGAACCAGTGGATGTGGTGTATTTGGACTTTCAGAAGGCTTTCGATAAGGTCCCGCATAGGAGATTAGCGTGCAAAGTTAAAGCACATGGGATTGGGGGCAAGGTACTGACTTGTATAGAGAACTGGTTGGCAGACAGGAAGCAAAGGGTTGGAATAAACGGGTCTTTTTCCGAGTGGCAGACAGTGACTAGTGGGGTACCGCAGGGATCGGTGCTAGGACCCCAGTTATTCACAATATGTTAATGATCAAGATGAGGGAACTAGATGTAATATCTCCAAGTTTGCAGATGACACAAAGCTGGGTGGGCGTGTGTGCTGTGAGGAGGATGCCGAGAAACTTCAGTATGATTTGGACAGGTTGGGTGATTGGGCAGATGCATGGTAGATGCAGTATAATGTGGATAAATGTGAGGTTATCCACTTTGGTGGCAAAAACAGGAAGGCAGATTATTATCTGAATGGCAATAGATTGGGAGAAGGGGAAGTGCAATGAGACCTGGGTGTCCTTGTGCACCAGTCGCTGAAGGTAAGTATACAGGTGTAGCAGACGGTTAAGAAGGCTAATGGTATGTTGGCCTTCATAGTGAGAGGATTCGAGTACAGGAGCAAGGATGTCTTGCTGCAGTTGTACAGGGCCTTGGTGAGACCACACCTTGAGAATTGTGTACAGTTTTGGTCGCCTTATCTGAGGAAGGATGTTCTTGCCATGGAGGGAGTGCAGCGAAGATTCACCAGACTGATACCTGGGATGGTAGGAATGGCGTATGAAGAGAGATTGGGTCGATTGGGCTTGTATTCGCTAGAGTTTAGAAGAATGAGAGGGGATCTCATTGAAACTTATAAAATTTTAACAGGACTAGCTGCAGGAAGGATGTTCCCGATGGCTGGGGAGTCCAGAACCAGGGGTCACAGTCTAAGGATAAGGGGTAAGCCATTTATGACTGAGATGAGGAGGAATTTCTTCACCCAGAGAGTGGTGAACCTGTGGAATTCTCTACCACAGAAGGCAGTTGAGGTCAACTTATTAAATATATTTAGGCCATTAGGCCCCTCAAGCCTGCTCCACCATTCAATGAGATCATGGCTGTTCATCCAAATTCAGTACCCTGTCCCTGCCTTCTCCCCATATCCCTTGATCCCTTTAGCCTTAAGAAATATATCCAACTCCTTCTTGAATATATTTAATCTATATGTAGATTAAAGTCACCCATGATGACTGCTGTGCCCTTATGGCACGCTTCTCTAATTTCCCTTTTAATGCCATCCCCAACCTCCGCATTACTGTTTGGAGGTCTATATACCACTCCCACTAACGTTTTCTGCCCCTTGGTATTTCTCAGTTCTACCCATACAGATTCCACATCATCAGAGCTAATATCCTTCCTTACTATTGTGTTAATCCCCTCTTTAACCAGCAATGATACCCCACCTCCTTTTCCCTTTTGCCTATCTTTCCTGAATATTGTATACCCCTGGATGTTGAGTTCCCAGCCTTGGCCACCCTAGAGCCATGTTTCCATAATCCCAATCAAATCATATTCATTTACCTCCATTTGCGCAGTTAATTCATCCACCTTATTACGAATGCTCCTCGCATTAAGACACATTTATACATTGAATGGCATGTTAAACGTGGAATGGAATGTTTATACAGGGAATGGAATGTTTATACAATGAATGGAATGTTTATACGTGGAATGGAATCTTTATACATGGAATGGAATATGGAATGGAATATATCTACAATGAATGGAGTATTCATACGTGGAATGAAATGTTTATTCAATGAATGGAATATTTGTACATGGAATGGAATGTTAATACTTGGAATGGAATATTTATACAATGCATGGAATGTTTCTACATGGAATAAAATGATTATACATTGATTGGAATATTCATACGTGGAATGTCCTGTTTATACGTGGAATGGAAAGTTTATATATTGAATGTAATGTTTATACATTGACAAGTATATTTATACATTGAATGGCATATTTATTGATGGAATGGCCCGTTTATGTGTGGAATGGAAATTTTATACATTGAATGGCATATTTATACATTGAGTAGAATAGTTATACATGGAATGGGCTGTTTATACATGGAATGGAATGTTTGTACTTGGAGTGGAATGATTCTACAATGAATGGAATATTCCAACTTGGAATGGAATGTTTTTACATTGAATGGAATATTTATATGTGGAATAGAATGTTTATACATTGATTGGAATGTTTTTACATTGAATGGAATAATTATGCTTGGAATGGAATGTTTATACCATGAATGGAATATTTCTACATGTAATGGTCTGATTATACATGGAATGGAATGTATATGCATTGAATGGAATGTTTATACATCGAATGGAATATTTATACATGTAATAGAATGTTTATACATTGACTGCAATATTTATGCGTGGAATGGGCTGTTTATACGTGGAATGGAATGTTTAAACATTGAATAGCATGTTTATACATGAAACGGAATGTTCATACATGGAATGGAATGATTATACATTGAATGGAATATTCAAACATGGAATGGAATGTTTATACATTGAAATGAATGTTTATACATGGAATGGAATGATTATACATTGAATGGAATATTCAAACATGGAATGGAATGTTTATACATTGAAATGAATGTTCATACATGGAATGGAATGATTATACATTGAATGGAATATTCAAACATGGAATGGAATGTTTATACATTGAAATGAATGTTTATACATGGAATGGAATGTCTATGCTTGGAATGGAAAGTTTTTACATTGGAATATTTATACATTGAGTGGAATATTTATGCTTGGAATGGAATGTTTATATCACGAGTGGAATATTTATACATGTAATTGGCTGGTTATACATGGAATGGAATGTTTATGCATTGAGTGGAATGTTTATACGTGGAATGAAATGTTTATACATTGAATGGAATATTTATACATTGAGTAGAATATTTATACATGGAATGGTTTGTTTATAAATGGAATGGAATGTTTGTACATGGAGTGGAATGTTTATACATGGAATGCGTATACTTGGAATGGCCAGGTTATACTTGGAATGGAATACTTTTACTTGGAATGGTCTGTTTATGCATGGAATTGAATGTTTATACATGGAATGGTGGCCAATTCATTAAATATATTCAAGAAGGAGTTGGATATATTTCTTAAGGCTAAAGGGATCAAGGGATATGGAGAGAAGGCAGGGAGAGGGTACTGAATTTGGATGATCAGCCATGACCTCATTGAATGGCGGAGCAGGCTCGAGGGGCCGAATGGCCTACTCCTGCTCCTATCTTCTATGTTTCTATTAATGGATTGGAATGCATATACATGGAATGGTCTGTTTATATATGGAATTGTCTGTTTAGACATGGAATGGTCTGGCTATACATAGAATGATGTGTTAATTCATGGAATGGTCTGTTTATATATGGATTGGCATGTTTATACATGGAATGGTCTGTTTATTCATGGATTAGAATGTTTATACATGGAATTGATTGCTTATACACGGAATGGTCTGTTTATACATGGATTGGAATGTTAATACATGGAGTGGAATACTTATACATGGAATGGACTGTCTATACATGGTATGACGCATTAATTCATGGAAAGGTCTGTTTATACATGGAATTGTCTGTTTATACATGGAATGGTCTGTTTATATATGGAATGCTTATACATGGAATGGTGTGTCTATTCATGGAATGGTTTGTTTATACATGGAATAGAATGTATATACATGGAATGGAATGCTTAAACATGGAATTGTCTGTTTAAGCATGGAATGGAATGTTTATACATGGAATTATCTGGTTGTACATGGAATGGTCTGTTTATACATGGAATGGAATGGTTATACATGGAATGGTCTGTTTATACATGGAATGGTCTGTTTATACATGGAATAAGAACATAAGAACATAAGAAATAGGAGCAGGAGTAGGCCAATCGGCCCCTCGAGCCTGCTCCGCCATTCAATAAGATCATGGCTGATCTGATCCTAACCGCCAATCTACTATCACAGAACCATCTCCTGAATCTAACAGAATTAGACACACGAAATAGGAGCAGGATCAGGCTACACGGCCCCTGGGCCCGCTCTGCTACCCACAGGGCCATGTCCGATCCGAACCTAGACTCATGTCCAAATTCCTGCCCGCTCCCTGTAACCCTTAATTCCCTTTACTTCTAGGAAACTGTCTATTTCTGTTTTAAATTTATGTAATGATGTAGCTTCTACAGCTTTTTGGGGCAGCATATTCCATGGACCTACCACCCTCTGAGTGAAGTAGTTCCTCCTCATCTCAGTTTTGAAAGAGCAGCCCCTTATTCTAAGACTATGCCCCCTAGTTCTAGTTTCACCCATCATTGGGAACATCCTCACCGCATCCACCCGATCAAGCCCCTTCACAATCTTATGTTTCAATAAGATCGCCTCTCATTCTTCTGAACTCCAATGAGTAGAGTCCCAATCTACTCAACCTCTCCTCATATGTCCATCCCCTCATCCCCGGGATTAACCGAGTGAACCTTCTTTGTACTGACTCGAGAGCA
This sequence comes from Somniosus microcephalus, assembly GCF_052327205.1. NCBI lineage: Eukaryota > Metazoa > Chordata > Chondrichthyes > Squaliformes > Somniosidae > Somniosus > Somniosus microcephalus. The sequence continues at coordinate 265,651,185 of NC_140994.1, read as the reverse complement.
AGTATGTCCTTTCTTAAGTATGAACACCAAAACTGTATGCAGTATTCCAGGTGCGGTCTCACCAATACCTTGTACAACTGAAGCAATACCTCCCTATTTTTATATTCTATCCCCCTAGCAATGAAAGCCAACATTCCATTGGCCTTCTTAATCACTTGCTGCACCTGCATACTAACCTTTTGAGTTTCGTGCACCAGGACCCCCAGATCCCTTTGTACTTCAGTACTTTCCAGTTTCTTGCCATTAAGATAATAACTTGCTCTACGATTTTTCCTGCCAAAGTGCATAACCTCACACTTTCCAGTATTGTATTCCATCTGCCAAATCTCTGCCCACTTACTTAGCCTGTCTATGTCCCCTTGCAGGTTTTTTATGTCCTCCACACTCACTACTTTCCCTCCCATCTTAGTATCATCTGCAAACTTTGATATGTTACACTCGGCCCCCTCCTCCAAATCGTTAATATAGATTGTAAAGAGTTGGGGACCCAGCACTGACCCCTGCGGAACACCACTAGTTACTGATTGCCAGTCTGAGAATGAACCATTTATCCCAACTCTCTGCCTTCTGTTAGATAGCCAATCCTCTATCCATGCCAGAATATTACCCCCAATCCCGTGATTTTTTTATCTTAAGCAATAATCTTTTGTGTGGCACCTTGTCAAATGCCTTTTGGAAGTCTAAATACGCTACGTCCACTGGTTCCCCTTTATCCACCCTATATGTTACTTCCTCAAAGAACTCCAGCAAATTTGTCAAACATGACTTCCCCTTCATAAAACCATGCTGACTTTGTTCTATTAAATTATGATTATCCAAATGTCCCGTTACTGTCTCCTTAATAATGGACTCCAAAATTTTACCTACCACAGATGTTAGGCTAACCGGTCTATAGTTTCCAGCCTTCTGTCTACTGCCCTTTTTAAATAAGGGTGTTACATTAGCAGTTTTCCTGTCTGCCGGGACCTTTGCTGAGTCCAGGGAGTTTTGGAAAATTATTACCAATGCATCCACAATCCCTACCGCCACTTCCCTCAAGACCCTAGGATGTAAGCCATCAGGTCCAGGTGATTTATCCACCTTGAGTCCCATTATTTTACCGAGTACCACGTCCTTAGTGATTTTGATCGTGCTTAGCTCCTCCCCCCCTATAGCCCCCTGTTTTTCCAGTGTTGGGATATTCTTAGTGTCCTCTACTGTAAAGACTGATACAAAATATTCATTCAGTGTTTTTGCCATCTCCATATTTCCCACCATTAATTTCCCGGACTCATCCTCTAAGGGACCAACATTTACTTTAGCCACCCTTTTTCTTTTTATATAACTATAAAAACTCTTTGTATCTGTTTTTATATTTTTTGCTAATTTACTTTCATAATCTATCTTCCCTTTCTTAATCAATCTTTTTGTTATTTTTTGCTGTCTTTTAAAGTTTTCCCAATCCTCTATCCTCCCATTAGATTTGGCTACCTTATATGCCCTTGTTTTTAGTCGAATACTATCCTTAATTTCTACTTAGCCACGGATGGCTGTCTTTTCTTTTACACCCTTTTCTTCTCAGTGGAATATATTTTTTTCGGAAGTTGTAAAATAACTCCTTAAATGTACACCATTGATCATGTGTCGTCTTACCCTTTAATCTATTTTCCCAATCCACTCTACTCAATTCCGCTCTCATACCTTCATAGTCTCCTTTATTCAAGCTCAGCACGCTTGTTTGAGATCCAACCTTCTCACCCTCTAATTGAATATGGAATTCAACCATGTTATGGTCACTCATTCCAAGGGGATCCTTTACTAGGACATTTTTAATTAATCCTGTCTCGTTACACAGGACCAGATCTAAGGTTGCTTGCCCCCTGGTCGGTTCAGTTACATACTGCTCAAGAAACCCATCCCTAATACACTCAATGAACTCATCCTCAAGGCAGCCCTGCCCAATTTGATTTGTCCAATTAATATGATAGTTAAAATCCCCCATAATTATAGATGTTCCCTTATTACAAGCCTCAACTATTTCCTGATTGATACTCCGTCCAACAGAGTTGCAACTGTGCGGAGGCCTATAGACTACGCCCACTAGTGTTTTTTTCCCCTTATTATTCCTTACCTCCACCCAAACTGTTTCATTATCCTGATCTTTTGACCCAATATCATTTCTCTGTATTATAGTGATTCCTTCCTTTATTAACATAACCACCCTACCTCCCCTTCCTTCCTGCCTGTCCTTCTTGATCGTTAAATAACCTGGTATGTTTAATTCCCAGGCATTGTCACCCTGCAGCCATGTTTCTGTAATGGCCACAAGATCATACCCATATGTAGTTATTTGTGCCATTAACTCGTCTATTTTGTGACGAATGCTACGTGCATTCAGATAGAGAACTTTCAAATATGTTTTGTGACACTTAGTTCCTGCTTTTGCCCTTTTTATTACTTTACCTTTTACTCCATACCTTCTGCCCCTTCCTGACACGCTCTGGTTTTTAATTTCCCCACTGCTACCTAAGTCTATGACCTTCTCTGTTGTCATTTTTATTATTTGCTCTCTAGGAATGGTCTGTTTATACATGGAATGGAATGTTTATACATGGAATGGAATGTTTATAAGAACATAAGAACATAAGAAATAGGAGCAGGAGTAGGCCAATCGGCCCCTCGAGCCTGCTCCACCATTCAATAAGATCATGGCTGATCTGATCCTAACCTCAAATCTTCTTTTACTCTCCATCCACCCGAACCCATGTGATCTCCCGGGAGAGGCGAGAAACCAGATAAAAGACCCAATGGCTAATTTGGGAGAAAAAAATCTGGGAAATTCCTCTCCGACCCATCTAGGCGATCGAAATTCTTCCAGGAGATCACTCTGTCCCTATATTTTCTAGAGTACTTACCTTCTGTAAAGGCGATCTCCACCCCAGCCAGGAACAGGAATAAAACCATCTCCTGAAATCTAACACAGAATTAGAACACAGTAGGAGCAGAACCAGGCTACATGGCCCCTGGGCCCACTCCACTACCCACAGGGCCATGAACATTCCGAACCTAGACTCATGTCCAATTTCCTGCCCACTCCCCATAACCCTTAATTCCCTTTACTTCTAGGAAACTATCTATTTCTGTTTTAAATTTATTTAATGATGTAGCTTCCACAGCTTTTTGGGGCAGCAAATTCCACAAACCTACCACCCTCTGAGTGAAGAAGTTTCTCCTCATCTCAGTTTTGAAAGAGCAGCCCCTTATTCTAAGATTATGCCCCCTAGTTCTAGTTTCACCCATCATTGGGAACATCCTCACCGCATCCACCCGATCAAGCCCCTTCACAATCTTATATGTTTCAATAAGATCGCCTCTCATTCTTCTGAACTCCAATGAGTAGAGTCCCAATCTACTCAACCTCTCCTCATATGACCACCCCCTCATCCCCGGGATTAACCGAGTGAACCTTCTTTGTACTGATGCGAGAGCAAGTATGTCTTTTCTTAAGTATGGACACCAAAACTGTATGCAGTATTCCAGGTGCGGTCTCACATGGAGTGGTCTGTTTGTACATGGAATGGAATGTTTATACGTGGAATGGAATGTCTATACATGGAGTGGTCTGTTTATACATGGAATGGAATGTTTATACATGGAATGGAATGCTTATATGTGGAATGGAATGTTTATACATGGAGTGGTCTGTTTATACATGGATTGGAATGTTTATATATGGAATGGCATGCTTATAAACAGAATGGTCTGTTTATACATGGAATGATGTGTTAACCCATGGAATAGTCTGTTTATACATGGATTGGAATATTTATACATGGGATGGAATGCTTATACATGGAGTGCTCTGTTTATACATGGAATGGCCCGTTTATGCATAGAATGGCCCATTTATACATGGAGTGGTCTGTTTATACATGGAGTGGTCTGTTTATACATGGAGTGGTCTGTTTATACATGGAGTGGTCTGTTTATACATTGAATGGTCTGTTTATACATTGAATGGTCTGTTTATACATTGAATGGTCTGTTTATACATGGAATGGAATGCTTATTCATGGAATGGTCTGTTTATACATGGAATGGTTGTTTATGCATGGAATGATATGTTAATTCATGGAACAGTCTGTGTATACATGTATTGGAATGTTTATACATGGATTGGTCTGCATATACATGGATTGGAATGCTTATTCATGGAGTGGTCTGTTTATTCATGGAATGGTCTGTTTATACATGGAATGGTCTGTTTATACATGGAATGGTCTGTTTATTCATGGAATAGCCTGTTTATACATGGAATGGTCTGTTTATTCATGGAATAGCCTGTTTATACATGGAATGGTCTGTTTATTCATGGAATAGCCTGTTTATACATGGAATGGTCTGTTTATTCATGGAATAGCCTGTTTATACATGGAATGGTCTGTTTATACATGGAATGGTCTGTTTATACATGGAATAGCCTGTTTATACATGGAATGGTCTGTTTATTCATGGAATAGCCTGTTTATACATGGAATGGTCTGTTTATACATGGAATGGAATGCTTATACATGGAATGGTCTGTCTATACATGGAATTATGTGTTAATTCATGGAATGGCATGTTTATACATGCAATGGTGTGTCTATTCATGGAATAGAAAGCTTATACATGGAATGATCTGTTTATACATGGAATAATGTGTTAATTCATGGAACAGTCTGTGTATACATGTATTGGAATGTTTAAACATGGAATGGAATGTTTATACATGGAGTGGTGTGTCTATTCATGAAATAGAAAGCTTATACATGGAGTGGTCTGTATATATATATGGAATTGTCAGTTTATACATGGAATGGTCTGTTTATACATGGATTGGAATGCTTATTCATGGAATGGGCTATTTATACTTGGAATGGTCTGTTTATACATGGAATGATGTGTTAATTCATGGAACAGTCTGTTTATACATGTATTGGAATGTTTATACATAGAATGGAATGCTTATACATGGAATGGTCTGTTTATACAAGGATTGGAATGGAGTGGAATACTTATACTTGGAATGGACTGTCTATACATGGTATGATGTATTCATTCATGGAATGGTCTGTTTATACATGGAATGGTCTGTTTATTCATGGAATAGTCTGTTTATGCATGGCATGGAATTCTTATACATGGAATGGTCTGTTTATACATGGAATAGTTTTTTTATACATGGAATGGAGGTGTTTATGCATGGAATGGAATTCTTATACATGGAATGGTCTGTTTATTCATGGAACAGTCTTTTTATACATGGAATGGTCTGTTTATACATGAATTGTCTGTTTATACATGGAATGGTCTGTCTATACATGGCATGATGTGTTAATTCATGCAGTTGTCTGTTTATACATGGATTGGAATGTTTATACATGAAATGGAATGTCTATAAATGTAATGGTGTGTTTATACATGGAATGGAATGTTTATACATTGAATATGCTGTTTACACATGGGATGTTTGTCGGGAGGACAATACGGAGACAGGTGATATGTGAGGGATTTTACCACAGGAATTAGTACTTCCCCATTTAACCCCCACAATGTCTGTCTGCATTGCGGCCCCTTGAAAAACTGGGTGTCAGCCAGGGCATTGATGTATATAACTGGATGATCAGGTTATCTTGGACACAGTGCAATTAGTAATAGAAAACGAACGTGTTCAATTAGCTTGTAAACCTTCACCATGAGTCATCTCTGTAAATCGGTCACAGGAGACAACAACAACAACAACTAGTATTTATATAGTGCCTTTAATGTAGTAAAAGATCCCAGGGTGTTTCACAGGAGTGATGTAAGACAAAATATTTGACACCGAGCCACATAAGGAGATATTAGGGCAGGTGACCAAATGTTTGGTCAAAGAGGTAGGTTTTAAGGAGTGTCTTCAGTACAAAGAAGGTTCACTCGGTTAATCCCGGGGATGAGGGGATGGACATATGAGGAGAGGTTGAGTAGATTGGGACTCTACTCATTGGAGTTCAGAAGAATGAGAGGCGATCTTATTGAAACATATAAGATTGTGAAGGGGTTGGATCGGGTGGATACGGGGAGGATGTTCCCGATGATGGGTGAAACTAGAACTAGGGGGCATAGTCTTAGAATAAGGGGCTGCTCTTTCAAAACTGAGATGAGGAGGAACAACTTCACTCAGAGGGTGGTAGGTCCATGGAATATGCTGCCCCAAAAAGCTGTCGCAGCTACATCATTACATAAATTTAAAACAGAAATAGACAGTTTCCTAGAAGTAAAGGGAATTAAAGGTTACGGGGAGCGGGCAGGAATTTGGAGATGAGTCTAGGTTCGGATCGGTCATGGCCCTGTGGGTAGCGGAGCGGGCCCAGGGGCCGTGTAGCCTGATCCTGCTCCTATTTCGTGTGTCTAATTCTGTTAGATTCAGGAGATGGTTCTGTGATAGTGGATTGGCGGTTAGGATCAGATTAGCCATGATCTTATTGAATGGCGGAGCAGGCTCGAGGGGCCGATTGGCCTACTCCTGCTCCTATTTCTTATGTTCTTATGTCTTAAAGGAGGAAAGAGAGGTAGCGAGGCGGAGAGGTTTAGGCAGGGAATTCCAGAGCTTCTGGCCAGGCAACAGAAGACACGACCACCAATGGTTGAGCGATTATAATCAGGGATGCTCAATAGGGCAGAATTGGAGGAGCGCAGATATCTCGGAGTTGTGGGACTGAAGCAGATTACAGAGATAGGGAGGGGCGAGGCCATGGAGGGATTTGAAAACAAGAATGAGAATTTTGAAATCGAGGCGCTGCTTAACCGGGAGCCAATGTAGGTCAGCGAGCACAGGGGTGACGTGTGAACGGGACTTGGTGCGAGTTAGGACACGGGCAGCCGAGTTTTGGATCACCTCAAGTTTGCGTAGGGTAGAATGTGGGAGGCCAGCAAGGAGTTTGTGGAATAGATGCCAGCGAAGATTAAAACTCATGGAGACAGCAGACCCGGCGTACAATTCTTGGTCCAGTGTCGGTGACAGTGGTCAAATCATCCTCAGTCAGTAGACCTGTTAGTTGCATGGAATCATAGAAATTTACAGCACAGAAGGAGGCCATTCGGCCCATCGTGTCTGTGCCGGCCAAAAACGAACTATCCGGCCAATTCCCAATTTCCAGCTCTTGGTCCGTAGCCCTGTAGGTTACAACACTTCAAGTGCATATCCAAGTACTCTTTAAATGTGATGAGGGTTTCTGCCTCTACCACCCTTTCAGGCAGTGAGTTCCAGACCCCCACCACCCTCTGGGTGAAGAAAGTTCTCCTCAAATCCCCTCTAAATCTCCGACCAATTACTTTAAATCTCTGCCCCCTGGTTATTGACCTCTCTGCTAAGGGAAATAGGTCCTTCCTATCCACTCTATCCAGGCCCCCAATAATTTTATACACCTCAATTAAATCTCCCCTCAGCCTCCTCTGTTCCAAAGAAAACTCCAGCCTCTCCAATCTTTCCTCACAGCTAAAATTCCCCAATCCTGGCAACATCCTGGTAAATCTCCTCTGCACCCTCTCCAGTGCAATCAGATTCTTAAATTTTAGACTGTGAGCTGTGACTCAATGGGCAGCACGTTTTCTCCTCTGAGCCAGAAGCTCGTGGGTTCAAGCCCCACTCCAGACACTTGAGCACATAATCCTGGCTGACACTCCCAGTGCAGTGCTGAGGGCGTGCTGCCCTGTCTGAGGTGCCGTCTGCCCTCTCAGGTGGACGCAAATGATCCCACGGCCACAATTTCGAAGAAGAACAGGGTGAGTTCTCCACGGTGTCCCAGCGCCAATAATTATCCCTCAACCAACATAACAAAAAAACAGATTATTTAGTCATTGTCACATTGCTGTTTGTGGGAGCTTGCTGTGCACAAGTTGCAACAGTGACTACGCATCATAAAAGTCTTCATTGGCTGTGAAGCACTTTGGGATGCGCTGAGGTGGTGAAAGATGATGGCCTAGAAATTGAGTTTTGGCTTAGCCAGGGCTTTAGCGCCGGAAGTTAGTGCCGGCGCTAAGTCCCCCTGCGCGCGCCAAAAATTCAGCAGTGCCGCGCCCAAACGGCTGCCGGCGCTACTGAAGGGTCTTTGCGGCGGTACATCGGCGCTAACTGCCGTTTCGCGCCGCAATTCCGGCGCTGCGGCACCCGATGCGGTGCGGCAGGCTCGGGAAGTGCAGGCCTCCTCCTTCCCTTAAGGAGGAGCTGCCTGCACCCGATCGCGGCCCGCGAAAATCTTTTAAAAAATGAGCCCGGCACCTCGGACAAGTGCCGGGCTTGCTTCTGTTCCGGGGGGGGGGGGGCGGGGGGAAGTCCGGGGAGGGAGCTGCGGCCAGGCGGCCGGCGGGAAAGCGGCCGGCCGCCGCGGGGCCTTTAATGCGCCGGCGCAAAGACTCGTAAGACTCTGTTGCCAGAGTCTTAGTTGCGGCTGTCACGGGCGAGGCGGCCGCAACTGAATTTCGGCGCTGGGGCCCGTCGGCATGGCAACCGGGACGCTGCGCACACCGATGACGTCATCGGTGCCGGCGCAGCGCTACCGGTCTACCGCGGCGTAAGGGCCCCAGGCAATTTCGGCGCCGGCGCCAAATGCAGCGCTAGGCCCTCTAGCGCCGCAAAATCGGCGCTAAGGGCACTCAATTTCTAGGCCGATATATCCTTCCTTTGTTTTAAGTATGTTGAGGAAGAATCATCTAAACAAATACCAGACATTAACAATGGGCCATAATTTGCGACCCCTACGGGTGCTTCCGAGGTGCGGACACTCCTGTAAGGGCCTCGCAAGTTCCAGGTTTAAGCATGTACGATCTGTCAAAAATTTACTTGATGGATCCTCCACTTCCCCAGGAAAAGGGCCTCTGTGGGCAGAGAGTTCTGCCCAGCGAATGCCCATGAAATTCTTGCGCCTGGTAACAGTAGGCGTAAGGCCTTGCTTTTACCAGCGCAAGAGTTTTAAAAAACAGAAAAATAAAATTTTATCAATAATTTATACATTTAAAAACCTGTGAAATAAGGCGGGGGAGAAATTGGGTGAGTAGCGCCACCTGTTAGCGCCCAAAGAGGCAGTCAGTGGCTGTAGCGCCACTGGCTGCGTCTCCGGCGATATTCAGTAGGGGCGCTAATGGTGGCGTTAGGCATTTGCGCTGCGCCGCCACCGATGACGTCATCGGTGTGCACAGCGCCCCATTCGTGCCCTGTTCGCGATATTTGGTAGCGAACGCCGCAGTTGCGCCGCTCGCTACCCGCGCCCAGTTCACGGGGCCTTACTGTGCCGGCAGCGGTGCAAGTTAAAGTGGAGGTGCGGGGCGGCCGCTTTTTCGGCGGCCGCCTGCCAGCACCTCCGTCCCCGGCCTCCTAACCCCCGCCCCCGCAGCATTGCCGGCTGTTTCATAGAAACATAGAGATAGGAACAGGAGTAGGCCATTCGGCCCTTCGAGCCTGCTCCGCCATTCAATGAGATCATGGCTGATCTTCGTCTGAGATCATAGCTGATCTTACCAGTTCAGTACCCCGTCCCCGCCTTTTCTCCGTAACCCTTAATCCCCTTAGCCTTCAGAAATATATCCAATTCTCTCTTGAAAATATTTATTGAATTAGCCTTCGCAGCCCTCTGTGGCAGGGAATTCCCGAGAGCCCGGCACTTCTCCTTGGTGCCGGGCTCATTTGCCGGCACTCGCGAGCGGGGATCGCGCTGTTGCAGGCACCTCCCCCTTAACAGGGGGAGGAAGGCCTGCAGTACCGCAGCGTGCCGTGCCGCAGCATGTGGCGCTGCGGCACGTTGCGCTGCGATAATCAGTTTCAGCGCCCTAAGAGGGACGTGGAGCGCCTCGAGCCTCGCCCCGTGTCCCTCGAGGGGCAATGAAACTGAATTTCTGGCGATCGGTATCACTCCGATCGCTGCGCTAAATCCTGCGCTCAGCCGACTTTTGCGCCACTTTGGCGCCCCAACCCAATTTCTAGGCCGGCAAGTTTATTTTTAGCCCCTTTAAAATATGTAAATGTATTTTTTGTTTTAAATATTTAATTAAACACCATTTTAATTAATTTTAAATGTGATTTTATTTATTTATTTATTTATTTGATGCCTCGGTGTATTTTATGGGGATTTTCCCATTCATGTTTATGGGGATTCCGTACATACGGAACCTCCATAAGTATGAATGGGGTTTCCCTTCTGTCATCTGTTGGGCCGGCCCATGTGATCCCAGGGCCGCTTGCGAACCGCCCGCTTCCCTGGGATACGTGGGCCTCTTCCCACGGGTAATGGGAGAGGCCCAGGAACGCGAGTCTCCGTGGAGCCCGGGCCACCGGGTAGGCGTGGATTTTATTCGCGGATCGGTGGCATTTCCCCGCGGGAAACCTCCGACCACAAATTCAGGGCCATCGTCTACGCTGCGCTAATTCAATTCTTCATTTAATGTATGAAGCAGTACAGAGGCAGTGATGCATCGACGAAGGTAACTTAGTACTAATTGGCTCCTAACCCACGTTGAACAACATCAGTGAGGATCAACGCTGTCGCAGTGAATTCACCTCCCCATTGCAGCTGGTCGCACAGTGAGACAGAATGCCATTAGAGGTTGGACCATCCCACCTGCACTGTGCAAATCAAGCGGTTAGCGTTGAAATTGTGCTGGGCCTCTGCCGATTCTGCCGATTCCTCAGTGCCATACAGGGCCTTGGTTCAACATCACATGCAAAGGGCAGCACCATCCTACAGTGCCGCACTCTCTCAGCACTGCACGGAGCTCTCAGCCTGGGTGTACACAGAAGCATAAGAAGTAGGCTATTCGGCCCCTCGAGCCTGCTCCGCCATTCAATGAGATCATGGCTGGTCTGATCTTGGCCTCAACTTCACTTTTCTGCCTGCTTTCCCATAACCCTCGACTCCCTTATCGTTCAAAAATCTGTCTATCTCCGCCTTGAATATATTCAATGACTCCGCCTCCACAGCTCTCCGGGGTAGAGAATTCCAAAGATTCACGATCCTCTGAGAGAGAAATTCCTCCTCATCTCAGTCTTAAATGGCCGACCCCTTATTCTGAAACTATGCCCCCTAGTTCTAGATTCCCCCACGAGGGGAAACATCCTCTCAGCATCCACCCTGTCAATCCCCCTCAGAATCTTATATGTTTCAATAAGATCCCCTCTCATTCTTCTAAACTTCAATGAGTATAGGCCCAACCTGCTCAACCTTTCTTCATAAGACAACCCTTTCATCTCCGGAATCAACCTCGTGAACCTTCTCTGAACTGCCTCCAATGCAAGTATATCCCTCCTTAAATAAGGAAATCAAAACTGTTGTGTATGTACCTTTAAGAGAATAACTGGTCTCAGACTGCAGTACCGGCAGTGACCACCCCTGTATAAAAGGCGCTAGTAAGCCTCTGTAGTTTCAGTTTCCCGATTGACTCCTTTCAGTAAAGACTTGTTTTGTTCAACTCCTGCTGTCCGTGTCTCAATCATACACGGACATAATAAAAACTGTACGCAGTGCTCCAGGTGTGGTCTCACCAATACACTGTACAGTTGTAGCAAGACATCCCTACTTTTATACTCTATCCCCCTTGAAATAAAGGCCAACATTCCCTTTGCCTTCCTAATTACTTGCTGTACCTGCATGCTAACTTTCTGTGTTTCATGTACGCGGACTCCCAGATCCCTCTGTACCGCAGCGTTCTATAATCTCTCTCCATTTAAATAATATTTTGCTTTTCTATTCTTCTTACCAAAGTGGATAACCTCACATTTTCCCACATTATACTCCAGCTGCCAAATTTTTGCCCACTCACTGAACCTATCTATATCCCTTTGCAGACTCTGTGTCCTCCTCACAACTTGCTTTCCCACCTATCTTTGTGTCATCAGCAAATTTGGCTACAGTACTCGGTCCCTTCATCCAAGTCATTAATATAGATTATAAATAGTTGAGGCCCCAGCACTGATCCCTGTGGCACCCTGCTAGTTACAGTTTGCCAACCTGAAAATGACCCATTTATCCCGACTCTCTGATTTCTGTTAGTTAGCCAATCCTCTATCCAGTCTAATATATTACCCCCAACCCCGTGAGCTCTTATCTCGTGGAGTAACCTTTTATGTGGCACCTTATCGAATGCCTTCTGGAAATCCACATACATTACATCTACTGGTTCCCCTTTATCCACCTTGCTCATTACATCCTCAAAGAACTCCAGTAAATTTGTCAAACACAATTTCTCTTTCATAAAAACATGTTGACTCTGCTTGATTGTATTATGATTTTCTAAATGTCCTGCTACTACTTCCTTAATAATGGATTCCAGCATTTTCCCAACGACAGATGTTAGGCTAACTGGCCGATAGTTTCCTGCTTTCTGTTTCCCTCCTTTCTTAAATAGGGGCATTACATTTGCAGTTGTCCAATCCGCTGGGACCTTTCCAGAGTCCAGGGAATTTTGAAAGATTGCAACCAATGCATTCACTATCTCTGCAGCCACTTCTTTTACGACCCTAGGATGCAGGCCATCAGGTCCAGGGAACTTGTCAGCTTTTAGTCCCATTAGTTTGCCTAGTACTTTTTCTCTAGTGATAGTGATTGTTTTAAGTTTCTCCCTCCCTTTTTCCCCATCAATTTCCACTATTATTGGGATGCTTTTAGTGTCTTCTACCATGAAGAAAGATACAAAATATTTGTTCAAAGTCCCTGCCATTTCCCTGTTTCCCATTATTAATTTCGCAGTCTCATCCTCTAACCGACCAACATTTACTTTAGCTACTCTCTTCCTTTTTATATACTTGTAGAAGCTCTTACTGATTGTTTTTATATTTCTTGCTAGTTTACTCTCATAATCTATTTTCTCCCTCTATTATTTCTTTTGTCATCTTTTGCAAGTTTTTAAAAAGTTCCCAATCTTCTGGCCTACCACTAATCTTCGCAACATTGTATGCCTTTTCTTTCAATTTAATACCCTCCTTAACTTCCTTAGTTAGCCATGGATGGTTCGTCCTTCTCATAAAGTCTTTCCTTCTCACTGGAATATATCTTTATTGAGAGTTATGAAATATCTCCTTAAAAGTCTGCCTCTGCTTATCTACCATCTTACCTTTTAATCTATTTTCCCAGTCCACTTTAGCCAATCCTGTCTTCATACCCTTGTAATTATCTTTATTTAAGTTTAAGACACTATTTTCAGACCCAAGTTTCTCACCCTCAAACTGAATGTGGAATTCTATCATGTTATGATCACTCTTCCCCAGAGGATCCTTTATTCTGAGAACATTAATTAATTACATGCTTGAGTCTCCGGAGCAGGACTTGAACCCATAACCTTCGTGACTCAGAAGGTGAGAGTGCTACCCACTGAGCCATGGCTGACCCTCAAGTGTGGGGATAATGGACATGTACTCCAATTGGCAGGATGTGACTCATGGTGTCCCCCCAGGGATCAGTACTGGGGCCTCAACTTTTCACTATAATTATAAATGACTTAATTGAAGGAATAGAGAGCTGTACATTTAAGTTTACTGACAACATTAAGTCAGGTGGTGGTAAATAGTGTAGATGGGAGCAGAAAGCTGCAATGGGACATTGATAGATTAAGTGAGTGGGCAAAACTGTGGCAGGTGGAGTTCAATGAGGGAAAGTGTGAGGTCATCCACTTTGGACCCAAGAAAGGGAGATCAGAGAATTCTCTAAACGGTGAGAAGCTGAGAACTGTGGCGGAGCAGAGAGAGTTCGGGGCCCAAGTACAGAAATCACTAAAAGCCAGTGGACAGGTACAAAAAATTATCAAAAAGGCTAATGGAATGTTGGTCTTTGTATTCCCTTGACTATAAAAGATTAAGGTGTGATTGAATTGAGGTGTTTAAGATGATTAAAGGAGTTGATAAGGTAGATGGAGAGAAACTATTTCCTCTGGGGGGGGGTGGGGGGAGTCCAGAACAAGGGGGCAGAACCTTAAAATTAGAACCAGGCCGTTCAGGGGTGATGTCAGGAAGCACTTCTCCACACAAAGGCTAGTGGAAATCTGGAACTCTCCCCAAAAAGCTGTTGAGGCTGGGGGAGGAGGGAGGGGCGGTCAATTGAAAATGTCCAAAACTGAGATTGATAGATTTTTGTTAGACAGGGGTATTAAGGGTTACGGAACCAAGGCGGGTAAATGGAGGTGAGGTGCAGATCAGCCAGGATCTAATTGAATGGCTCGAGGGGCTGGATGGCCTCCTCCTAGTTCCTATGTTCCTCAGAGACTCTGGGTTCAATCGCTAGTCCAGGACTTCCAGGAAGTCCGCTGTTGGAGCTGCCGTCTGTCAGATTAGAGACTAAGCTAGACTTCTGTCTGCCTCTTCAGATGATGTGAAAAGGCTCTTGGGTCGGCCGAAGAAACGCAGGTACTTCTCTGGTTGAGAAGAGGAGGAACTGCCATACATCTCTTCCAAGGTAAACGATCACCTGAGCAGGGGTGGGTGACGGGGGACAACAAAAATGAAATAGCACCTTTAACGTAAGATAAAGGGCAGTGGGAATCTGGAACTCCCTCCCCCAAAAGGATGGCTGTTGAGGCTGGGAGTCAATTGAAACTTTCAAGACTTGAGATTGCTAAATTTTTGTTGGGCCAGGGTATTAAGAGGTACAGAACCAAGGCAGGTAGATGGAGTTAAGATACAGATCAGTAACGCTCTCATTGAAGGGCGGAACAGGCTCGAGGAGCTGAATGGCCTCCTCTTAATCCTATATTTCCTACATTAACACAGTGACGACATTTAAAAGTACTTCATTGGCTGTAAAGCGCTTTGGGACATCCTGAGGTTGTGAAAGGCGCTACAGAAATGCAAGTTCTTTCTTTGTTCCTATAATGCCCCAAGATGTTTCACATGGAGGGTAGTCAGACATAAAATTGACACTGAGCTAAAGAAAGAGATATTAGGAGGGGCGACCGAATGCTTGGTGCGAGAGGTTGGTTTTGAGGAATGCCCGATACCACAAGTTCCTGCTCCTGAGGCTAGGTCAGGTCCTGGTACTGTAATGGCTGCTGATATAACAAGAGAGTGCACAAGGGCGAATGAGGGCCCCCACCATTGAAGTCCAGGCCTGAACTCCCAAAGAAGTTAAAAAATAATTTTCCTAGCTCGCCCCCCCAACCCCCCTCACCAAGAGGACAATGGCTGAGGTCAGCGAGGAGAACCCTGGACAGCCCCTTCCCCCGTCACGGGTAGGTGCGCACTGGAGTCTCCAACAGACACAGACAGACAAACTCTAGCGGGTTCAGAGCTGAAGGCTGGCATTAGGTTCGATCATAGATACATAGAAACATGGAAGATAGGAGCAGGAGTAGGCCATTCGGCCCCTCGAGCCTGCTCCGCCATTCAATGCGATCATGGCTGATCATCCAAATTCAGTACCCTGTCCCTGCCTTCTCCCCATATCCCTTGATCCCTTTAGCCTTAAGAAATATATCCAACTCCGTCTTGAATATATTTAATGAATTGGCCTCAACTGTCTTCTGGGTGAACCTGGTGTAACCACCTCTATCGCGACCAGAGGAAACTTGTGAGTGATACCTGTGTTGGGACAATGGGAAGCCCGAGGGTCGACCGTGTATGAAATCAGGCCGGACGGGCAGGCAGGACCCACTGAGCAATTGCTAAGTGACCCATGCGCCCGTACAGCCAGGCCATTCAGGAAAGAAGTTAAGACTGACCGTTCTTCACGCAAAGCGTGGTAGAAGTTTGGAACCCTCTCCCACAATAAGCAGCAGATGCCGGGGCTCAATTAATCATTTTAAATCTGAGATCAATACGTATGAGGAGAGATTGGGTCGATTGGGCTTATACTCGCTGGAGTTTAGAAGAATGAGAGGGGATCTTAGAGACAGCATAAAATCCAAAGATAGGGCGTATAAAATAGCCAAAAAAAGCGCCAGAGCGGAAGATTGGGAACAGTTTAAGATAGAGCAAAGGAGGGCAAAGGGCATGATCAAGAGGGGCAAAATAGCTTACGAAAATAAGCTGGCGGAAAATATAAAAACTAACTCCAAAAGCTTTTATAAATATATCAAAAGGAAAAGACTGGTGAAAACCAAAGTTGGTCCATTGCAGTCAGATACGGGGGAATATATAATGGGAAATAAGGAAATGGCAGATCAACTAAATGCATACTTTGGGTCAGTCTTTACGAAGGAAGACACAAAAAACCTCCCTGGGATATCGGGAAAAATAGGGACATTGGCAAAGGAGGAACTGACGCAAATCAATATCTCTAAGGATATGGTGTTAAGGAAGCTAAAGGGATTGAAGGTGGACAAATCCCCAGGGCCTGATAACATGCATCCTAGGGTACTGAAGGAGGTGGCCCTAGAGATAGCGGATGCACTAAGGATGATTTTTCAGAATTCATTAGACTCGGGAACAGTGCCGATGGATTGGAGGGTAGCTAACGTTACCCCACTATTCAAAAAGGGGGGTAGGGAAAAAGCAGGTAATTACAGACCTGTAAGCCTTACATCAGTTGTGGGCAAAATGCTGGAGTCCATCATTAAGGATGAAATAGCGGAGCACTTAGCAAATGGGGACAGGATAGGACAGAGTCAACATGGATTTACAAAGGGTAAATCGTGCTTGACTAATCTATTGGAATTTTTTGAGGGAGTAACTGGTAGAATAGATGGGGGAGAGCCAGTAGATGTGGTGTACCTGGACTTCCAAAAGGCCTTCGATAAGGTCCCACATAAAAGATTAGCATGGAAAATTGAGGCTCATGGGATAAAGGGGAAAGTTTTGGCGTGGATAGGGAACTGGCTGTCAGATAGAAAACAGAGAGTTGGAATAAACGGCTCATTTTCTGAATGGCAGGCAGTAACAAGTGGGGTACCACAGGGATCTGTCCTGGGCCCCCAGCTGTTCACAATTTACATTAATGACCTGGATCAGGGAGTCGGATGCAGCATTTCCAAATTTGCAGACGACACTAAACTAGGAGGTGGGGTGGGCTCAGAGGAAGAGACCAGGAAGCTCCAGAGCGATTTGGACAGACTGGGCGATTGGGCGGATAAATGGCAGATGCACTATAATGTGGACAAGTGCGAAGTTATCCACCTTGGGTGCAGGAACGGGAGGGCAAATTATTATTTAAATGGCAATAGATTGGGAGAGGGGGAAGTACAGAGAGACCTGGGTGTTCTTGTACACCAGTCACTGAAGGCGAGCATGCAGGTGCAACAGGCGGTCAAGAAGGCAAACGGTATGCTGGCCTTCATAGCAAAAGGGTTAGAATACAGGAACAGGGATACCTTGCTGCAGCTGTACAGGGCACTGGTGAGACCACACCTCGAGTACTGTGTACAGTTTTGGTCGCCTCATCTGAGGAAGGATGTTCTTGCCATGGAGGGGGTGCAGCGGCGATTCACCAGGCTGATACCAGGAATGGCGGGAATGACCTATGAGGAGAGACTATGTAGTTTAGGGATGTACACACTGGAGTTTAGAAGATTGAGAGGGGACCTCATAGAAGTGTATAAAATTCTGACAGGTCTAGACAGACTGGATGCAGAAGGAATGTTTCCCTTGGCGGGTGAGAACAGAACTAGAGGACATAATTTAAGGATAAGGGCTAAACCATTTAGGACAGAGATGAGGGGGAATTTCTTCACTCAGAGAGTGGTGAACCTGTGGAACTCATTGCCACAGAGGGCAGTGTACGCCAACTCATTAAATATATTTAAGAGGGAATTAGATATATTTCTACGGGCAAAAGGGGTTAAGGGTTACGGAGAGAAGGCGGGGACGGGATACTGAATTAAAGGATCAGCCATGATCTCATTAAATGGCGGAGCAGGCACGAAGGGCCGAATGGCCTACTCCTGCTCCTATCTTCTATGTATCTATGTATCTATGATCTCATTGAAACTTATAAAATTCTAACAGGACTGGACAGACTAGATGCAGGAAGGATGTTCCCGATGGCGGGGGAGTCCAGAACCAGGGGTCACAGTCTAAGGATAAGGGGTAAGCCATTTAGGACAGAAATGAGGAGGAATTTCTTCACCCAGAGAGTGGTGAACCTGTGGAATTCTCTACCACAGAAGGCAGTAGAGGTCAATTCATTAAATATATTCAAGAAGGAGTTGGATATATTTCTTAAGGCTAAAGGGATCAAGGGATATGGGGAGAAGGCAGGGACAGGGTATTGAGTTTGGATGATCAGCCATGATCGCATTGAATGGCGGAGCAGGCTCGAGGGGCCGAATGGCCTCTTCCTGTTCCTTTGTTCCTACCTGGACACGAGCCAAACACTGCCAACCACCGTTGCATAGACTAGGCTTGTATTCCCTCGAGTATAGAAAATTAAGGTTTAATTGAGGTGTTTAAGATGATTAAAATAATCGATAGGGTAGTTAGCGAGAAACTAGCTCTAGCCTTAAAATTAGAGCCAGGCCGTTCAGGGGTGATGTCAGGAAGTGCTTCTTCACACAAAGGGTGGTGGGAATCTGGAACAATCTCCCCTAAAAGCTGTTGAAGTGGGGGTGGAACTGAAAATTGATAGATTTTGTCAGGCAAGAGTATTAAGGCTTACAGAACCAAGGCGGGTGGATGGAGTTGAGGTACAGATCAGCCATGATCTAACTGACTGGCGGAACAGGCGCGAGGGGCTGAATGGCCTCCTCCTGTTCCCATGTGCCTAGAAGGGCCATGGGCCATTATCATAGGAGCAAAGGTGAGGCCAATCAACATGTCTTAGTTGAACCAAGTTTGGTTTTAAAATCCTTTAGGGGACGGGAAAAAGTGGGTGAATTATGGAATTCTGAAGTGTTGAGGTCCGGTGAATAATGTGTTTGAGTAGGGGTCGGCACGATGGGTCTTAATTTCAACAGTGAGGAAGCAGGGAGCAAGAGTATATTGGATGGGATATTTGAAGTTGAATAGGGAGAAGAAGAGAGGAAAGTTCAGAGGAGAAATGCCCACAGTATTACCAATAAAATAGAGAGAGATGGAAAGGTTGTTGTTGTGTATGTAACCTGTTCCACCTTAAGAGAGCTTAAGCCTGTTCCACCTTAAGAGATGTACTACTTTCTCAGGCTGCTGTAGACGTAATACCGGGGGTGAACACACCGGTATATAAGCACTGTGCAGTAATCTTGTATTCAGTGTAGTCCCTACCTCCAACCAGTAAAGACCTGTTTTATTGTTACTGATTAAGTCTGAGTATTAATTACTTGAACAACTCACAGACTTAACACTGGCGACGAGTCAGATTCTTACCCTGCGGCAGTTATTCCACGGCGGCTTCGTCCACAGACAGGACGTTGAAGAGAGGTTTCAAACCTCACCACCCCACAGGCATTAGGACCCTGAAGCCTCCATCAGCGACTGAAAACTGGAGTGCAGAAGACATCCTGCAGCTTCTTTTTCAACCTCGGTGGTGGGTAAGCCGAGCAGCGTCGGCTGCAAAGACAGGGCTGGGGAAGTCGGAGGAACAAGGGCGATCGCGATCGGGAGATAAGGGCCATCGATCGCAATCCCTGATAAGGGCCGCACTCGGGCTGAAAGGCGCAGCGTCGGCAGACACTGAAGGCGCGAGAGCCGCGGTGAAAAGCGCGGGCCATCGATCGCGGCGGAGATAAGGGCCGCACTCGGGGCTGAAGGGAGACGGCGTCGGGGGACGGGTGAAGACCGCCAAGCGCGGGAAAACCGCCATTTTGTGGGCGGAGGATGACGGCAAGAGCGGGAAGCCGCCATCTTGGATAGCAGTAAAAAAAAAAAATCTGAGAAATTGCAAATCTGATAAAGTACTACAATGCCTAAACACGGGAATATTAGCAACTTTGGTAGTGACATCGAAGATTGGGCCATATATGTTGAAAGAGTAAAAAATTATTGTAAGGCCAATAAAATTCGTGACCAAGATAAAGCTCTAACATTATTAAATTTAATGGGTGCGAAGACATACGGGCAATTGAAACATCTGTTATCACCAGATGAACCGGCGGAGAAGACGTTCGATGAGATTGTTACTCTCCTGAAAGATCATCTAAACCCCACGCCGCTGATGCTAGCGGAACGATTTAAATTTTACGACAGAAGGCAGCTACAGCATGAAAGCAATGCTGAATATTTGCTGGAATTGCGTAAATTAGCGAAATATTGCCAGTTTGGAACAGGCCTGACAGATGCACTACGAGACAAATTTGTGTGTGGTTTATTTAAACAGGATACACAAAAGCGACTGCTCGAGGAGAATGAGCTGACGCTTGAGAAGGCGGTCACTATGGCAGCAGCACACGAAGCCGCAGCGAGAGGCACGGCAGTAATGCAGCTACGGTCACCGGAGCTCAGTGCACACAAATTGGGTGTGAGTTCTGGCAAATGTTATCGTTGTGGAAAGACAACGCATGATCAGAACCAGTGTTGGTTTAAAAACCAAGAATGTAGAACTTGTGGTAGGCTTGGACACATAGCTAGAGTATGCAGGTCAGGGAAGAAGACCAGCAACAAGAAGTCACCGCAAGGAAAATACGCAAAAGTACACAAGGTGGCCGAACAGGAGTCCGATTCAGACGCTAGCAGTAATGAACTGGCTGGCTTAAGCAGTATTGAACTGGCTAGCTTAAGGGTACTCAACGTTGGTAAGGGTGCAGACCTCCAGACAATTTGGGTCACTCTTCAGATAGAAGGAGTCCAAGTAAAACTGGAATTGGACACTGGATCGGCATTGACGGTCATAAATAAGAAAGATTATGGAAGGTTATTCCAACATATTCCCCTACAGGATACGGAGCTCATATTGAAAACATACACGGGGCAAAGAGTGTACCCCATCGGGAAAATTGAGGTCACAGTGGTCCACAAGGGCGAAGAAAGTCAAATAATGGACTTATATGTGCTTTCTGAAGGAGGTCCTCCACTACTAGGACGGGAGTGGATTAGGAAAATGAATATCGACTGGCATTTCCTACAAACAATAACGAGTGAGAACTCGGTGAACATAATCAACCCAGACTCTGGAACTGATGATGGTAAGACCAACCCGTGTGCAAAAGACAAAGTTTCAGCACAGAATTCCACTGAGATAGAGAATTCTGAGTCTGTCCAGTCTACTGACATGCACATTTCTGAGGGACACCGGGCTCGAACTCAACTCCATTTCAAACTGCAACAGCAATTAGAACAAATGATTCGCCGTTTTGAGCAAGAGATGAATGCGACGAAAGAGTTCTTTGATATAGAGTGGGAACATCTGGAAAGACAACAGAAGCAGCTGCTGGAGCAAATGGAGCAGGAGCACACAAAACGTCTGATGTCAGAGGAGTTAACTGTTAAGTCTGTGAATTATTTAGTTAATTAAGACACAGACTAATGAGTAACAATAAAAACAGGTCTTTACTGGTTGGAGGTAGGGACTATACTGAATACAAGATTACTGCACAGTGCTTATATACCGGTGTGTTCACCCCCGGTATTACGTCTACAGCAGCCTGAGAAAGTAGTACATCTCTTAAGGTGGAACAGGCTTAAGCTCTCTTAAGGTGGAACAGGTTACATACACAACACTCCTCCCTTCTTAGCTTTATAGTCATCCCCCCCATTTAACATAACGTAATAACATATATACATATATAACTTCATGTTTAACGTAACATATCACAGATTCAGTCTCTGCGGAAAACAGTTCACAGATTCAATCTCTGTGGTGTAGTCGGTTCACGTTACTCATTCAATAGTCCTTTCATGGATTTAACAGCTTGAACTTCCGAACTGATTTGGCTCCGTTCGGAGGGACCACGTGTGTGATCTGGTAGAGGTGATAATGGTTCAGATGGGTCATCTTCTGTTTTTACTTTTCCTTTTCTGCTTCTTGGAGACTCTCTGGGCTCCATTGTCAGCTGCCACAGCTGCCAGCTGCATGCGCAGTTCCTCCTTCTCTTCCTCCTGTTTCTGTCGTAGAGCCAGCTTCTCCCGATGTTCCGTAGACTTTTGGTGCTCCTCCATGATTTCTGCACTTTGGGAGTCGAAGTTACAAGCTGGGCAGGACAGGACATCGTAATATTCGGTGTCGTCCTGAGCTAGACCAGTGAGAGGGTCGTCTATTTCCTCCATACCCAGCTGGACGTTAGCCAGCTCTTGTTCCAAATCCAGACATCTTTCCTGAAGAGACTTCTTCATGTGTACCTCTGTATCCAGCTTTTTCTGGGCTTTCAGCAAGTCGTTTACTAGTGACCTCATTTGTGATTTTAATACTTCAACTTCCTTTGGAGATTGATTGATCGGACTATGCAATCCCTCTACCGGAGCAGCTGTTTCAGCGGTCTGTTGTTCTACATTGACGTGAGTCAGCGTACTTTTGGCATCCAATGGCTGCTCTGTTGCAGTCGTTTCAGTCTGTGTCGTCACATCAGCCATCTCAATGACTTTTGAGAGCTCCGAACCCTTTTCCTTTGAAGATCGCAGCTCGTGTTCAAGTTTTTCCCATTTCAGAGTCTTGTCCCTCAGCATATGAAGGAGTTGGCTGACCGTTAACTCTTCTGACACCAGATTATGGCACGCACCTTCAGAACCTGAATCAGCTTTGATTCGTTCGGCCTCCTTGCGCAGATGGTTGGTGTGCTCCTGCTCCATTTTCTCCATCAGTTGCTTCTGTTGACTTTCCAGATTCTCCCACTCTGTAACAAAGAACTTTTTTATTTCATTCATCTCTTGCTCAAAACGGCGAATCATTTGTTCTAATTGCTGTTGTAGTTTTAAATGGAGTTGAGTTCGAGCCCAGTGTCCCTCAAAAATGTGCATATCAGTAGACTTGACAGACTCAGAATTCTCTGTTAAACTATGTTGTTGTTGCTCAGTGGAATTCTGCGCTGAAACTTTGTCTTTTGCACATGGGTTGGTCTTACCATCATCAGTTCCAGAGTCTGGGTTGATTATGTTCACCGAGTTCTCACTCGTTATTGTTTGTAGGAAATGCCAGTCGATATTCATTTTCCTAATCCACTCCCGTCCTAGTAGTGGAGGACCTCCTTCAGATAGCACATATAAGTCCATTATTTGACTTTCTTCGCCCTTGTGGACCACTGTGACCTCAATTTTCCCAATGGGGTACACTCTTTGCCCCGTGTATGTTTTCAATATGAGCTCCGTATCCTGTAGGGGAATATGTTGGAATAACCTTCCATAATCTTTCTTATTTATGACCGTCAATGCCGATCCAGTGTCCAATTCCAGTTTTACTTGGACTCCTTCTATCTGAAGAGTGACCCAAATTGTCTGGAGGTCTGCACCCTTACCAACGTTGAGTACCCTTAAGCTAGCCAGTTCAATACTGCTTAAGCCAGCCAGTTCATTACTGCTAGCGTCTGAATCGGACTCCTGTTCGGCTACCTTGTGTACTTTTGCGTATTTTCCTTGCGGTGACTTCTTGTTGCTGGTCTTCTTCCCTGACCTGCATACTCTAGCTATGTGTCCAAGCCTACCACAAGTTCTACATTCTTGGTTTTTAAACCAACACTGGTTCTGATCATGCGTTGTCTTTCCACAACGATAACATTTGCCAGAACTCACACCCAATTTGTGTGCACTGAGCTCCGGTGACCGTAGCTGCATTACTGCCGTGCCTCTCGCTGCGGCTTCGTGTGCTGCTGCCATAGTGACCGCCTTCTCAAGCGTCAGCTCATTCTCCTCGAGCAGTCGCTTTTGTGTATCCTGTTTAAATAAACCACACACAAATTTGTCTCGTAGTGCATCTGTCAGGCCTGTTCCAAACTGGCAATATTTCGCTAATTTACGCAATTCCAGCAAATATTCAGCATTGCTTTCATGCTGTAGCTGCCTTCTGTCGTAAAATTTAAATCGTTCCGCTAGCATCAGCGGCGTGGGGTTTAGATGATCTTTCAGGACAGTAACAATCTCATCGAACGTCTTATCCGCCGGTTCATCTGGTGATAACAGGTGTTTCAATTGCCCGTATGTCTTCGCACCCATTAAATTTAATAATGTTAGAGCTTTATCTTGGTCACGAATTTTATTGGCCTTACAATAATTTTTTACTCTTTCAACATATATGGCCCAATCTTCGAGGTCACTATCAAAGGTGCTAATATTCCCGTGTTTAGGCATTGTAGATTTGCAATTTCTCAGATTTTCTTTTCTTTACTTGTTATCAAAGATGGCGGCTTCCCGCTCTTGCCGTCGTCCTCCGCCCACAAAATGGCGGTTTTCCCGCGCTTGGCCGTCTTCACCCGTCCCCCGACGCCGTCTCCCTTCAGCCCCCGAGTGCGGCCCTTATCTTCGCCGCGATCGCCCGAGTGCGGCCCTTATCAGTGGATGTGATCGATGGCCCGGCTGCGCCTCGCACTTGAAAGCGGCCCGGCCCTTATCAGTGCTTGCGATCGATGGCCCGGCTGCGCCTCGCACTCCAAAGCCCTTATCTCCCGATCGCGATCGATGGCCCGCGCTGTGCACCGCGGCTCTCGCGCCTTCAATTTCTGCAGCCGCTGTCCTTTCAGCCCGAGTGCGGCCCTTATCGGTGGTTGCGATCGATGGCCCGGCTGCGCCCCTCACTTCAAAGCGGCCCGGCCCTTATCTGCCGATCGCTATCGCCCTGTACCTCTGTCTTCCCCAGCCCTGTCTTCTACTCCGGTTCACAAGCTGATGGAGGCTTCAGGGTCCTAATGCCTGTCGCTTCCAGTGGGGTGGTGTGGTTTGAAACCTCTCTTCAACCGCCGTGGAATAACTGCCGCAGGGTAAGAACCTGACTCGTCGCCAGTGTTAAGTCTGTGAATTATTTAGTTAATTAAAACACAGACTAATGAGTAACAATAAAAACAGGTCTTTACTGGTTGGAGGTAGGGACTATACTGAATACAAGATTACTGCACAGTGCTTATATACCGGTGTGTTCACCCCCGGTATTACGTCTACAGCAGCCTGAGAAAGTAGTACATCTCTTAAGGTGGAACAGGCTTAAGCTCTCTTAAGGTGGAACAGGTTACATACACAACATTAACGGTCAGCCAACTCCTGCATATGCTGAAGGACAGGACTCTGAAATGGGAAAAACTTGAACACGAACTTCAATATTCAAACGAAAGGGGTTCGGAGCTCTCAAAGATTATTGGAAGAGCTGAGGTGGCAACACAGACTGAGATGAGTGCAACAGAGTAGCCCTTGGATGCCAAAAGTACGCTGACTCACGTCAACGTAGAACAACAGACCGCTGAAACAGCTGCTCCGGTAGAGGGATTGAATAGTCCGATCAATCAATCTCCAAAAGAAGTTGAAGTAGTAAAATCTCAAATGAGGTCATTAGTAGACGACTTGCTGAAAGCCCAGAAAAAGCTGGATGAAGAGGTACGCATGAAGAAGTCTCTTCAGGAAAGATGTCTGGACTTGGAACAAAAGCTGGCTAACGCCCAGCTGGGTATGGAGGAAATAGAAGACACTCTCGCTGGCCTAGATCAGGATGACACCGAATATTACCATGACCTATTGAGTGACACTGAATATTATAGTGACCTGGTCTGCCCAGCTTGTGATGAAAACTCCCAAAGTGCAGAAATCAGGATGAATCACTTAAAGTCTAAGGAACATAGGGAGATGGTGGCGCTACAGCTGGCAGCTGACAGGGGAGCCCAGAGAGTCTCTAAGAAGCAGAAAAGGAAAAGACGAAGCAGAAGATGATAACCATCTGAACCATTATCACCCCTACCAGATCACACACGTGATCCCTCCGAACGGAGCCAAATCAGTTCGGAAGTTCAAGCTGTTAAATCCATGAAAGGAGTATTGAATGAGTAACGTGAACCGACTACACCACAGAGATTGAATCTGTGAACTGTTTTCCGCAGAGACTGAATCTGTGATATGTTACGTTAAACATGAAGTTATATATGTATATATGTTATTACGTTATGTTAAATGGGGGGGATGACTATAAAGCTAAGAAGGGAGGAGTGTTGTGTATGTAACCTGTTCCACCTTAAGAGAGCTTAAGCCTGTTCCACCTTAAGAGATGTACTACTTTCTCAGGCTGCTGTAGACGTAATACCGGGGGTGAACACACCGGTATATAAGCACTGTGCAGTAATCTTGTATTCAGTATAGTCCCTACCTCCAACCAGTAAAGACCTGTTTTATTGTTACTGATTAAGTCTGAGTATTAATTACTTGAACAACTCACAGACTTAACAGTTGTGACGTAGAGAGGTTGAAGGCTGTAGATGAGAGAAGACTCAGTTACCAGGCAGGATTCAGTGTGCAGCACTCTCGCCTCTGAGTCAGAAGGTCATGGGTTCAAATCCCACTCCAGAGACTTGAGCAGATAATCGAGGCTGACACTCCCCTGTACTGACGGTGGTGTGGTCTTTCATATGAGTGATTAAACAGAGGCCCCGTCTGCCCTCTCAGGTGGACATAAAAGGTTCCATGGATCCTATTCCGAAGAAGAGCAGGGGAGTTCACTCCCGTGTTCTGGGCTAATATTTATCCCTCAATCAACAGCACTTAATATGTATATTGGCCCAGAAATTCGGGTCGGGGGCTTCCCGCTGGTGCAAGCCCCCGACCTGCACTTACCTAGCGCGCCGGCCGTTGAGCTGTGGGCCCGCGTGGGATTCCGATCCTGGGCCTCCTCCAACTGCCGGCGCGCAGTGCTTGCGTATCCCAGGGGCGCAGTTAGTTCGATGCGTCCCCTGGGATCACGTGGGCCATGGAGAGCCAATGGGAGCAGGGAATGCTTCATTCATAAGTTTGACAGGAAGGGCTGTCAAACCTATAAATACTACGGGCCCCAAAACATCACAATCTTCAAATAAAAATTTTTTTAAATCACATTTTTTAAATAAACTATAAATTACATGAAATAACTATTGTAAACAATAATTTAAATTTTTGAAATAAATAATTTTATTTTCTAATGGGGCTAAAAATAAACTTACCTTTCTTTAAAGTATGTAAAAATAATAAACCTGTGGAAAAAATGTTTTAATTTTAATTATTTCACCACTTACCTTGTTAAAAGCAGGCCCTGTGACTGCTTTTTATATGTGTAACTTCTGGAGACTTACCCTCCCGGGAAAACCTGCAAAAAAAACGTAAGTTCGATGCACACGCGCTGCCTCTCCGGCGCACGCGTTCCACCTCTGAATCCCTTCGTTCAGGGGAACGGAAGTACCGGTTTCCCACACATGCGCAGTGCATGCAGGAAACCGGCACTTCCATTGGGCTTACGGGTGAGTACCCTGTGCGTACTCACCCGTGGGGACCCGAATTTCTGGGCCAATTATCTGACCAGTATCAGGTTGCTGTTTGTGGGAGCTTGCTGTGTGAAAATTGGCTGCCACATTTTCTGCATTACAACAGTGACCATACTTCTAAAGAAGAGCAAAACTAGCGGCCATCAATATAAGATAGTCACCAAGAAATCTAAAAGGGAATTCCGAAGAAACTACTTTTCCTGGGGATTGGAGAGAGTGTGGAACTCGCTCCCACAGGGAGTGGTTGAGGTGAATGGTATAGATGCATTTAAGGGGAGGCTGGACAAGCATATGAGGGAGAAGGGAATCGAGGGTTACGCTGATAGATTTAGATGAGGCAAGACGGGAGGAGGCTCGAGTGGAGCATAAATGCCGGCATGGACTGGTTGGGCCGAATGGCCTGTTTCTGTGCTGTAAATTCTGTAATTCTAGGCTGTAAAGCACTTTAGGGTGTCCTGAGCTGGTGAAAGGTGCGACATAAATGCAAGTAATTTCTTTTAAAACATTGTGTCAGTGAATGTTGGCGGGTCATTGTAACATTGTGATTGGATGGTTACTAGGTGGATGGGTCACTCACTGGCGGTGAGCTGTCAGCACTGTGGAAACCCAAGGACTTGTTGTTGAATTTCCTTGAGGAGATTTGCCATAAACCTCACGTTACCCATTAACCGAGATAAGCTCCTTATCAAGGACTGAAGTCGGGTTGCTCTCAAGAATTGCTATCAGGGGCAGCAATTTTTCATCATAAACTTTCTGTCGGTGGGGGTCATTGTGCAATTGGCCTTCAATTATGTTGACAGTAAAGATGGATAAATTGGAGTACAACTGGAATTGACCGGGTAATAAAGTTCAATTGGAACACACTGTCCAAACCTGAACTACAGGCCGAGGATAGAGTGGGATAATAAGGCAATTTCAAATCGTGAGACTGACTCCCGGGCTCTGATTGACTTGTCTACGCAATCATTAATTTATCAGGTATCAACTCACATCTCTCACTCAAAAAAAATTATACGGCAACTTAGGAAGGAAGAGACCGACTTATATGGCAGCTTACCACATTGCTCAGTAAGGGCTTCACACACAATGAATTCATGAGTGCAGTGACTGTTCATAGAATCATAGGGAAAATTCGGTTGGTTAGCGCCTCCTGTCAGCGCCTCTGGGGGGGGCGCAAATGGGGCGCTAGGAACGTAGTTCCTGAGCGCGGTGATTTTAGCGCCGCTCGCGCATATGAGCGGTCGTTTTGCGGTGGCACTAAACACTACCACCACGATCTCCTGCACCCGCAGACTGTTACGTCAGTTGAGCGTGCAACGCCCCGGTAGCGCCCCGGACCGGAAATTTAGTCGCGCCTGCCGCTAGGAACGACAAGTAGAGGGGAACGTTTTAAAGTCGGGAAGGGGCTGGGCGGGGGGGGAGCGCTATTTAAAGGCGGGCGCTTCCTGCCTTTTCTTGTCGGCAAAATCTTTGGTACACGCAGGTTGAGAGGGAGAGAGACGTCTGGAGAGATTTAACGCTGTCCTAAGGAGTTTTGGCCCTCAGCACCACTTTTGAGGTTCCTAAGCGCTGAGCCCTTTCCCTGGGCCGATCCATCAGTGCTTCCGACACAATTGCTTTCGAGGTCTCTCCAGGCCGAGATTCAAGACTGCAATGAGCAGGGAGTGGCTGGCCAGCAAGATGGCCCCTCCCCTTTAAGAACTGGACGGCGCCAGTCTGTCTGGCTTCCATGGTAACTGGCATCGCCTGAGCTTCGGTAGCGCTCTGAGGTAGCGCCTCGCTCCCTGACGTTCGCGCATTAAGAGAGGTGTGTAGCGCCTGATTTAGCACTCAAATCACTTCCAGGGGGGCGATAGAGGCGAATTTTGCAGTCGGAGGCAATAATTAGCACCGGGCGTTAAACTTTGCGCCCGGCCGATATTAGCGCCCCAAAAGGGGCGATACCCAATTTTTTCCCCCATAGAATCATAGCAATTTACAGCACAGAAGGAGGCCATTCGGCCCATCGTGTCCGTGCCGGCCGACCGACAAAGAGCTCTCCAGCCTAATCCCACTTTCCAGCTCTCGGTCCGTAGCCCTGCAGGTTACGGCACTTCAAGTGCATATCCAAGTACTTTTTAAATGTGGTGAGGGTTTCTGCCTCTCCCACCCTTTCAGGCAGTGAGTTCCAGACCCCCACCACCCTCTGGGTGAAAAAAGTTCTCCTCAACTCCCCTCTAATCCTCCGACCAATTACTTTAAATCTGTGCCCCCTGGTTACTGACCTCTCTGCTAAGGGAAATAGGTCCTTTCTATCCACTCTATCGAGGCCCCTCATAATTTTATACACCTCAATTAAATCTCCCCTCAGCCTCCTCCAAAAAAAACAACCCCAGCCTCTCCAATCTTTCCTCATAGCTAAAATTCTCCAGTCCAGACAACATCCTCATAAATCTCCTCCGCACCCTCTCTAGTGCAATCATATCCTTCCTGTAATGTGGTGACCAGAACTGCACGCAGCATTCTAGCTGTGGCCTGTTGCTGTGAGGACAAAAGCGGCAGCCAATATGCGCACAGCAAGATCCCACAAACAGACAGCTGACCAGCTAATCATTTCTTTTTTGGGTTGAGGGACGAGTGTAGTCCCTCCTGTTACATAATATTTTGGGATTGATTAATTTGAGACATGACATGTGGTGAGTGTAGTGTGCTCGGGGGGAACCGGTGACTTTGAATGAAAGACTTGCATTTCTATAGCGCCTTTCACGACCACCGGTTGTCCCAAAGTGCTTTACAGCCAATGAAGTACTTTTGAGGTGTAGTCACTGTTGTAATGTATGAGACGCGGCAGCCAATTTGCGCACAGCAAGCTCCCACAAACAGCAATGTGATAATGACCAAATAATCTGTTTTAGTGATGTTGATTGAGGGATAAATATTGGCCCCAGGACACCAGGGAGAACTCCCCTGCTCTTCTTCGAAATAGTGCCATGGGATCTTTTATGTCCACCTGAGAGAGCAGACGGGGCCTTGGTTTAACATCTCATCCGAAAGATGGCACCTCCAACAGTGCAGCACTCCCTCAGTGCTGCCCCTCCGACAGTGCAGCGCTCCCTCAGTACTGCCCCTCCGACAGTGCAGCACTCCCTCAGTACTGCCCCTCCAACAGTGCAGCGCTCCCTCAGTACTGACCCTCCGACGGTGCAGCACTCCCTCAGCACTGCCCCTCCGACAGTGCAGCGCTCCCTCAGTACTGCCCCTCCAACAGTGCAGCGCTCCCTCAGCACTGCCCCTCCGACAGTGCAGCGCTCCCTCAGTACTGCCCCTCCGACAGTGCAGCACTCCCTCAGTACTGCCCCTCCAACAGTGCAGCACTCCCTCAGTACTGCACTGGAGTGTCAGCCTAGATTTCTGTGCTCATGACTCTGGAGAACTGCCTGAACCCACAACTTTCTGAGCTCAGAGGCGAGAGTGCTGCCCACTGAGCCACTGGCTGACTCTAAGGACCTCTGGTTCCTAAAGTTCTCCACCACTGGGAGTTTTCCTCGCCTCGTTTCTGGGTCTGCTGTAGACTCATTGATCGAGACTGATCGCCGTGATCGGTCAACAACTCCATTATTGTTGTATCATGGGACTGCCAGGACGATAGAAGGCGAACGAGCTGGACCTCTGGTCTTTGTTCATCTAGGAATTCCTATGTTCTTCAAAAAGTATCATGTGGTCTTTCACATTCTCCTGAACGGGCAGACAGAGCCTCAGTGTAAGACGGCACCTCCGACAGTCCGCCTCTCCCTCAGAACGGCCCTGAACTGTCAGCTGAGTTGCGAGTTATGTAATGGGATTAAATCCATAACGCACAGCGTATTCAGTTGGGCTTCATCCGCTGTTACTTCCTCCGACACTGGGGTCGCCAACCCTCCAGGCTTGTCCTGGAGACTCCCGGAATTAAAGATTCATCTCCGAGACACGGCTGAGAGCAACAACCTGCGAATAGGCGACATTGCAAGCAGTGTAGGTGGAAGCATAAAATTGCAAAGGGATGTCAATAGATTAAGCGAATGGGCAAAACCTGTGGCAAATGGAGCTCAATGTAGGCAAATGTTCGTATGAGACGTTAAACCGAGGCCCCGTCTGCTCTCTCAGGTGGATGTAAAAGAGTCCACGGCCACTATTTGAAGAGCAGGGGAGTTCTCCTTGGGCCAATACCAAACATCACTAAAAACAGATTATCTGGCTGTGGGAGGAGATTAAATGGGTGGGTAGATTCCATGATAGGGGAGAGTGTACATGGGCTGTGGGAGGAGATTCAATGGGTGGGGAGAGTCCATGATAGGGGAGAGTGTACATGGGCTGTGGGAGGAGATTAAATGGGTGGGTAGAGTCCATGATAGGGGAGAGTGTACATGGGCTGTGGGAGGAGATTAAATGTGTGGGTAGAGTCCATGATAGGGGAGAGTGTACATGGGCTGTGGGAGGAGATTAAATGGGTGGGGAGAGCCCATGATAGGGGAGAGTGTACATGGGCTGTGGGAGGAGATTCAATGGTTGGCATATAAATCCCAACATCCTGATGAACCGAATTTTTTTTTTTGAAAGAGGGACAAATGAATCTGACGCATATTGCATGTAATTGCCAATAGTTTGCAACATAATGGCCCAGAAATTCGGGTCGGGGGCTTCCCGCGGGTGTAAGCCCCCAACCTGCACTTACCTAGCGCGCCGGCCGTTTAGCTGTGGGCCCGCGTGGGATTCCGATGCTGGGCCTCCTCCAACTGCCGGCGTGCAGTGCTTGCGTATCCCAGGGGCGCAGTTAGTTCGATGCGTCCCCTGGGATCACGTGGGCCATGGGGAGCCAATCGCAGCAGGGAATGCCCATTCATAAGTTTGACAGGAACTTATAAATACTACGGGCCCCAAAACATCACTAAATCTTCAAATACATTTTTTAAAAAGTCAAATTTTTAAAATAAACTATAAATTACATGAAATAACTATTTTAAACAATAATTTAAATTTTTGAAAAAAATAATTTTATTTCTAACGGGGCTAAAAAATAAACTCACCTTGCTTTAAAGTATTTAAATATAATAAACCTGTGGAAAAAATGTTTTAATTTTAATTAATTCACCACTTCCCTTGTTAAAAACAGGCCTTACGCCTACTTTTTACATGTCTAACTTCTGGAGACTTACCCTCCCGGGAAAACCTGCAAAAAAAACGTAAGTTCGATGCACACGCGCTGCCTCTCCTGCGCATGCGTTCGAACTCTGAACCCCTTCTTTCAGGGGAGTGGAAGTGCCGGTTTCCCGCGCATGCGCAGTGCATGCAGGAAACCGGCACTTCCATTGGGCTTACGGGTGAGTACCCCGTGCGTACTCACCAGTGGAGACCCGAATTTCTGGGCCATTAGAATGAGTTTTAGAATGGGCAGACAAGTGGCAGATGCAATTTAATACAGAAGAATGTAAAGAATTGCGTTGATTGGGAGGATAAACTCATTGGAAAGATATGGAAGTTTGTAGAGAAATGGACAGATTTAAGATTGCAATTACATAATTCCTTGAAGGTGAGACTGCAGGCAAATACATCCATGAAAAGACAATAACATCCTGGGATTTATAAATAGGGCATAGTGCACAGAACAAAGAGGCAATGATAAACTTGTAATAACAGAAAATGATGGAAACACTCAGGCAACATTTAATCTAATATAAGCGAATAGAATGTTATTGTTTATTGCGAGGGGAATTGAATACAAAAGTAGGGAGGTTATGCTTCAGTTATACAGGGCATTGGTGAGACCACATCTGGAGTACTGTGTACAGTATTGGTCTCCTTATTTAAGGAAGGATGTAAATGCGTTGGAAGCAGTTCAGAGAAGGTTTACTAGACTAATAGCTGGAATGGGCGGGTTGTCTTGTGAGGAAAGGTTGGACAGGCTAGGCTTGTATCCGCTGAAGTTTAGAAGAGTAAGAGGTGACTTGATTGAAACATAAGATCCTGAGGGGTCTGGACAGGGTGGATGTGGAGAGGATGTTTCCTCTTGTGGGGGAATCTAGAACTAGGGGTCACTGTTTAAAAATAAGGGGTCGCCCATTTTAGACAGAGATGAGGAGAAATTTCTTTTCACAGAGGGTCGTGAGCCTTTGGAACTCTCTTCCTCAGAGGTGGAAGCAGAGTCTTTGAATATTTTTAAGGCAGAGGTAGATAGATTCTTGGTAAGCAAGGGGGTGAAAAGTTATTGGGGGTAGGCGGGAATGTGGAGTAATTGGATCAGCCATGATCTTATTGAATGGTGGAGCAGGCTCAAGGGGCCGAGTGGCCGACTCCTGCTCCTAATTCGCATGATTGTATGTATGTTCGTAATCTCTCCTGCCTCCCCACCCCTAGCACAGACTCTTCCTTTTGTTCTTTCTTCCCCTCCCCCTTTCCCTGTGTCTGCACTTGCTTAAAGCCTATTACATCTCTACCTTTTTCCAGTTCTGACGAAGGGTCACAGACCTGAACCGTTAACTCTGTCTCTCTCCACAGATGTTGCCTGATCCGCTGAGTGTTTCCAGCATTTTCTGTTATTCCAGATTTCCAGCATCCGCAGTATTTTGCTATTGTATTAATGATAAACTTGTACCTGGTTCAGCCACAGTAATAGAACTGTTTTGGATGCCATTTTATAGAATGGTCATGAAAGCCATAGAGAGCATAAAGTGTAGATTCACCAGGATGATACCAGGGATGGGAAACTGTAATTTTGAGGAGAGACTTATTGGATTTATTGGTGACTATCTTATATTTATGACCCCTAGTTCTGGTCTCCCCCACAAGTGGAAACATCTTCTCTACGTCTACCCTATTGAACCCCTTCATTAGTTTAACCCCCTCTATCAGGTCTCCCCTCCGCCTTCTCTTGTCTGGAGAAAAGAGCCCCAGCCTGTTCAATCTTTCCTGATAGTGATAACCTCTCAGTTCTGGTATCACCTTTTTGCAGTTTCTCCAGTGCCTCTATATCCTTTCTGTAATATGTAGACCAGAGCTGTGCAGAGTTCTCCGTGTGGTAGATTGGGACTATTTGCACAGAGAAGGTTAATTGGAGATTTAATAGAGGTTTTTAAAACCTTGCTGGGTTTTGATAGGGAAAGATTATTTCCTCTGGTTGGGGACTTCTCTTCTTCTCCTTCTTCTTTCCTTTGGTAGTGGCAAAAACAAATCAGATGTCCATATCTAAGTCACAAAGCTGGGTGGGCGTGTGTGCTGTGAGGAGGATGCAGAGAAACTCCAGTATGATTTGGACAGGTTGGGTGATTGGGCAGATGCATGGCAGATGCAATATAATGTGGATAAATGTGAGGTTATCCACTTTGGTGTCAAAAACAGGAAGGCAGATTATTATTTGAATAGCAATAGATTGGGAGAAGGGGAAGTGCAACGAGACCTGGGTGTCCTTGTGCACCAGTCGCTGAAGGTAAGCATGCAGGTGCAGCAGGCGGTTAAGAAGGCAAATGGAATGTTGGCCTTCGTAGCGAGAGGGTTTGAGTACAGGAACAAGGATGTCTTGCTGCAGTTGTACAGGGCCTTGGTGAGACCACACCTTGAGTATTGTGTGCAGTTTTGGTCACCGTATCTGAGGAAGGATGTTCTTGCCATGGAGGGAGTGCAGCGAAGATTCACCAGGCTGATACCTGGGATGGCAGGAATGACGTATGAGGAGAGATTGGGTCGATTGGGCTTATACTCGCTGGAGTTTAGAAGAATGAGAGGGGATCTCATTGAAACTTAAAATTCTGACAGGACTAGACAGACTAGATGCAGGAAGAATGTTCCCGATGGCGGGGGAATACCGAACCAGGGGTCACAGTCTAAGGATAAGGGGTAAGCCATTTAGGACAGAAATGAGGAGGAATTTCTTCACCCAGAGAGTGGTGAACCTGTGGAATTCTCTACCACAGAAGGCAGTAGAGGCCAATTCATTAAATATATTCAAGAAGGAGTTGGATATATTTCTTAAGGCTAAAGGGATCAAGGGGTATGGGGAGAAGGCAGGGGCAGGGTACTGAATTTGGATGATCAGCCATGGTCGCATTGAATAGCGGAGCAGGCTCGAGGGGCCGAATGGCCTACTCCTGCTCCTATCTTCTATGTTTCTATATTTCTAGATATCCAGGCCGAATCTTCCGGTGTAACAGCATGGATATCTTGTAGGCTGCCTGTGAGTTTCCTCTGAGGGCAGTGCTCAATGATTTACTCCAGGGTCTGATCAGGAGCTCCACAGTCGCATGATGGGGATGCTTTAATCTTCCATCGATGGAGAAGGTGGCAGCATCTACCATGATGATTGTAGTGGCGCTTCTTAGTTTCCAAACAGGCAGCCACTGAGCTGTGGGGCTTTTAACAACGAGTAGACGCGTGTCGAAATAAAACGTTCCCAAACGTAGCTTTGTCTTTTAAACTGTTTACTATAACACTTTACGAACAGAATTACAAAGCAAACACGTATAAACGAATACGGTCAAAAACTGTATTGCTCCAAACCTCACAACTTCTGCCTCCTTCAGCCACGTGGAGTTTAAACTGTAAAATGGCTGCATACCATGTGTGGCTTAGGGACTGTACCATTGTGGCAAGAATGAAGGGGGTGTCTCGGACTATACTACTGGAGCAAGAAAATAGGGGGTTTCTTAATACAATAAGTCAATCAGGTAAATTAACTGTATTATGCTATTTAACCAATATTTTAAAGTATTTTCTTAAGCTTTTATGGCTCTTACATTCCGGCCCCTAATTGACTAGGCACATGAAGCGTATCAATTACTCAAACATTAAGAGTCATAAACTAATGAGTTCAACATATTTACAATATAAGTGTCCACTTTTTTCGTTCAGTAGCTTTTCACGCTGCTTCTTGTAGCAGGCAGAGCTTTGTGATCGGTCTTTCCAGGGTACTGGTCTTGGTTTGCAAACAAACGCGACGAACGACGCCTCTGGAGTCTGGCATGGTCTTAATTATTTTTCCCATCAACCAAGAATTTCTAGGGGCTGAATCATCCACGATTAAGACAATGTCTCCGACAATGAAGTTCCTCTTTATTTTGGACCATTTTTGACGCTCCTGTAGCAGAGGTAAGTATTCTCTTGTCCATCTGGTCCAGAAAAGGTCTGACATATACTGAACTTGCCTCCACTTCCGACGGGCATACAGATCTTCCTTTTTGAAGACTCCCGGGGGCATGGCTGGCTGTGTTTTCAACAACAACAGCTGGTTCGGAGTCAGGGCTTCGAGGTCATTGGGATCATCTGATGTCTTAGTTATCGGTCGGTCATTAATGATGGCTTCGACCTCGCACAGAACGGTTTGGAGTCCCTCGTCGTCGAGCGCTTGCTGCTTCAGTACAGAACTGAGTAGTTTTCTTACGGTGCGTATCTGTCTTTCCCAGACACCTCCATGGTGGGATGCAGCCGGAGGATTGAAGATCCACTTAATTCCTGTTTGCATCATGGCTTCCTGTATTTTAAGCCGATTCCAACCTTCAATAGCTTCCCGTAGTTCTCTCTCCGCTCCGACGAAATTAGTGCCATTATCAGAACGCATAATGGACACCTGACCTCTTCTACAGACAAAGCGCCGCAAGGCGTTAATACAGGAATCAGTGTCAAGCGTGTGTGCCACCTCAATATGAACTGCTCTGATGGTCAAACAAGTGAAAAGCACACCATATCTCTTGACAAGGCTCCGTCCTCGCTTTCTCTCGAAAGGCCCGAAATAGTCCACCCCTACGTTTGCAAATGGGGGCTTGTCTGGTAACAAACGGTCTTCAGGCAGGTCTGCCATTTTCTGCTCCCCAGCTCTAGCGTGTAACCGTCTGCAAACAATGCATTCAGAGAGTATTTTTCTTATTACAGAATTAGCTCCTGGAATCCAGTATCTTTGTCTTAGCTTCGCAAGCACGTGATTCCTCCCACTGTGTCCAATACTCTGGTGTATATGCTGAAGAATGAGAGTAGCAACCCGGAGGTCCTTAGAAAGGATAGCAGGACGCTTGACCTCCTCTGGCATAGCAGATTTGTTTAGCCTCCCTCCCACCCTCAGTACTCCATCTTGCAGTGTAGGATCCAGCTTGTAGATATGACTACCTTTCTTGATTGGAGTATTTCGCTGTAAAGCTTCGATTTCTTCTGGGTATCTTTGTCTTTGACTGAAGCAAACTATCTCCATCTCAGCCTTGGCCAAATCCTCCACGGTCAATGAATTCTTACCCAATGTGGTCTTGTGCTGATGCATATACTGCTGTAGAAGCATTCTCTGCTTATCAGGGTTACTTTCAGACTGACTGATAGTGGCTCGGTACTCTTTTCTCTTACCGCTCAGGTGCAGCAGCAACTCTTTCAACCTTAGAAACCATGCAACTGCTTTCCTCAACTGGTGCCATCCTGAGAAATGGTTAACAAGCTTGTTCACTGTGTCAAAGTTCTCTTTCGTAGTTATGAGATTTACTGTGACTGATCTCTTGACTTCGACGTCGTCTTCAGCAATCTGACTTGGCATATCTGGTCTTTCTGGCCATGATCTCTCTGTTTCCAGCAGATAACTTGGGCCTTGTATCCAAGTTTCACTCCTCATGAAGTTTTCAGCCTTCAATCCCCGTGAGGCTTGATCTGCTGGGTTTAATGAGGTGTTTACATACCTCCATTGAGATGGTTGTGTAGCTTCTCCAATGGATGAGATTCTGTTTGCTACGAAGGTCTTGAAGCGTATCTTCTCATTCTCTATATACTTCAGCACCGTCGTGCTATCCGTCCAGAAGACAGATTCTTCTAGTGGGAGCTGTAACTCTTTCCGCATCGCCTGGTCAACTTTAACTGCAACAACCGCTGCCGTCAACTCCAGTCTCGGGATGGTGACCTGCTTCAGCGGAGCCACCCTGGATTTCCCCATGAGGAAGGCACAATGTTTCTGGCCCTGTTGATTTGTCAGCAAGAGGTAAGTAGCCGTGCCATAGCCGTCCTCACTGGCGTCCGAGAAATGATGTAGTTCACAGAAATCACAGAATCACAGAAACCCCACAGTGAAGATAGAGGCCATTTCGGACCATCGAGCCTGCACCGACACATATCCCACCCGATCCCCGTAACCCCTACACCAACACATATCCCACCCTATCCCCGTAACCCCACGTATTTAATCCCCCTAACACTAAGGGTCAATTTATCATAGCCAATCAACCTAACCTGCACATCTTTGGACTGTGGGAGGAAACCGGAGCACCCGGAGGAAACCCACGCAAACACGGGGAGAATATGCAAACTCCACACAGACAGTCACCCGAGGCCGGATTCGAACCCGGGTCTCTGGCGCTGTGAGGCAACAGTGCTAACCACTATGCCACCGTGCTGCCCGTTGAGCCGTCTTTGTAACTCCAAAACTCACGGGCTTGATGCATCTACTGACGTTGAAGCTAGAAAGTTGTTGCAAATCTGTCAACCATCTGTGCCATCTCTGAGCTTGACCTTCTGGGATATCTTCATCCCATCCTCTCTTGTCTCTACACAGCTCTCGTAGCATCAGCTTCACCGGCAGAATGAGTGGTGCCAGGAATCCAAGAGGGTCGTAGATGGAACTGACCATGGAGAGAATCCCTCGTCTTGTGGATGGTCTTTCATTCACCATTATCCTGAAGTTGAACGTGTCTGACTCAATGCACCATTGTACACCAAGAGCTCTCTCGATAGGAAGGACATCGTGGCTCAGGTCCAGATCTTTGACTTCAGTGGCTCTTTCCTTTTCTGGGATAGAAGCTAGAACTGCTCTGCTGTTGCTTATCCACTTAGTCAGATGGAATCCTCCATTCGAACACAGAGTTCTAAGGTCTCTTGACAGTGCGATGGCATCGTCTTCTGTTGACACGGACTTCAGACAGTCATCGACATAAAAGTTTCTGAAGATTGTGTCCACAGCCTCTGATGGGGCTTTGCCTTTGCCATCTTCTGCAGTTTTTCTGAGAGCGTAGCTTGCACAGCTGGGAGATGATGTGGCTCCGAACAAGTGTACGGCCATTCTACATTCCACCATCGCTTGACTAACGTCGCCACCTGGCCACCAAAGGAAACGCAGAAGATCAGCATCTTCATCAGGGATTCTGACTTGGTAGAACATTGATTCTATGTCTGCCATCATGGCAACGAGCTCTTGTCTAAACCTAGTCAAGACGCCAATGAGGGTATTAGTAAGATCAGGACCTTGAAGCAGCTGGTCATTCAGTGAAGTTCCTCTGAATGAGGCGGCGCAGTCAAACACTACACGGATCTTTTTCTTCTTTGGGTGATACACACCGTGATGAGGAATGTACCAGACCCTTCCATCGTCTCTGTTCAACTGTTCCTCGGGCACTTTTACAGCATAGCCTTTCGCTATGATGTTTCCCATGAAGCCTTTGTAGTCTTCGTGAAAGTCGGGGTTTTTGTTCAGCTTTCTCTTTAGACTGATGGCGCGTTGCTCTGCTATGCAGCGATTGTTCGGCATCTTCGCGGTCTGTCTTCTCAGTGGCAAACCAATGTGATAGTGGCCATCAATGAACTGTGTAGACCTTGTCATCAAATCCATGAACTGATGGTCTTCTTGTGACATCTCTGTCTTTTCCTCACAGCTGCGTTCTGAAAAGTCTGCGTTGAACTGCTGTATCAACAGCTCTTCAATGCTTGCGATAGAGATGCGATTAACTGTGACGTTTTGTCGTTCCTCCTTGTTCGACTTGTTGCCATCATCTCTCCTTACCGGTCCATTGACTACCCATCCAAGGGCTGTCCTGACGGCGTAGGGTCCGTCATCCTTGCTGTTTATCACCTGCCATGGCTCCATAGTTTTGTAGGCATTGGTTCCAATTAATAGGCCAATTTCTGCTTCAATGTATGGGAGACGCACCTTTTCTAGGTAAGGCCATCTATCCACATCCTTCTGCAGGGCTAAGTTCCCTATTCTAACAGGAATCTCCCTCTGTGTGAAAACATTAGGCAGGTCTATGAAGTCCTTCTCTTCAAGTCCACACACTTCTAAGTCTGACAGGATATAACTTTGCATTGACTTCTCATGACCCATGGTGCGTAATAGGATTTCTGTTCTTCTGCCGCTAACGTTCAGCTGTCGCATGAGTGATTCTGTGCTGAACTACCTGGATCCATGAAGGCGTAAGTCTCCACAAGCTTCTCGCTCCTCTTAGACTTGATCTTTACTGGTACGATGGCAAGAATACAATCACTGTCACCGGCCCCAGTGAGTCCACAAGTCTCTGGTTCTAGCGACACCAGAGCACTTGAAACAACCTTCTCGTCGGTATTGTTTTCTTCACTCTTCTTAGAGACTTGTTCTTCTTTATGGATATGCAGCAGACTGGGATGTTTCCGAGTGCACTCTCTGCATGTTGTTCTTTGCTTACAGTTTCTACTCAGGTGCCCCTGAGAGAGACATCCAAAACACAGGCCGTTGTACTTCAGGAATTCGATTCTGTCCTTATGTGGCTGTGCTTTGATGTCGCTGCAGAAATCCAATGTATGATTCTTCTGGCAGAATAAACATGGCTTCTGAAAGGCATTAGCAGGCGTCACTGTGCTGCTCTTTTTGGGAGATGAGTTCTGGGGCCTTTCTTCCTCGGCCTGAGTGACGATAGTTGCAAAGCTGCTTCCCCTGGAACCACCTTTCCTGAGAGTCTTTGATTCAACGGGCTTGGCTTTCACTCTTCCATCGGTGGTCGGGCTGGCGTCCTGGATGTTTCCAAACAATGGGTCCCTAGCAATTTTAGCCTGTTTGTCTATGAAATTCACTAAGTCTGCAAACCTGGCTCTACTTTTCCGTCTCTCCATTATCTCAAAGGCTGTTCTTCTCCATTGTTCTCTCATCCTGTAAGGAAGCTTAGAGATGATGATTCTCATAGTCGTAGGATTGTCCATCTCTTCCATGAATTCAACATCCTCCATGGTGTTGCGACATCCTATGAGGAAAAGAACATATGCGTTCAATGCCTCTCCGTCCTCCGATCTGATCTGTGGCCACTTGGTAGCCTTTTCGATATATGCAGTGGCTATCTTCAGCTCGTTACCATAGTGCTCCTGCAGCAACTTCCTGGCTTCTATGTATCCCCGGTCCGGTCTCATGTGTTCACAGCTTCTGACCAGGTCTTGTGGTTTACCACTGGTGTACTGTCCCAGGTAGTACAACTTATCACTGCTGCTCTCTGTTTTGGAGTCAATGGCTTGTTCAAAGGATCTGATGAAGGGCTTATACTTGAGTGGGTCGCCTTGGAACACTGGTATGTCTCTTTGAGGGAGTCGAAACAGATTCTGTTGTTTTACAAGCATCTCTGTAATTTCGTTCTGACGTTGCATCACTCGGTATAGGCTTCTCCCTGTGTCTTCAGGCCTCTGGTGGTCATCAGCAGGGTCTAGTCTAGACCGTCTGACGTCTGGGGTAGCATCACGTGCTCCTGTTAGTGGAGAGGCCACTCTTCCACGCTGTAATGCCAGGGGATTGCCTTCGGACTCTCTTGTAACTCTTGAAGGTGCCCTGGATCCAACTCTATGTGACAACATTGACTGGCAGTATTCGCTCCCGCCGTCCCGTGAGCCTTCATAATCTTCATACGCACTCAACCTGGCGTCTGAGACCGTGATAGCTGTTTTTATCTCCAGCTGTTCTTTCTTTGCCTGCACCTGGGCCTGTTGGGCCTGCAGTTGGGCCTGTTGGGCCTGCACTTGGGCCTGCAGTTGGGCCTGTTGGGCCTGTTGGGCCTGCAGTTGGGCCTCTTCCCGTTCAAGAGCTTGCTTCTCCGCTAAAGATGCTGCGCGCGCCATCAACGCCGCCCGTTCAACATCCTCTCTCATGCATCGCGACGAGCTTGTGGTAGAAGCGACTGACCTGCGTCCAGAAACAGAGCTACCTTCTTTTCGATTTTTGCTCGGTCTGGCGGAAGTCTCTGAAATGCTATCATCTGGTCCGACTTCATCGTCAACTTTATCTTTCTCTGCTGTATCAGCATCTTGACGAATCTTTAACATCCACTGTTCTGTGGCCTTGATATAGTCCTTAATGCTGGTTGATTTAAGATCAAACCAGTTGTGCTGATTAGCGTTTCCCTCTTCTTCAGACAGAAGTGCTAATACATCTTCATTGAGTACATGAAATTCTTCATGCAGCTTGGAGAAATCGTAATACATTGGCCTAGAAATTGGGTTTTGGCTTAGCCAGGGCTTTAGCGCCGGAAGTTAGTGCTGGCGCTAAGTCCCCCTGCGCGCGCCAAAAATTCAGTAGTGCCGCGCCCAAACGGCTGCCGGCGCTACTGAAGGGTCTTAGCGCCTGGAAAAGGGCGCTAACTGCCGTTTAGCGCCGCAATTCTGGCGCTGCGGCACCCGGTGCGGTGCGGCAGGCTGGGGAAGTGCAGGCCTCCTCCTTCCGTTAAGGAGGAGCTGCCTGCACCCGGCCGCGGCCCGCGCAAATCTGTTTAAAAATGAGCCCGGCACCTCGGACAAGTGCCGGGCTTGCATCTGTTCCGGGGGGGGGGGTGGAGAAGTCCGGGGAGGGAGCTGCGGGCAGGCGGCTGGCGGGAAAGCGGCCGGCCGCCGCGGGGCCTTTAATGCGCCGGCGCAAACACATGTTGGACTCTGTTGCCAGAGTCTTAGTTGCGGCTGCCACGGGCGAGGCGGCCGCAACTGAATTTCGGCGCTGGGGCCCGTCGGCATGGCAACCGGGATGCTGCGCACACCGATGACGTCATCGGTGCCGGCGCAGCGCTACCGGTGCAATGCCGCTTTAGGGCCCCAGGGAATTTTTCAACTGGCCATAACTCTGGCGCTAGTCCCTCTAGCGCCTCAAAAGCGGCGCTAAGGCTAGTGAATTTCTAGGCCATTATGTCTTCAGCTTTCTTAATATTAGCATTATCTTCCATGAGACGATCAATTATCTTCATTTTTCCAGTTATCTGAGCTAATTTAGCCTTCCTTGCACCTATGCTTCTATGTAACTTCTCTTCCATTGCCTTTGGGGGGAGCTTTATTTCCCTCTTTTGGCCAGCAATCCTTCTGGCTGGGGGAAGCTCCTGGCTCCGTAAGGCCTCGGGTATTTTACACGCAGCTCTTA
This sequence comes from Somniosus microcephalus, assembly GCF_052327205.1. NCBI lineage: Eukaryota > Metazoa > Chordata > Chondrichthyes > Squaliformes > Somniosidae > Somniosus > Somniosus microcephalus. Next base: position 265,607,858 of record NC_140994.1, on the reverse strand, counting down.
CTTGCTTTGTTCATTCTATTGAGAAGCTAAATAACAGTCACTGTACCCTCGCTTTCTTATATTGTCGTCTGGCTCCGTGACCATTCATGTATACGTTCGCCGACGATTCCGTCCTTTCCTTCTTAGGGAGCAAGTTTTTGACTAATGTAGTGGCGCTTCTTAGTTTCCAAACAGGCAGCCACTGAGCTGTGGGGCTTTTAACAACGAGTAGACGCATGTCGAAATAAAACGTTCCCAAACGTAGCTTTGTCTTTTAAACTGTTTACTATAACACTTTACGAACAGAATTACAAAGCAAACATGTATAAACGAACACGGTCAAAAACTGTATTACTCCAAACCTCACAACTTCTGCCTCCTTCAGCCACGTGGAGTTTAAACTGTAAAATGGCTGCATACCATGTGTGGCTTAGGGACTGTACCATTGTGGCAAGAATGAAGGGGGTGTCTCGGACTATACTACTGGAGCAAGAAAATAGGGGGTTTCTTAATACAATAAGTCAATCAGGTAAATTAACTGTATTATGCTATTTAACCAATATTTTAAAGTATTTTCTTAAGCTTTTATGGCTCTTACAATGATTGTCCACAGTTTGCGAGGAAGGTTTGATCCTGCAGGTTGTGCTGTGAGGGTCCTCTATAAGCAATCTATTTGGTATGCCGCAGTTCTTCCGAGCATTTCGCCGTCGGTCATCAAGGCTGAGGGGAGTTCGCTGAAGGGCTTTGGCGACGGACCAAATTCTAGATTTGAGAGGGGTTGGTGGTAGGTTGGCCAAGTCGGCTGGATCGGCATGTCTTTGCTGGTGGAGCAGTTCTGTTCTCTGGAGACCGTCACAAAGAGCGTGAGGAGAGTGGTTAGGAGAAACAGTGTGACACGGAGGATTGTTGGGAGTGCTTTGCCACAGGGAGTAGTTGAGGCAGAGACCATTGCTGCTTTTAAAGGAAGCCAATTATAATTTAAAGCAGAGAAGGGTGCAGGGCTGTGGGGAGAGCACGGGACAGTGGGATTCGTTTCAGCAACGAGCCGGCCCAGCCACGACGGGCCACAACCCCAAACTGTGCCGTAAACCTCTACGGGTCATAGAAACATAGAAACATAGAAGATAGGAGCAGGAGTAGGCCATTCGGTCCCTCGAGCCTGCTCCGCCATTCAATGCAATCATGGCTGATCATCCAAATTCAGTACCCTGTCCCTGCTTTCTCCCCATATCCCTTGATCCCTTTAGCCTTAAGAAATATATCCAACTCCTTCTTGAATATATTTAATGAATTGGCCTCTACTGCCTTCTGTGGTAGAGAATTCCACAGGTTCACCACTCTCTGGGTGAAGAAATTCCTCCTCATTTCTGTCCTAAATGGCTTACCCCTTATCCTTAGACTGTGACCCCTAGCTCTGGACTCCCCGGCCATCGGAAACATCCTTCCTGCATCTAGTCTGTCCAGTCCTGTCAGAATTTTACAGGTCTGTTTACAAATGATTAATTGTACAAATGTTTCGAGCTCTCCTGATGTGGTGAGGTCACTCACTACCCCCTTGTGACACTGAGCCTGACAGACAGGGAAAAAGCCCAGGTTCAATCTCTGGCTGTGCTGATTGCAGTCAGGAAGGGGCAACTCAATTGGCCTCAGCGACCTGGCTACAAATAATTAACTGGTAGCTGATGAACTGTTGGGTGTTCTATAGTCTGAAGAAAGGGATGGGCAGCTTGCAAAGGGCCAGTGTGAGAAACATCAAGAGTGGTGATGTGGACAAACTCCAGAGTGGAGTCACAGGCAGTAAAGTCTACATTCTCCAAAAGACCCATAAAGAAAGAACTTGCATTTCTCTAGCGCCTTTCACAACCACCGGACGTCGCAAAGCGCTTCACAGCCAGTGAAGTACTTTTTTTGAAGTGCAGTCACTGTTGTAATGTGGGAAACGCAGCCAGTCATTTTGCGCACAGCAAGCTCCCACAAACAGCAATGTGATAAATATTGGCCCGCGCACCAGGATTAACTCCTTCGAAATAGTGGCCGTGGGATCTTTTACGTCCACCTGAGAGAGCAGACGGGGGCCTCGGTTTAACGTCTCATCCGAAAGACGGCACTTCCGACAGTGCGGCGCTCCCTCTCTAAGGCGGGAAGTGCTCGCCATTGGCGGCAGGTTTAGGCCTGTCGGGGATTCGCCTCGCTGAGGGTCCCTGGGGTGGGAGTGAGTGGAACACCAGGCTGAGGGTGCGAAAAACTTATTTACGCAGCGAGTTGTTGTGATCTGGAACGCGCTGCCTGAAAGTGGCGGTGGAAGCAGATTCAATAGTACCTTTCAAAAGGAAATTGGATAAATACTGGAAAAGGAAAAAAATACAGGGCTGCGGGGAAAGAGCAGGGGGGAGTGGGACTAATTGGAGAGCTCTTTCAAAGAGCTGGCACAGGCACGATGGGCCGAATGGCCTCGTTCTGCACCGTAGGATGGCAACCTGCCCCTTCTCGCTGTGCCCAGATAAGCACAGAGACATAAAAACAAACGGGTGAGTCGCTTTAGGTGTTGCACCGAGCGCTTTGCCCCAATCCGATACTGGGGGCTGTCTTATTTCGGAGCTAACCCTGGTCAAAGATGGGCCGAATGGCCTCCTTGTGTGCTGTAAATTTCTATGATTCCATTCTATTCTAGACGCTGCTCGGCTTCACCGAGCAGTGGCTCAGGCTGGCTGCCTGTGGCTTGGCTCTCACTGAACCGACATCCTTTCCACTGGTCCGCTGAGCTGCTTTGATGTTATTCGCCTCCTCTGCCCATCACCACTTGCCTTACAACAACAAAAAACCCCAGAAAATATCATGTCATTCCCGTCCTGAGGGGGATAGAAACATAGAAACATAGAAGATAGGAGCAGGAGTAGGCCATTCGGCCCCTCGAGCCTGCTCCGCCATTCAATGCGATCATGGCTGATCATCCAAATTCAGTACCCGGTCCCTGCCTTCTCCCCATATCCCTTGATCCCTTTAGCCTTAAGAAATATATCCAACTCCTTCTTGAATATATTTAATGAATTGGCCTCAACTGCCTTCTGTGGTAGAGAATTCCACAGGTTCACCACTCTCTGAGTGAAGAAATTCCTCATCTCACTCCTAAATGGCTTACCCCTTATCCTTAGACTGTGACCCCTGGTTCTGGACTCCCCGACCATCAGGAACATCCTTCCTGCATCTAGTCTGTCTATTCCTGTTAGAATTTTATAAGTTTCAATGAGATCCCCTCTCATTCTTCTAAACTCCAGCGAGTATAAGCCCAATCGACCCAATCTCTCCTGATGCGTCATTCCTGCCATCCCAGGTATCAGCCTGGTGAATCTTTGCTGCACTCCCTCCATGGCAAGAACATCCTTCCTCAGATAAGGCGACCAAAACTGCACAGAATACTCAAGGTGTGGTCTCACCAAGGCCCTGTACAACTGCAGTAACACATCCTTGTTCCTGTACTCGAATCCTCTCGCTACGAAGGCCAGCATACCATTTGCCTTCTTAACCGCCTGCTGCACCTGCATGCTTACCTTCAGTGACTGGTGCACAAGGACACCCAGGTCTCGTTGCACTTCCCCTTCTCCCAATCTATTGCCATTCAGATAATAGTCTGCCTTCCTGTTTTTGCCACCAAAGTGGATAACCTCGCATTTATCCACATTATACTGCATCTGCCATGCATCTGCCCAATCACCCAACCTGTCCAAATCATACTGGAGTTTCTCGGCATCTTCCTCACAGCACACACGCCCACACAGCTTTGTGTCATCTGCAAACTTGGAGATATTACATCTAGTTCCCTCGTCTAGATCATTTATATATATTGTGAATAGCTGGGGTCCTAGGACCGATCCCTGCGGTACCCCACTAGTCACTGTCTGCCACTCGGGAAAAAGACCCGTTTATTCCAACTCTTTGCTCCCTGTCTGCCAACCAGTTCTCTATCCAAGTCAGTACCTTACCCCCAATCCCATGTGCTTTAACTTTACACGCTAATCTCTTATGCGGGACCTTATCGAAAGCCTGCTGAAAGTCCAAATGATGAAGGAAAAAAGGGAACATTAAAAAAACGGGAGGGGTAAAAAAAACAGATTCGCTATTAGTCGTTTCTCACTATCGCACAAAGTCAAGATCCAACCCATAATCTCGGTTGACACTGCAGTGCAGTACTGAGGGAATGCTCTGTCATAAGAACATAAGAACATAAGAAATAGGAGCAGGAGTAGGCCAATCGGCCCCTCGAGCCTGCTCCGCCATTCAATAAGATCATGGCTGATCTGATCCTAACCGCCAATCCACTATCACAGAACCATCTCCTGAATCTAACAGAATTAGACACACGAAATAGGAGCAGGATCAGGCTACACGGCCCCTGGGCCTGCTCCGCTACCCACAGGGCCATGACCGATCCGAACCTAGACTCATGTCCAAATTCCTGCCCGCTCCCCGTAACCCTTAATTCCCTTTACTTCTAGGAAACTGTCTACTTCTGTTTTAAATTTATGTAATGATGTAGCTTCCACAGCTTTTTGGGGTAGCATATTCCATGGACCTACCACCCTCTGAGTGAAGTAGTTCCTCCTCATCTCAGTTTTGAAAGAGCAGCCCCTTATTCTAAGACTATGCCCCCTAGTTCTAGTTTCACCCATCATCGGGAACATCCTCCCCGCATCCACCCGATCCAACCTGTGGTGTATGTGCCTTTAAGAGCAATTGTGGTGTATGTGCCTTTAAGCGCCCCAGGTGTGCGTAATGCCGGTAATTGCCACTTGGGCTATATAAGCCTGTGTATTGTGTATATCCTTTAGAACCCCCCACAGACTTGCTTAGTAAATACCTATGAACCAACTCCTGTCTTCAGTGTCTTTATCTACACACGGACACTACAGTGGCGACGAAGTGGAAACAGACTTACCTGCAATTCGGCAGCACCTCAAGGACATCGATTCCTCCAGCGTCCAGAAGACTCAAGGAAGTTATAGAAACTGTGGTTTCACCAGCTGGCCAAGCTGGTGGCAGGTACTGCGCTAATCCTTCCTGGGCGTCAGGCTGGGGCTCCAGCGTCGGGCTCTACAGCTGAGACAGGCAGCGAAATCAGAGGCAAGCAATAACGGACTGGGAGGGTGCACTCGGGAGACGGCCGGCGCGGCAAGCAGGTCAGCGTTTAGACCTCCGTCGGGAACGAGTCTCCAACAGTGAATAAACGGAAACCACAGTAAAACAGCGTTGTTATCGGTAGCAGCAGCGGGAAAGCGCAGGAAGCGCCATATCGTTGCTACAGAGAGAGAAAAAAAAGCGCGGGAAGCGCCATATTTTTTTTTTGAAATGCCTAAGTCTGGCAATATTGATGCTTTTGATAACGAAACAGAGCCTAACTTTGGCAATATTGATGTTTTTGATAACAAGATAGAGAATTGGACCACATATGTAGAAAGAGTGGAGGTGTTTTGCACCGCAAATGGAATAGAAGATGAAAAAAAAGCTTCAGTGCTTCTGGATCTAATGGGCGCAGAAACATACAAGCTGTTACGCAACTTAATCACTCCAGCCGAACCGATGGACAAGAATTTTGAGGAGATTGTTGATACCCTACACTGCCAATTCGAGGCAGGACTGGTAGATTCTCTGCAAGACAAATTCATCTGCGATCCCCTAAGTGTAGAAACACAAAAAAAGGTATCTTCTGGAAAAGATTTAACACTGGACAAGGCTTTCAGTGCAATAGGAGCGGCAAAGATACAGCAAAGGCCACAGGACTTCGGCACCCATGAAATGACACGGGGTTTCAAGAGATGTTATCGCTGCGGCAGATCCAACCATGACCAGAGGGATTGCTGGTTCAAAGAAAAAGCATGCAGGCGATGCGGAAAGATGGGACACATTCCACGTGTATGCCGATCTGAAAATAAAAAATCCACTAACGGGAAAAGAATCAATAAGGAAAAGCACAGAAAGGTACAAATGATGACGGACAGTAGCTCCAAAGACCAGAAGAGCGATAGCGACTCCGGGAACAAGAGACTAAGCTCTCTCAAATTACATAATGTAATTGCCAATGAAGATTACCAGACCATTTGGGTTACCCTCATAATAGCAGGGTCCCCAGTTAAAATGGAGCTAGATACAGGATCAGCTCTAACCGTAATAAATCGACGAGATTACGAGAGGCTATTTTCGCATATACCTCTAAAAGACACATCCATTATCTTAAAAACATATACGGGGCAGAAAGTATACCCCAAAGGAAAAATAAAGGTGCCTGTGGTATACAACGGCAAAGAAATACAAAAGTTGTATTTATACATTCAACAAGATGGTGGTCCACCGTTGTTGGGACGTGAATGGATAAGGAAGATACGTTTAGACTGGCACTCCATTCAGGCACTGACGGTGACCAGTAAGGAAAAAAACAAGGATGACATCATACCTGAACGATTAAAAGACATCTTGGCCAACGCCAAAGAAGTGTTTCAAGAGAAACTAGGAACCTTGAAAGGCATCACCACCTCAATAAAAGTGGAAGATGCAGCAATTCCAACATTTTTTAAGGCAAGACCGGTGCCATACGCCATACGTCCGGCAGTCGAGGCAGAGCTGGAGAATTTGGAAAAGGCAGGCGTATTATCCAAAATAGATTGGAGCGAATGGGCAACACCCATCGTTCCAGTCATGAAAAAAGCATTGAAAAATAACTCTGAGGAACAGAGAAAAATTCGCATCTGTGGGGACTTTAAGGTGACTGTAAACCCGGTCCTTCACACGGTACAGTGTCCTCTTCCGAGGATAGAAGATATTTTCGCCTCACTATCCGGAGGAAAACGTTTCACAAAAATTGACTTGGCACAGGCATATCTACAGATGGAGGTTGAGGAGACCTCTAAAAAGTATCTCACAATAAACACACACAAAGGCCTGTACCAGTACAATCGACTGGTTTTTGGAATAGCATCAGCTCCAGCTATCTGGCAAAGAGCTATGGAGCAAGTCCTGCAAGGGATTCCGGGGACTCAGTGTTACCTAGACGACATCCTTATAACAGGAGAAATGACAACGAGCACCTTGCCAATTTGGAGCAGGTGCTCACTAGGCTGAAAGAATGGGGCCTATGAGCAAATCGCCCCAAGTGCGAATTTTTCCAAAATCAGATATCATATTGTGGCCACATAATTAATAAGGAAGGGTTGCATAAGTCACCTGAGAAAATTGAAGCAGTTATAAAAGCCCCAGCACCTGAAAATGTTTCACAATTGAGGTCATTCCTGGGATTAATAAATTACTGTCATAAATTTTTACCGAACTTATCAACTATTCTACACCCTCTTAATGATCTTCTACACACAGGAGTGATTTGGAAATGGAACGAAGACTGTAAACGTGCCTTCCATAAATGTAAAGACTTAATCACATCCGAGAAAGTTTTGGCTCATTACAACCCATCACTACCAATCAGACTGGCGTGCGATGCATCCCCTTACGGCATAGGAGCGGTATTGTCCCATAGATTCCCTGATGGCTCGGAACGGCCGATAGCTTTTGCGTCACGCTCATTGAACTCAGCTGAGCGTAACTATTCCCAGATAGACAGGGAAGCACTCAGCCTGGTATGGGGAGTGAAGAAATTCAACCATTACCTACACGGACAAAAATTTACCTTGCTGACTGACCATCAACCCCTCATCTCCATATTCAACCCTAAGAAAGGTGTCCCCATTATGACGGCACAAAGACTACAGAGGTGGTCCCTTTTTCTAGGGGCACACCAATACAACATTGAATACAAAGGGTCAAAACAGCATGGGAATGCTGACGGTTTATCGCGCCTACCGTTGCCAACAATAGAAGAGGCACCTACAGTAGACCCAGTAGAGATATTCCACTCTACCATAGTGGAATGTCTACCGGTGACAAATTCTGCCATTGAAAGGGAGACCAGAAATGACCCTACTCTCTCACGGGTCTACGATTTAACAATGAAGGGATGGCCAGCACATGGCGAACCACTGTAGCCAGCATTCTCGCAAAGAAGAGAACAGCTGTCAGTGTGCCGAGGAACCTTGATGTGTGGATCCAGAGTGGTGATTCCACCCAAACTCCAGGATAAAGTGCTAAAGGAGCTTCACGAGGGGCATCTGGGTGGAGTAAAAATGAAGAACCTAGCTAGGGCGTTTGTATGTTGGCCAGGTATCGATGGAGACACCGAAGACATGACCAAGAGCTGCCTAGGATGCCAGAAGGTCCAAAATGCTCCGCCACAGGCCCCTCTACATCCATGGGAGTGGCCCTCATCTCCCTGGCAAAGGGTGCACATTGACTTTGCTGGTCCATTTATGGACTCAATGTTCTTAATCGCAGTTGATGCACACTCCAAGTGGCCGGAGGTAATAAAGATGTCCTCCGCCACCACGGAAAAAACCATCACAGTATTAAGGACCATATTTGCCAGGAATGGGCTGCCGGAACAGATATGTTCTGATAATGGACCGCAATTTGTGTCCGAAGAATTCAGAAAGTTGTTAAAGAACAATGGGGTAAAGCACTACACGTCCGCCCCATACCATCCCGCCACCAATGGATTGGCTGAAAGGTTTGTCCAGACCTTTAAGAAGGCCATAAAGGCCATGGGTAATGAAGACATAAAACTTCAGCACAAGGTGGATAACTTCTTATTTGCATATAGGAATGCAACACATATGGTTACAAACCAAACTCCCGCCATGATGTTCTACAATAGAAACCTAAGATGCCGGCTGGATTTGGTCAAGCCCAACATCCGAAGGGACGTGGAGAACCGGCAGTTTCAGGGCATGAATGAAAGGCCAACTAGGGCCTTCCAGATAGGCCAACCGGTTTTGGCCCGGGACTACCGTACCGAGAAATGGCAGCCTGGAACTATCTGCACACGACTAGGACCACTGATGTATACCGTGGACATCGGAGAAAGCATAATAAGGCGCCATGCTGACCAAATCATCAAGTCATCCGAAAAGGGACAACCTACACCACCACGCTATACATCTAACGATGAAGTAGAGATACCCATATCTACCTCCGATCCGGTGATACTGGAGCCCGATGAACCCGACACTGGCCTTCAAGCCGAATCAGCCTTGCCAGAAGAACCTACTACACCACCAGAAACTACTACACCCCCGAGGCGTTATCCGGACCGAGTCAGGAAGCCTCCTGAGAGACTAACTTATAATTAATTAATACAGCAATGTATGTTATTTTGCATATAACATGTAATTAATAATTACTTAAAATATGATGTACTAGTTAGCTAGAAGGGGAGGAATTGTGGTGTATGTGCCTTTAAGAGCCCCAGGTGTGCGTAATGCCGGTAATTGCCACTTGGGCTATATAAGCCTGTGTATTGTGTATATCCTTTAGAACCCCCCCCAGACTTGCTTAGTAAATACCTATGAACCAACTCCTGTCTTCAGTGTCTTTATCTACACACGGACACTACACAACCCCTTCACAATCTTACATGTTTCAATAAGATCGCCTCTCATTCTTCTGAACTCCAATGAGTAGAGTCCCAATCTACTCAACCTCTCCTCATATGTCCATCCCCTCATCCCCGGGATTAACCGAGTGAACCTTCTTTGTACTGACTCGAGAGCAAGTATGTCCTTTCTTAAGTATAGACACCAAAACTGTACGCAGTATTCCAGGTGCGGTCTCACCAATACCTTGTACAACTGAAGCAATACCTCCCTATTTTTATATTCTATCCCCCTAGCAATGAAAGCCAACATTCCATTGGCCTTCTTAATCACTTGCTGCACCTGCATACTAACCTTTTGAGTTTCGTGCACCAGGACCCCCAGATCCCTTTGTACTTCAGTACTTTCCAGTTTCTTGCCATTAAGATAAGAACTTGCTCTACTATTTTTCCTGCCAAAGTGCATAACCTCACACTTTCCAGTATTGTATTCCATCTGTCAAATCTCTGCCCACTTACTTAGCCTGTCTATGTCCCCTTGCAGGTTTTTTTATGTCCTCCTCACTCACTACTTTCCCTCCCATCTTAGTATCATCTGCAAACTTTGATATGTTACACTCGGTCCCCTCCTCCAAATCGTTAATATAGATTGTAAAGAGTTGGGGACCCAGCACTGACCCCTACGGAACACCACTAGTTACTGATTGCCAGTCTGAGAATGAACCATTTATCCCAACTCTCTGCCTTCTGTTAGATAGCCAATCCTCTATCCATGCCAGAATATTACCCCCAATCCCGTGATTTTTTATCTTAAGCAATAATCTTTTGTGTGGCACCTTGTCAAATGCCTTTTGGAAGTCTAAATACACTACGTCCACTGGTTCCCCTTTATCCACCCTATACGTTACTTCCTCAAAGAACTCCAGCAAATTTGTCAAACATGACTTCCCCTTCATAAAACCATGCTGACTTTGTCCTATTAAATTATGATTATCCAAATGTCCTGTTACTGTCTCCTTAATAATGGACTCCAAAATTTTACCTACCACAGATGTTAGGCTAACCGGTCTATAGTTTCCAGCCTTCTGTCTACTGCCCTTTTTAAATAAGGGTGTTACATTAGCAGTTTTCCAGTCTGCCGGGACCTTTGCCGAGTCCAGGGAGTTTTGGAAAATTATTACCAATGCATCCACAATCCCTACCGCCACTTCCCTCAAGACCCTAGGATGTAAGCCATCAGGTCCAGGTGATTTATCCGCCTTGAATCCCATTATTTTACCGAGTACCACTTCCTTAGTGATTTTGATCATGTTTAGCTCCTCCCCCCCTTTAGCCCCCTGTTTGTCCAGTGTTGGGATATTCTTAGTGTCTTCTACTGTAAAGACTGATGTAAAATATTCATTCAGTGTTTTTGCCATCACCATATTTCCCACCATTAATTTCCCGGTCTCATCCTCTAAGGAACCAACATTTACTTTAGCCACCCTTTTTCTTTTTATATAACTATAAAAACTCTTACTATCTGTTTTTATATTTTTTGCTAATTTACTTTCATAATCTATCTTTCCTTTCTTAATCAATCTTTTTGTTATTTTTTGCTGTCTTTTAAAGTTTTCCCAATCCTCTATCCTCCCACTAGATTTGGCTACCTTATATGCCCTTGTTTTTAGTCGAATACTATCCTTAATTTCTTTACTTAGCCACGGATGGCTGTCTTTTCTTTTACACCCTTTTCTTCTCAGTGGAATATATATTTTTTAGAAGTTGTAAAATAACTCCTTAAATGTACACCACTGATCATGTATCGTCTTACCCTTTTAATCTATTTTCCCAATCCACTCTACTCAATTCTGCTCTCATACCTTCATAGTCTCCTTTATTCAAGCTTAGCACGCTTGTTTGAGATCCAACCTTCTCACCCTCTAACTGAATATGGAATTCAACCATGTTATGGTCACTCATTCCAAGGGGATCCTTTACTAGGACATTTTTAATTAATCCTGTCTCGTTACACAGGACCAGATCTAAGGTTGCTTGCCCCCTGGTCGGTTCAGTTACATACTGCTCAAGAAACCCATCCCTAATACACTCAATGAACTCATCCTCAAGGCAGCCCTGCCAAATTTGATTTGTCCAATTAATATGATAGTTAAAATCCCCCATAATTATAGATGTTCCCTTATTACAAGCCTCAACTATTTCCTGATTGATACTCTGTCCAACAGAGTTGCCACTGTTCGGAGGCCTATAGACTACGCCCACTAGTGTTTTTTTCCCCTTATTATTCCTTACCTCCACCCAAACTGTTTCATTATCCTGATCTTTTTACCCAATATCATTTCTCTGTATTACAGTGATTCCTTCCTTTATTAACATAGCCACCCCACCTCCCCTTCCTTCCTGCCTGTCCTTCCTGATTGTTAAATAACCTGGTATGTTTAATTCCCAGGCATTGTCACCCTGCAGCCATGTTTCTGTAATGGCCACAAGATCATACCCATATGTAGTCATGCTGGCTGTTCATAGAATCATTGAATCATAGAATAGTACAGCACAGAAGGAGGCCATTCGGCCCATCGAGTCTGCGCCGGCTCTTTCGAAGAGCAATCCAGTCAGTCCCACTCCCCCACTCTTTCCCCATATCCCTGCAAATTTTTCTCCCCCAAGTATTTATCCAATTCCCTTTTGAAGGCTGTCGGATTGTGTAAAAACCCAACGGGTTCACTGATGTCCCTTCAGGGAAGGAAACCTGCCGTCCTTACCCGGTCTGGGCCTATATGTGACTCCAGTCCCACACCATCGTGGGTGACTCTGAACTGCCCTCTGAAGGGGCCGAGCGAGACACTCAGTTTGTATCAAACCTGCTCCCAGCGGTTCAAGAAGGCGGCCCACCCCCACCTTCTCAGGGCAACTGGGGATGGGCAATAAATGCCGGCCGTGCCAGCGACCCCTCCACATCCCCAGCATAATTTCAAAAAAATGAAATGAGGGCCCCGTCTGCTCCTCTCAGCTGGGTGTAAAAGATCCCACGGGCTCTATTTTGAAGAAGAGCAGGGGGGAGTTCTCCCCGGTGACCTGGGGCCAGTATTTATTCCTCAACCAACATCACGAAAACAAGTTTATCTGGTCATCATCACATTGCTGTTTGTGGGAGCTTGCTGTGTGAAAATTACATGCCGCGTTTCCTACTTTACAACAGCGATTGCACTTCAAAAAGTGCTTCATTGGCTGTAAAGCGCTTTGGGACGTCCTGAGGTCGTGAAAGGCGCTATCGAAATGCAAGTCTTTCGTTTTTAGGTCAGTGTCAGAAATTGCTGAAGAGCAATGTGTTATTTTAGTAGAAAACACCTCACACACACACACTCACACACTCACACTCACACTCACACTCACACTCACACATACTCACACACTCTCACTCACACACTCACACACTCACTCACACTCACACTCTTACTCACACACTCACACACTCACACTCACACATTCACACACACTCACACACACTCACACACACTCACACACTCACACACTCACACACACTCACACACTCACACTCACACACTCACACACAGCCACACATTCACACACTCACACACTCTCACACTCACACACTCACACACTCACACACACTCACACTCACACACTCACACACTCACACACTCACACACACTCACACTCACACACTCACACACTCTCACACTCACACACTCACACACTCACACACACTCACACTCACACACTCACACACTCACACACTCATACACTCATACACTCGCACACTCACGCACTCGCACACGCACACGCACACACACACTCACACACTAATGCGCTTAAATCCACTTCACGTCATGTGTATATTTACTTAAACATCTACCGCCATTCAGTAACCAGGAAAGTGAGGGAGCCACGATTAAAAAACTTGCGCACACTTTCCATCTCACCATTTTACCAACAACGTACAAACACGTGTGAATCCGAGCAGTGACAGGAAACACAGAGTAGTGGTGAACGGTTGTTTATCGGACTGGAGGAAGGTACACAGTGGTGTTCCCCAGGGGTCGGTTCTAGGACCACTGCTTTTCTTGATATATATTAATGACTTGGGAGTACAGGGCATAATTTCAAAATTTGCAGATGTCACAAAACTTGGAAGTATAGTGAACAGTGAGGAGGATAGTGATAGACTTCAAGAAGACACAGACAGGCTGGTGGAATGGGCGGACACGTGGCAGATGAAATTTAACGCAGAAAAGTGCAAAGTGATACATTGTGGTAGGAAGAACGAGGAGAGGGAATATAAACTAAAGGGTACAATCCTAAAGGGGGTGCACGAACAGAGAGACCTGGGGGTATATGTACACAAATCGTTGAAGGTGGCAGGGCAGGTTGAGAAAGTGGTTAAAAAAGCTTACGGGATCCTGGGCTTCATAAATAGAGGCATAGAGTACAAAAGCAAGGAAGTTATGATGAACCTTTATAAAACACTGGTTCGGCCTCAACTGGAGTATTGTGTCCAATTCTGGGCACCGCACTTTAGGAAGGATGTGAAGGCCTTAGAGAGGGTGCAGAAAAGATTTACTAGAATGGTTCCAGGGATGAGGGACTTCAGTTACGTGGATAGACTGGAGAAGCTGGGGTTGTTCTCCTTGGAGCAGAGAAGGTTAAGAGGAGATTTGATAGAGGTGTTCAAAATCACGAGGGGATCTAGACAGAGTAGATAGAGAGAAACTGTTCCCAATGGCGGAAGGGTCGAGAACCAGAGGACACAGATTTCAGGTGATTGGCAGAAGAACCAAAGGCGACATGAGGTAAAACTTTTTTACGCAGCGAGTGGTTAGGATCTGGAATGCACTGCCTGAAAGGGTGGTGGAGGCAGATTCAATCGTGGCTTTCAAAAGGGAGTTGGATAAAGTACCTGAAGGGAAAAAATTTGCAGGGCTACGGGGAAAGGGCGGGGGAGTGGGACTAGCTGAAATGCTCTTGCAGAGAGCCGGCACGGGCTCGACTGGCCGAATGGCCTCCTTCTGTGCTGTAACCATTCTATGATTCTATGATTGAGATCACATGACCAACGACGGAGTCCATTACTCATTTTTGATTTGCAAATCAGAAATTTGTTGTGTGAGGGTATTAAGGGTTACGGAACCAAGGTGGGTGGATGGAATTAGGATACAGATCAGCCATGGTGTCACTGAATGGCGGAATAGGCTCAAGTGACCGAATGGCCGCCTCCTGTTCTTATGATCCTGAATTCACTGACCACATCTGGATTCCCAATTAATCACGTGGCTGGTGGCTAATGTATGGGAAAGCATTGACCTTGGACATGTTCCACTGGTTGTAAGGCAGAGATTCTCTAGTGTGTTCAAGACCATGCTTGCCTAGTTTAATAAATCAAATTTTTCCTTGCTGTCTATCTCCAGGCAAAACCAGAACGAAAGACAAGTATCGCGTGGTGTACACCGACCACCAAAGGCTGGAGCTGGAGAAGGAATTCCACTACAGCAGGTACATCACCATTCGCCGGAAATCGGAACTGGCAATTTCTTTAGGATTGTCTGAACGGCAGGTGAGTGTGTCTCATTTATGTGTACGTGTAGACCGACTTTGATTTTTTTTAAATCCGTTCCTGGGATGTGGGTGTCGCTGGCAATGCCAGCATTTATTGCCCATCCCTAGTTGCCCTTGAGAAGGTGGTGGTGAGCCGCCTTCTTGAACCGCTGCAGTCCGTGTGGTGAAGGTGCTCCCACAGTGCTGTTAGGGAGAGAGTTCCAGGATTTTGACCCAGCGATGATGAAGGAACGGCCGATATATTTCTAAGTCAGGATGGTGTGTGACTTGGAGGGGAACTTGGAGGTGGTGATGTTCCCATGCGCCTGCTGCCCTTGTCCTTCTAGGTGGTAGAGGTCGCGGGTTTGGGAGGTGCTGCCAAAGAAGCCTTGGCGAGTTGCTGCAGTGCATCTTGTAGATGGTACACACTGCAGCCACGGTGCGCCGGTGGTGGAGGGAGTGAATGTTTAAGGTGGTGGATGGGGTGCCAATCAAGCAGGCTGCTTTGTCTTGGATGGTGTCGAGCTTCTTGAGTGTTGTTGGAGCTGCACTCATCCAGGCAAGTGGAGAGCATTTCGTCACACTCCTGGCTTGTGCCTTGAAGCAACCTATTGCCAGCAGGTCACTGGTTAGTGATGTGCTGAGACATAGAGGCCAGGTAGGACCCCAGTCTCTGTTTAGCCAGTGCAGGATATGGCCTCGGGTGCACAGGGCCCGTGGGGAAAAATCAGCCAAGAGATCTGCTCCTTATCGCTGTCCCTGGGGTGTGTGTGTGTGTGTGTCCGTGCGTGTCTATTTATCCATCCGAGCTCGTGTGTTTGTGCTCTACCTCGCTACCCCTTCTCTCGACCCCTCCACTGTCTCTAAATTATCAGACTGCTTGCCCGACATACAGTTATGGATGAGCAAAAATGTTCTCCAATTAAATATTGGAAAGACCGAAGCCATTGTTTTCGGTCCCCGCCACAGACTCCGTTCCCTAGCCACTGACTCCATCCCTCTCCCTAACATCTGTCTGAGGCTGAACCACACTGTTCACAACCTTGCTGTCGTATTTGACCCTGAAATGAGCTTCCGACCACATATCCGCAGCATAACTAAGGCCGCCTAGTCCCACCTCCGTGACATCGCCCGTCTCCGCCCTTGCCTCAGCTCATCTGCTGCTGAAACCCTTTGTTACTGTAATGTATGTGCCTTTCAGGGGGGAACTACTTTCTACAGCTCATGTATGCTGTAGTACCGGCAGTGACCACACCTGTATATAACGCTGAGTAGTAATCTGTTGTTTCAGTTGCAGTTTGAACCACGTTGAGTAAACACCTGTTGTACCGTTCTCTGCAGTCCTTTTCTTATTATTACACGGACGTAACAGTGGCGACGAGCAAGTTCGAACCTACCTGCAACTCTGCATCACCTCCCAGGGATTCGCTCCTGGAGAACAGTGGAAGAAGGTCGAGTCCAGAAGCACAGGCGTCGACCACGGGCAACCGCCCAGTCATCCAGCAGAGATTTGAGCATCGCAGGGGAGGCTGTCGAGAGCCAGGCTTGGCTTTCCAGTCACGGTGGTCCAGCGAAACGGGCTGGCAACAGGTACTGCGCAGACCCTTCCCGGACAGCGACGGGCTAGAGCCCGACCGAGCGGCACAGAAAAAGGCCGACCAGCGTCGACGGGGGAGAGAGAGAGGGCAGAGCGCACCGGGCGCAGCCAGTGTTCAGGACCGAGCGGCGTCAACGGGGGAGAGAGACGAGAGAGAGCAGAGCGCAGCCGGTGTGCAAGGGCCGAGCAGCGTCAACGGGGGAGAGAGGCGTACAGGAAAACGCGAGGCGCTGTCATTGCCACGAGGACCGCAGAGAGTGGCATTGGCAGCAGCGCAGGAGCAGCGCGCGAAACTCACAGGGCATCGCCATTTGCCACGAGGACCGCCGAGAGCGGCGTTGGCAGCAGCGCGGGAGACGCCATTTTAAGCCGCAGCGGGGAAGAAAGGAAAGCGCGGGAAACGCCATTTTAAGCCAGTCTAACCACACCCAAAAATGCCGAAGAGTGGCAGTATCACAGCGTTCGGCAATGAAGTCGAAGATTGGACGACATATGTCGAACGCATAGAAGTATACTGCAAGGCGAATGAAGTGCCAAATGACAAAGTGCTGGTATTGTTGAATTCAATGGGTGCAAAAACATATGGCTTACTACGAAACCTAGTAACCCCAGAGAAGCCAGTAGAAAAGGATTTTGAAAACATAGTGTCAATCCTACAGGACCACTTAAACCCCACACCGCAGCTGATAGCAGAAAGATTTAAGTTTCACAAAAGGAACCAGCATAAAGATGAAAGTAATGCTGAGTATTTAACGGAACTGTGCAAGCTATCGAAACACTGCCCGTTTGGAATGGGACTAGCAGATACCTTAAGGGACAAGTTTGTGTGTGGGCTTCAAAGTGAAGGAACCCAGAAACGGCTTTTATCTGAAAAGGACCTTACGCTGAAAAAGACTTTCAGCATTGCGGTATCATATGAAGCAGCAGCACGGGGCGCTGCAGAGATACAACAGAGACCGCAAGAATATGGCACAAACGAAATGTCATATGGAACAGAGAAGTGCTATCGCTGCGGCAGAACAACACACGACCAGAATGATTGCTGGTTCAAAGACAAAGTGTGCAGACAGTGTGGAAAAGTAGGACACCTAGCACGAGTCTGCAGGTCGGGAAAGAAAACCAGCAATAAGAAACCGACCAAAGGGAAGTACAAGAAGGTACATAAGATAACGGAGAATAGTTCAGACAAACAAAAGAGTGATAATGACTCCGAAAGCAGGGAACTGAGTTGTCTGAAACTACATAATGTGATCACAACGGAGGATCACCGAACCATTTGGGTCACTCTCAAGATAGCAGGAGTCCAGGTAAAGATGGAATTGGACACAGGATCAGCTCTAACAGTCATAAACCGACAGGACTATGAGTGGCTATTCTCACACATACCCTTGAGAGACACAAAAATTATTTTGAAGACGTACACGGGGCAAAAAGTCTACCCCAAAGGAAAAATAAGGGTGACCGTTATATATAACGGTAAGGAAACACCAAAACTAGACCTGTATGTATTGCAAGATGGGGGACCACCATTACTGGGACGTGAATGGATCCGGAAAATACAACTGGATTGGCATTCCATACAGGCACTGACTGTGGCTGACAAAAAGGATGACGACGTCACACCTGGGCGACTGTCAAAGATCCTAATTGACGTGAAAGAAGTGTTCCAGCAAGGACTTGGAACACTAAAAGGCATGACAGCGACGATTAAAATTGAAGAAAACGCAAGCCCAAAATTTTTTAAGGCCAGACCGGTACCTTATGCGATCCGCCCAGCCGTCGAAGCAGAGCTGGAGAGTCTGGAACGTTCAGGTGTACTGTCCAAGGTAGACTGGAGCGAGTGGGCTACACCCATCGTCCCTGTGATGAAAAAGTCGTTGAGCAGCACGCCTGGGGAACCAAGGAAGGTTCGCATCTGTGGGGGCTTTAAGGCAACAGTGAACCCGGTCCTTCACACCGTACAATATCCACTTCTGCGGATTGAAGATATTTTCGCCTCGCTATCTGGAGGGAAACGTTTCACTAAGATTGATCTGGCCCAGGCGTATCTGCAAATGGAGGTAGAAGAAGCATCAAAAAAATACCTTACAATCAACACCCATAAAGGTCTCTACCAATACAACCGGCTGGTATTCGGGGTAGCATCAGCTCCGGCTATTTGGCAGAGGGCAATGGAACAAGTCCTGCAAGGGATCCCAGGGACCCAGTGTTATTTGGACGACATCCTGGTCACGGGCGAAAATGACAGTGATCACCTTGCCAACCTGGAGCAGGTGCTCACTAGATTGCAGGAATATGGGCTCCGAGCTAACCGCCCCAAATGCGAGTTTTTTAGAAAACAGATCTCGTATTGTGGCCACGTTATCGATAAAGAGGGGTTACATAAGTCCCCAGAGAAGATTGAGGCAGTAGTCAAGGCTCCAGCACCGGAAAATGTGTCACAACTGAGGTAGTTCCTCGGGCTGGTAAACTACTACCATAAGTTCTTGCCAAATTTGTCTACAATACTACACCCACTGAACACCCTACTGCAAACTGGGGTGCCATGGAAGTGGAATGACGAATGTAGGCGAGCTTTCCAGAAGAGCAAAACACTAATCACATCGAAAGAGGTATTGGCCCATTACAACCCAGCGTTACCAATTCGGTTGGCTTGTGATGCGTCACCCTACGGCATTGGAGCGGTGCTGTCGCACAAATTCTCGGACGGCTCAGAGAGGCCAATAGCCTTTTCGTCACGATCACTAACCTCAGCCGAGCGTAACTACGCCCAGATTGACAGGGAGGCACTCAGCCTAGTGTGGGGAGTGAAAAAGTTCAATCACTATCTGCACGGGCAGAAATTCACCTTGCTGACTGATCACCAGCCTCTTGTCTCCATTTTTAATCCGAAGAAGGGCGTTCCGGTGATGACTGCGCAACGACTACAAAGATGGTCACTTTCTCTAGGGGCGCACCACTATGAGATTGAATATAAGGGCACGAAACAGCATGGAAACGCTGATGGGCTATCACGCCTGCCACTGCCTACTGCGGAGGAAGCACCAGCAGTGGATCCTGTCGAAATATTCCATTCGGCTATAGTTGAATACCGACCGGTAACTAACGCTTGTATCGAAAAGGAAACCCGAAATGACCCGACACTGTCTCGGGTATATGATTTGACGGTGAAGGGATGGCCAGCATATGGCGACTCACTGTTGCCAGCATTCTCGACAAGGAGAGAACAGCTGTCAGTGTGCCGGGGCACCTTGATGTGTGGATCCCGAGTGGTAATTCCACCCAAGTTAACGGAGAGAGTGCTCAATGAGCTTCATGAGGGTCATCTGGGAGGGGTAAAAATGAAAAGCCTAGCCAGGGCTTATGTGTGGTGGCCGGGAATCGATAAACAAATCGAGGACCTGACCAACAGCTGCTCAGGATGCCAGAAAGTCCAAAACGCTCCACCACAGGCCCCGCTACACCCATGGGAGTGGCCCTCATCTCCATGGCAATGGGTGCATATTGATTTTGCTGGTCCATTCATGGACTCAATGTTTTTAATAGCCGTGGATGCACACTCGAAATGGCCTGAGGTCATCAAAATGTCCTCCACCACCACGGAGAAAACTATTGCAGTCCTACGGACCATTTTTGCCAGGAATGGCTTGCCAGAACAGATTTGCTCCGACAACGGACCACAGTTTGTGTCCGAAGAGTTCCGGAGGTTCTTGAAAAAGAATGGGGTAAGGCATTACACATCCGCCCCGTATCATCCAGCCACAAATGGATTGGCTGAGAGGTTTGTACAAACCTTTAAGAAGGCAATAAAGGCTATGTACAATGACAACATTCTGCTGCAGCACAAGGTGGACAATTTCCTGTTCACCTACCGGAATGCGACACATGCAGTCACCAACCAGGCCCCAGCCATGATGTTCTTTAACCGAAGGTTAAGATCTCGCCTGGATTTGCTCAGACCAAACGTACGAAGAGATGTTGAGAGTAAGCAATTCCAGCACATCCATGAGAAGCCAACAAGGAGCTTCAATGTAGGGCAACCAGTCTTGGCCCGCGACTACCGAACAGAAAAATGGCAGCCAGGAACGATATGCACACGGCAGGGCCCACTAATGTACACAGTGGACGTTGGGGAGAGCATCGTGAGATGCCATGTGACCAGATCCTAGAGTCACAGGAACAAGTCAACCCCATGCCTCGCCCATACATACCTGGTGATGAACCCGACGTACAGGTAGCATCTACCCCAGAAACAGTAGCATCGGAAGCTGATGAACCAACTGACGACAGGGGGCCAGAATTGCCTCCGCACCAAGAGCAAGACACTCGGGAAAGGCGCTATCCAGAAAGGATCAGGAAGCCTCCCTAAAGACTGAATTTATAAATAGACTATTTTCAGCTAATGTTGCATGTTAAAAGTGTTAATTGTAATTAGTTTGATATTTAATTGTTAAATGAGTGTTATGGTACTGTTAATCTAAAAGGGTAGGAATTGTAATGTATGTACCTTTAAGGGGGGAACTACTTTCTACAGCTCATGTATACTGTAGTACCGGCAGTGACCACACCTGTATATAACATTGAGTAGTAATCTGTACAGTTCAGTTGCAGTTTGAACCACGTTGAGTAAACACCTGTTGTACCATTCTCTGCAGTCCTTTTCTTATTATTACACGGACGTAATAGTTACCTCTAGACTTGACTATTCCAACGCACTCCTGGCCGCCTCCCACATACTACCCCATGTAAATTGAGCTCATTCAAAACCTGGCTGCCCCGTGTCCTAACTCACACCAAGTCTCATTCACCCATCACCCCCTGTGCTCACTGCCCCGTGTCCTAACTTGCACCGAGTCCCATTCACCCATCACCCCCTGTGCTCACTGCCCCGTGTCCTAACTCGCACCCAGTCCCGTTCACCCATCACCCCCTGTGCTCACTGCCCCGTGTCCTAACTCACACCCAGTCCCATTCACCCATCACCCCCTGTGCTCGCTGCCCCGTGTCCTAACTCGCACCCAGTCCCGTTCACCCATCACCCCCTGTGCTCGCTGCCCCGTGTCCTAACTCACACCCAGTCCCATTCACCCATCACCCCCTGTGCTCGCTGCCCCGTGTCCTAACTCGCACCCAGTTCCGTTCACCCATCACCCCCTGTGCTCACTGCCCCGTGTCCTAACTCGCACCCAGTCCCGTTCACCCATCACCCCCTGTGCTCGCTGCCCCGTGTCCTAACTCACACCCAGTCCCGTTCACCCATCACCCCCTGTGCTCACTGCCCCGTGTCCTAACTCGCACCCAGTCCCGTTCACCCATCACCCCCTGTGCTCACTGCCCCGTGTCCTAACTCGCACCCAGTCCCGTTCACCCATCACCCCCTGTGCTCACTGCCCCGTGTCCTAACTCGCACCCAGTCCCGTTCACCCTTCACCCCCTGTGCTCACTGCCCCATGTCCTAACTCACACCCAGTCCCGTTCACCCATCACCCCCTGTGCTCACTGCCCCATGTCCTAACTCGCACCCAGTCCCGTTCACCCATCACCCCCTGTGCTCGCTGACCTACATTGGCTCCCGGTTAAGCAGCGCCTCGATTTCAAAATTCTCACCCTTGTTTTCAAATCCCTTCATGGCCTTGCCCCTCCCTATCTCTGTAATCTCCTTCAGCCCAACCCCCCAAGATATCTGCACTCCTCTAATTCTGCCCTCTTGAGCATCCTTGATTATAATCGCTCAGCCTTTGGTGGCCGTGCCTTCTGTTGCCTGGGCCCTGAGCTCTGGAATTCCTTCCCTAAACCTCTCTGCCTCGCTACCTCTTTGACCAAGCTTTTGGTCACCTGCCCTAATTTATCCTTATGCGGATCGGTGTCAATTTTGTTGTCTTAAAATACTTCTGTGCAGTGCCTTGGGATGTTTTACTACGTTAAAGGTGCTATATAAATACAAGTTGTTGTTGTTGTTGTTGTCCGCATATGTGTGTACGTGTGTTTATGTGTGTGGACATTGACTGTTTGATGGGACAGTGTAGAGGGAGCTTTACTCTGTATCTAACCCGTGCTGTACCTGCCCTGGGAGTGTTTGATGGGACAGTGTAGAGGGAGCTTTACTCTGTATCTAACCCGTGCTGTACCTGCCCTGGGAGTGTTTGATGGGACAGTGTAGAGGGAGCTTTACTCTGTATCTAACCCATGCTGTACCTGCCCTGGGAGTGTTTGATGGGACAGTGTAGAGGGAGCTTTACTCTGTATCTAACCCGTGCTGTACCTGCCCTGGGAGTGTTTGATGGGACAGTGTAGAGGGAGCTTTACTCTGTATCTAACCCGTGCTGTACCTGCCCTGGGAGTGTTTGATGGGACAGTGTAGAGGGAGCTTTACTCTGTATCTAACCCGTGCTGTACCTGCCCTGGGAGTGTTTGATGGGACAGTGTAGAGGGAGCTTTACTCTGTATCTAACCTGTGCTGTACCTGCCCTGGGAGTGTTTGATGGGACAGTGCAGAGGGAGCTTTACTCTGTATCTAACCCGTGCTGTACCTGCCCTGGGAGTGTTTGATGGGACAGTGTAGAGGGAGCTTTACTCTGTATCTATCCCGTGCCGTACCTGCCCTGGGAGTGTTTGATGGGGCAGTGTAGAGGGAGCTTTACTCTGTATCTAACCCGTGCTGTACCTGCCCCGGGAGTGTTTGATGGGACAGTGTAGAGGGAGCTTTACTCTGTATCTAACCTGTGCTGTACCTGCCCTGGGAGTGTTTGATGGGACAGTGTAGAGGGAGCTTTACTCTGTATCTAACCCCTGCTGTGGTTGTGCTTGGAGCTAAAAATTGGAGGGCGTTCTACTCCAAGCACTCGCATCATTCATCTTAAGTACAAAATTAAAAAGTTGGAAGAAATCTTGTCGGTATATTTGAATTTGGAGTGGTGGAGAGCCTGTGGATGATGGTTGCACCATCTTTTCTCTTGCTCTGTTCTAGGTGAAGATTTGGTTCCAGAACAGACGGGCAAAAGAGAGAAAAATCAACAAGAAAAAGATACAACAGCAGTCGCAGCAAGCCAGCACGACCACGCCCACCCCGCCGATCCCCGGTGCCGCCGCCGCCATAGGGCTGGTCAGCAGCAGCAGTAACCTGGTCTCCCAGTCCATGCCACTGACTATCAAAGAGGAATACTTATCCTAACCCAACTCTCGTCCCCGTATCTCCTGGGCAACGGGCCTACTCCATTCAGGAACGTCTGAGCCGCGGCTTGGAGGAGGAAGAGACTCATCCTTGGCGTGCAGAGGCGATCATTTTTTTTCTTCGGGAGGTGACATCATTAAAAGCTCGGGCGTCCCACCTTCACTCCCCCTCCCTCAATAGCTGGCGAGGGAGGAGGAGTGCGGGGGGTGGGGGGAGGGACGGTTGGGGTGGGGGGGAGGGAGGGATGGAGGGAGTTGTGATCGAGGCTCCAACTCTTACCTCTGCTTTGCTGCGGGTGAGAATTCATCGAAAAACCTTAACAACTGTCCCGGGGACACGGAACTGAATGGAGAAATGGCGGAGTTGCCTCTTGAAACAGATGTTTGACGTGAAGTTTTTCTGTCTGGATACCGTGGACAAGTGACCGCTTCATCAAAACATCTCTCTTTCTGCTGTGAATGCTTTCGAATTTGTTTTAGGATAGGCTGTAAAATAATTCACGTGTTTAAAGGGGCTTGTTTATTTTTTAAGAAAGAATATATTATTCAAAAGGGTGTATTATACCATAACATCGCAACATTTTCACACTGGACTTCCAAGAACAGTTCTTTGACAAGAAACACTCCTCAGCTCCCCCCCGTTTTTCGTATCCTAATATTTCACGTATTTTGTTCCTACCTCTATGGATTTGGAATGGAAACCATTTTGAAGTTGTATAACAACAACTTGCATTTATATAGCACCTTTAACGTGGCAAAACGTCCCAAGGCGCTTCACAGGCTGAAACTGGCGCTGAGCCACATAGGGCGATATTAAGGCAGGTGACCAAAAGCTTGGCCAAAGAGGTAGATTTTTAAGGAGCATCTTAAAGCAGGAGAGCGAGCAGTGGAGGAGCAGAGAGGTTTAGGGGAGGGAATTCCAGAGCTTAGGGTCTTGGCAGCTGAAGGCACGGCCGCCAATGGTGGAGCGATTAAAATCGGAGAAGCGCAAGAGGCCAGAATTGGAGGAGCGCAGAGATCTGGGAGGGTTGTAGGGGCTGGAGGAGGTGACAGAGATTGCGGCGGGGGAGGGGGAGGGGGTGGGGAGGGAGGGGGCTTGCGAGTGCCATGAACACGATGAAAATTTTAAAATTTGAGGCTGATGATGGACCAGGTGCCAGAGTAGGTCAGTGAGCACAGTGGGCAATGGGTGAACGGGACTTGGTGCGAGTTAGTTTAGGGGGACAGCAGAGTTTTGGTGGAGCTCAAGTTCATGGAGGGTGGAAGATGAGAAGCTGGCCAGGAGACCGTTGGAATAGTCGGGTCCGGAGATAACAAAATCGTGAATGAGGGTTTCAGCAGCAGGTGACATGGCTAGGACGGGAGCAACTATCTAACACTTCCTGCTACCCCAGCCCCCAGATTCAGATCAGGGATTGTCACACCGTGGGATCACTGCCTTCAACCAATATTTTTGTAAGGGTAGGGGTGACTCACATTGTCCCATTGTTCAGTGACATCAGCAGAGAGCAACAAGCTCTTGGGGGAGTGGATTATTATGATGGCCGAGCTGGGACCCAACTCCAGCTAAGATTAGTACGCTAGCAAAATACTGCAGATGCTGGAAATCCGAAACACCTGCCCTTATACCGCCCCCCCTTCCCACTGTCCAGGGCCCCAAACACCCCTTCCAGGTGAAACAGCGATTTACTTGTACTTCTTGCAATCTAGTATAATGTATTCGCTGCTCACGATGTGGTCTCCTCTACATTGGGGAGACCAAACGCAGATTGGGTGACGGTTTTGCGGAACACCTCCGTTCAGTCCGTAAGGATGACCCCGAGCTTCCGGTCGCCTGTCATTTTAATTCACCGCCCCATTCCCACTCGGACCTCACTGTACTCAGGCTCTTGCATTGATCCACGGAAACCCAACGTAAACTCGAGGAACAGCACCTCATCTTCCGATTAGGCACTTTGCAGCCTTCCGGACTCAATATCGAGCTCAACAATTTCAGATCATAACCTCGGCCCCTATTACATTTTTACTTATTTTTTATCCACACCTTTGTTTTGGCCCTTTCCCCCCCGCTCCCCTTTTTCTCTCTCCCACATGGCAGCTGTCTCCCATTCTGCCAGCGCATTTCACACCTAATCTAGAGCCGTCTTTTGTCTCCACTAGTCCTATCACCATCTCGTCTCGTTTTGAATACCTCTTAATGTCTCTTCACTTCTCTTTTGTTCTCTCCCAGCCTGGCCTTTTAATCTATTTCATTTCCTGTGCTTTTTCAGTCTTGACAAAGGGTTTCGACCTGAAACGTTGACTCCATTTCTCTCTCCACGGATGCTGCCTGGCCTGCTGAGTTTTTCCAGCATTTTCTGTTGTTATTCCAGCTAAGATTACCTCAGGCTGAAGAGTAACCTCGAAACCATGGTCCAAATCTAGAGTATGATTCACTCGGCCATTGCCCCAACCAATGTCTTTCTCAGGAATGCTGCATCCTAGAATGATGAGACGTGGGCCTGTGCCTGTGATTCTTACAGAGAATGACATAGAATGTACAGCACAGAAACAGGCCATTCGGCCTCACTGGTCCGTGCCGGTGTTTCTGCTCCACACGAGCCTCCTCCCACCCCTCTTCATCTCACTCCATCACCATATCCTTCTATTCCTTTCTCCCTCATGTGTTTATCCAGCTTCCCCTTAAATGTATCTATACTATTCACCTCAACCACTCCCTGTGGTAGCGAGTTCCACATTCTCACCACACTCTGGGTAAAGAAGTTTCTCCTGAATTCTCGATTGGATTTATTAGTGACTATCTTATATTTATGACCTCTAGTCTTGGTCTCCCCCAACAAGTGGAAACATTTGCAAACCCATCATAATTTTAATGATCTCTATCAGTCTTCTCTTTTCTTGGAAAAGAGCCCCAGTCTGTTCAGTCTTCCCTGATAGGTATAACCTCTCAGTGCTTATCTAGCTTCCCCTTAAATACCTCTATAATATTCGCCTCAACCACTCCCTGTGGTAGCGAGGTCCACAATCTCACCACTCTCTGGGTAAAGAAGTTTCTCCTGAATTCCCGGTTGGATTTATTGGTGACTATCTTATGTTTATGGTCTCCCCCACAGGTGGAAAATTCTTCTCTATGTCTACCCTATCAAACCCTTTCATAATTTAAAAAACCTCTATCTGGTCTCCTCGCCGCCTTCTCTTTTCTAGAGAAAAGACCCCCTCGGCATGTTCAATCTCTCCTGATAGTTACAGCCTCTCGGTTCTGGTGTCTCCACACGGTGAGATCCTGGTTTCTAACATGCCGCTGTAGGCAGTTGCTAGAGTCCCCCCCCCCCGTCACCAACACTGCCGGTCCCAGATGTTTCAATTGGGTCCGCTTGCTTGCTCTACAGATGTAGTCCTAGCCTTGCCCCCTAAAGACATTTCCTTCAGACAGAAGCAAGGAACCTACAGCTAGCTCCCAGCTCTAGGTGTGTCAGTCTCTGCTCAGCCATGACTCCTACATCACAAAACGGTGACTGCACTTAAAAAGTGCACTGCATTGGCTGTAAAGCACTATGGGACGTCCTGAGGTGGTGAAAGGCGCTATGGAAATGCAAGTTCGCTCTTTTTCTTTCAGTGGGTAGCTCTCTCGCCTCGGAGTCAGAAGGTTGTGGGTTCAAGTCTCACTCCAGAGACTCGAGCACATAATCCAGACTGACACTCCCAGTGCAGTGCTGAGGGAGTGCCGCACTGTCGGAGGTGCCGTCTTTCGGATGAGACGTTAAACCGAGGCCCCGTCTGCTCTCTCGGGTAGACGTAAAAGATCCCACGGCAAAATCTCGAAGAAGAGCAGGGGAGTTCGCCCCGGTGTCCTGGGGTCAATATTTATCCCTCAATCAACATCACTAAAAAAAAACAGATTATCTAGTCAGTTATATCATTGCTGTTTGTGGGAGCTGGCTGTACGCAAATTGGCTGCTGCATTTCCTACATTACAACAGTGACTCCACTTCAAAAAGTACTTCATAGACTGTGACCCCTGGTTCTGGACTCCCCGGCCATCGGGAACATCCTTCCTGCATCTAGTCTGTCAAGTCCTGTTAGAATTTTATAAGTTTCAATGAGATCCCCTCTCATTCTTCTAAACTCTAGCGAATATAAGCCCAATCGACCCAATCTCTCCTCATACGTCATTCCTGCCATCCCAGGTATCAGCCTGGTGAATCTTCGCTGAACTCCCTCCATGGCAAGAACATCCTTCCTCAGATAAGGCGACCAAAACTGCACACAATACTCAAGGTGTGGTCTCACCAAGGCCCTGTACAACTGCAGCAAGACATCCTTGTTCCTGTACTCGAATCCTCTCGCTACGAAGGCCAACATACCATTTGCCTTCTTAACCGCCTGCTGCACCTGCATGCTTACCTTCAGCGACTGATAGTACTTATCTGTCAGGCAAAATGAACCTTAATTGTTCTGGTCGGTGATATAGAGGTCATGTGGTTTACGACGGTTTTTGCATTAAAAAATAAAGGGGGGTTAAGTTAATTTTTTTTTTGCTGTGTTATTGAGAGTGCCTCATATCATTGAACAAGCACGGTTCAAGCAATTCCATTCTCAGTGCACTGTACACGTGTTGCATCTAATTCGAATGGCCACTGCCCTGTGTTAGACTGTGTATCAGGCACGGTGCTATAACTAGAGTTTGTGGATTGTTACTACCCCGGATTCCCTCAGAAATTGCCGCCTTCACACCTTCCCGTACCTTTTATACGAGCGCTGTAATGCCCGGGTGGGATTTAGGCGAGATGTTTACATTATGATAGACTGTGCCCTCTCAGGTGGACGAAAAAGATTGAAGACGAGCAGGGGTGGGGGGGGGGGAGTTCTCCCCAGTGTCCTGGGGCCAATATTTATTCCTCAACCACCATCACTAAAACCGATGATCTGGTCATTTATCACATTATTTTTGTGGGAGCTTGCTGTGCGCAAATTGACTGCCGTGTTTCCCTACATTACAACAGTGACTACATTTCAAAAGTACTTCATTGGTTGTAAAGCACTTTGGGACGTCCTGAGGTTGTGAAAGGTGCTATAGAAATGCAAGTTCTGTCTTTTTAATGGCCCTAACAACAGTTATGATCTAGCTGGGTTTGCTCTGCTGTGGCTCAGCTAGATTAGATTTCAAACTTATTGCAATTCTCAAGCCTTGGCCGTGAGGTCAGCTGGTGTCTTTTTTAAATAAAATGTTTTCCCTCATTTATTAGAGTTTTATTTCTTTAGCTTTTTTCTTTCTGAGTGTATTTCAGTGAGTTCCTCCTGCTTTTAGCGTTTAGTCTTTTTATCCTTTCTCCCTTGGCCCTAAGAGGATAAATAGGAACAGGAGGAGGCCATTCAGCCCCTCGGGCCTGCTCCGCCATTCAATGAGATCGCGGCTGATCTGTATCGTAACTCCATCTTCCCACCTTGGTCCCCTAACCCTCACTACCCTTGCCGAACAAAAATCCACCTCAGTCTTGAAATTTCCAATTGACCCCCCCCGGCCTCTACAGCTTTTGGGGGAGAGAGTTCCAGATTTCCACCACCCTTTGTGTGAAGAAGTGATTCCTGACATCACCCCTGAACGGCCTGGCTCTAATTTTAAGGTGATGCCCCCTTGTTCTGGACTCCCCCCATCAGAGGAAACAGTTTCTCTATCCACCCTATCAAATCCTTTAATAACCTTAAACACCTCAGTTAGATCACCCCCCCCTTAATCTTCTAAACTCGAGGGAACACAAGCCCAGTCTGTGCAACGAGGAGGCGGATGGAACCTCCATGAATACATCCAGCCAGCGCTGGCTCAAAGAGATGAGGAGTGTTCTGCTCACCGCTGGTCCAGTGGCGGTGAAATGCTCCCGTGTTGGATGGGAGCTGATGGGACTGTCAGTTAGAAATATTTTAAAGGCTCTTATTATGGCAAGCTGGCTCCCTGATTCTTAAACGTTTAATGAGTTTACTCCACACCGTTTGTTGTTGCACTGTAGCTGGTGTGAAGGCGGAATAATGTGCGGCCATCGCTCTGATGCCACGCCCCCGCCCTCTCTTGAAAGCACTGCTGGGGTAGCAACTCGTCTTGGGCCACAACAGCAACTTGCTTTAGCGTCCCGCGGCGCTTCACCGGAGCGATAATCAAACCGAACTTGTCAGCGAGCCACATAAGGAGATATTGGGACAGGTGAAGAAAAGCTTGGCCAAAGGGGGAGGTTTTAAGGAGTGTCTTAAAGGAGGAGAGCGAGGCGGAGAGGAAATGACAGAGCACGAACGGGGCGTGATTGTATCTGCTGCCTGTACACGCCCTGAAGTCAATGGAACTGAATAGTGTGCGGGGTGTAAAATGGGGGAGGGGGGTGGCGATACGATAACGCTGGATTTGTGGTGCTGCTGAGGCGGATTTCTACCCTACCGACTCATCCCGGGTGCAGTTCCATAAGCACCAATATCCCACTCATTTTCATATTTGTGTATCTCAGATGAGAAAAGGCCTTTAGTCCCCACTGTGCTTGTCCCCCATTCTTTGGCTGATTTCAGCCCCATGTACCAACCCTCCTTCCCCCAACACCCCATCCCAATCCCCCCGAGAGAGGCAAGTAAAACAGAGGTTGATGACCTCAGGAGTCACAATTCAGGATTCAGCAGTCCACAACTTGGTTGACAACCCCTCATCAGCAATCAGGCCAGCTCCAGGGGTCGCTGCGGCCCAAACAATGAGTCTTGTCCATTTTGTTCTGCCCCTGAAGCAGCTCCGAACTCCAGTCTTACACATGCAGCCCTTCAGCCACTCACGAGGGAAGAAACATAGAAACATAGAAGATAGGAGCAGGAGTAGACCATTCGGCCCCTCGAGCCTGCTCCGCCATTCAATGAGATCATGGCTGATCTTCCAAATTCAGTACCCTGTCCCTGCTTTCTCCCCATATCCCTTGATCCCTTTAGCCTTAAGAAATATATCTAACTCCTTCTTGAATATATTTAATGAATTGGCCTCCACTGCCTTCTGTGGTAGAGAATTCCACAGGTTCATCACTCTCTGGGTGAAGAAATTCCTCCTCATCTCTGTCCTAAATGGCTTACCCCTTATCCTTAGACTGTGACCCCTGGTTCTGGACTCCCCCGCCATCGGGAACATCCTTCCTGCATCTAGTCTGTCTAGTCCTGTTAGAATTTTATAAGTTTCAATGAGATCCCCTCTCATTCTTCTAAACTCCAGCGAGTATAAGCCCAATCGACCCAATCTCTCCTCATACGTCATTCCTGCCATCCCAGGTATCAGTCTGGTGAATCTTCGCTGCACTCCCTCCATGGCAAGAACATCCTTCCTCAGACAAGGTGACCAAAACTGCACACAATACTCAAGATGTGGTCTCACCAAGGCCCTGTACAACTGCAGCAAGACATCCTTGTTCCTGTACTCAAACCCTCTTGCTATGAAGGCCAACATACAATTTGCCTTCTTAACCGCCTGCTGCACCTGCATGCTTACCTTCAGCGACTGGTGCACAAGGACACCCAGGTCTCTTTGCACTTCCCCTTCTCCCAATCTATTGCCGTTCAGATAATAATCTGCCTTCCTGTTTTTGCCACCAAAGTGGATAACCTCGCATTTATCCACATTATACTGCATCTGCCATGCATCTGTCCAATCACCCAACCTATCCAAATCATACTGGAGTTTCTCGGCATCCTCCTCACAGCACACACGCCCACCCAGCTTTGTATCCCCTGGTTCTGGACTCCCCCGCCATCGGGAACATCCTTCCTGCATCTAGTCTGTCTAGTCCTGTTAGAATTTTATAAGTTTCAATGAGATCCCCTCTCATTCTTCTAAATGAGAGTATCTGAAATGGTTTCCCGTTACCTTCCTCACATTTTTATCTTCGGAGGACCTTCTCCTTGGTGGGCCGTAACCAAGCTACAGAGGCCCCTGTAGGGGGGGGGGTGGAGTTGGTGGGGGGAAGGACACCCATCGGACACGAGTCCCCTTGCTGGACGCCAGCCCAGTGTGCAGAGTCAGAGCACTGGTCTTCGCTCGCTGGGACTCATTGGCGGGGGGCTAGAACCCAGCCTCTCTGACTTGGAGTTGGGAATGCTACCCCTGAACCAGTGGTCACTCCGTCCAGGCACCAATCGCCCGCCGGATGTCAACCCAGTATTTAGAGACCGTATTCTAGTCTGCACTCGCCGGGGCTGTCTGGAGCCGGGCTCGAACCCTTCGCCTTCTGACTCAGAGGTGGGAATGCTATCACTCAGCCAAAGGCTCGCTCCGACATCAGCAACAACAACTTGTATTTATATAGCACTTTTAATGTAGTAAAACGTCCCAAGGCGCTTCACAGGAGCGATTATCAAACAAAATTTGACACCGAGCCACATGAGGAGATATTAGGGCAGGTGACCAAAAGCTTGGTTAAAGAGGTCGGTTTTAAGGAGTGTCTTAAAGGAGGAAAGAGAGGTGGAGAGGTTTAGGGAGGGAATTCCAGAGCTTAGGGCCCCGGCAACTGAAGGCACGGCCACCAATGGTGGAGCGATTATAATCGGGGATGCTCAAGAGGCCCGAACTGGAGGAGCGCAGAGATCTCGGAGGGTTGTAGGGCTGGAGGAGGTTACAGAGATAGGGAGGGGTGAGGCCATGGAGGGATTTGTAAACAAGGGAGAGGATTTTAAAATTGAGGTGTTGCTTAACCGGGAGCCAATGTAGGTCAGCGAGCACAGGGGGTGATGGGTGAACGGGACTTGGTGCGAGTTAGGACACGGGGCAGTGAGCACAGGGGGTGATGGGTGAACGGGACTGGGTGTGAGTTAGGACATGGGGCAGTTAGCACAGGGGGTGATGGGTGAACGGGACTGGGTGTGAGTTAGGACACGGGGCAGCGAGCACAGGGGGTGATGGGTGAACGGGACTGAGTGTGAGTTAGGAAACGGGGCAGTGAGCACAGGGGGTGATGGGTGAACGGGACTGGGTGCGAGTTAGGACACGGGGCAGTGAGCACAGGGGGTGATGGGTGAACGGGACTGGGTGTGAGTTAGGACACGGGGCAGTGAGCACAGGGGGTGATGGGTGAACGGGACTGGGTGCGAGTTAGGACACGGGGCAGTGAGCACAGGGGGTGATGGGTGAACGGGACTGGGTGTGAGTTAGGACACGGGACAGTGAGCACAGGGGGTGATGGGTGAACGGGACTGGGTGTGAGCTAGGACACGGGGCAGTGAGCACAGGGGGTGATGGGTGAACGGGACTGGGTGCGAGTTAGGACACGGGGCAGTGAGCAGAGGGGGTGATGTGTGAACGGGACTGGGTGTGAGTTAGGACACGGGGCAGCGAGCACAGGGGGTGATGGGTGAACGGGACTGTGTGTGAGTTAGGACACGGGGCAGTGAGCACAGGGGGTGATGGGTGAACGGGACTGGGTGCGAGTTAGGACACGGGGCAGTGAGCACAGGGGGTGATGGGTGAACGGGACTGGGTGTGAGTTAGGACACGGGGCAGTGAGCACAGGGGGTGATGGGTGAACGGGACTGGGTGTGAGTTAGGACACGGGGCAGTGAGCACAGGGGGTGATGGGTGAACGGGACTTGGTGCGAGTTAGGACACGGGGCAGTGAGCACAGGGGTGATGGGTTAACAGGACTTGGTGCGAGTTAGGACACGGGCAGCTGAGTTTTGGACGACCTCAAGTTTACGAAGGGTAGAACGTTGGAGACCAGCCAGGAGTGCGTTGGAATAGTCAAGTCTCGAGGTAACAAAGGCATGGATATGGGTTTTGGCAAACAGTGACTGTCCTGCCAGCAGCCTACTTAACCCTGAAGCCCAATCCTGCCCTCATGTAGGCGCACGGTTTCTAATGCATGGAAATCGGGAGCGGAGATGCTGGCTGTCCTGTTTTTCTTCCCTCCCCGCCTTGTTCATGGGCGCCTGCAGCCAATTCCAAGGCCCCTACTGCTCTCCCCATCTGAGGTCGACACAGGCCCGGGGATCGAACCTTTGAAGGGATAAACCGCAGATGAGTTTAAACGAATCAAAACGCCTCCCAATTCCTTAGCGAGAAATCTCCTTCAGCTTTCTAAGATGAACATGTGTTCAATGTTTGTATGTGTTTAGAGTGTGGTGTAAATTCTGCTGTGTTTGAAATAAAATGCGTATTGCCGCTCACTGCTGGTCAGTCCATTGTTTTGTCTTTCGGTCGACATAGTCGTAGAGCTTGATGCAGCTGGAGAATTGTGACATTTTGCACGCAGGATTTCCTCAGGGGGCTACTCCCACGCCACCGGTGTAACTTTCGCAGAAACTCTGAGGAAATGGCCAGCTTGTATAATCACATGACTGCTTCAACAACACGTAAGACCCGTGAAAGTACGCCGCATAATTATATCATTTTGTTTATTATTCATTCACGGGACGCGGGCATCGCTGGCGAGGCCGGCATTTATTGCCCATCCTTAGTCGCCCTCGAGAAGGTGGTGGTGAGCCGCCTTCTTGAACCGCTGCAGTCCCGTGTGGTGAAGGTGCTCCCACAGTGCCATTAGGGAGGGAGTTCCAGGATTTGGACTCAGAAATAGCCGGAAAATATTTCCAAGTCAGGATGGTGTGTGATTTGGAGGGGAACTTGGAGGTGGCGGTGTTTCCATACACCTGCTACGCTTGTCCTCCTAGGTGGTGGAGGTCGCGGGTTTGGGAGGTGCTGTCGAAGAACCCTTGGCGAGTTGCTGCAGTGCCCGACTGTGTCGGTATGTTCACCTGACTCTTCCTCGCTGGCCCATTTAGCCGATGTATTAAGCCAAAAAACTCAGCAGAGACTGAATGCGAGACTTGGGCTCAGTACCGCACCGGGTGGTGGAGATAGCCTCCAAGCCACCAGGGGGAGCTAGAGATAAATGTCAGTGACAGGACAAGACTCTACCTGGGGAATTTTC
The DNA here is from genome assembly GCF_052327205.1 of Somniosus microcephalus. NCBI lineage: Eukaryota > Metazoa > Chordata > Chondrichthyes > Squaliformes > Somniosidae > Somniosus > Somniosus microcephalus. Next base: position 265,573,165 of record NC_140994.1, on the reverse strand, counting down.
ATTCCGCGATTGTCGGCTCGCAGTTAACCCGCCGGTTAAATTGAACCGGGGGAACGTTACAGGTAAGCAAGCACCCAATCAGAAAACCCTGGCCTGTGACTTTAAATTTAATGAACAACAGAACCAAAAATCAGGGCCTTCAGTTAAATGGAAAGAGTAGAGAAGCTGGAATTGTTCTCCTTAGAACAGAAAAGGTTAAGCGGAGATTTAATGGAAGTGTTCAAAATCATGAGGGGTTTTTGATCGAGTAAATAAGGAGAAACTGTTTCCAGTGGCAGGAGGGTCGATGACCAGAGGACACAGATTGAAGGTGATTGGCAAAAGAACCAGAGGGGGAGAGGAGGAAACATTTAACGCAGCGAGTTGTTGTGATCTGGAATGCGCTGCCTGAAAGGGCGGTGGAAGCAGATTCAATAGTGACTTTCAAAAGGGAATTGGAGAAATACTTGAAAAGGAGAAATTTGCAGAGCTATGGGGAAAGAGCAGGGGGTGGGGGCTAATTATGCTGATCGGGAAATTAGTTGAGACTCCCGAATCACATTTCACTGGACGCGCACAGCCTTTCCGGAGGGGGTGACTCCAATTCCATTATTTCCTCTCTTGAGTTTCGATGGTTGAGGGGTGATCTGATCGAGGTGCACAAAATGATAAAGGAATTCGATAGGGTAGACAGAACGAAACTATTTCCGCTGGTGGGTGAATGAAGAACGAGGAGGACATAATCTTAAAATTAGAGCCAGGCCATTCAGGGGTGATGTCAGAAAACACCTGGGTAGTAGAAATCTGGAACTCTCTCCCCCAAAAAGCTGTGGATGCCGTGGGTCAATTGGAGCTTTCATGACGGAAATTGATAGATTTTTGTTGGGTAAAGGTAGCGAGGGATATGGAGCAAAGACGGGTAAATGGAATTGAGGTGCAGGTCAGCCATGATCTGACTGAATGGTGGCGCAGGCTCGTGGGGCTGAATGGCCTCCTCCTGTTTCTATGTTACTATGGAAGCTGGATATTGGGTAAGTGCACAGAGCCTTAGAGGACATGCTGTTGTGTTGGGAGGTGTTGACAAGAACTGTCTCCAATTCTGGTCTCCATATAACAGAAAAGGATATCGAGGCACTGGAGAAACTGCAGAGAAGATTCACTCGGGTGACACCAGAACTGGGAGGTCTTTAAAATCATGATGGGGTTAGAAGGACGAGGGCAGCAGGCGCATGGGAGCACCTCCACCTCCAGGTTCCCCTCCAAGTCACACACACCATCCTGACTTGGAAATATATCGGCCGATCCTTCGTCGTCGCTGGGTCAAAATCCTGGAGCTCCCTCCCTAACAGCACTGTGGGAGCACCTTCACCACACGGACTGCAGCAGTTCAAGAAGGCGGCTCACCACCACCTTCTCAAGAGCAACTAGGGATGGGCAATAAAGGCTGGCCTTGCCAGCGACGCCCAGATCCCGTAAACTAATAAAAAAAAAGAAAATGATTCCACTTGCGGGCGAAACCAGAACTAGGGGCCATAAATATAAGATAGTCACTAATAAATCCAATAGGGAATTCAGGAGAAACTTCTTTACCCAGAGAGTGGTGAGAATGTGGAACTCGCTACCACAGGGAGTGGTTGAGGTGAATAGTATCGATGCATTTAAGGGGAATGTAGTGTCCGTGTGTAGATAAAGACACTGAAGACAGGAGTTGGTTCATAGGTATTTACTAAGCAAGTCTGGGGGGGGGGGGTTTCTAAAGGATATACACAATACACAGGCTTATATAGCCCAAGTGGCAATTACCGGCATTACGCACACCTGGGGCTCTTAAAGGCACATACACCATAATTGCTCTTAAAAGCACATACACTACAATTCCTCCCCTTCTAGCTAACTAGTACATCATATTTTAAGTAATTATTAATTACATGTTATATGCAGAATAATATACATTGCTGTATTAATTAATTATAAGTTAGTCTCTCAGGAGGCTTCCTGACTCGGTCCGGATAACGCCTCGGGGGTGTAGTAGTTTCTGGTGGTGTAGTAGGTTCTTCTGGCAAGGCTGATTCGGCTTGAAGGCCAGTGTCGGGTTCATCGGGCTCCAGTATCACCGGATCGGAGGTAGATATGGGTATCTCTACTTCATCGTTAGATGTATAGAGTGGTGGTGTAGGTTGTCCCTTTTCGGATGACTTGATGATTTGGTCAGCATGGCGCCTTATTATGCTGTCTCCGATGTCCACGGTATACATCAGTGGTCCTAATCGTGTGCAGATAGTTCCAGGCTGCCATTTCTCGGTACGGTAGTCCCGGGCCAAAACCGGTTGGCCTATCTGGAAGGCCCTAGTTGGCCTTTCATTCATGCCCTGAAACTGTTGGTTCTCCACGTCCCTTCGGATGTTGGGCTTGACCAAATCCAGCCGGCATCTTAGGTTTCTATTGTAGAACATCATGGCGGGAGTTTGGTTAGTAACCATATGCGTTGCATTCCTATATGCAAATAAGAAGTTATCCACCTTGTGCTGAAGTTTTATGTCTTCATTACCCATGGCCTTGATGGCCTTCTTGAAGGTCTGGACAAACCTTTCAGCCAATCCATTGGTGGCGGGATGGTATGGGGCGGACGTGTAGTGCTTTACCCCATTGTTCTTTAAGAACTTTCTGAATTCTTCGGACATAAATTGCGGTCCATTATCAGAACATATCTGCTCCGGCAGCCCATTCCTGGCAAATATGGTCCTTAATACTGTGATGGTTTTTTCCGTGGTGGTGGAGGACATCTTTATTACCTCTGGCCACTTGGAGTGTGCATCAACTGCGATTAAGAACATTGAGTCCATAAATGGACCAGCAAAGTCGATGTGCACCCTTTGCCAGGGAGATGAGGGCCACTCCCATGGATGTAGAGGGGACTGTGGCGGAGCATTTTGGACCTTCTGGCATCCTAGGCAGCTCTTGGTCATGTCTTCGATGTCTCCATCGATACCTGGCCACCATACAAACGCCCTAGCTAGGTTCTTCATTTTCACTCCACCCAGATGCCCCTCGTGAAGCTCCTTTAGCACTTTATCCTGGAGTTTGGGTGGAATCACCACTCTGGATCCACACATCAAGGTTCCTCGGCACACTGACAGCTGTTCTCTTCTTTGCGAGAATGCTGGCAACAGTGGTTCGCCATGTGCTGGCCATCCCTTCAATGTTAAATCGTAGACCCGTGAGAGAGTAGGGTCATTTCTTGTCTCCCTTTCAATGGCAGAATTTGTCACCGGTAGACATTTCACTATGGTAGAGTGGAATATCTCTACTGGGTCTACTGTAGGTGCCTCTTCTATCGTTGGCAACGGTAGGCGTGATAAACCGTCAGCATTCCCATGCTGTTTTGACACTTTGTATTCAATGTTGTATTGGTGTGCCCCTAGAAAAAGGGACCACCGCTGTAGTCTTTGTGCCGTCATAATGGGGACACCTTTTTTAGGGTTGAATATGGAGATGAGGGGTTGATGGTCAGTCAGCAAGGTAAATTTTTGTCCGTGTAGGTAATGGTTGAATTTCTTCACTCCCCATACCAGGCTGAGTGCTTCCCTGTCTATCTGGGCATAGTTACGCTCAGCTGAGTTCAATGAGCGTGACGCAAAAGCTATCGGCCGTTCCGAGCCATCAGGGAATCTATGGGACAATACCGCTCCTATGCCGTAAGGGGATGCATCGCACGCCAGTCTGATTGGTAGTGATGGGTTGTAATGAGCCAAAATTTTCTCAGATGTGATTAAGTCTTTACATTTATGGAAGGCACGTTTACAGTCTTCGTTCCATTTCCAAATCACTCCTGTCTGTAGAAGATCATTAAGAGGGTGTAGAATAGTTGATAAGTTCGGTAAAAATTTATGATAGTAATTTATTAATCCCAGGAATGACCTTAATTGTGAAACATTTTCAGGTGCTGGGGCTTTTATAACTGCTTCAATTTTCTCAGGTGACTTATGCAGCCCTTCCTTATTAATTATGTGGCCACAATATGATATCTGATTTTGGAAAAATTCGCACTTGGGGCGATTTGCTCGTAGGCCCCGTTCTTTCAGCCTAGTGAGCACCTGCTCCAAATTGGCAAGGTGCTCGTTGTCGTTTTCTCCTGTTATAAGGATGTCGTCTAGGTAGCATTGAGTCCCCGGAATCCCTTGCAGGACTTGCTCCATAGCTCTTTGCCAGATAGCTGGAGCTGATGCTATTCCAAAAACCAGTCGATTGTACTGGTACAGGCCTTTGTGTGTGTTTATTGTGAGATACTTTTTAGAGGTCTCCTCAACCTCCATCTGTAGATATGCCTGTGCCAAGTCAATTTTTGTGAAACGTTTCCCTCCGGATAGTGAGGCGAAAATATCTTCTATCCTCGGAAGAGGATACTGTACCGTGTGAAGGACCGGGTTTACAGTCACCTTAAAGTCCCCACAGATGCGAATTTTTTTCTGTTCCTCAGTTATTTTTCAATGTTTTTTTCATGACTGGAACGATGGGTGTTGCCCATTCGCTCCAATCTATTTTGGATAATACGCCTGCCTTTTCCAAATTCTTCAGCTCTGCCTCGACTGCCGGACGTATTGCGTATGGCACCGGTCTTGCCTTAAAAATTTTTGGAATTCGGTTAGGTAATCAGCGTTACTTTCATTCTTGTGTTGATTTCTCTTGAAGAACTTGAATCGTTCCGCTATCAGCAGCGGTGTTGGGTTTAAATGCTCCTGCAGGGTATCAACAATTTCTTTAAAAGTCTTGTCCTTTGGTTTGGCTGGAGTGATTAAATTTCGTAACAGCCCATATGTCTTCGCGCCCATTAAGTTCAGAAGTACTGAAGCTTTTTTTTCATCTGTTATTCCATTTGCAGTGCAATAAACCTCTACTCTTTCCACATATGTGGTCCAATCTTCTATTTCGCCATCAAAAGCCTCAATATTACCAGATTTAGGCATTTCAGAAAAGATATGGCGCTTCCCGCGCTTTTTTTTTTTCTCTCTGTAGCAACGATATGGCGCTTCCCGCGCTTTCCCGCCGCTGCTACCGATAACAACGCTGTTTATTCACTGTTGGAGACTCGTTCCCGACGGAGGTCTAAACGCTGACCTGCTTGCCGCGCCGGCCGTCTCTTGAGTGCACCCTCCCAGTCCGTTATTGCTTGCCTCCGATTTCGCTGCCTGTCTCAGCTGTAGAGCCCGCCGCTGGAGCTCCAGCCTGACGCCCAGGAAGGATTAGCGCAGTACCTGTCACCAGCTTGGCCAGCTGGTGAAACCACAGTTTCTCTTACTTCCTTGAGTCTTCTGGACGCTGGAGGAATCGATGTCCTTGAGGTGCTGCCGAATTGCAGGTAAGTCCGTTTCCACTTCGTCGCCACTGTAGTGTCCGTGTGTAGATAAAGACACTGAAGACAGGAGTTGGTTCATAGGTATTTACTAAGCAAGTCTGGGGGGGGGGGGGGGGGGGGGGGTTTCTAAAGGATATACACAATACACAGGCTTATATAGCCCAAGTGGCAATTACCGGCATTACGCACACCTGGGGCTCTTAAAGGCACATACACCATAATTGCTCTTAAAGGCACATACACCACAGGGAAGCTGGATAAACACATGAGGGAGAAAGGAATAGAAAGATACACTGATAGGATGAGATGAAGAGGGGTGGGAGGAGGCTCGTGTGGAGCATGAACACCGGCACGGACCAGTTGGGCCGAATGGCCTGTTTCCGTGCTGTAAATTCTACGTAAGATTTGAGAGTTTGAGGGAATGGAGAGACTCAGGCACTTGAAAGGTGACGTGAGGGTGTGATTGTCGATGGTTGTACATTCCAACCAATTCAAGTCAACGTGCAGTTGGTTTCCATCCAATCTCGGGGTAATGGGGTCCAAAGGACAAGACAAGCCAACATGCAAACAAGCTTTTATTAGTGAACTCCCTGTGGCTCTGACAATCTAAAGTCCTGTTTGCACGAGATACCGGATTTGACTGAAACTCGTTTAGTGTGAGAGGGCCGGAGGACACACTGCCTTTGTTTGGAGACAGAGGAATATTACTCGTGATCAGCTCCGACAGATACGGCCAGATCTCGTTGAATGGTGAAGCGAGCCCTTTATCAGATCCTGCTCATGTGTGCTCTTTCGACAAGCACTCACCATGCAACAACTGCTCGAAGGGAATGATTCACACAACAACCACCACTGTGTGGATTAGTGAAGGGTAGAGCTACTGGTGATGGTGGTCCCATTGACAGGGGTGTCACCACAAAGTGGTGCGACCGCCTCCAGAGTCAGTTCTTGGCAATGACACCAGACACAACAACAACAACTTGCATTTATACAGCGCCTTTAATGTAGTAGAAGATCCCAAGGGCGCTTCACAGGAGCGGAAATCAAACAAATATTGGCACTGAGCCAAAGAGGAAACATTAGGAAGAGTGACTAAAAGCTGGGTCAAAGACGTAGGTCTTAAGGAGTATCTTCTAGAAGGAGAAAGATGCCGAGAGGTTTAAAGAGGGAATTCCAGAGCTTAGGGCCGAGGCAGCTGAAGGCACGGCCGCCAATGGTGGGGGGCGACTAAAATCGGGGATGGACAAATAGCCAGAGTTGGAGGAGCGCAGCGATCTCGGAGGGTTGTAGGGCTGGAGGAGGTTACAGAGATAGGGAGGAGCGGACGAGGCCGTGGAGGGATTTGAAAATAAGGATGAGGATTTTAAAATCGAGGCGTTGCTGGACCAGGAGCCAGTGTAGGTCAGCGAGCACAGGGGGTTATGGGTGAACGGGACTGGGTGTGAGTTAGGACACGGGGCAGTGAGCACAGGGGGTGATGGGTGAATGGGACTGGGTGCGAGTTAGGGCACGGGGCAGTGAGCACAGGGGGTGATGGGTGAACGGGACTGGGTGTGAGTTAGGACACGGGGCAGTGAGCACAGGGGTGATGGGTGAACGGGACTGGGTGTGAGTTAGGACACGGGGCAGTGAGCACAGGTGGTGATGGGTGAACGGGACTGGGTGTGAGTTAGGACACGGGGCAGTGAGCACAGGGGGTGATGGGTGAACGGGACTGGGTGTGAGTTAGGACACGGGGCAGTGAGCACAGGGGGTGATGGGTGAACGGGACTGGGTGTGAGTTAGGACACGGGGCAGTGAGCACAGTGGGTGATGGGTGAACGGGACTGGGTGTGAGTTAGGACACGGGGCAGTGAGCACAGGGGTGATGGGTGAACGGGACTGGGTGTGAGTTAGGACACAGGGCAGTGAGCACAGGGGGTGATGGGTGAACGGGACTGGGTGTGAGTTAGGACACGGGACAGTGAGCACAGGGGGTGATGGGTGAACGGGACTGGGTGTGAGTTAGGACACGGGGCAGTGAGCACAGGGGGCGATGGGTGAACGGGACTGGGTGTGAGTTAGGACACGGGGCAGTGAGCACAGGGGGTGATGGGTGAACGGGACTGGGTGTGAGTTAGGACACGGGGCAGTGAGCACAGGGGGTGATGGGTGAATGGGACTGGGTGTGAGTTAGGACACAGGGCAGTGAGCACAGGGTGTGATGGGTGAACGGGGCTGGGTGTGAGTTAGGACACGGGGCAGTGAGCACAGGGGGTGATGGGTGAACGGGACTTGGTGCGAGTTAGGACACGGGGCAGTGAGCACAGGGGGTGATGGGTGAATGGGACTGGGTGTGAGTTAGGACACGAGGCAGTGAGCACAGGGGGTGATGGGTGAACGGGACTGGGTGCGATTTAGGACACGGGGCAGTGAGCACAGGGGGTGATGGGTGAACGGGACTGGGTGTGAGTTAGGACACGAGGCAGTGAGCACAGGGGGTGATGGGTGAACGGGACTGGGTGTGAGTTAGGACACGGGGCAGTGAGCACAGGGCGTGATGGGTGAACGGGACTGGGTGTGAGTTAGGACACGGGGCAGCAGAGTTTTGGATGAGCTGAAGTTTATAGAGGATGGAAGATGGGAGGCCAGCCAGGAGTGCGTTAGAATAGTCGAGTCAGGAGGTAACTAAAGCATTAATGAGGGTTTCAGCAGCTGATGGGCTGAGGCGGGGCGGAGACGGGCGATATTACGGTGATGGAAGTAGGCAGTGTTGGTGATGAAAAGGAGATGGGGTTGGTGTTAGATCCGTGATTCTGAGAGTATGCTGTTTTTCAATAACCACACGGATGCTGTAACTTAACGATAAACAGGTATTTACTGGAGGAGGGTAGTCTCAAGACTGGGGGTACAGAGGCATGCGCAAGGCTTATATACAGGTGTGGTCACTGCCGGTACTACAATATACAGGAGCTGTAAAAGTAGTTCTGTCTTAAAGGCACATACACTACAGTCGGAAGCTCCGCTCACGGTCAAATAGGACGGCGATGTTGCAAACATTGCCACTTATTCAGTGGTATTGTAGTTTACTAATTCCAGAACTGAATTGTGGTTAGAAAACAAAAGAATAAAAATGATATTTTTGTTTATTTTTGTTCACAACATGCCTTGTTTTAGCTGGTCAGTTTCAAATGCTCTCGGCTTTGGCCCCCGTCCTGGTGTTGGATTCAATTTGCAACAGTACCCATCTGTCTTAATCATTTCGCTCATCAAGCACCTTTACTTTATATTTACATTGGGAGTCAGGTCTGGGTGATTCATTCATAAGAACATAAGAATTAGGAACAGGCGTCGGCCACACGGCCCCTCGAGCCTGCTCCGCCATTCAAAAAGATCATGGCTGACCTTCGACCTCAACTCCACTTCCCGCCTGATCCCCATATCCCGTGATTCCCCTAGAGCCCAAAAATCTATTGATCTCAGCCTTGAATATACTCAACGACTGAGCCTCCACAGCCCTCTGGGGCAGAGGATTCCCAAGATTCACAACCCTCTGAGTGAAGAAATTCCTCCTCATCTCAGTCTTAAATGTCCGATCCCCTTATCCTGAGACTGTGCCCCCTGGTTCTGGGCTCTCCAGCCAGGGGAAACATCCTCTTAGCATCTACCCTGTCAATCCCCCTTAAGAATATTATACCTTTCAATGAGATCACCTCTCATTTTTCTAAACTCTGACTCATGTTGTTTGGCTCTTTTGTTAATCAGGGACTTCTGGTTTTCCGTGTATTGAACATGCCCTGCCCTTACAGGAAGCAATACCACTTCCCAGCCGCCTGCCCACCTTCTCCCCCAGCCAGCAGGAATGTGGAGATAATGGCCCAGAAATTCGGGTCGGGGGCTTCCTGTAGGGGGTTTTTTCCTGCTCTCTTGCCCGTTCTGGCCTCCTGCCAGGCTTCGTGCAAGAATTACCCTTGAGTGGTTCGACCCACCCCCCCCTACGGTTCTAGACCTTGGACTTAGATGCAGAGAACAGTAGTGCAGAGAAGAGGACTCAATAGACCAGGCTGAATAGCACGAAATGGATGCTTTTATTTTTGAACAGTTTGAAGCATTACAAAATACATGTCATAGGCACAGATTAAAGTAACTACAATCATGCACAAATTTATGAACTTGACTCTATGGAAATGGGGAACACACGGCACATCGTAAAAGGGGAAACACATTACGATTTCCCTTAACTCCCTCCCCTATACCTAAACTAAGTTTCGACCTGGGGAACTTGGGATCATGCTCACCACTCTCGAAATTGCGAAAAGGGGTTCGCAGCCTTTTTGACACCGCTTCCCGTCGTCACGTGGATTGGAAGCTTCTGGCGCAGTCGATATTCTCTCCTCCCTCGAGGCGGTGGGGTAGACCCAGCCTCGATGAGCGCTCGTCAAGGTTGAGATCCACTAGGCCTGTCGTGGATTTTTGTTCGTGGAGTAGACCTAGATGCAGGTTATGCACATGGGAGAATCTTGTGGCATCGATCGCCGGTTCTCCAGAGGGTTTCTTCTCCGTCGGCCTGGGTCGTCGATGATCTCCCGACCCCAGTACCCGGGCCACCCTTGTCGTCTTCTCGTCGTGGCCGAGCCTTGTTTGGCTGAACACCGGCCACGTTGTCCTTTTTCCGAAACCGTCCGTCTTTAAAAAGACGAAAACGTTTTCATCGATCTGCCGAAGTGGAAGAGGCGCCGATCTGGGCACCGTCCGCCCTTCGTTCGTTCCTCGTAGAAGAAAGTTCTTGAAGAAATGGAAGCCTGAAGTCGCCCAACAAGAAGCCGTAGCAGTGAAGAAGTAACTTAGATGGACTTTCAATCCATAGTTATACTCTTTTGGGACAGTCTTATCTCCCGCCAAATCATAGTCCTGTCTTTGTATTAATTTTGGCGGGCAGAGATCTCTGCAGGGGCGCTTTGTCTTGTAACGGAGCTGGTGATAACTTGAACTGGCCTTCCTGGCCGATAATGTCTGTTAATGTCCTTTGCATTGTCACCGCGGCTCGGTTCGCATATTGATCGGTCCGGACATTTTCCTTGATGGCTGCTAAACGGTTTTTCCTTTGTACAATAAATGGGTATAAGTGTTTTTACATTGTCCGCCCATATCTTGATGGGCCCCATCCTGTACTTATAATCCATTGAATATGTATGCTGTTGCTCTGAGTTTCGGTTCCCAGATACTGGCTTTCGCGGGTTTACTGTCTTCAATCCACAAGCCTGTCTAGCTTGCAGTAACAGAAATAAACTGGTTCAGAAACTGATCACGGGGCCTGGCGGCCATTTTGTATGCCCTTTTATCAAAGGTTTTTCTGTGCAAGCTTACTTTGGTCAATAAACAGTCTTATTTTATCCAGTTTTCTTGCGTGATTTTTGCTGAAAATTTTCGAATCTTACAGGCCCCCCTGTGATACTGATAGCTTGCTTAAAGTATCAATCCTTGATGAGCAAATTTTCCCTGATTCCCCACATCCAAACATTCCTGGCACTTAACTATCTATGCCCCTCACGACACATGCAGTTCCCATTTCCGGAGAAAATGAAAATTACCTCATGCACATTTGGAATCATAGACAGCAAATCTTAAACTATAACACCTTCACCTGTCAGATGGGCAGGGGTTGATACCCTTTTGCGCCATCTGCATACACCTTTTATTAATCAAAACTTAATAACGACTAATAACATAACAATACTTAATTCCTTATAACCCAAACCAAACGCAAAAGAAAACACGGATGTTCAAAAGAGAAACAAAAACCAAAAAAAAATCTTAAAATGGATGGACTCTTAATCTTCTACTAGCAGCTTAAAGTGGGGTGTCTTCTTCCCCCATTCGCACATAGCGTTCTTTCCATTCGCCCGCGTTCTCGTGCCTCTGGAGGCGTTTGCCTCTCTTACAATGCACGAAGAGCAAAAATATCACAATTAAAACCTGACATCCTACTAGGATATGGGATGCTATTCTAATCCAGGCTGGGATTTCTATGTTGGTGAACAAGTCCCACCATGGTGGGATGGTTATGTCCAATATGTCTTTTCCTATCTCTAAAGTCTTCTGCTCCAGTGTGTAGAAATGTTTCTGCGAAATTATAACGGCTTTTAAAATCTTGGTGAGGTGTTCGGGAAGAGGGGGAATGACATAACCAAAATGCGCGACAAATCGTTGTAAGTCTGTGAAATTCTCTTTGATAGTGATGTGTACGGTGGAGGGCGCAGGAATGGGAACAATTCGTTGTTGTGCCACTTGAACCTCGGCCCTGGGTTTGAAACAGAAACTGCTATCACCGACCGAACACCACTCGTGTTGTCCATATCGGTACTGAGGCGCTGCAGTGGTGATGCAGTATGTCCCACCCCCGATATATGCTACCTGTGGGGGCACATGGTCCTCTGCCATTGCCTCCATGGTGCAATTCACCGGCTTCGCGCTAGCGGTTCTGAACCCGCACTGTGGTTTCAAAAAGGCATTCAAGTGCTGGGGACACAGGATGATGTGTGCTCCCCGGCTCCGACATCCCGAGAGGTCGGTGCCTGTCATCGTACGCTCCCATCTGATGACGTAAGGCGGGACCACTGCGTAACGAATGTGTGCGCCCCCCTGAATGACTCCAATGTTCTCCACTCTGTATACCGGGGCGGGCTTTGCTGCGGGACCCAACACCGGCATTCTTACTACTATTCCCATAATAGTGTGATTCGAACGTCCGCAGTCCACTGGAACTGGGTATGCTTCTGCGGCTAGCCTGAGCTGGCACGGGCTTAATGCATTCTCAAAAGGGTGGAGCGCTTGCAAATGCTTGTTGCTGATCCAGGACGGGACCAAACCCTGTTTTAAATCCTCAAGATTACTGCGGCCCTCGCCCAATAACCACGCCCCGTACAGCACACAGGCCTCGTTTTGCACAGCTTGATCGAACGCATTCCGATCCTCCTTAATGAGTGCATTTACCGTTCTCGCGTGTTTCTCCAGCTCAGCAATTATGTCCTTAAAGTGTAGTGTCATGGCCTGGTCCTCATGCAACTCAGAACCCACTACCTTGTTTTCGTCTGTCAATATGTTCCTTAACTGGGCTTTTAAACCGTTGATCTGTGTCTGCAGCTCCACGTTATCTAGAGCGTTGACAACAGATGTCCCGGTATTAAAAGCAGTGAATATGTCATTTACAGTACCCCTTCTTTGCCTCCCGACTCGATCCAAAACTTCTGGCGGTGTGGTGTATAATTTGTCTCTGTCGATGTCGGCAAAGTCAAATTCGTAAAATTGTCTAAACATACGGGTTAACAGAACCTGGTATAATTGTTCCGTTTCTTTGGGACGCCACTCCGGCAATCTTACCTCAGTGAGATTTAAAATCACTGAGGCCACCGTGTAGTGTACCCCTTGGTACAGCACCTGACCGGTGGGTACCAATACTAAACCGTTCCCGGGTCCCTTGGTGGTGGTTGGGCACCCTCCTTTCTGGGCGAGTGCTACCGGAAGCGTGGGCAGGGGCTTGCGTGGGCGGGTGATGAGTTCAGTGGCGTTCACCGGAATAGGGGAGTATGGGGCTCCGCACGCTCGAGTGCTAACATCCCATCTCATCCCCTTCCCTTCATCCTGCCACTGCCTCTGGAAGAAGATGGACACGCCCTTGGAGCAGACGTGTCTCGAACCCCACATACAGACATATATTCCCTCATCTGGTTCCCACCATTTGTCCCAACACACACGTAATTGTCCGTGAGTTCCCGTAATAGTCCGATGGGTATTATTACCCAGTCGCTCCCACTCGACCGTAGAGTTTCTCATGTCCTTTCCCAGCTTTCGTAGACACCACCATCGCCTTGGTGGTACGTTCCCATTGCACACCAGACAAATCCTCTTTCCCACGGTAACGCTGACTCTGGGCGCTAGGATCCTCACTCGAGGGCACGTTAATGAAGTCTCTTGGTAGGCAAAACCGAAATTGCTGGAATATTCCGTAGAATTCGTTCCCAGCCAACCTGGCCATCTCCCTTGGTGGAAGTAGGTGGCGGTTTCCTCTACCTCTCGCTCCCCCGTCCCATCCGTTGCGATGGGGGCCGTGTCCCCGGAGCACCCGAAAATGATGACGTCCTTGGTGTGGCCTCGGTAGGCCCACCCGCACCCGATCGCCATGAACGCGACGACAATCCTTTCCATCGTATCCCAGGTTTCTGTAACCAACAAAATGATGTAGCCGGGCTCCCGATAGGTGCTGGCCTAAATTAATTGGACGCGCGGGTTCCTGGACCCCGCTCCCTAACAAACACACATACCGGGCAGACCTCAAAATTGTACTCTTAACACCATATACTTTACATTCCTTAAACTATGACCATAATTACCTAACTTAACTTATGTACAGCGCCTCCCTCCGTGGGGCGGCTTTCCGAATCCCTGTGAGGTCTGTCGTGTGCCACACCCTGCGGTGGGGCTGCATTGATCTTTGGCTTTGATCCCCCGCAGCCTGTCGCTGCTGAACGGGGATCATGTCTTCCTGGGGCTGCTTTAAACCGTGGTTGGGAAGGATGGGGAGAATCTGGCCAAAATTTTCTGGGCTGGGGCGCTCGAGCCGACCTACGAGGGGCTGCTTTGGGTTGGGCTCCCGGGGCCGATGGACCGGGGGTTGTGACTGTTACCGTTACAGCCTGTGGTTCCTCCACAGCTGCCGGCTCCAGCTCCCCTCCCTCAGGCTCCGCCCCCCCGGGGTCGGGATCTGTGGCTTCTGACTCCACCTCACCTGTCCCTACAGGTAACGAGTCTCCGCCCCCACTCCCTACCTCCCCCAAGCTTGAGTCGAGGGCGGGACTGCCGTCCTCTGACTCTTCCTCCTCCGTGATTGGGTCTAAAGCGAGGTTGAGCTGTTCGGGCTCTCCCCTGCCTAAATCCCATTCAAAAGATGAGACCTCCCACTCCAATGGGGTGGCCTCTCCCTTCACGCAGGCTACTGCTCCAGCCTGTGTGGTCTGTGACTCTGTTACAGGCTGAGGATCTTTGTTCTCAGACCTGGTCCCCTTTGGTGGCCCTTGTGTACCCGGTTTAAACAGTTTACACTGGTTGATGTGAAACCATTTGGTACGTCGGGGCGTCTTCACTGCATAAACCATGGGGCTGGCCTTGTCTACAATGCTGTATGGCCCCATGTACAGTGGTTCAAAACTCCCTACCCTGGCGTAGTTTCGGACCATGACCTGGTCTCCGACTACCCACTCTTGTTGTTTCCGAGGTTCCAACAACAGTTTATTTCCCTGGTGCTGTCTTCCCATGTTCCCAGCCGCCTGTCCATAAATCTGTCTCAGGCGCTCCAAGAGGGTTTGGGCGAATTTGTCCCGTTTCACCTCTCGGAGCTGGCCCTCAGTGAGCACCGGGGCTAGCACATGGGTGGGTGTTCGCATGATCCTTCCAGTCATTAACTCGTGCGGGGAATACCCTGTGCTTTTGGACTGGCTGGCTCGGATCCCCATGAGGACTAAAGGCAGGACCTCCGCCCATTTCTGGGGCGAGCCCACTGTCTCTTTCCTCAGCTTTTCCTTGAGGGTCCGATTCATACGCTCAACAATCCCGGATGACTGGGGATTGTATGCTACGTGCCACTTTCCCTCAATGCCCAAGAGCATGAGGGCGTTCTGCATTACTTGACCGGTGAACTGACTCCCTTGGTCGGACTCTACAAAACGGGGGAGTCCCCAACGTGAGAACACTTCCCGAATCAAGATCTTAGCAGTACCCAGTGCCGTAGCTGTTCTGCACGGGAAGGCTTCTACCCATTTGGTGAACACATCTACCAGGACAAGGCAGTACTTATAGCCTCCCTGGGCGGCGGGCAGGGGCCCTATGTAGTCGACCTGAATCGACTGCCATGGTCCCTCTACCCTCCTGATGTGCCCCATGGGCACCTTCCTTTTGTGGGGGTCTGGGTTGTTAGCAGCACACACAAGACAGCTTGCGCAGAACTCGCGGACATCGTCCCGAAGTCCCGGCTACCATCCCGCCTGCTCCACCCGTTGCCAGGTGACCTCAGGTCCGGGGTGTCCCGCTCCTGGACCCTCGTGGGCCAATTGCAGGAATTCCCTTCGGTGCTGCTGCGGCACAACCCACTGCTCCTCTCGGAACAGCATACCTTCTTTGACTGTGAGGGCTGCCGTACTGTACGGACCTTCTACCTGTTTGCCCTCTGTGATGGCTTTTAGGACTGCTTTTAGGGCGGGATCCAGGGTTTGGACGGTCTTTAGGTCTGGGGGCGGTGTCACCCCTGTGTTCCCGGGAATTCCCTCCCTGCCTTGGATCGCCGCC
Organism: Somniosus microcephalus; assembly: GCF_052327205.1. Lineage (NCBI taxonomy): Eukaryota > Metazoa > Chordata > Chondrichthyes > Squaliformes > Somniosidae > Somniosus > Somniosus microcephalus. The sequence goes on along the minus strand of NC_140994.1, from coordinate 265,557,516 downwards.
ACGGGTCCGGGTTCGTATGGGTCCCAGAGAATGCCGTTGCGGGCACCCTCCCTGGCTAGCGCATCCGCCTGCTGGTTGCCCTGACTGCGGGGTTCTGTAGTGGAGTGAGCCTTCACCTTATGGATGAACACCTCTCCTTTCTCCCCCACAGCTGCTAGGATCTTCTCCAGCAAGGGCTTAACTGTTAAAGGCCGCCCATCCGCGGAGGTGTACCCGCGTCGGGACCAGATGGCGAGGTACTCTGTACACGAATTGCATGTGAACATGCTGTCTGAGCAAATCGTGTATGGGGTTGGGAAAATCTCGGGGTGGGTAACCACGTACGCCACCGCGGACAGTTCAGCCTGCTGCGCGCTCATAGTGCTGGGGAGCTTAATTGCCAGGGCAATGTTTGCCGCAGGGTCATAAACTCCACACCCTGTGAGTCGCTTGCCGTCAGCTACAGTGCTAGAACCGTCTACGTAGATCTTGCGGCCTGTGGGATGTATCCCGGCCCGTAAACCTATGTTAACTTCCCATACCCCTTCTACGGAACATTGATGGGCTGTCCCGGGATATGCCATATTGGCTGCGAGCCTTGGCGCGCAGAGGCCTTTAACTTTGAGATCCATCTGGGAAAGGAGGAGGGTCCAGCGCGCAATCCGAGCGCTGCTTACGGTCCCATCCTTAATCCTCCCGTCCAGAAGCATCTTCGTGGGGGTGTGATGGGTGAGGAGCGTAATGGGAGAGGTCCCTGTGAAGATCACTGATCTGTTCACAGCCCAATGCGTGGCCAGGAGATGCCGTTCGCAATTGGAGAAACTCCTCTCCACATCCGTGAGCACCCTGGAGGAATAAACTACTGGTCTTAGCTTGCCGTGCCGCTCTTGGAGCAGCACTGCGCTCAGGCTGTCCCCACTAGCGGCTACCTCCAGAAAGAACTCCTCTCCCCCATCTATGGCCCCTAGGGCTGGCGCGGTCTGCAGATCTCTTTTCAACTTCTCGAATGCTGCCTGGCACCCCTCGTCCCAAGACCACTCGACTCCCTTGTGTAAGAGTCGAAGTAGCGGGGCCGCTGTGGCAGCATAGTCCTCGATGAAATCTCTGCAGTACCCGGTCAATCCCAAAAAGGACCTTACACCCGTTACTGTGTTGGGAATCGGCAGATCTTGTATAGATTCCCGTCTGGCCTTATCTATGGCTCTTTCCCCAGCGCGGATGGCCAGACCCAGGAATTTAACTTCCTGCTGGCCGATCTGGGCTTTCTTTGGGTTTACTTTGAAACCCTTCCTTTCTAACAGTTCCAACAATTCGGCTAACAGTGGGCCGTGCTGCTCCCTTGTATCTGTGAACAGGAGTAAGTCGTCCACATACTGCACTATCTGGTTGGGCTGGCTGAACTCTTTCAAACTCCCCGCCATGCACTGATGGAAAATGCTGGGGCTGTTGTGAAAACCCTGTGGTAAGCAGTTCCAAGTGTACTGTTGCCCTTTGAAAGTAAAGGCAAACTTGTACTGGTCCTCCCGCCGCAGCGGAATGGACCAAAAACCGTTCGAGATGTCCAGCACCGTGAATGTGGTCGCCGATGCTGGAATACTCCCAATTAAGTCTGCAACTGCTGCTACCGTGGGCGCGCAGGCTGGAATATTACTATTGAGGACTCTGTAGTCCACCGTGGCTCTCCACGAATTGTCCGGTTTCTTTACCGGCCATAATGGGGAGTTCACGTGGGTGGCTATCGTCCTCAACACGCCCTGCTGTACCAATGAAGATATTGCTGTCTCCATGTCGGGTTCTGCCTCCTTGGGGAAATTATACTGCTTTTGGGGTCGGATCATGGGGTCCTCGTCTACGCTGACTTCGAACCCAGTGACTCTCCCGCAGTCGTGCTTGTGGGTGGCGAACGCGGTCAGATTTTCTGACACACGCGCCTGCAAGTCCGTTGGGACGTTTGTTACCATGAGCTCGAGATCGTAACCTCCTGACGGCTTCATAGTGCACAGGGCCCCCTTTTCTTCCTTCCCCGGGATTACGACTACCTTACCTAAACCGCCCTCGGCTCCCCAGAGACAGTGATTTCTCAGGTCCACGAGGATCCCGTGTTCCACCAAGAAATCAGCCCCAAGGATGCCTTTTCCCCCCCCTCATTCCACTTCAATAGGATGCACGTCCGTGTGGTGTGGAGCGCTCCCAACTGAATGGAGAGCGGGAGGGAGTACGCGCCAGCCTGTTCTCTACCTGTGAAACCCGCTACTAAATATGGAGCCTGGGCGGACAGAGGTGAGGCAAAAGGTTTGTCCATGTGGATCACGGTACACGAAGCTCCCGTATCCAACAGGTAACTACCCCTTTGTTTCTCCACCTCCATCTCCACCACAGGTCTTCTCCAAGCGTCATAGCGGAGCGGACACAAGTAGACGGGCTGCGCGGGCATCAGTCATTTAGGTGTTTCGGCTGGGGTCTCGGGGTCGATAGGGCTGTTAGCAACCGCTACCTTCCCCTGCCAGGTCATCAGAGACCGCATAGTCTCCAAGACTGACTCGATCGCAGCGGGGTCCACAACCGCACCACCCCCTTTATTCGGGGCAGAGGCTACGGTTGGGTTCTGGACTGGTGTTGGGGCAGCGGCCTGCACTTGTGGTTGTGCTGGTGTTGGGTAAACTCTCGGGCCGTTGGCGACTCGGGCTTGGGCTTGATCTTGGGCTGCGGCGAACGCTCTCTCCCTCTTATCCTTCCAAGGATTCCTACAGTCCTTGCGCCAATGACCCTCCTTCCCACACCCGTAACAACTGCTATTGGCTTGGGGATGGCGATTTCCCTCCTGACGCCATTCCTTTTTAGCAGAGGCTGCGGGTCTCACCTCATGCACCTTTCCTTTCACAACAGGCGTTTTCTTGCCCTTGTTGTTTCTATAACTGATCGTGAGCTGATCTAGTACTACTTCCTCCGTGGAGCGGGCGTTAGTGGGGTCAAACCATGCTTTGGCCTGTTCCTTCACTACTGGCAGGCAACCTGCTACCAGGCACCGAAGCCAGTGAGCCCTTTGTTCGCCATCCAGCCCAGCCCGGGCCGGCCCGCCCGGGCAGCTGCGCCGATACACTGGCCACAACCTGTCGGCGAAAACCCGTGGGGGTTCTCCCTCTAGCTGCACTGTCTTTTCTAAACGGAGGAACGGAGTTCCGTCCCCCTCTCCCATGATCTCCAGAATCTCATCCCGTAGCAACTCATAGTCCCTGTGCCCTCTCTTGCTCTTGTCAGGGAGACACTGGAGGAGCGAACTGTCCAGGGAGAACAGCAGCATTTTAGACTGTTCAACCCCGTCGCAGTCATTGACTGCTGCGGTCTGTTCCACGTCCCTGAAATGCACGGAGGGATCTCCTGACTCGGAGAGTTTTGGGATGTGACTTATCATCTCTCTTAGCTGTCGTGCGCTATGAGGCATTATGATCTGACTCTCAAGGGGTCCGTCATCGCCATTTTCTTCATTTGGACCGAGCCTCCGGTGTCTCGTTGGACACAGCGGCGCCGGCCCCGACTCTACTGTCTGGGGTTGCTCTACCTCAGGGCTCTCTTCCTCTACCATCTCCGTCTCCTGTCCCGGAGTCCAAGACTCCTCATAGGCAGGAGGCGCAGAGGGTTCGGGGGTTGGTACCCCAACTGCCTCTTGTGGAATCGGTCTTTTGGATTCCTTGGCTAGCAACAGCTGACTCGCTGGTGGACTTATGAGACACACCAACCCGTTTGCCTTCGCTAGGGCCTTTCTCAGGTCCTCTAGCTCCCGGCGGCAAGCGCTGTGGTCGGTGTTCTCAGATCTATCCTCCATGGCCATCTTATATGCTGCCCTGGCTCCCAGGAGCTTTTCCTCTTGGGCATCTACTTGTTTGGCTAGACGGAAACACCTCTCTCTCATTCTACCTTCACTGGCCTTGGCCTCAACGACCTGACATTTTAAATATTCTACCCGGGTTTCGTGGCAGCGAATTACAGAGCGGCGTTCCTGATTCAGCGCGTCAAGCGATTCAATCAGTTTTTGACCTCCCGCAACCTTTTCCTCTACGTCTTTAAGCAAGCCGTTGATCTGGACTGTCTGTGCTGCAACTACCTGGTCCAAAAGCTGGACTTGCTTCTTGTAGCACATCAGCCAGACCGCCTTTTCTACAGATTTCTTATGCTCTCTACCCGCTGTCCACTTGATGGCTGCGTCTAGCGGGCGCCTATCCCTTAGTAGATCAGATATCCATTGTTTTGTGAGGTTGACTTTTCCGAAAACATAATCTGCTATTCTTTCATCCATCACATTTCGTTTATTCAGATCTTGATCTAACACACTACTTTCCTGCTGCCAAGGTCCTGCCGCGGTCACCATTTCTGTAGGGGTTTTTTTCCTGCTCTCTTGCCCGTTCTGGCCCCCTGCCAGGCTTCGTGCAAGAATTACCCTTGAGTGGTTCGACCCACCCCCCCTACGGTTCTAGACCTTGGACTTAGATGCAGAGAACAGTAGTGCAGAGAAGAGGACTCAATAGACCAGGCTGAATAGCACAAAATGGATGCTTTTATTTTTGAACAGTTTGAAGCATTACAAAATACATGTCATAGGCACAGATTAAAGTAACTACAATCATGCACAAATTTATGAACTTGACTCTATGGAAATGGGGAACACACGGCACATCGTAAAAGGGGAAACACATTACGATTTCCCTTAACTCCCTCCCCTATACCTAAACTAAGTTTCGACCTGGGGAACTTGGGATCATGCTCACCACTCTCGAAATTGCGAAAAGGGGTTCGCAGCCTTTTTGACACCGCTTCCCGTCGTCACGTGGATTGGAAGCTTCTGGCGCAGTCGATATTCTCTCCTCCCTCGAGGCGGTGGGGTAGACCCAGCCTCGATGAGCGCTCGTCAAGGTTGAGATCCACTAGGCCTGTCGTGGATTTTTGTTCGTGGAGTAGACCTAGATGCAGGTTATGCACATGGGAGAATCTTGTGGCATCGATCGCCGGTTCTCCAGAGGGTTTCTTCTCCGTCGGCCTGGGTCATCGATGATCTCCCGACCCCAGTACCCGGGCCACCCTTGTCGTCTTCTCGTCGTGGCCGAGCCTTGTTTGGCTGAACACCGGCCACGTTGTCCTTTTTCCGAAACCGTCCGTCTTTAAAAAGACGAAAACGTTTTCATCGATCTGCCGAAGTGGAAGAGGCGCCGATCCGGGCACCGTCCGCCCTTCGTTCGTTCCTCGTAGAAGAAAGTTCTTGAAGAAATGGAAGCCTGAAGTCGCCCAACAAGAAGCCGTAGCAGTGAAGAAGTAACTTAGATGGACTTTCAATCCATAGTTATACTCTTTTGGGACAGTCTTATCTCCCGCCAAATCATAGTCCTGTCTTTGTATTAATTTTGGCAGGCAGAGATCTCTGCAGGGGCGCTTTGTCTTGTAACGGAGCCGGTGATAACTTGAACTGGCCTTCCTGGCCGATAATGTCTGTTAATGTCCTTTGCATTGTCACCGCGGCTCGGTTCGCATATTGATCGGTCCGGACATTTTCCTTGATGGCTGCTAAACGGTTTTTCCTTTGTACAATAAATGGGTATAAGTGTTTTTACATTGTCCGCCCATATCTTGATGGGCCCCGTCCTGTACTTATAATCCATTGAATATGTATGCTGTTGCTCTGAGTTTCGGTTCCCAGATACTGGCTTTCGCGGGTTTACTGTCTTCAATCCACAAGCCTGTCTAGCTTGCAGTAACAGAAATAAACTGGTTCAGAAACTGATCACGGGGCCTGGCGGCCATTTTGTATGCCCTTTTATCAAAGGTTTTTCTGTGCAAGCTTACTTTGGTCAATAAACAGTCTTATTTTATCCAGTTTTCTTGCGTGATTTTTGCTGAAAATTTTCGAATCTTACATTCCCGTGGATGCAAGCCCCCGACCTGCACTTACCTAGCGCGCCGGCCGCTGAGCTGTGGGCCCCGCGTGGGATTCCGATCCTGGGCCTCCTCCAACTGCCGGCGCGCAGTGCTTGCGTATCCCAGGGGCGCAGTTAGTTAGCTGCGTCCCCTGGGATCACGTGGGCCATGGAGAGCCAATGGTAGCAGGGAATGCTTCATTCATAAGTTTGACAGGAAGAGCTGTCAAACCTATAAATACTGTAAGCCCCAAAACATCACTAAAACCTCAAATAAATTAAAAAAAAACATCACATTGTTAAAATAAACTATAAATTACATGAAATAACGATTTTAAACAATAATTTAAATTTTTGAAAAAATTAATTACATTTTCTAACGGGGCTAAAAATAAACTTACCTTTCTTTAAAGTATTTAAAAATAATAAACCTGTGGAAAAAATGTTTTAATTTTAATTAATTCACCACTTACCTTGTTACAAGCAGGCCTTGCGCCTGCTTTTTACATGTCTAACTTCTGGAGACCTCCCCTCCCGGAGAAACCTGGAAAAAAAACGTAAGTTCGATGCGCACGCGCTGCCCCTCCGGCGCACGCGTTCGACTTCTGAACCCCTTCTTTCAGGGGAACGGAAGTGCCGGTTTCCCGCGCATGCGCAGTGCATGCACAAAACCAACACTTTCGTTGGGCCTACGCATGAGTACCCTGTGCGTACTCACCCGTGGGGGCCTGAATTCCTCGGAGCCCACATCATGGAAGACCTCTCCTGGTCCCTCAATACCTCTTCTCTGGTGAAGAAGGCCCAGCAGCGCCTATATTTCCTAAGGAGGCTGAAGGGATGTAACCTGTCACCCCTGATCCTCTCTAACTTTTACCACTGCACAATAGAGAGCATCCTGACAAACTGCATCACAGTGTGGTATGGCAGCTGTAGCTACTATGACCGGAAAGCCCTGCAGTGAGTAGTCAAAACTGCCCAACGCATTACCGGCACCCGGCTACCGACCATAGAGCACATATACCAGAAACGCTGTCTATGGAGGTCACGGACCATCATCAAAGACCCTTGTGATGAAATATTCCATTCATCACTGCCTGTGACTGTGGTCGGTTTCAGTGTCATTTCCCTTCCCCCAGTCCTCATTGTATTGTTTATTGGAATGTGCTGGAATGTGCTGTGTGTGTAGGGCTCCGCCCATACCTGGCCCCTTTTGTAAGCTAGCTCAGTCTGGCCTCAGTCTCCAGAAGGAAGATACCTCTCTCTCTTACGTGTTACTTTCTAAGTTAATAAAAGCCTTGTTTTGTTTCGCTAACATCGAGTCTCGGAATTATTGGGGCACATCAATTTTATTAACTTATTTTTCAACACTATGGATCAACTCCTGAAACCCGAACGTTTGGATTTGGATCAACATGCTCCGGACGCATCAGCACGCTTCGGACACTGGTTTGAGTGTATGGAATTCTTCCTGGACAATTCCGCAGCCGTCAAAGACGCTACGGACGCTGCGAGGATGAGACTCGGAATTCTGCGGAATTGGGTAAGCCACCGGGTTTACCCCCTCATCCAAGACGCCGATACGTACCTGGCCGCCTGCGACATCTTAAAGGCGCATTACCAGCAGCCTACGAATGAGGTGTATGCTAGGCATCTGCTCGCTACTCGCGCACAGCGACCTGGGGAATCGGTGGAGGAGTTCCTAAGCACCCTGAAAATGCTTGGCAAAGACTGCAAGTGCCGAGATGTAAAAGCCGCAGTGTACACTGACGAGCTTGTTCGCGATGCCTTTATCACAGGCCTCAGCTCCACTTACATCCGGCAAAGACTGCTGGAAAAAACGGGGTTGGACCTGAAACAGGCTGCGGACACCGCGCAATCCCTGGATGTGGCCCAGAGAAACTCGGACGCCTACTCTTCAGCCCGCGCCGTCCACGCCACCACGTGTGCACCGAGGGCGCCGCCATCTTGGAAGGCATCTTCCCCACCCGGCAGCCCGACACCGGCGGGGCCCCGCTCTCCCCCCAGAAGCCCTACGACAGCAGCGACGCGTCAGGGACCCAACTGCTACTTCTGCGGGCAGCCAAAACACACCAGAAACTTGTGCCCGGCGAAAGGCACCACCTGCTTTAAGTGCGGTAAGAGGGGGCACTTCGGGAAGGTGTGCAGAGGGAACCCCGCCGGAAAACCAACTGCCGGAAAACCCGCCACCGCCGCATGTGCGCCGTGGGAGCGGCCATCTTGGACGCCATCTTGCCCGACCTTGTGGGGTCCGCCATCTTATGAGCAGACAGCGTGGACGCCATCTTATATCGATCAGGGCCCTACAGTGGCATCGGTCACAGTGGACCAGACCAGGCCACACCCGCTATCCAAATCAATGGTGGACATCGAGGTAAACGGGTGCCGGGTTAAATGTTTAATTGACAGTGGAAGCACGGAGAGTTTTATCCACCCTGAACTGGCACAGCAACTCTCCCTAAAGGTGGTCCCTGCTCAGGGTACCATCTCTATGGCTGATAAAACCCAGACATCGACCATTCTGGGTTGCTGCACGGTACAATTGGGCGTTAACGGAACTGTATACGATAATTTTAAAGTATTAATCATGAAGAACCTATGTGCGAGCGTGATCTTGGGCCTGGATTTCCAGTGCAACCACCAAAGCATCACGCTCAAGTACGGTGGGTCCCAGCCGCCCCTCACAGTGTGCGGTCTGGCTACCCTGAAGGTAAAGCCGCCTTCGCTATTCGCGAACCTTACCCCTAACTGCCGGCCAATAGCGACCAAAAGCAGGAGGTACAGCTGGGAGGACAGGCGGTTTATCGCGACCGAGGTAGACAGGCTCCTGAAAGAGCGCATTATTGAACGCAGCAACAGCCCGTGGCGCGCCCAAGTGGTAGTGGTAAGGGGTAGCGAGAAGAAATGGATGGTGATCGACTATAGTCAAACGATCAACAGGTACACCCAACTAGACGCCTACCCGCTACCCCGCATATCAGAAATGGTGAACCAAATCGCCCAATACCGGGTGTTCTCCACCATCGACCTCAAGTCAGCGTACTACCAGCTCCCTATCAGACCAGAGGACCGCCCGTACACCGCCTTTGAGGCGAACGGACGCCTCTACCAATTCCTCAGAGTCCCCTTTGGGGTGACGAATGGGGTCTCGGTTTTTCAGAGGGAGATGGACCGCATGGTCGATGACCACCACTTGCAGGCAACCTTCCCCCACCTCGACAACGTCACCATCTGCGGCCACAATCAGCAGGATCACGACTCGAACCTCGAGAGGTTCCTGGAAACCGCACAAAAACTCAACCTCACCTACAATGAGGACAAGTGCGTTTTCAACACCACGCGCCTCTGCATACTAGGCAGCGTGGTGGAGAATGGGGAAATCGGACCAGACCCCGACCGATTGCGCCCCCTACGGGAGCTGCCCCTGCCCAACACTCCCAAAGCCCTGAAAAGGTGCCTGGGGTTATTTTCTTATTATTCCCAATGGGTCCCCCACTACTCCGACAAAGCCCGCCCCCTCTTGAAAGCATCCTCTTTTCCGCTCTCTGCTGAGGCCCACGCCGCCTTCAAAAGCATTAAGCAGGATATTGAGCGGGCCACGCTACAGGCAGTGGACGAGAACACTCCATTTCAAGTGGAAAGTGATGCGTCTGACTTCGCCTTGGCGGCCACCCTCAACCAGGCGGGGCGGCCCGTAGCTTTCTTCTCGAGGACCCTCCAAGGGCCCGAGATCAGACACTCCTCCGTGGAAAAGGAGGCCCAAGCCATCGTGGAGGCAGTGCGCCACTGGCGCCACTACCTAGCCGGCAAACACTTCACCCTACTTACCGACCAGCGGTCGGTAGCGTTTATGTTCAATAATAAACAGAAGGGGAAGATTAAAAATGATAAGATTCTTAGGTGGCGGATCGAGCTCTCCACCTTCGAGTACGACATCATTTACCGGCCAGGGGCCCTTAACGAATCCCCTGACGCCCTCTCACGAGGGATGTGTGCCAGCGCCACCGGGGATCGGCTACAGACCCTCCACAACGACCTCTGCCACCCAGGGGTCACGCGGCTGTTCCACTTCATAAAGTCCCGTAACTTACCCTACTCGATTGAGGAAGTTCGGTCTCTGACCAGGAACTGCCGCACTTGCGCTGAGTGCAAGCCTCAGTTCTACCGCCCAGATAGAGCCCACTTAATCAAAGCTACACAGCCCTTTGAGCGGCTCAGCTTAGATTTCAAGGGCCCCCTCCCGTCTGTCGACCGCAATGTTTACTTCCTGAACATTGTGGACGAATACTCCCGGTTCCCATTCGCCTTCCCCTGCCCAGACATGACCAGCGCCACGGTCATTAAATGCCTCAACAGCCTGTTCTGCCTGTTCGGTATGCCGAGCTACATCCATACGGATAGGGGGGCGTCCTTCATGAGTGAAGAGCTACGCCAGTACATGCTGTCCAAGGGGATCGCCACGAGCCGTACCACCAGCTACAACCCCCGGGGTAACGGCCAAGTGGAGCGAGAGAACGGGACAGTATGGAAAGCAGTCACTCTAGCTCTAAGGACCAAGGGCCTCCCTATCTCCCGCTGGCAGGAAGTCCTCTCGGATGTGCTCCATTCGATACGGTCGCTATTGTGTACGGCCACTAATGCCACGCCTCATGAACGAATGTTTGTCTTTCCCCGGAAATCCACCTCAGGCGTATCCATGCCGTCATGGCTCTCCACCCCAGGTCCGGTACTTGTGCGAAGGCGTGTGAGGGGCCACAAGACGGACCCTCTCGTGGAGCCAGTACACCTACTCCACGCCAACCCCCAATACGCATATGTCCGGCACGCCGACGGAAGGGAGGACACCGTGTCCATAAAAGACGTCGCCCCAGCCGGCATCGACAACAACCACGGCAATAGCAGCAACAACGGTCACAGCAACTCTTACCCACCCACTACTCTTTCATCACCCCCGGAAGAACATCGACCAACGGCACCCCCACCAACTACCCCTTCAACAACCCTGGCGGCACCCCCGGCAGAGACCCAGGAGACTACCGGGGACACCCAGCCGACACCCGCGGCACCACAACAGCCACGTCGGTCGCAGAGGACTATCAAACCCCCGAACAGACTAAATCTATAGAAGGGGTGAATGTGATGAAATATTCCATTCATCACTGCCTGTGACTGTGGTCGGTTTCAGTGTCATTTCCCTTCCCCCAGTCCTCATTGTATTGTTTATTGGAATGTGCTGGAATGTGCTGTGTGTGTAGGGCTCCGCCCATACCTGGCCCCTTTTGTAAGCTAGCTCAGTCTGGCCTCAGTCTCCAGAAGGAAGATACCTCTCTCTCTTACGTGTTACTTTCTAAGTTAATAAAAGCCTTGTTTTGTTTCGCTAACATCGAGTCTCGGAATTATTGAGGCACATCAACCCTACCCACCCCAGCCACAGTCTGTTCGCCCTCCTGCCATCTGGGAGACGCTACAGATGCATTCGCACCCGTACGACCAGATTTAGGAACAGCTTCTTTCCCAGGGCTGTCATCCTACTGAACTTCACAAATAAACTCTAAAGCCTGCACATCTGCCAATGTACTTTATTATGGTTATGTTTATGTTAATGTATTACAAGCCAAATATATGTGGAATGTTTAAATGTCTTAATCTAAATGTACACTCTCGGGAGCCGCAAGCCTACATTTCGTTGTACTGCAGTTGTGCACTAACAATGACAATAAAAGTTGATTTGATTTGATTTGATACCAACTCCGCCATCAGCCAGTGGCTCAGTGGGTTTCTCACTCTCCTCCTGAGGCAGAAGCTCGTGGGTTCAAGTCTCAATGTCAGAGACTTGAGCACCAATTCCAGGCTGACACACTCTCAGCACTCTGGGTGTTGACTCTGGTTGGGTGAATCCCTGGAGATTTCATTCCCCCCCCCGCCCTCCCGCCACATTGGTTGTCCAACATGTCCGTTCTCATAAAGCCACACCTTCCCATGCCGATTTGACCTCTTGACTGGACAATTCTTGGCCGTCGGTCAAACAGCATTTTTATAACTAAGAATTGTTTTTTTTAAATGCCATTGTGATTTTTTTCCGGGGTTGTGCCGGATATTAATCTTCAATTCCTGAAGACTCTAGGATATTCGCGGAAGTGCTGCAAACCAACGTTCCCTCCAATTCTTTTTTTTCTGCGCGGTCCCTTTAATTGGGCGGCCCGTTCAAATTTCGGCACGCGCGCGGTTTCTTCCGTTTAAAAGCCTGCGCGGGACCTCCGGACGGCCACGCAGCTCAGCGGGAACGTGGTTGGCAAACTGACTCAGCGCTGCGTTGGAGCGTCAGCCTAGACTTTGTGCTGAGGTCTCTGGAGTGGGACTTGACCCCCATAGCCTGCTAACTCAGTGCTGAGAATGCTACCCATTGCGTCAACTTGAGATGGCAGCTTAATCCTATCCAACTCTTGACGTTCCCATAAACCCAGAACCTAATCTGATGAATCATTCAGGCTCATAGGCAGGGTGCTTACAACATCCAAACACTCATAGGAATAGGAGGAGGCCATTCAGTCGCTAAAGACTATTACACCATTCAATTAGATCACGGTTTAAGGTACCTCATGTGTCAGCCGTTGCTCAGTGGTGGCACTCTCTCTCGCCTCAAACATTGTAGATTCAAGTCTCACTTCTAAGACTTCAGCACATAAACCAAGCTGGCACTCCCAGTGCAGTACTGAGGGAGTGCTGCACTGTCGGAGGGGCAGTACTGCTGGAGCGCTGCACTGTTGGAGGGGCAGTACTGAGGGAGCGCCGCACTGTCAGAGGGGCAGTACTGAGGGAGCGCCGCACTGTCGGAGGGGCAGTACTGAGGGAGCGCCGCACTGTCGGAGGGGCAGTACTGAGGGAGCGCCGCACTGTCGGAGGGGCAGTACTGAGGGAGCGCCGCACTGTCGGAGGAGCAGTACTGAGGGAGTGCTGCACTGTCGGAGGGGCAGTACTGAGGGAGCGCTGCACTGTCGGAGGGGCAGTACTGAGGGAGCGCTGCACTGTCGGAGGGACAGTACTGAGGGAGCGCTGCACTGTCAGAGGGGCAGTATTGAGAGAGTGCTGCACTTTCGGCGGGGCAGTACTGAGGGAGCACTGCACTGTCGGAGGGGCAGTACTGAGGGAGCGCCGCACTGTCGGAGGGGCGGTACTGAGGGAGTGCTGCACTGTCGGAGGGGCAGTACTGAGGGTGCGCCGCACTGTCGGAGGGGCAGTACTGAGATAGCGCCGCACTGTCGGAGGGGCAGTACTGAGGAAGCGCCGCACTGTCGGAGGGACAGTACTGAGGGAGCTCCGCACTGTCGGAGGCGCCGTCTTTCGAATGAGATGTTAACCAAGGCTCCGTCTTGTTAGATCCGTGATTCTGAGAGTATGATGTTTTTCAATAACCACACGGATGCTGTAACTTAACAATTAACGGGTATTTACTGGAGGAGGGTAGTCTCAAGACTGGGGGTAGAGAGGCATGTGCAAGGCTTATATAGAGGTGTGGTGTAAACGTAGTTCTGTCTTAAATGTACATACACCACAATTCCTCCCCTTTTAGATTAGTAGTACCCCTAATATTCAAATAACAATTAACACTTTAACATGTACATTAAACAACAATAGTCCATTTATAGATTCAGTCTTTGGGGCGGCTTCCTGACCCTTTCGGGATAGCGCCTTTCCTGAGGTTCTTGTTCTTGGTGCAGAGGCGATTCTGGCCCCTTTTCATCGGGTAGTTCATCGGGTTCCACTGCTACTGGTTCTGAGGTAGATGCTACCGGTATGTCAGGTTCATCCCCAGGTACTCGAGACATGGGGTTGACTCGTTCCTGTGACGCTAAGATCTGATTGCCGTGGCGTCTCACAATGTTCTCCCCGACATCCACTGTGTACATTAATGGTCCCTGCCTTGTGCATATCGTTCCGGGTTGCCATTTCTCTGTTCGATAGTCACGGGCCAAGACTGGTTGTCCTACATTGAAGCTCCTTGTCGGCTTCTCATTGATGTGCTGGAATTGTTTGTCCTCAACATTTCTTCGCACATTTGATCTGAGCAAGTCCAGACGAGATCTCAACCTTCGGTTAAAGAACACCATGGCCGGGATCTGGTTGGTAATTGCATGTGTCGCGTTTCGGTAGGCTAATAAGAAATTGTCCACCTTATGCTGTAGTGGAATTTCATCGTCGCACATGGCCTTTATCGCCTTCTTAAAGGTTTGTACGAACCTCTCAGCCAATCCATTTGTGGCTGGATGATATGGGGCGGATGTGTAATGCCTTACCCCATTCCTTCTCATAAATTTTCGAAACTCTTCAGACACAAACTGTGGTCCATTATCAGAGCAAATCTGCTCTGGCAAACCGTTTCTGGCAAATATGGTCCGTAGGACTGCAATCGTTTTCCCTGTAGTGGTTGAGGACATTTTTTATCACCTCAGGCCACTTCGAATAAGCATCCACTGCTATTAAGAACATTGATTCCATGAATGGACCAGCGAAATCAATATGCGCCCATTGCCATGGAGAGGAGGGCCACTCCCATGGGTGTAGAGGGGCATGTGGTGGTGCATTTTGGACCTTCTGGCATCCTGAGCAGCTCTTAGTTAGGTCTTCGATTTGTTGATCGATTCCCGGCCACCACACATAAGCCCTAGCAAGGCTTTTCATTTTCATTCCCCCCAGATAACCTTCATGTAGCTCCTTTAGCACTCTCTCCCTTAACTTGGGTGGAATCACCACTCTGGATCCACACATCACTGGCCCCTGGCATACTGACAGCTGTTCTCTTCTGGATGAGAACTCTTCTGGATGAGAATGCTGGCAACAGTGAGTCGCCATGTGTTGGCCATCCCCTCACTGTCAAATCATATACCCGAGACAGCATCGGATCATTGCGGGTCTCCTTCTCTATATCCGCGTTCATTACTGGCAATCATTCAATTATTGACGAATAAAATATCTCGACAGGGTCCACTGCTGGTGCTTCCTCCACAGTAGGCAGTGGCAGGCGCGATAGCCCATCAGCGTTCCCATGCTGTTTCGTGCCTTTATATTCTATTTCATATTGATTCGCCCCTAGAAACAGGGACCATCTTTGTAACCGTTGTGCAGTCATCACTGGAACGCCCTTCTTAGGTTTAAAGATGGAGACAAGTGGTTGGTGGTCAGTCAGCAAGGTGAACTTCTGCCCATGCAGATAGTGGTTGAATTTTTTTACTCCCCATACTAGGCTGAGGGCCTCCCTGTCAATCTGGGCGTAGTTGCGCTCGGCTGAGGTTAGTGACTGAGACACAAAGGCTACTGGCCTCTCCGAGCCGTCTGGGAATTTGTGCGACAGAGCCGCTCCAATACCATAGGGTGATGCATCACATGCCAAATGAATTGGTAGTGCTGGGTTGAAATGGGCCAACACCTCTTTTGATGTGATCAATTCTTTACACTTCTGGAAAGCTCCTCTACGTTCGTCATTCCACTTCCATGGTACCCCTGTTTGCAGTAGGGTGTTCAGTGGGTGTAATACCGTGGACAAATTTGGTAAGAACTTGTGGTAGTAGTTTACCAGCCCGAGGAACGACCTCAGTTGTGACACATTTTCCGGTGCTGGAGCCTTGACTACTGCCTCAATCTTTTCAGGGGACTTATGTAACCCCTCTTCAACGATGACGTGGCCACAATACGAGATCTGTTTCTGGAAAAACTCGCACTTGTGGCGATTAGCTCATAGCCCATACTCCTTTAATCTGGTGAGCACCTTCTCCAAGTTGGCGAGGTGATCACTGTCATTTTCGCCCGTGACCAGGATGTCGTCCAAATAACACTGGGTCCCTGGAATCCCTTGCAGGACTTGATCCATTGCCCTTTGCCAGATAGCCAGAGCTGAGGCTACCCCGAACACCAGCCGATTGTATTGATAGAGACCTTTATGAGTGTTAATCGTAAGGTGTTGTTTCGAAGCTTCTTTTACCTCCATTTGCAAGTACGCCTGGGCTAAATCAATTTTGGTGAAGCGTTTACCTCCAGATAGCGAGGCGAAAATATCCTCAATTCGTGGAAGTGGATATTGTACCGTGTGAAGGACTGGGTTCACTGTCACCTTAAAATCCCCACAGATGCGGACCTTCTTTGGTTCCCCAGGCATATTACTCAACGACCTCTTCATTACAGGAACGATGGGTGTTGCCCACTCGCTCCAGTCCACTTTGGACAGTACTCCTGAACGTTCCAACCCTTCCAGCTCTGCTTCGACAGCTGGTCTGATCGCATAAGGCACTGGTCTGGCCTTAAGAAACTTTGGGCTTGCATTTTCCTCTATTTTAATCGTTGCTGTTATGCCTTTTAGTGTTCCGAGTCCCTCCTGGAACACTTCTTTTGCGTCAGTTAGCATTTTTGACAGTCGTCCAGGTGTGACGTCGTCATCCTTTTTGGCCTCAACCTTCAGTGCCTGTATGGAATGCCAATCTAATTGTATCTTCCGGATCCATTCACGTCCTAGCAGTGGTGGTCCTCCATGTGGCAATACATATATATCCATTTTAGGTATTTCCTGGCCTTTTATCACTTTCACCCTTATTTTTCCTTTGGGGTAGACTTTTTGCCCCATGTACGTCTTCAAGACAATCTCTGTAGCTTTCAAGGGTATATGTGAAAATAGCCGCTTGTAGTCCCTTTGGTTTATGACTGTTAGGGCTGATCCTGTGTCAAATTCCATTTTCACTTGGACTCCGTCTATCTTGAGTGTAACCCAGATAGCCTGGTGATCCTCCATTTTGGTTACCTTATGTAGTTTCAGACAACCCAGCTCCTTGCTTCCGGAGTCTGTGTCACTTTTCTGTTCGTCTGAACCACTGTCCATCATCTGGTGTACCTTTTTGTACTTCTCCTGTGGAGATTTCTTACTGTTGGTTTTCTTCCCAGACCTGCAGACTCTTGCTATGTGTCCTGCTTTTCCACACTGTCTGCACACTTGGTCCTTGAACCAACAATCCTTCTGGTCATGTGTTGTTCTGCCGCAGCGATAGCACTTCCCTGTTCTATAGGACATTTCATTGGTGCCATATTCTTGCGGTCTCCGTTGTATCTCTGCAGCGCCCCTTGCGGCTGCTTCGTGTGATACTGCCATACTGAAAGCCTTGTCCAGCGTAAGATCCTTTTCTGATAGAAGCCGTTTCTGGGTTCCTTCACTTTGTAGCCCACACACAAACTTGTCCCTTAACGTATCTGCTAGTCCCGCTCCAAACTGGCAGTGTTTCGATAGCTTGCGCAGTTCCGTTAGGTACTCAGCATTGCTTTCGTCTTTGTGTTGGTTCCTTTTATGGAACTTAAATCGTTCTGCTATCAGCAGCGGTGTGGGGTTTAAGTGGTCCTGTAGGATTTCTACTATGCTTTCGAAATTCTTGTTCACCGGCTTCTCTGGGGTTATTAGATTCCGCAGTAACCCATAAGTTTTTGCACCCATGGAATTTAACAAAACCAGTGCTTTCCTAGCATCTGGCACTTCATTCGCCCTGCAGTACACCTCAATACGTTCCACATATGTCGTCCAATCTTCGACTTCATTGTCGAACATAGAGATACTGCCACTCTTCGGCATCCCTGGGTATGATTTACTGTCAAAAATGGCGTCTCCCGCGCTTCCCCTTCTTCTCCGCTGGCACAAAATGGCGTCTCCCGCACTTTCCTTCCTTCCCGCGCTCGCCCTTCTTCTCCGCTGTGGCTTCTAAAAATGGCGTCTCCCGCGCTCTTCCTTCTTCTCCCCGCCGACACTGTTCAGCCCTTGAGCCCAGGCTGTGCTCTGCGCGTTCTTTTTTTTTTTTCTCGACGCCGCTCGGTCCTGACCCCGGCTGTTGCTTTACCCTCTCTCTCTCCAGTTTTTTTTTCTCGACGCCGCTCGGTTTTCAACCCCCGGCTGCGCCCTGTGCGCTTCACCCTCTGTCTTACCCCGTCGACGCTGCTCGGCTTTCTCTCCGCCGTCGGTCGGCTCCAGCCGCCGCTGTCTGGGAAGGGTCTGCGCTGGACCTGTTGTCAGTCTCTTGCTGATCATCGTGGCTGGGGAACCAAGCCCGGCTATCCACAGCCTCCCCTGCGATGTTCACTCTCTGCCGGACGACTGGCCGGTTGCTCGTGGTCGACGCCCGTGTTCCTGGTCTCGACTTTCTTACACCGCCATCCCGGAGCGAATCCTCAGAGGGAAATGCAGAGTTGCAGGTAGATTCGAATCGCCACTCGTCGCCACTGTTAGATCCGTGATTCTGAGAGTATGATGTTTTTCAATAACCACACGGATGCTGTAACTTAACAATTAAACAATTAACAGGTATTTACTGGAGGAGGGTAGTCTCAAGACTGCGGGTACAGAGGCATGCGCAAGGCTTATATACAGGGGTGGTCACTGCCGGTATTACAGTATATAGGAGCTGTAAAAGTAGTTCTGTCTTAAAGGTACATACACCACACGTCTGGCCTCTCAATTTGACGTAAAAGATCCCATGGTCATTATTTCAAAGAAGAGGAGAGGAGTTCTCCGCGGTGTTATGGATAAATATTTATCTCTCAACCAACATCAATAAAAGAGATGATCTAGTTATTTGTGCTGTTTGTGGGAGCTTGCTGTGCACAAATTGTCTGCCATGTGTCCTAACATTACAACAGTGACTACACTTCAAACAGTACTTCATTGGGTGTAAAGCGCTTTGGGACGTCCTGAGGTCGTGAAAGGCGCTATAGAAATGCAAGTTCTTTCTTTTCTGTCAAATGGCAGCTTGCAAAGAGCTGGTGCTGTGGAATTCTCACCCCTGCCTTGGTAATATTAACAGGGAACAGGATGGGTTTAACAGCGTAGGGAACTCCAGGCTATGACCGAGTCAGCTTGACCTGAAACAGATCAGTAATGTAAAGGGGGCATAATGTTAAATGATGCAGAAATCCTGCGACTTTAATGAGGTTGCATCCTTGATTAATATAAAACCATTTACTTCAGGTTAAAGCCACAAACAATTAGGACCCATTACAGTGATATCAAGGATGACTTTATGAAGCACCTTAACACAAACTGGCACAATTATAACATACTCACTCCTTGCTAATCTATACAACACTGCCATCATTTAATTCTTGAATACACAAAGAGGCAATACACCAATAACAATGTCAGCGGTGTTAGTGCTTTGAGAGCCTATAAAAGACAGAAACAGGCTCCCAGCTCCATCATCCCTTACTACGCTAATTGTACAATGTTCAGTCACCTCGGCAGCATGTCCTAGACGGATGTTACGGTAAAGGAAGTAACCATGTACTCCACTCACAATCCTAGTCACTCAACAGCAGCAACACTTTGCATTTCTATAATGCCTTTAACTTAGTAAATGGAAGCCCAGGTGCCAAGGGTCTCAGCCATGGCTCAGTGGGCAGCACTCTTGCCTCTGCAGGCAGAAGGCTGTGGGTTCAGATCCCGCTCCAGAAACTACAGCACAAAATCCAGGCTGACGCCCCCAGTGCGGTACTGAGGGAGCGCCGCACTGTCGGAGGTGCCGTCTTTCAGATGAGACGGTAAACTGAAGCCCCGTCTGCTCTCTCAGGTGGACGTAAAAGATCCCACGGCCGCTATTTTGAATAAGCGCAGGGGAGTTATCCTCGGTGTCCTGGGGCCAATACTTATCCTTCAACTAACATAATTAAAAACAGATTATCTGACTACATTTAAAAAGTACTTCATTGGCTGTAAAGCACTTTGGGTCGTCCTGAGGTTGTGAAAGGTGCCATAGAAATGCAAGTCTTTCTTCTTTCCTTCAAGGCACTTCGCCACAGCGTTGTTAGATTAAATTTGACACCGAGCCACAGAGGGAGATATTAGGTCAGGTGATCAAAATCTAGGTCAAATGAGCGTCTCAAAGGGGCGGAGCGGTTTAGGGAGGGAATTCCAGAGCTCAGAGTTCAGGGCCCAGGCAGTTGAAGGCACGGCCGCCAATGGTGGGGCAAAGGAAGTGGGGGATGAACAAGAGGTCAGAATTGGAGGAGTGCAGAGGTCTCGGATGGTTGTAGGGCTGGAGGAGGTTACAGAGATAGGGAGGGGTGAGGCCATGAACACAAGGAGGAGAATTTTAAATTTGATGAGTTACTGGACTGGATGCCAATGGTCAGCAAGCACAGGGGTGACTGGTGAACGGGACTTGGTACTCAGTCCCTAACCCCAATGATGGCGTACTCTCCACTTGCCTGGATGAGCGCAGCTCCAACAACACTCAAGGAGCTCGACACCACCTGCGACAAAGCAGCCTGCTTGATTGGCACCCCATCCACCACCTTAAACATTCACTCCCACCACCACCGGCGCCCGTGGCTGCAGTGTGTACCATCTACAAGATGCTTCTTCGACAGCACCTCCCAAACCCGCGACCTCTTCCACCTAGAAGGACAAGGGCAGCAGACACATGGGAACACCACCACCTCCAAGTTCCCCTCCAAGTCACACACCATCCTGACTTGAAAGTATATCGGCCGTTCCTTCATCGTCGCTGGGTCAAAATCCTGGAACTCCCTCCCTAACAGCACTGTGGGAGCACCTTCACCACACGGACTGCAGCGGTTCAGGAAGGCGGCTCACCACCACCTTCTCGAGGGCAATTAGGGACGGGCAATAAATGCTGGCCTCGCCAGCGACGCCCACATCCCAGGAACGAATAAAAAAAACCCTAAAGTGTGAGCCAAATAAAAGTGGCAGGCACCAGCGAAACAAAATAACCCTCAAGAAATGAGAATATAAACATGAGAGGGGACAATCACCCTCCTACCTGTACCGCCAAACCTATCGCTAGTACTAACGCTAACCCGAACCCTAACCCTAACCCTACCTGTACCGCCAAACCTATCGCTAGTACTAACCCTAACCCGAACCCTAGCATTAGCCCTATCCATAACCCTAACCCTAACCCTAACCCTACCTGTACTGCCAAAACTATCACTAGTACTAACGCTAAACCTAACCCTAACCCTATCGCTAGTACTAACGCTAACCCTAACCCTAGCATTTGCCCTAAACCTAACCCTAACCCTAACATTAACCCTAATACTAACCCTAACCCTAACCCTAACACTAACCCTAACCCTAACCCTAACCCTAACAACACTAACCCTAACCCTAACACTAACCCTAACCCTAACCATAACCCTAACATTAACATTAATCTTAACCATAACCCCAGTCCTAACATTAAGCCCATCCCTGACCTTAACCCGAACACTAGCGCTGTCCCTAAAGCTAACCCTGATCCGAGCCATAACTTTAATCCTGAGCTTGAGCTTAACCCAGACATTAAAGTTAATGCTAACCTTAACCCTAACATTAACCCTAACACTAATACTAACCCTAACCCTAACATTAACCCTAACACTAATACTAACCCTAACCCTAACATTAACCCTAACACTAATACTAACCCTAACCCTAACATTAACCCTAACACTAATACTAACCCTAACGTTAACCCTAACACTAACCCTAGCCCTACCATTATTCCTAACCCTAACATTAATCCTAACTCTAATGCTAACGCTAACCCTAACCCTAACATTAATCCTAACTCTAACGCTAACCCTAACCCTAACATTAATCCTAACTCTAATGCTAACGCTAACCCTAACCCTAACATTAAACTTAACTCTAATGCTAATGCTAACCCTAACATTAATTCTAACTCTAACCCTAACACTAACCCTGACCCTAACATTAATCCTAACTCTAATGCTAATGCTAATGCTAACCCTAACATTAATCCTAACTCTAATGCTAATGCTAACCCTAACATTAATCCTAACTCTTATGCTAATGCTAATGCTAACCCTAACATTAATCCTAACCCTAACCGTAACACTTACCCTGAACCTAACATTAATCCTAACTCTAATGCTAACCCTGACCCAAACCCTATCTGCACTTTGCAGAGAACCAGGCAAGAAACACAGTATGAATGGCTGGTCTCGAATGAATGAATGAAACCTGGGAGTGACAGCTAGGTGGCGGTGTAAGATAAAGGTGCCTGGTTCCAACACTCGTGTCTCTGTAAAGCAACAATACACTGACATTTATATTTGAATGCCTCTTTATAAAGACTGCTCTCTAATGAGTCTCACTTGGTTACAGCTGAATAAAATAAACATTGAGCAAATAAAGGCTGTGAGACAATTAACCTAAACTTTGTAATGAAGCTTCGAGTTATTTAATGAGCGGATTGATCAATGTGTCAATGTAATCTGAAATAGTGGGGCACGTCACTGCACGCCGTGAGCTTCAGAACCTCATCGCTATGACAAAGGGCTCCAAGAGTTAGAGTTACTTACAACTGAAGAAACAAATAACTTGCAGTGTCGATTTCTAAAATTGGACGCAGTCTGGTTAAAGAGGTCATGTAGGGATGGTAGCAATGCAAAGCATGTCGATAAAGTTTGATGGTAAAGCGTTAGGTTAGAACATCATCAGTGCCCAAAGCAGGCGCTAGAAACATAGAAACATCGAAGATAGGAGCAGGAGTAGGCCATTCGGCCCCTCGAGCCTGCTCCGCCATTCAATGAGATCATGGCTGATCATCCAAATTCAGTACCCTGTCCCTGCCTTCTCCCCATATCCCTTGATCCTTTTAGCCTTAAGAAATATATCCAACTCCTTCTTGAATATATTTAATGAATTGGCCTCCACCGCCTTCTGTGGTAGAGAATTCCACAGGTTCACCACTCTCTGGGTGAAGAAATTCCTCCTCATCTCAGTCCTAAATGGCTTACCCCTTATCCTTAGACTGTGACCCCTGGTTCTGGACTCCCTGACCATCGCGAACATCCTTCCTGCATCTAGTCTGTCCAGTCCTGTTAGAATTTTATAAGTTTCAATGAGATCCCCTCTCATTCTTCTAAACTCCAGTGAGTACAAGCCCAATCGACCCAATCTCTCCTCATACGTCATTCCTGCCATCCCAGGTGTCAGCCTGGTGAATCTTTGCTGAACTCCTTCCATGGCAAGAACATCCTTCCTCAGATAAGGCGACCAAAACTGCACGCAATACTCAAGATGTGGTCTAACCAAGGCCCTGTACAACTGCAGCAAGACATCCTTGTTCCTGTACTCAAACCCTCTCGCTACGAAGGCTAACATATCATTTGCCTTCTTAACCGCCTGCTGCACCTGCATGCTTACCTTCAGCGACTGGTGTACAAGGACACCCAGGTCTCGTTGCACTTCCCCTTCTCCCAATCTATTGCCATTCAGATAATAATCTGCCTTCCTGTTTTTGCCACCAAAGTGGCAACTCTCCCAACTGCCCTGTCTTGTAAACCTCTCTTCAATCTCCCATTCTTCAGAAACATCCATCTTTTCCTCTCTCTGACCTCTCCCTTCCATCCATCCTTTTGTCACCAGCCTAGATTTTGTCCACAAGCTTCATGGAGTGGGAATGTGAACCCACAATCTTCTGACTCAGGGGCAAGAGTGCTACCCAGTGAGCCAAACCTGACACCTTCAAAGGAGGGCATTTAGCCCATTAAATCGGTGATGGCCCTTTCCCAGTGAAATCCCAAGCTAACCCCCCCCCCCTCCAATGCCCTGCTTTCTTCCCTCTATCTTTCTCGGCTTCAAGTATTTATCTGCTCTTCCCTTAAAAGACGAACTCCCCGTGGCAAAGCATTCCATGTTCTAACGTCTCTCTGCGTCACTTCTCCTAGAATCATAGAATCAAAGGATCTTACGGCACAGAAGAAGGCCACTCAGCCCGTCGTGCTTCTTTTGAAAGCGCTCCCCAATTATTCCCCTCTCCCTGCTCTTTCCCCACAGCCCTGCAAATTTTTTCCACTTCAAGTATTCATCCAATTCCCTTTTAAAAGTAACTATTAAACCTGCTTCCACCGCCTAACCTCCCTCTTCACTCTCTTAGTGACAATCTGAAATTGATGATCATTTGTCATTGACTCCTCGGACACCGGAACTAATCTTTCAATATTCACTCTATCGAAACTTTCATAATTAAAAAAAAACTCGAATGACTTTCCTCTTAGCCTTCTGTACTCCAGTTCAAGTAGTCCTAGCGGTGGAATTTCCAATGGGGCTGATCGATTGGTGTAAGTCTGCTGAAGCGGAAAACCTGTCCACTAAAAGTGACGGGGGTCGAACACATCCCAAGTTGCAGGAATGCGGCCATTACCAGACTGAGGCCTGGAATGTCGGTGGAGTTCCTCCCATCTCCAATGCAGCAGACGCGCAGCCCGGGAAGGTGCCCTACAGGATCCAAATGGTCACAACTCTGCCAATCCCAAAGGAGCTACCAGCCCCTCAATGCCAGGTGTTTGAACTCCTTCAGGGTGTGTCACCTGCTTGCTCCGGTATTCTGGAGGCACCAAGTCCCGTTCACCCATCACCCACTGTGCTCGCTGACCTACACTGCCTCCTTGAAAAAGTGCAACATCCCCACCGACACCTGGGAACCCCTGGCCCAAGACCGCACAAAGTGGAGGAGAAGCATCCGGGAAGGCGCCGAACACCTCGAGTCTCTTCGCCGGGAGCAAGTGGAAGCCAAGCGCAGGCAGCGCAAGGAGCGCACGTCAACCCAAGCACCCCACCCACCCACCCCTTCAACCACCGTCTGCCCCACCTGTGACAGAGACTGTAGGTCCCGCATTGGACTCATCAGTCACCTGAGAACTCATTTTTAATGTGGAAGCAAGTCATCCTCGGTTCCGAGGGACTGCCTAAGAAGAAGAAGACACTGGCTCCCGCTTCCCGAACGCCTCGATTGTAAAATTCTCATCCCTGTGTTCGAATCCTTCCATGGCCTCGCACCCTTCCCTATCTCTATAACTGCCTCATGCCCAACAACCCCCCGACAACATCTCCACGCTCCTCAAATTCTGGCCTCTTGTCCATCCCCGAGTTCATTTGCCTCATCATTGGCGGCTCTGCCTTCAGCTGCCTGGGCCCTAAACTCTGGAATTCCCTCCCTAAAACCTCTCCGCCTCACTCTCCTCCTTTAAGACGTTCTTTAAAACCTACCTCTTTGGCCAAGGTTTTGGTCACGTGTCCCAATATCTCCTTATGTGGCTCGGTGTCAAATTTTGTCTGGTGATGCTCCTGTGAAGCTCCTGGGGATATTTTACTACATTAAAGGGACTGTATAAATGCAAGTTGCTGTTGCTGTTTCTGCCAAACTCCCGCCAAAGTTACGGCGGCGGAGCTGGACCGGGAGAAAATTCCGAGCTACAGTGACGTCTAAGGGAACCTCGCACTCACTGATAGTCTCACTGGTGCTTCATAGTTCCTCTGACTGACTGGCCCATGTGACACTCCATTGCTGCGAGCTCACTCTATAACAGCCTCAGCAGCTAATAACATGCTCTGAAATTCTCCACACGCAGCGCTGAACGATGGCCGTTCTCCTCGATGAACACCCCATCACATCTTCACATAAATCGTGCATTCCAATCATAAAGAGAGTGAGATCATAAAACTGTCTTAATTTCAGGAACAATGTTCTCGAGTTCTCGCATTTCCTTTCTCTCCCGCTCTCCCTCTGTATTATCATCGGACGTTGGTGGAGGAAATTCACCGTGACTCTATTTACCAAAGTGCACAGCCTGGCCTGGGCTTGACCTCGACAGGCCTGGTGGTCCCACATTCAATTCTGAACACGGTTTAAAAAAAATGTTTTATTCGTTCATAGAAAATGGACGTCGCCGGCAAGGACAGCATTTATTGCCCATCCCTAATTGCCCCTTGAGAAGGGGGTGGTGAGCCGCCGTCTTGAACCGCTGCAGTCCGTGTGGTAAAGGTGCTCCCACAGCGCTGTTAGGGAGGGAGTTCACGGATTTATGTTATGTCCGTGTAATAATAAAAAAAGGACTGCAGCGAACGGTACAACAGGTGTTTACTCAACGTGGTTCAAACTGCAACTGAACTGTACAGATTACTACTCAGGGTTTATATACAGGTGTGGTCACTGCCGGTACTACAGTATACATGAGCTGTACAAAGTAGTTCCCCCCCCTTAAAGGTACATACAATACAATTCCTCCCCTTTTAGATTAACAGTACCATAACACTCATTTAACAATTAAATATCAAACTAATTACAATTAATACTTTTAACATGCAACATTAGCTGAAAATAGTCTATTTATAAATTCGGTCTTTGGGGAGGCTTCCTAATCCTTTCTGGATAGCGCCTTTCCCGAGTGTCTTGCTCTTGGTGCGGAGGCGACTCTGGCCCCCTGTCGTCGGTTGGTTCATCAGCTTCCGATGCTACTGTTTCTGGGGTAGATGCTACCTGTACATCGGGTTCATCACCAGGTACGTATGGGCGAGGCATGGGGTTGACTTGTTCCTGTGACTCTAGGATCTGGTCAGCATGGCGTCTCACGATGCTCTCCCCAACGTCCACTGTGTACATTAGTGGGCCCTGCCATGTGCATATCGTTCCTGGCTGCCATTTTTCTGTTCGGTAGTCGCGGGCCAAGACTGGTTGCCCTACATTGAAGCTCCTTGTTGGCTTCTCATGGATGTGCTGGAATTGCTTACTCTCAACATCTCTTCGTACGTTTGGTCTGAGCAAATCCAGGCGAGATCTTAAACTTCGGTTAAAGAACATCATGGCTGCGGCCTGGTTGGTGACTGCACGTGTCGCATTCCGGTAGGCGAACAGAAGATTGTCCATCTTGTGCTGCAGCAGAATGTTGTCATTGTACATAGCCTTTATTGCCTTCTTAAAGGTTTGTACGAACCTCTCAGCCAATCCATTTGTGGCTGGATGATACAGGGCGGATGTGTAATGCCTTACCCCATTCTTTTTCAAGAACCTCCGGAACTCTTCGGATACAAACTGTGGTCCGTTGTCGGAGCAAATCTGTTCTGGCAAGCCATTCCTGGCAAAAATGGTCCGTAGGACTGCAATAGTTTTCTCCGTGGTGGTGGAGGACATTTTGATGACCTCAGGCCATTTCGAGTGCGCATCCACGGCTATTAAAAACATTGAGTCCATGAATGGACCAGCAAAATCAATATGCACCTGTTGCCATGGAGATGAGGGCCACTCCCATGGGTGTAGAGGGGCCTGTGGTGGTGCATTTTGGACTTTCTGGCATCCTGAGCAGCTCTTGGTCAGGTCCTCGATTTGTTTATCGATTCCCGGCCACCACAAATAAGCCCTGGCTAGGCTTTACATTTTTACCCCTCCCAGATGACCCTCATGAAGCTCATTGAGCACTCTATCCCTTAACTTGGGTGGAATTACCACTCGGGACCCACACATCAAGGTCCCCCGGCACACTGACAGCTGTTCTCTCCTTGTCGAGAATGCTGGCAACAGTGAGTCGCCATGTGCTGGCCATCCCTTCACCGTCAAATCATATACCCGAGACAGTGTCGGGTCATTTCGGGTTTCCTTTTCGATACAAGCGTTAGTTACCGGTAGGTATTCAACTATAGTCGAATGGAATATTTCGACAGGATCCACTGCTGGTGCTTCCTCCGCAGTAGGCAGTGGCAGGCATGATAGCCCATCAGCATTTCCATGCTGTTTCGTGCCCTTATGTTCAATCTCATAGTGGCGCGCCCCTAGAAAAAGTGACCATCTTTGTAGTCGTTGCGCAGTCATCACCGGACCGCCCTTCTCTGGATTAAAAATGGAGACAAGAGGCTGGTGATCAGTCAGCAAGGTGAATTTCTGCCCGTGCAGATAGTGATTGAACTTTTTCACTCCCCACACTAGGCTGAGTGCCTCCCTGTCAATCTGGGCGTAGTTACGCTCGGCTGAGGTTAGTGATCGTGACGCAAAGGCTATTGGCCTCTCTGAGCCGTCCGAGAATTTGTGCGACAGCACAGCTCCAATGCCATAGGGTGATGCATCACATGCCAACCGAATTGGTAATGCTGGGTTGTAATGGGCCAATACCTCTTTCGATGTGATTAGTGTTTTGCTCTTCTGGAAAGCTCGTCTACATTCGTCACTCCACTTCCGTGGCACCTCCGTTTGCAGTAGTGTGTTCAGTGGGTGTAGTATTGTAGACAAATTTGGCAAGAACTTATGGTAGTAGTTTACCAGCCCGAGGAACGACCTCAGTTGTGATACATTTTCCGGTGCTGGAGCCTTGACTACTGCCTCAATCTTCTCTGGGGACTTATGTAACCCCTCTTTATCGATAACGTGGCCACAATACGAGATCTGTTTTCTAAAAAATTCGCATTTGGGGCGGTTAGCTCGGAGCCCATATTCCTGCAATCTAGTGAGCACCTGCTCCAGGTTGGCAAGGTGATCACTGTCATTTTCGCCCATGACCAGGATGTCGTCCAAATAACACTGGGTCCCTAGGATCCCTTGCAGGACTTGTTCCATTGCCCTCTGCCAAATAGCCGGAGCTGATGCTACCCCGAATACCAGCCGGTTGTATTGGTAGAGACCTTTATGGGTGTTGATTGTGAGGTATTTTTTTGATGCTTCTTCTACCTCCATTTGCAGATACGCCTGGGCCAGATCAATCTTAGTGAAGCGTTTCCCTCCAGATAGCGAGGTGAAAATATCTTCAATCCGCGGAAGTGGATATTGTACGGTGTGAAGGACCGGGTTCACTGTTACCTTAAAGTCCCCACAGATGCGAACCTTCCTTGGTTCCCCAGGCGTGCTGCTCAACGACTTTTTCATCACAGGGACGATGGGTGTAGCCCACTCGCTCCAGTCTACCTTGGACAGTACACCTGAACGTTCCAGACTCTCCAGCTCTGCTTTGATGGCTGGGCAGATCGCATAAGGTACCGGTCTGGCCTTAAAAAATTTTGGACTTGCGTTTTCTTCAATTTTAATCGTCGCTGTTATGCCTTTTAGTGTTCCGAGTCCTTGCTGGAACACTTCTTTCGCATCAGTTAGGATCTTTGACAGTCGCCCATGTAGTGTATGTACCTTTAAAAGAGAACTACTTTTACTGCTCCTGTATACTGTAGTACCGGCAGTGACCACACCTGTATATAAGCCTTGAGCATGCCTCTGTACTGTTAGTCTTTAGACTACCCTCCTCCAGTAAACGCCTGTTGATTGTTACTTTACAGCTTCTGTCTAGTTATTGGAAAACATCATACTTTAAGAATCAACGGATTCAATAGTGGCGACGAGGTCGATTCGAATCTACCTGCAACTCTGCATTTCCTTTCAAGAATTCGCTCCGGGAGGACGGTGGAAGAAAGTCGAGGCCAGAATCACGGGCGTCGACCACGAGCAACCGCCCAGTCATCCGGCAGAGAGTGAACATCTCAGGGGAGGCTGTTGAGGGCTGGGCTTGGTTCTCCAGCCATGACGATCCAGCAACAGACTGGCAACAGGTACAGCGCAGACCCTTCCCGGACAGTGGCAGCTGGAGCCGACCACGGGGTAAGAGAGAGGGTGAAGCGCACAGGGCGCAGCCGGGGGGGTTGAAGACCGAGCGGCGTCGACGGAAAACAAAAAGTGAGAGAGGGTAAAGCACAGGAGAACGCGCAGAGCGCAGCCAGGGCTCAAGGGCTGAACAGCGTCCGCGGGGAAAAAAAAGGAAGCGCGGGAGACGACATTGAGCCGCGGAGAAGAAGGGAGAGCGCGGGAGACGCCATTTTAGAAGCCGCAGCGGAGAAGAAGGGCGAGTGCGGGAAGAAAGGAAAGCGCAGGAGATGCCATTTTGTGCCAGCGGAGAAGAAGGGAGAGCACAGGAGACGCCATTTTAGACAGTTTAATTACACCCAGGGATGTCGAAGAGTGGCAGTATCACTGCGTTCGACAATGAAGTCGAAGATTGGGCGACATATGTGGAATGCATTGAGGTGTACTGCAAGGCGAATGAAGTGCCAGATGCTAGGAAAGCACTGGTTTTGTTAAATTCCATGGGTGCAAAAACTTATGGCTTACTGCGAAACCTAATTACCCCAGAGAAGCCAGTGGATAAGAATTTCGAAAGCATAGTGGAAATCCTACAGGATCACTTAAACCCCACACCGCTGCTGATAGCAGAAAGATTTAAGTTCCACAAAAGGAACCAGCATAAAGACGAAAGGAATGCTGAGTACTTAACGGAACTGCGCAAGCTATCGAAACACTGCCAGTTTGGATTGGGACTAGCAGATACGTTAAGGAACAAGTTTGTGTATGGGCTTCAAAGTGAAGGAACCCAGAAATGGCTTCTATCAGAAAAGGATCTTACGCTGGACAAGGCTTTCAGCATGGCAGTATCACACGAAGCATCCGCACGGGGCGCTGCAGAGATACAACGGAGACCGCAAGAATATGGCACCAATGAAATGTCATATGGAGCAGGGAAGTGTTATCGCTGCGGCAGAACAACACACGACCAGAAGGATTGTTGGTTCAAGGACCAAGTGTGCAGACAGTGTGGAAAAGCAGGACACATAGCAAGAGTCTGCAGGTCAGGGAAGAAAACCAGCAGCAAGAAATCTCCACAGGCGAAGTACAAAAAGGTACATAAGGTGATGGACAGTAGTTCAGACGAACAGAAAAGTGACACAGACTCCGGAAGGAAGGAGCTGGGTTGTCTGAAACTACATAAGGTAATCAAAATGGAGGATCACCAGACTATCTGCGTCACACTCAAGATAGACGGAGTCCAAGTGGAAATGGAATTGGACACAGGATCAGCCCTAACAGTCATAAACCAAAGGGACTACAAGTGGCTATTCTCACATGTACCCTTGAAAGCTACAGAGATTGTCTTGAAGATGTACACGGGGCAAAAAGTCTACCCCAAAGGAAAAATAAGGGTGAACGTGATATACAAAGGCCAGGAAATACCCAAAATGGACCTATATGTATTGCCAGATGGAGGACCACCACTACTAGGACGTGAATGGATCCGGAAGATACAATTAGATTGGCATTCCATACAGGCACTGAAGGTTGAGGCCAAAAAGGATGACGACGTCACACCTGGATGACTGTCAAAAATGTTAACTGACGCACAAGAAGTGTTCCAGGAGGGACTCGGAACATTAAAAGGCATAACAGCGACGATTAAAATAGAGGAAAATGCAAGCCCAAAGTTTTTTAAGGCCTTATGCGATCCGACTAGCCGTCGAAGCAGAGCTGGAAGGGTTGGAACGTTCAGGAGTACTGTTCAAAGTGGACTGGAGCGAGTGGGCTACACCCATCATTCCTGTAATGAAGAGGTCGTTGAGTAATACGCCTGGGGAACCAAAGAAGGTCCGCATCTGTGGGGATTTTAAGGTGACAGTGAACCCAGTCCTTCACACGGTACAATATCCATTTCCACGGATTGAGGATATTTTCGCCTCGCTATCTGGAGGGAAACGCTTCACCAAGATTGATCTGGCCCAGGCGTACCTGCAAATGGAGGTGGAAGAAGCCTCGAAACAATACCTCACGATCAACACTCATAAAGGTCTCTACCAATACAACCGGCTGGTGTTCGGGGTAGCATCAGCTCCGGCTATTTGGCAAAGGGCAATGGATCAAGTCCTGCAAGGGATTCCAGGGACCCAGTGTTATTTGGACGACATCCTGGTCACGGGCGAAAATGACAGTGATCACCTCGCCAACCTGGAGAAGGTGCTCACTAGATTAAAGGAATATGGGCTACAAGTGCGAGTTTTTCCAGAAGCAGATCTCGTATTGTGGCCACGTTATTGATGAAGAGGGGTTACATAAGTCCCCTGAAAAGATTGAGGCAGTAGTCAAGGCTCCAGCACCGGAAAATGTGTCACAACTGAGGTCGTTCCTCGGGCTGTTGAACTACTACCATAAGTTCTTACCAAATTTGTCTACAGTATTACACCCACTGAACACCCTACTGCAAACGGGGGTACCATGGAAGTGGAATGACGAATGTAAACGAGCTTTCCAGAAGTGCAAAGAATTGATCACATCAAAAGAGGTGTTGGCCCATTTCAACCCAGCACTACCAATTCGGTTGGCGTGTGATGCATCACCCTATGGTATTCGAGCGGTGCTGTTGCACAAATTCCCAGACGGGTTGGAGAGGCCAGTAGCCTTTGCGTCTCGGTCACTAACCTCAGCCGAGCGCAACTACGCCCAGATTGACAGGGAGACCCTCAGCCTAGTATGGGGAGTAAAAAAATTCAACCACTATCTGCATGGGCAGAAGTTCACCTTGCTGACTGACCACCAACCACTTGTTTCCATCTTTAATCCAAAGAAGGGTGTTCCGGTGATGACTGCACAACGGCTACAAAGATGGTCCCTTTTTCTAGGGGCGAACCAATATGAAATAGAGTATAAGGGCACGAAACAGCATGGAAACGCTGATGGGCTATCACGCCTGCCACTGCCTACTGTGGAGGAAGCACCAGCAGTGGACCCTATCGAAACATGTTATTCGTCGATAATTGAACGATTGCCAGTAACTAACGCAGATATAGAGAAGGAGCCCAGCAATGATCCGACACTGTCTCGGGTATATGATTTGACGGTGAAGGGATGGCCAACACATGGCGACTCACTGTTGCCAGCATTCTCATCCAGAAGAGAACAGCTGTCAGTATGCCAGGGGACAGTGATGTGTGGATCCCGAGTAGTAATTCCACCCAAGTTAAGGGAGAGAGTGCTCAATGAGCTTCACGAAGGCCATCTGGGAGGGGTGAAAATGAAAAGCCTTGCCAGGGCTTATGTGTGGTGGCTGGGGATCGATCAACAAATCGAGGACCTAACAAGGAGCTGCTCAGGATGCCAGAAGATCCAAAATGCACCACCACATGCCCCTCTACACCCACGGGAGTGGCCCTCCTCTCCATGGCAACGGGTACATATTGATTTTGCTGGTCCATTCATGGAATCAATGTTCTTAATAGCAGTGGATGCGCACTCGAAATGGCCTGAGGTGATCAAAATGTCCTCCACCACTACAGAGAAAACGATTGCAGTCCTACGGACCATATTTGCCAGGAACGGCATGCCAGAGCAGATTTGCTCTGATAACAGACCACAGTTTGTGTCCGAAGAGCTTCGAAAATTTATGAAAAGGAATGGGGTAAGGCATTACACATCCGCCCCATATCATCCAGCCACAAATGGATTGGCTGAGAGGTTCGTACAAACCTTTAAAAAGGCGATAAGGGCCATGTGCGATGATGAAATTCCACTACAGCATAAGGTGGACAATTTCCTGTTAGCCTACAGAAATGCGACACATGCAGTTACCAACCAGACCCCGGCCATGATGTTCTTTAACCGAAGGTTGAGATCTCGTCTGGATTTGCTCAGACCAAATGTGCGAAGGAATGTTGAGGATAAGCAATTCCAGCACATTAATGAGAAGCCGACAAGGAGCTTCAATGTAGGACAACCAGTCTTGGCCCGCGACTACCGAACAGAGAAATGGCAACCCGGAACGATATGCACACGGCAGGGGCCACTAATGTACACAGTGGATGTCGGGGAGAACATTGTGAGACGCCACGTCGACCAGATCTTAGCGTCACAGGAACGAGTCAACCCCATGTCTCGCGTACCTGGGGATGAACCCGACATACCGGTAGCATCTACCCCAGAAACAGTAGCAGCGGAAACTGATGAACTAACCGACGAAAGGGAGCCAGAATCGCCTCTGCACCAAGAACAAGAACCTCAGGAAAGGCGCTATCCAGAAAGGATCAGGAAGCCGCCCCAAAGACTGAATCTATAAATGGACTATTTCAGTTTAATGTGCATGTTAAAGTGTTAACTGTTATTTGAATGTTATGGGTACTGTTAATATAAAAGGGGAGGAATTGTAGTGTATGTACCTTTAAGAGAGAACTACTTTTACTGCTCCTGTATACTGTAGTACCGGCAGTGACCACACCTGTATAAAAGCCTTGAGCATGCCTCTGTACTGTTAGTCTTTAGACTACCCTCCTCCAGTAAACACCTGTTGATTGTTAATTTACTGCCTCCGTCTAGTTATTGGAAAACATCATACTTTAAGAATCAACGGATTCAATAGCCCAGGTGTGACGTCGTCATCCTTTTTGTCAGCCACAGTCAGTGCCTGTATGGAATGCCAATCCAATTGTATTTTCTGGATCCATTCATGTCCCAGTAATGGTGGTCCTCCATCTTGCAATACATACAGGTCTAGTTTTGGTGTTTCCTTACCGTTATATATAACGGTCACCCTTATTTTTCCTTTGGGGTAGACTTTTTGCCCCGTGTACGTCTTCAAAATAATTTTTCTGTCTCTCAAGAGTATGTGTGAGAATAGCCGCTCGTAGTCCCGTCAGTTTATGACTGTTAGGGCTGATCCTGTGTCCAATTCCATCTTTACCTAGACTCCTGCTATCTTGAGAGTGACCCAAATGGTTCGGTGATCCTCTGTTGTGATCACATTATGTAATTTCAGACAACTCAGTTCCCTGCTTTCAGAGTCGTTATCACTCTTTTGTTCGTCTGAACTATTCTCCGTTATCTTATGTACCTTCTTGTACTTTCCTTTGGTCGGTTTCTTATTGCTGGTTTTCTTTCCCGACCTGCAGACTCGTGTTATGTGTCCTACTTTTCCACACTGTCTGCACACTTTGTCTTTGAACCAGCAATCATTCTGGTAGTGTGTTGTTCTGCCGCAGCGATAGCACTTCTCTGTTCCATATGACATTTCGTTTGTGCCATATTCTTGCAGTCTCTGTTGTATCTCTGCAGCGCCCCGTGCTGCTGCTTCATATGATACCGCAATGCTGAAAGCCTTTTCCAGTGTAAGGTCCTTTTCAGATAAAAGCCGTTTCTGGGTTCCTTCACTTTGAAGCCCACACACAAACTTGTCCCTTAAAGTATCTGCTAGTATCGTTCCAAACTGGCAGTGTTTCGATAGTTTGCGCAGTTCTGTTAAATACTCAACATTACTTTCATCTTTATGCTGGTTCCTTTTGTGAAACTTAAATCTTTCTGCTATCAGCAGCGGTGTGGAGTTTAAGTGGTCCTGTAGGATTGACACTATGTTTTCAAAATCCTTTTCTACTGGCTTCTCTGGGGTTACTAGTTTCGTAGTAAGCCATACGTTTTTGCACCCATTGAATTCAACTATACCAGCGCTTTCTTGTCATCTGGCACTTACATAGATACATAGAAGATAGGAGCAGGAGTAGGCCATTCGGCCCTTCGTGCCTGCTCCGCCATTCGATGAGATCATGGCTGATCCTTTAATTCAGTATCCCGTCCCCGCCTTCTCTCCGTAACCCTTAACCCCTTTTGCCCGTAGAAATATATCTAATTCCCTCTTAAATATATTTAATGAGCTGGCGTACACTGCCCTCTGTGGCAATGAGTTCCACAGGTTCACCACTCTCTGAGTGAAGAAATTCCCCCTCATCTCTGTCCTAAATGGTTTAGCCCTTATCCTTAAATTATGTCCTCTAGTTCTGTTCTCACCCGCCAAGGGAAACATTCCTTCTGCATCCAGTCTGTCTAGACCTGTCAGAATTTTATACACTTCTATGAGGTCCCCTCTCAATCTTCTAAACTCCAGTGTGTACATCCCTAAACTACATAGTCTCTCCTCATAGGTCATTCCCGCCATTCCTGGTATCAGCCTGGTGAATCGCCGCTGCACCCCCTCCATGGCAAGAACATCCTTCCTCAGATGAGGCGACCAAAACTGTACACAGTACTCGAGGTGTGGTCTCACCAGTGCCCTGTACAGCTGCAGCAAGGTATCCCTGTTCCTGTATTCTAACCCTTTTGCTATGAAGGCCAGCATACCGTTTGCCTTCTTGACCGCCTGTTGCACCTGCATGCTCGCCTTCAGTGACTGGTGTACAAGAACACCCAGGTCTCTCTGTACTTCCCCCTCTCCCAATCTATTGCCATTTAAATAATAATTTGCCCTCCCGTTCCTGCACCCAAGGTGGATAACTTCGCACTTGTCCACATTATAGTGCATCTGCCATTTATCCGCCCAATCGCCCAGTCTGTCCAAATCGCTCTGGAGCTTCCTGGTCTCTTCCTCTGAGCCCACCCCCCCTCCTAGTTTAGTGTCGTCTGCAAATTTGGAAATGCTGCATCCGACTCCCTGATCCAGGTCATTAATGTAAATTGTGAACAGCTGGGGGCCCAGGACAGATCCCTGTGGTACCCCACTTGTTACTGCCTGCCATTCAGAAAATGAGCCGTTTATTCCAACTCTCTGTTTTCTATCTGACAGCCAG
Organism: Somniosus microcephalus; assembly: GCF_052327205.1. Lineage (NCBI taxonomy): Eukaryota > Metazoa > Chordata > Chondrichthyes > Squaliformes > Somniosidae > Somniosus > Somniosus microcephalus. The sequence continues at coordinate 265,521,456 of NC_140994.1, read as the reverse complement.
TTCCCTATCCACGCCAAAACTTTCCCCTTTATCCCATGAGCCTCAATTTTCCATGCTAATCTTTTATGTGGGACCTTATCGAAGGCCTTTTGGAAGTCCAGGTACACCACATCTACTGGCTCTCCCCCATCTATTCTACCAGTTACTCCCTCAAAAAATTCCAATAGATTAGTCAAGCACGATTTACCCTTTGTAAATCCATGTTGACTCTGTCCTATCCTGTCCCCATTTGCTAAGTGCTCCGCTATTTCATCCTTAATGATGGACTCCAGCATTTTGCCCACAACTGATGTAAGGCTTACAGGTCTGTAATTACCTGCTTTTTCCCTACCCCCCTTTTTGAATAGTGGGGTAACGTTAGCTACCCTCCAATCCATCGGCACTGTTCCCGAGTCTAATGAATTCTGAAAAATCATCCTTAGTGCATCCGCTATCTCTAGGGCCACCTCCTTCAGTACCCTAGGATGCATGTTATCAGGCCCTGGGGATTTGTCCACCTTCAATCCCTTTAGCTTCCTTAACACCATATCCTTAGAGATATTGATTTGCGTCAGTTCCTCCTTTGCCAATGTCCCTATTTTTCCCGATATCCCAGGGAGGTTTTTTGTGTCTTCCTTCGTAAAGACTGACCCAAAGTATGCATTTAGTTGATCTGCCATTTCCTTATTTCCCATTATATATTCCCCCGTATCTGACTGCAATGGACCAACTTTGGTTTTCACCAGTCTTTTCCTTTTGATATATTTATAAAAGCTTTTGGAGTTAGTTTTTACTTCATTCGCCTTGCAGTATACTTCTATGCGTTCGACATATGTCGTCCAATCTTCGACTTCATTGTCGAACGCTGTGATACTGCCACTCTTCGGCATTTTTGGGTGTGGTTAGACTGGCTTAAAATGGCGTCTCCCGCGCTTTCCTTTCTTCCCCGCTGCGGCTTAAAATGGCGTCTCCCGCGCTTTCCTTTCTTCCCCGCTGCAGCTTAAAATGGCGTCTCCCGCGCTGCTGCCAACGCCGCTCTCGGCGGTCCTCGTGACAAATGGCGACACCCTGTGGGTTTCGTGCGCTGCTCCTGCGCTGCTGCCAACGCCGCTCTCTGCGGTCCTCGTGGCAATGGCAGCGCCTCGCGTTTTCCTGCGCGCCTCTCTCCCCCGTTGACGCTGCTCGGCCCTTGAACACCGGCTGCGCTCTGCTCTCTTTCATCTCTCTCCCCCGTTGACGCCGCTCGGTCCTGAACATTGGCTGCGCTCTGCTCTCTCTCGTCTCTCTCCCCCATTGACGCTGCTCGGCCCTTGACCACCGGCTGCACTCTGCTCTCTCTCGTCTCACTCCCCCATTGACACCGCTCGGTCCTGAACACCAGCTGCGCCCTGTGCGCTCTGCCCTCTCTCTCTCCCCCGTCGACGCTGCTCGGCCTTTTCGTGTGCCGCTCGGTCGGGCTCTAGCCCGTCGCTGTCTGGGAAGGGTCTGCGCAGTACCTGTTGCCAGCCCGTTTTGCTGGACCACCGTGACTGGAAAGCCAAGCCTGGCTCTCGACAGCCTCCCCTGCGATGCTCCAATCTCCGGTGGATGACTGGGCGGTTGCCTGTGGTCGACGCCCGTGCTTCTGGACTCGACCTTCTTCCACTGTTCTCCAGGAGCGAATCCCTGGGAGGTGATGCAGAGTTGCAGGTAGGTTCGAATCTGCGTCGTCGCCAATGTTACATCCGTGTAATAATAAGAAAAGGACTGCAGAGAACGGTACAACAGGTGTTTACTCAACGTGGTTCAAACTGCAACTGAACTGTACAGATTACGACTCAACGTTATATACAGGTGTGGTCACTGCCGGTACTACAGTATACATGAGCTGTACAAAGTAGTTCCCCCCCTTAAAGGTACATACATTACAATTTTGATCCAGCGATGATGAAGGATCGGCAATATACTTCTAAGTCAGGATGGTGTGTGACTTGGAGGGGAACTTGGAGGTGGTGGTGTTCCCATGCGCCTGCTGCCCTTGTCATTCTAGGTGGAAGAGGTCGCGGGTTTGGGGGGTGCCGCTGAAGAAGCCTTGGCGAGTTGCTGCAGTGCATCTTGTAGATGGTACACACTGCAGCCACGGTACACCGGTGGTGGAGGGAGTGAATGTTTAAGGTGGTGGATGGGGTGCCAATCAAGCGGGCTGCTTTGTCCTGGATGGTGTCGAGCTTCTTGAGTGTTGTTGGAGCTGCACTCATCCAGGCAAGTGGAGAGTATTCCACCACGCTCTCGACTTGTGCCTTGTAGATGGTGGAAAGGCTTTGGGGAGTCAGGAGGTGAGACACTCGCCACAGAATACCTAGCCTCTGACCTGCTCTTGTTGCCACAGTATTTATGTGGCTGGTCCAGTTAAGTTTCTGGTCAATGGTGATCCCAGGATGTTGATGGTGGGGGATTTGGCGATGGTAATGCCGTTGAATGGCAAGGGGCGGTGGTTAGACTCTCACTTGTTGGAGATAGTCATTGCCTGGCACTTCTGTGGCACGAATGTTACCTGCCACTTATCAGCCTAAGCCTGAACGTCGTCCAAGTCTTGTTGCATGCGGGCATGGACTGCTTCATTATCTGTGGAGTTGTGAATGGCACTGAACACTGTGCAATCATCAGTGAACATCCCCATTTCTGACCTTATGTTGGAGGGAAGGTCATTGATGAAGCAGCTGAAGATGGTTAGCTATGTCAAAGAGATGGCACAAACATGATGGGCCGAATGACCTCCTTCTGTGCTGTAAGGTTCTATGATTCTATGATACACTGTCCCATCAAACACTCCCAGGGCAGGTACAGCGCAGGTTAGATACAGAGCAAAGCTCCCTCTACACTGTCCCATCAAACACTCCCAGGGCAGGTACAGCACGGGTTAGATACAGAGTAAAGCTCCCTCTACACTGTCCCATCAAACACTCCCAGGGCAGGTACAGCGCAGGTTAGATACAGAGCAAAGCTCCCTCTACACTGTCCCATCAAACACTCCCAGGGCAGGTACAGCACGGGTTAGATACAGAGTAAAGCTCCCTCTACACTGTCCCATCAAACACTCCCAGGGCAGGTACAGCGCAGGTTAGATACAGAGCAAAGCTCCCTCTACACTGTCCCATCAAACACTCCCAGGGCAGGTACAGCACGGGTTAGATACAGAGTAAAGCTCCCTCTACACAGTCTCATCAAACACTCCCAGGGCAGGTACAGCACGGGTTAGATACAGGGTAAAGCTCCCTCTACACTGTCCCATCAAACACTCCCAGGGCAGGTACAGCACGGGTTAGATACAGAGTAAAGCTCCCTCTACACTGTCCCAACAAACACTCCCAGGGCAGGTACAGCACGGGTTAGATACAGAGTAAAGCTCCCTCTCCACTGTCCCCATCAAACACTCCCAGGGCAGATACAGCATGAGTTAGATACAGAGTAAAGCTCCCTCTACACTGTCCCATCAAACACTGCCAGGGCAGGTACAGCAAGGGTTAGATACAGAGTAAAGCTCCCTCTACACTGTCCCATCAAACACTCCCAGGGCAGGTACAGCACGGGTAAGATACAGAGTAAAGATCCCTCTACACTGTCCCATCAAACACTCCCAGGGCAGGTACAGCACGGGTTAGATACAGAGTAAAGCTCCCTCTACACTGTCCCATCAAACACTCCCAGGGCAGGTACAGCACGGGTTAGATACAGAGTAAAGCTCCCTCTACACTGTCCCATCAAACACCCCCATGGCAGGTACAGCACGGGTTAGATACAGAGTAAAGCTCCCTCTCCACTGTCCCCATCAAACACTCCCAGGGCAGGTACAGCACGGGTTAGATACAGAGTAAAGCTCCCCCTACACTGTCCCATCGAACACTCCCAGGGCAGGTACAGCACGGGTTAGATACAGAGTAAAGCTCCCTCTACACTGTCCCATCAAACACTCCCAGGGCAGGTACAGCACGGTGTTAGATACAGAGTAAAGCTTCCTCTACACTGTCCCATCAAACACTCCCAGGGCAGGGACAGCACGGGTTAGATACAGAGTAAAGCTCCCTGTACACTGTCCCATCAAACACTCCCAGGGCAGGTACAGCACGGGTTAGATACAGGGTAAAGCTCCCTCTACACTGTCCCATCAAACACTCCCAGGGCAGGTACAGCACGGGTTAGATACAGAGTAAAGCTCCTGCTACACTGTCCTATCAAACACTCCCAGGGCAGGTACAGCACGGGTTAGATACAGAGTAAAGCTCCCTCTACACTGTCCCATCAAACACTCCCAGGGCAGGTACAGCATGGGTTAGATACAGAGTAAAGCTCCCTCTACACTGTCCCATCAAACACTCCCAGGGCAGGTACAGCACGGGTTAGATACAGAGTAATGCTCCCTCTACACTGTCCCATCAAACACTCCCAGGGCAGGTACAGCACGGGTTAGATACAGAGTAAAGCTCCCTCTACACTGTCCCATCAAACACTCCCAGGGCAGGTACAGTTTTGAGGGAAGACTGAAAGAGGTGAGGAGTTCCACAGTTTAAAGGGAAGTCTGGAGACAGAGGTGGAGTTCCACAGTTTTGAGGTCCTAGTTCATTCTCAGGATCTGGGCGTCGCTGGCAAGGCCGGCATTTATTGCCCATCCCTAGTTGCCCAGAGAAGGTGGTGGTGGGCCTTCTTGAACCACTGGGAGCGGGTTTGGTACAGAGTGTCTTGCTGGGTCACTTCAGAGGGCAGTTAAGAGTCAACCACGCTGAGTTTGAGTAGGACATCCATTTCCCATTCCACGTTTTTCTTAAGTTCTCGAATTAAGTTACACACTAGGCAGATGAGAATTCCATTAATAAGTAGGAGGGGCCGTCAAACGCAACACACCCCCTCCCCAAAAACAGACCGTACATTAAAATGATACAGTGACTCCTCTGTGAAGTGATGTTTCGCACTGAGCGTTGTAAAAAGCAGAGCCAGCAATGCGTAATGAAACATAAATCTTCCTGAACATTAGTGTCTGGCAGCATGAGAGGAATGAAGCAACATAAACAGCAATAAATCAGGTGCTGACAAGGTACTGAGAGTAATATTAATGGCCCATCATCTCCATTAACAATCAGTTCCAGGTCCCGGCACTGATCCCAGTCCAGTTTGTCCGAGTCTGGGGTATCTCGCGAAAGAAAGAAGGAATTGCATTTCAACAGCGTCTTTCACAACCTCAGGATGTCACGGCCAATGAGGTATTTTTTGAAGTGTGGTCACTGTTGTAATGTAGGAAACGCGGCAGCCAATTTGTGCACAGCAAGCTCCCAGAAACAGCAATGTGATAATGACCAGATACTCTGTTTTAGTGATGTTGATTGAGGGATAAATATTGGCCCCAGGACATCGGGGAGAACTCCCTTGCTCTTCTTCGAAAAAGTGGCCGTGGGATCTTTTACGTCCACCTGAGAGAGCAGACGGGGCCTCGGTTTAATGTCTCCTCCGAAAGACGGCACCTCCAACAGTGCAGCCATCCCTCAGTACTGCCCCTCCGACAGTTCTTCGCTCCCTCAGCACTGCCCCTCCGACAGTGCGGCGCTCGCTCAGTACTGCTCCTCCGACAGCACAGCCCTCCCTCAGTACTGCCCCTCCGACAGTGCGTCGCTCCCTCAGTACTGCCCCTTCGACAGTGCGGCGCTCCCTCAGTACCGCCTCTCTGACAGTGCAGCACTCCCTCAGTACTGCCCCTCCCATAGTACGGCGCTCCCTCAGTACCGCCCTTCCAACAGTCAGCACTCCCTCAGTGCTGACCCTCTGACAGTGCAGCGCTCCCTCAGTACTGCCCCTCCGACAGTGCAGCACTCCCTCAGTACTGACCCTCCGACAGTGCAGCACTCCCTCAGTGCTGACCCTCCGACAGTGCAGCGCTCCCTCAGTACTGACCCTCCGACAGTGCAGCACTCCCTCAGTACTGACCCTCCGACAGTGCAGCGCTCCCTCAGTACTGACCCTCCGACAGTGCAGCACTCCCTCAGTACCGCCCCTCCGACAGTGCAGCACTCCCTCAGTACTGACCCTCCGACAGTGCAGCACTCCCTCAGTGCTGACCCTCCGACAGTGCGGCGCTCCCTCAGTACTGACCCTCCGACAGTGCAGCGCTCCCTCAGTACTGACCCTCCGACAGTGCAGCGCTCCCTCAGTACTGACCCTCCAACAGTGCGGCGCTCCCTCAGTGCTGACCCTCCGACAGTGCAGCGCTCCCTCAGTACTGACCCTCCGACAGTGCAGCACTCCCTCAGTACCGCCCCTCTGACAGTGCGTCGCTCCCTCAGTACTGCCCCTCCGACAGTGCAGCGCTCCCTCAGTACTGCCACTCCGACAGTGCGGCGCTCTCTCAGTACTGACCCTCCGACAGTGCAGCGCTCCCTCAGTACTGCCCCTCTGACAGGGCGGCGCTCCCTCAGTACTGCCCCTCCGACAGTGCAGCGCTCCCTCAGTACTGCCCCTCCGACAGTGCAGCGCTCCCTCAGTACTGCCCCTCCGACAGTGCGGCGTTCCCTCAGTACTGCCCCTCCGACAGTGCGGCACTCCCTCAGTACTGCCCCTCCGACAGTGCGGCACTCCCTCAGTACTGCCCCTCCGACAGTGCAGCGCTCCCTCAGTACTGCCCCTCCGACAGTGCGGCACTCCCTCAGTACTGCCCCTCCGACAGTGCAGCGCTCCCTCAGTACTGCCACTCCGACAGTGCGGCGCTCTCTCAGTACTGACCCTCCGACAGTGCAGCGCTCCCTCAGTACCGCCCCTCTGACAGGGCGGCGCTCCCTCAGTACTGCCCCTCCGACAGTGCAGCGCTCCCTCAGTACTGCCCCTCCGACAGTGCAGCGCTCCCTCAGTACTGCCCCTCCGACAGTGCGGCGTTCCCTCAGTACTGCCCCTCCGACAGTGCGGCACTCCCTCAGTACTGCCCCTCCGACAGTGCGGCACTCCCTCAGTACTGCCCCTCCGACAGTGCAGCGCTCCCTCAGTACTGCCCCTCCGACAGTGCGGCACTCCCTCAGTACCGCCCCTCCGACAGTGCAGCGCTCCCTCAGTACCGCCCCTCCGACAGTGCAGCGTTCCCTCAGTAATGACACTGGGAGTGTCAGACTGGAATTATGGGCTCAAGTCTCTGGAGTGGGGCTCAAACCCACGACCTTCTGACTCAGAGACGGGAGCGTGCTAACTCGACAGATCTGTTCATGACAACACAAAGGAGGATGATTTTAACTTTCGGTAGTGGGTGTGAAACGGATCACACGCCCGTTATACGCCTCGCCTGAGTGAAGTCAATGGAAGGACAATCGGACTGGGTGCCTGATGAGTGGACAATCTGCTCCCGCCCATTTTCCGGCAAAATGAAAATTACCCCCAAGGTCGAGACGGTTGAGGAACGGTATTCAGCCTGAAAGACTCGGCAGTCCCACCATCACAGCATCCAGCTGTCCCTTAAATGATTCCTGGGTTTTCACCTCTGCTAATCTACCCAGTAGCTCATTCCATGGTCTGGTCACTCATAGATTCACAGAGTCATAGAACGGTTACAGCGCAGAAGGAGACCATTCGGCCCGTCGAGCCCGTGCCGGCTCTCTGCAAGAGCACTTCAGTTAGTCCCACTCCCCCGCCCTTTCCCTGTAGCCCTGCAAATTCTTTTCCTTCAGGTGCTTATCCAACTCCCTTTTGAAAGCCACGATTGACTCCGCCTCCACCACCCTTTCAGGCCGTGCATTCCAGATCCTAACCACATGCTGAGTAAAAAAGTTTTTCCTCATGTCGCCTTTGGTTCTTTTGCCAATCACCTTAAATCTGTGTCCTCTGGTTCTTGACCCTTCCGCCAATGGGAACAGTTTCTCTATCTACTCTGTCCAGACCCCTCATGATTTTGAACACCTCTATCAAATCTCCTCTCAACCTTCTCTGCTCTAAGGAGAACAACCCCAGCTTCTCCAGTCTATCCACGTAACTGAAGTCCCTCATCCCTGGAATCATTCTCGTAAATCTTTTCTGCACCCTCTCTAAGGCCTTCACATCCTTCCTAAAGTGCGGTGCCCAGAATTGGACACAATACTCCAGTTGAGGCCAAACCAGTGTTTTATACAGGTTCATCATAACTTCCTTGTTTTTGTACCCTGTGCCTCTATTCATGAAGCCCAGTATCCCGTAAGCTTTTTTAACCGCTTTCTCAACCTGCCCTGCCACCTTCAACAATTTGTGCACATATACCCCCAGGTCTCTCTGTTCATGCACCCACTTTAGGATTGTAGCCATGATGTGGAAATGCCGGTGTTGGACTGGGGTGGACAAATGTAAGAAGTCACACAACACCAGGTTATAGTCCACCTGACGAAGGAGCAGTGCTCCGAAAGCTTGTGATTTCAAATAAAGCTGTTGAACTATAACCTGGTGTTGTGTGACTTCTTACATTTAGGATTGTACCCTTTAGTTTATATTGCCTCTCTTCATTCTTCCTACCAAAATGTATCACTTCACACTTTCCAACGTTAAATTTCATCTGCCACGTGTCCGCCCATTTCACCAGCCTGTCTATGTCTTCTTGAAGTCTATCACTCTCCTTCTCACTGTTCACGATATTTCCAAGTTTTGTGCCATCTGAAAATTTTGAAATTGTGGCCTGTACACCCACGTCTAAATCATTAATGGGCCAGGAATTGCTGAACGGGGCTTGCAGCCCCGTTTTTGCACTTACCCCGCGCTCCTGCCGATCAGCTCCAGGGACGCCTGCACTTGCTGAAACAGAAAGAAGAATCCCGGGCAGCGTATGACGTCACGCCGCCCAGGAGTGCAGCCAGCGCGAAGCCAGGAGCATGCAGTGCAAGTGAGACACGCCCCTTGAGGTCTCAGTTTCACTGGACACGCCCCCAATGTTTCTGTCAAGCTGCTAAGCATTTTTACATGCAAAGCAGCAGTTTAAATAGGTTTTTGGAAGTTTTTTGAAGATTTTGGAAACTTTTATAAACTTTTTAAAATGTTTACATTATTTTGAGTAATCTGAAGTAGTTTTAAAGAGAATTAAAGCAATTTAAAGACTTTTAAAAGCCCTAAAAGAATTTTTTTAATTCCATTTATTTATTTAGCAATGTCGTCGTCACACGTGTCTTCACACTGTTCCCTTTGGGGAACTGTATGAAGTGGTGGAAGGATTTATGGCCATGATTAACGCTCATTCCGTGACCGTAACCATCTTTGAACCAGCCATTAGGGTGGTTAGTCCTATGGCGGGAGGGTTTTACGGGCTCCCACAAGCTATACAAGGAGGGGGGGCCACCCACACCCACGGACGCAAATATCCCACTGGATGTCAACCCAGAATTTAGAGCCGGAGCTCCGGCTCCACTTGCCGGGACTGTCTGGAGCGGGGTTCGAAACCCTACCCTAATCTGGCCCAGCGGCGGGGATCCTACCGCTATGACAAAGGCCCAATCCGATTAGCAACGTGAAATGGCAGCATAGGGCTCCAGTCACGGGGAGGGAAAAGGCACAGGAAACGTATGGGTGTCACCTTTTGTGCGGAGTGGGCCTTTTGCGTAGCAGTAAGCATCCCCGCCGCTGGGCCAGAAGGAGTAGGGTTTTGAACCCCACTCCAGACAGTCCCGGCAAGTGGAGTCGGAGCTCCAACTTTAAATTCTGGGTGGACATCCAGCGGGATACTTGCGTCCGTGGGTGTTGGTGGCCCCCCCCCCCCCCCCTCAGATGGGTTGTGGGAGCATCTGGCTGGATGAAATGCCGGTTTTCAGCATGCACAGTGCATGTGGGGAAAACCGGCATTTCCTGTCCTCTGAATGAAGGGGTTCAGAGGCAGAACGCGTGCGACTGCACAGGCAGCGCGTGCGCAGTATAATTCGCCGCTTTCATTAATGCTTTCAGTGAGGTCAAGTCATTACAACTTACACATGAAAAAAGCATGGGTACAGTTGCTCCAGAGGCTGCGGAGGAAGATATTTATTATCGTGGCGCTTCTGAAAGTATGTATGTCTGTATATATTCCTTTGCGTGTTATGTATATATTCCTTTACTTATGTGTATGAATGTATTATTTAATTATGACTTTCAGAGAAAGTAACTTATTGGAAAATCATAATTAAAAACATACATTCATACACATTAGTAAAGGAATATAAAACATACATACATATACGTAAAGGAATATATGTGGACATACATACATAACTCATTCTCACATTCCATTCACACAGCCACAATTGCTCCTTCTACCTACCGTTCTGAAAACCCTTTTAAAAAAAAAATTTTAACTTTAAAACTTACTTAAAATTTCTTAAAATAACTTCCCTCCCTTTCCCAAACAAAAATATTGCATTTCAGAAGCTCCACGATAAAATATATCTTCCTCCGCAGCCAATGAACAACTTTACACTTGCTTTTTTCAAGTGTAACTTCTAAGGACTTACCCTCACTGAATCCATCATTGAAATCCACAAAGTTCACTGCGCAAGCGCTGCCTGTGCAGTCGCACGCGCTGTGAATAGACCTCGGGCCTGGAAATGCCGGCGTTCCCCGCATGCGCTGTTCCTGCTGAACGCTGGCATTTCCAACGGCCAGATGCGTGAGTACCCCGACCGTACTCACGCTTCTGGCCGCGAATTTCTGGCCCAATATATATCAAGAAAAGCAGTGGTCCCACTACCGACCCCTGGGGAACACCACTGTATACCTTCCTCCAGTCCGATAAACAACCGTTCACCACTACTCCCTGTTTCCTGTCACTTAGTCTATTCCGTATCCATGCTGCCACTGTCCCTTTTATTCCACTCTCTGAGTGAAGAAGAATATATTGTAACTGTAGATCTGCCACATTCCTGAGCCATGCGAGCCTTCTCTTTACCAGATTCTCCATACTTCCCTCTAGGTATCTGCCCTGGCTAAGTGGGTAGCACGCTTGCCTCCAGGGCAGAAGGTTGTGGGTTCATAGGCCCCCTCCAGAGGGTGTAATGATATCAGCAAATAGTGATGGTATTTGCCTGTTTGATTATGATGCCTTACCAGCATATTTGCCTGTTTGATTATTTATGCCTGACCAGCAGAGTGCATGTGAGAGACAAGCAGTTTAGGTTAGTTTTAGTTTCATTTTAGATGGATCTCTAAGATGGTGTCTCCTGTAATGCTGTTAACTGAGTTGAACATACTTTAGATAAAAAGTCATTCTCTTTCATGAATGTGTCGTCATTGAACCCACATACAAATCAATACAGAGGGCACATAAATCCAGGCTGACACTGCCAGACCAGTACTGAGGGAGTGCTGCACGGTTGGAGGTGCCATCTTGCAGATGAAATGTTAAACCAAGGCTCCGTCTTCTCTCTCAGATGGGTGTGAAAGATCCCACAGTGCTATTTTGAAGACGAGCAGGGGAGTTCTCCCTGGTGTCCTGGCCAATATTTATCCCTCAACCAACATCATTAAAAAAACAGATTATCTGGTCATTATCACATTGCTGTTTGTGGGCGCTTGCTGTGCGTAAATTGGCTGCTGCATTTCCTATGCTACAACAGTGACCACACTTCACCAATATTCAATGGGCTGTGAAGGGATGTTGTGAAAGGAGCTATAGAAATGCAAGCCTTTCTTTCTGCTTCTTAAAGGATGACCCTTTCTTCGATGCCTGTCGAACCTGATTGAATTTTTTGAAGAGTTGACTAAAGTAGTGGACAGGGTAATGTCTATGGATGTTATTTATATGGACTTCCAGAAGGCATTTGATAAAGTCCCACATAACAGACTGTTAACTAAGGTAGATGCCCACGGAATTTGAGAGCAAATTGTTGACCTGGTTAGGAAATTGGCTGAGCGGCAGGAGACAGAGAGTAGGGATAATGGGCAGGTACTCAAATTGGCAGGAGGTGACTAGTGGTGTCCCGCAGGGATCTGTGTCGGGGCCTCAACTATTCACTGTATTTATTAACGACATAGATGATGGAATAGAAAGTCACATATCCAAATTTGCCGATGACACAAAGATAGGTGGCATTGTAGGCAGTGTAGATGGAAGCATAAAATTACACAGGGATATCGACAGATTAAGTGAATGGGCAAAACTGTGGGAAATGGATTTCAATGTCGGCAAATGTGAGGTCATCCACTTTGGACCTAAAAAGAATAGAACCGGGTACTTTCTAAATGGTGAAAGGCTAAAAACAGTGGAGGTCCAAAGAGACTCGGGGGGGGTCCAGGTACATCGATCATTAAAATGTCATGAACAGGTGCAGAAAATAAACAAAAAGGCTAATGGAATGCTGGCCTTTATATCTGGAGGACTAGACTACAAGGGGGTAGAAGTTATGCTGCAGCTGTACAAAACCCTGGTTAGACCACACCTGGAGTACTGTGAGCAGTTCTGGGCACCACACCTTAGGAAGGATATACTGGCCTTGGAGGGAGTGCAGCGTAGGTTTACCAGAGTGATACCCGGACTTCAAGGGTTAAGTTACGAGGAGAGATTACACAAATTAGGATTGTAGTCCCTAGAATTTAAAAGGTTAAGGGGCGATCTGATCGAAGTTTTCAGGATATTGAGGTGAACAGATAGGGTAGAGAGAGAGAAACTATTTCCGCTGGTTGGGGAGTCTAGGACTAGGGGGCATGGTCTAAAAATTAGAGCCAGACCTTTCAGGAGTGAAATTAGGAAACACTTCTACACACAAAGGGTGGTAGAAGTCTGGAACTCTCTTCCACAAACGGCAATTGATGCTAGATCAATTGTTAATTTTAAATTTGAGATTGATAGCTTTTTGTTAACCAAAATTATTAAGGGATATGGGGCAAAGGCGGGTATATGGAGTTAGGTCACAGATCAGCAATGATCTCATTGAATGGCGGAACGGGTTCGAGGGGCTGAATGGCCTGCTCCTGTTCCTATGTTCCTATGTTGCTTCCTATGTTTCTATGTTCGATCGAACTTTCACTCCTTCGGTCTGACTATTTCAGCTCAAAAGCATTCCGAGATATTTCTCCCCAGGTCAGGAGTGCCTGGGTAATGCAGTGCGCCATTGGTCACTAAAACAAGAGAGACAATGCCAGTTGTTTCTGGGAGTAAAGTCCCAGTGACTCACCAACTGAGCTGGCTCGTCCCTTTGTCGCCTCAGTGTCAACACAGCAATAAAAATTCAGTCAATGTTTTCAATTCAAATCCGGTTGCATCGTAATTCCACTGTGCTGCAATAATCCTTCTTCTGGATGTTTTTCTTCCCCTCACAGGCAGGAACCTGGCCATGCCATTTGCTGAAAGGTCCAACAAGTCAATAAATTCCAGTCCTGCCCCATTTTCCTCCTTTTTTTTAACCTTGTTAGAGGGGTTTATGCTTCAACTGTATCAGACACTGGTTAGGCCTCAGCTAGAGTGCTGCGTGCAGTTCTGGTCACCACATTACAGGAAAGATGTGATTGCACTAGAGAGGGTACAGAGGAGATTTACAAGGATGTTGTCAGCAGTAGAGAATCTTAGCTATGAGGAAAGACTGGATAGGCTGGGTCTGTTTTCCTTGGAACAGAGGAGGCTGAGGAGAGACCTTATTGAGGTGTATACAATTATGAGGGGCCTCGATAAAGTGGATAGAAAGGACCTATTTCCCTTAGCAGAGGGGTCAAAAACCAGGGGGCAGAGATTTAAAGTAATTGGGGGAAGGTTTAGAGGGGATTTGAGGGGAAATTTCTTCACCCAGAGGGTTGAGGGGGTCTGGAACTCACTGCCTGAAAGGGTGGTAGAGGCAGGAACACTAACCACATTTAAAAAGTACTTGGATGTGCACTTGGGATGCTGTAACCTCAGGGCTACGGACCAAGAGCTGGGAAGTGGGATTAGGCTGGATAGCTCTTTGTTGGCCGGCGCGGACACGATGGGCCGAAATGGCCTCCTTCCGTGCTGTAACTTTCTATGAGTCATAGATAGAGTCATAGAGTTATACAGCACAGAAAGAGGCCATTCAGCCCATCGTGTCTGCGCCGGCCATCAAACCCTGTCTATTCTAATCCCATTTTCCAGCACTTGGTCCCTAGCCTTGTATGCTATGGCGTTTCAAGTGCTCATCTAAATGCTTCTTGAATGTTGTGAGGGTTCCTGCCTCTACCACCCTTTCAGGCAGTGAGTTCCAGATTCCAACCACCCTCTGGGTGAAAAAGTTTTTCCTCAAATCCCCTCTAAACCTCCTGCCCCTTACCTTGAAACTATGCCCCCTGGTTATTGACCCCTCTACTAAGGGGAAAAGTTCCTTTCTATCTACCCTATCTATGCCCCTCATAATTTTGTACACCTCAATCAGGTCCCCCCTCAGCCTTCTCTGCTCTAAGGAAAACAACCCCAGCCTGTCCAGTCTCTCTTCATAGCTGAAGCTCTCCAGCCCAGGTAACGTCCTGGTGAACCTCCTCTGCACCCTCTCCAATGCAATCACATCCCTCCTATAGTGTGGCGACCAGAATTGCACACAGTATTCCAGCTGTGGCCTAACTAGCGTTTTGTACAGCGCCATCATAACCTCCCTGTTCTTATATTCTATGCCTCGGCTAATGAAGGCAAGTATCCCATATGCCTTTTTAACCACCTTATCTACCTGTCGTGCTGCCTTCAGGGATCTATGTACATGCACACCAAGGTCCCTCTGATCCTCTGTCCTTCCTAGGGTCCTACCATTCATTGTGTATTCCCTTGCCTTGTTAATCCTCCCAAAATGCATCACCACACACTTTTCAGGGTTAAATTCCATTTGCCACTGTTCTGCCCATCTGACCAACCCGCCTATATCTTCCTGTAGCCTGAGGCTTCCCTCCTCACTATTTACCACTCCACCAATTTTCGTGTCATTTGCGAACTTACTGATCATACCTCCTACATTCATATCTAAATCATTAATGTACACTACAAACAGCAAGGGACCCAGCACCGATCCCTGCGGTACACCACTGGACACAGGCTTCCAGTCACAAAAACAACCTTCAACCATCACCCTCTGCCTCCTGCCACTAAGCCAATTTTGGATCTAATGTGCCAAATTGCCCTGGATCCCATGGGCTCTTACCTTCTTGACCAATCTCCCATGTGGGACTTTGTCAAAAGCCTTACTGAAGTCCATGTAGACTACATCAACTGCACTACCCTCATCCACACACCTAGTCACTCCTCGAAAAATTCAATCAAATTGGTTAGACATGATCTGGCAGTGTTCTCTGACTATATATGCTGTGCCTATATGCATCTCTTCACTTCACCTGACGAAGGAGCAGCGCTCCGAAAGCTTGTGATTTCAAATAAAGCTGTTGGACTATAACCTGGTGTTGTGTGACTTCTCACATTTGTCCACCCCAGTCCAACACCGGCATTGCCAAATCATGGCCCTCTCTTGTAGGACTTTCTACATGCAGGATCAAAAAGCTCTCCTGGATGCACGTTAAGAATTCCCCAATCTCTAAGCCTTTCACACTCTGACTATCCCAGTTAATATTAGGGAAATTGAAATCCCCTACTATTATTACCCTATTATTTCTACACTTCTCTGAGATTTGCCGACATATCTGTTCCTCTATCTCCCTGTTTGGGGGCCTATAGTACACTCCCAGCAAAGTGCTTGCCCCCTTTTTGTTTTTAAGTTCTACCCATATGACCTCATTAGAGGAACCTGCTAATATATCATCCCTCCTTACAGCAGTAATTGACTCCTTGATTAATATTGCAACATCCCCTCCTCTTTTACACCCCCCTCTGTCTCGCCTGAAGTTTCTATACCCCAGAGTATTGAGCTGCCAGTCCTGCCCCTCCCTCAACCATGTCTCTGTGATAGCAACAATATCATACTCCCATGTGTTCATCAACAGCTTCAATTCATCTGCCTTACTCGCAAGAATCCTTGCATTAAAATAAATGCCATCCAGCCTTGCCATACTCCCTTGTGCCATTACATATTTGCTCTGCCTTCCAGGCTGACTTGTTTTTTCCTCTATATTTGGCTGTGCATCACCCATTACCATAGCTCCACTCCGTATCCCATCCCCCTGCCAAGTTAGTTTAACCCCCCCCAACATTCTTGTGTGATGGGTAAGTTGACGCTGGCCATCGGAACATTTTCCATTTTCTGGCCGCTGCGAATTGTGGAATTGGCTCCTTCACGTAATAGAAAAGAGTCTGAACATCAGTCAATGTTGATTGGAGCATGAGAGTGCAAGGGCACAACCACTGAAATTACAGCATAAACCACCCATTTGAAAAAGGTTGTTCTTGCTGTGGTTGTTACATTGTTATAGTATCACATCGTTAAATGGAACTACTTTGGTTATATTGCTATGTGGCACACATCTTGTATCACTCCGCACCATGCGGCAGCACAGAAAGCAGGCAAGAATACAGCTAGTAAAAGCAATAACTAAAATGAGCTAAAAAGTGTCTGTATTATTTATAGTATAAGAACACAAGGAGCCACAACATGGTGGCAGCGGTATAAGTGAATACAAAATTGTACTATACGAACTACGAATAAGACGAAAAGTGATTTTATGAGCTGATTGTGAGTGCCGATGTCTGCGGTGATTTGAGAGTGAATCGTACGGGAAACTAAAATGACGACTGTGCAAATGCAGCCCCTCATGAACTGGGAAGCCGACGATATAGTAGATGCATTCCGCAAGTTCAAACAGAAATGTGAGCTTACATTCAAAAGCTTCCTGGAGGGGCGCTACCAACGAGGAAAAGGTTAGTTACATTCTGTTGTGGACAGGAGAAAAAGGTCTAGATTTGTATAATAGCTGGAGTTTGACTGAAGAGGAAAAGGAAAACCCTGTGACAATTTTTGATAAATTCAGCAACCATCTAGAGCCTAAATCTAATCACCGTATACACAGATATAAATTCCAGAGTCTAAGACAGGAACCCGGTGAAACAGCTGACAATTTCCTGACAAGGCTGAGAAATGAAGCCAGCAAGTATAAATTTAAGGAAATGGAAGAAAGGCTTGTGGACCAGCTAATATGGGGGTCAGCGCATGTAGAGGTACAAAAAGCCCTGATAGGAAAAGAAAAGCTCGGAATAACAGAGGCTGTAGATACTGCGAGAGCTCATGAAGCCATGAAGCAGCAAATGAAAATGCTGATTTCTCAAACAGAGTGGATGCAGTGAGAGAAAAGTGCAACACACAAAGACATGCACATGACAACGGGGGAAACATGTGCAGAAATTGTGGAAGACCGCATGATTACACAGACAAGAGGAAATGTCCAGCATATGGAACAAGCTGCAATGCATGTGGCAAACTAAACCACTGGGAAAAGAGGTGTAGAACGAGGAAAGAAGGAACATACATCAAAAACAAAGGCAGGCAGCAGAACCAGAGAAAGAAACACAATATCCATGCCATGGATGAGCAGGATGATGATGATGATCACAACCAGAGGGAGTCAAGCCAAATCCAGAGAAGATTGCGGCGATTGCTGAAATGAAACCACCCAAAGACAAGAAAGAGCTGAGGAGTTACCTCGGCTTGGTCCAATACATGAGTTCTTTCACCCCACACATGTCGGAACATACAACAAATCTCAGAGAGCTATTGAAAGAAGACGCCGAATACCAGTGGACTGAATCACACGAAAGGAATTTCAAACAACTTAAAGAACTGTTGTGCAAAGAAACAAGTCTGTCATATTATGACAGAAGAAAACCAGTCACTCTGCAAGTAGACACTTCTACCAGAGGACTAGGGGCAGCTCTGGTGCAGGAAGGAAAGCCGATAGCTTTCGCATCAAAGGCCTTGACGTCAGCCGAGACGAGATACGCCAACATAGAAAGAGAACTATTAGCAATAGTGTACGGATGCGAGAAATTCCATACATACCTATATGGCAGGCGATTTACAATAGAGAGTGACCATCGTCCACTAGAACAGATCTATAAGAAGAATCTGTGCAAAGCGCCTGCAAGACTGCAAAGACTACTTCTAAGGATCCAAAGCTATGACTTCATGCTTAAATATAAGCCAGGAAAGGACATGGTGCTAGCAGATGCGTTGTCTCGATTGCCACCATATGAGAAACACGAGGTGGAGGGCCTAACAGTAAAAATCCACCACTTAGTGAATTTTACCCCTACAAAGCTCAGTCAAATCAGAGATGAGACTAGCAAAGATGAGGAGTTGCAACTACTCACACAACAAGTAATACAGGGGTGGCCGGAGAGAATCCAGCAGGTACAGGCGGCAATTCAATTAAAGACGATATTGCAGTAGAAGACAGTATTCTCCTTGCTGGATCGAGGATCATCGTGCCAAAGACGATGCAGACACAACTTCTCCATCTCATACATGAAGGCCACATGGGAATGGAGAAATGCAAGCTGAGAGCCAGATCAGTTGTATACTGGATAGGCATGTACAAAAATATCGAACAGATGGTCTCTGCATGTGGTATATGCCAGAAATACAGAAATGCACAACAGAAAGAGGAGATGATACCTAGTGAAAGTCAAGACCATGGCACACTGTTGGGGCAGATCTCTTCATGTGCAATGAAGAATGGTATCTCATAGTGGCAGATTACTATTCCAAGTTTCCTTTTGTGAGAAGGATGAAAGACTTGAGAGCCACAACTACCACCAGGATTGCAAAGAGCTTGTTTGCTGAACAAGGAATCCCGGAAAAGGTAATCCGTGACAATGGAACCCAGTTCACATCGAGTGAATTCAGAGCTCTGGCAGAAAAGTATGGGTTCAAAATAGTAACCTCATCCCCACATTGCCCAAGGGGACACGGGTTCATCAAAAGACAGATCCAGACTGTCAAGAGAACTCTCATCAAAAGTAGTGAGATGGGGGAAGATCAAGACCTTGCCCTCCTATCACTCAGATCAACACCACTGAAAGCAGACATGAAATCACCTGCGGAATTGCTGAATGGGAGGAAGTTTAAGACTACACTACCAACAAAAATACATCCTCCCCAGGACCAGGAGGACTTCAGACAAAAGCTGGCAGAAGCACAAATCGTAGGAAGCAAACATTACAATAAACATGCAAAGACGCTACCAGAATTGCTGAATGGACAATCAGTGCATGTGCAAGACCCGGTGTTGAAAACCTGGAATCCAGCCAAGGTCATTGGAAAAGCTGATACTCCAAGATCCTACTTTGTAGAGACTGAACCTGGTAACCAATACAGACGGAACAGACTCCACATCAGACCTTCACCTGAACTGGATAAGCAGCAGACAACATCAGCAACATTGACAACACCAGCTACCACAAGCAGTACAACACCAGAAACAAGTGCTACAAATCAAACAACCACGAGCATGCACACTCCAACTCCAAAGGCGACAGCAACAACAACAACGAGAGCGGAACACACCAAAACACCGCAGAGAGGAATGGTCACCACCAAATCCACAAGGTGGAGGGACAACATCCAACCACCTGAGCGATATCGCATATAAAAAAATCTCACGATTCTTTGTAGTGGATAATAATAGTTTAGATATAATATTTGTTAATTTAAATTGTTAAATTTCATGTTTTAATTTTTTGAGAAAGAGGGATGTTACATTGTTATAGTATCACATCGTTAAATGGAACTACTTTGGTATGGAACTACTTTGGTATGGTGAAGTTATATTGCTATGTGGCACACTGTGCACGGGCACTGCACAGTGCAGCGTCGGACATCTTGTATCACTCCGCACCATGCGGCAGCACAGAATACAGCTAGTAAAAGCAGTAACTAAAATGAGCTAAAAAGTGTCTGTATTATTTATAGTATAAGAACACAAGGAGACACAACAGTGGTCACTGTTGTAATGTAGGAAAGGCAGCAGCCAATTTGCGCACAGCAAGCTCCCACAAACAGTAATGAGATAAATGGCCGAATAAACTGTCGCTTTAGTGATGTTGGTTAAGGGATAAATATTGGCCTCAGGTCAATATCAGGGAGAATGCACCTGCTCTGCTTTGGATTAGTGTCAGTAGTGTCTCAGTGGGTAGCGCTCTCTCGCTTCTGAGTTAGAAAGTCGTTGGTTCGAGCTCCACGCCAAAGACTTGAGCACACAATTCAGGCTGAGACGCCCAGTGTCAGTACCGACGGAGTGCCTCATTGTCGGAGGGGCCGTCTTTCGGAAAGAGACGTTAAACCAAGGTCCCATCTGTCCTCTCAGGTGGGTGTAACAGGATCCCATGGCCATGATTTTGAAGAAGAGCAGGGGAGTTCCCCCTGGTGTCCCGGCCAATAATTATCCCACAACCAAAATTGAAAAAACCCAGACGATCTGGCCATTATCTTGTTGCTGTTTGTGGGAGCTTGCTGTGCGCAAATTGGCTGCCGCGTTTCCTACATCACAACAGTGACCACACTTCAAAAGTACCTTATTGGATTGAAAGCGCTTTGGGACGTCTGGTGGTCATGAAAGGCGCTGTAAAAATGCAAGTCTTTTTTTCTTTAAATGGATAGAGATTGATTGCTATGATCAGTATCGTTGTGTCATGGAACTACCAGGATAGCAGGAGGTGAATTAGATGGACCTCAGTCTTTTATCGCTCAGCAATTCCTGTGTTCCTATCATCGTTCAACTTGAAGCGCTAAAGTGAGGCACTTGTAGTGGAACAGCAACAATCCCAGGATGCAATTGGCAACAGGCAGCCATTTTGAAAGATTGGTGAATGGAGATAATGCCGTGAGGACAGGATTTAATCAGACGAACATTAAACAGAGCCAGACAGACTGCAGTTCCTGGAGCAGTGAATACGTTTCACACATTCATGCGGTAATAAGCAACCAAACATTTGAGATTTTTCTGGTATCAGATCCGTGAGTGTACAGTTAATGATTACAGTGTGCCTAATAAATTTATGGTTTATGGAAAGTTAGTTTATGGGGTTGGCTGGGGGGGGTTGTAAAGATTAATTACCTTGATTGGCTTGTACTGTCCTTGACTGTGACCCAGGTTAATGCCTAGTCAGCCTGGAGTATTGGTTAGCACAGAGTAACTACTTCCTTGAACAGATCGGGTTCCTCCATGGTCTGTTGAGAAGTGGGAGTGTGTCAGTTGGCGAGATGTTAGCGAGAGGTGAAAGCAACTAACTGGAGACTGTTTTTTTAATTGATTCTCGGGATGTGGGCGTCGCTGGCAAGGCCGGCATTTATCGCCCATCCCTACTTGCCCCGTGAGAAGGTGGGGGTGGGCTGCCTTCCCCTTGAACTGCTGCAGTCCGTGTTGGCTAAGACGTGGCTGATATACCACAGCTGAGAATACTTCCAAAAGGCATTTGACAAGGTGCCACACAAAAGATTATTGCTTAAGATAAAAAATCACGGGATTGGGGGTAATATTCTGGCATGGATAGAGGATGGGCTATCTAACAGAAGGCAGAGAGTTGGGATAAATGGTTCATTCTCAGACTGGCAATCAGTAACTAGTGGTGTTCCACAGGGGTCAGTGCTGGGTCCCCAACTCTTTACAATCTATATTAACGATTTGGGGGAGGGGACCGAGTGTAACATATCAAAGTTTGCAGATGATACTAAGATGGGAGGGAAAGTAGTGAGTGAGGAGGACATAAAAAACGTGCAAGGGGACATGGACAGGCTAAGTAAGTGGGCAGAGATTTGGCAGATGGAATACAATACTGGAAAGTGTGAGGTTATGCACTTTGGCAGGAAAAATCGTAGAGCAAGTTATTATCTTAATGGCAAGAAACTGGAAAGTGCTGAAGTACAAAGGGATCTGGGGGTCCTGGTGCACGAAACTCAAAAGGTTAGTATGCAGGTGCAGCAAGTGATTAAGAAGGCCAATGGAATGTTGGCTTTCATTGCTAGGGGGATAGAATATAAAAATAGGGAGGTATTGCTTCAGTTGTACAAGGTATTGGTGAGACTGCACCTGGAATACTGCGTACAGTTTTGGTGTCCATACTTAAGAAAGGACATACTTGCTCTCGAGTCAGTACAAAGAAGGTTCACTCGGTTAATCCCGGGGATGAGGGGATGGACATATGAGGAGAGGTTGAGTAGATTGGGACTCTACTCATTGGAGTTCAGGAGAATGAGAGGCGATCTTATTGAAACATATAAGATTGTGAAGGGGTTGGATCGGGTGGATGCGGGGAGGATGTTCCCGATGATGGGTGAAACTAGAACTAGGGGGCATAGTCTTAGAATAAGGGGCTGCTCTTTCAAAACTGAGATGAGGAGGAACTACTTCACTCAGAGGGTGGTAGGTCCATGGAATATGCTGCCCCAAAAAGCTGTAGAAGCTACATCATTACATAAATTTAAAACAGAAATAGACAGTTTCCTAGAAGTAAATGGAATTAAGGGTTACGGGGAGCGGGCAGGAATTTGGACATGAGTCTAGGTTCGGATCGGTCATGGCCCTGTGGGTAGCGGAGCGGGCCCAGGGGCCGTGTAGCCTGATCCTGCTCCTATTTCGTGTGTCTAATTCTGTTAGATTCAGGAGATGGTTCTGTGATAGTGGATTGGCAGTTAGGATCAGATCAGCCATGATCTTATTGAATGGCGGAGCAGGCTCGAGGGGCCGATTGGCCTACTCCTGCTCCTATTTTTTATGTTCTTATGTTCTTATGTTCAACTGTTACAATAACACGGATTTATGTAGCAGCGTACCAGGGTACAGTCGATAATTGGTTATGTTTTCAGACTAATGATCCCGAGGTCTGGTAAAACAATCCAGAGAATCTGAGTTCAAATCCCATGATGACAATTTGAGAACTCATAAGAACATAAGAAATAGGAGCAGGAGTCGGCCAATCGGCCCCTCGAGCCTGCTCCGCCATTCAATACGATCATGGCTGATCTGATCCTAACCTCAAATCTACTATCACTCTCCATCCCACCCGAACCCATGTGATCTCCCGGGAGAGGCGAAAAACCAGATAAAAAACCCAATGGCCAATTTGGGAGAAAAATCTGGGAAATTCCTCTCCGACCCATCTAGGCGATCAAAACTCGTCCAGGAGATCACTCTGTCCCTATATTTTCTACAGTACTTACCTTCTGTAGAAGGTGATCTCCACTCCAGCCAGGAACAGGAATAAAACCATCTCCTGAAATCTAACATAGAATTAGAACACAAGAAGTAGGAGCAGAACCAGGCTACACGGCCCCTGGGCCCACTCCACTACCCACAGGGCCATGACCATTCCGAACCTAGACTCATGTCCAATTTCCTGCCCGCTCCCCGTAACCCTTAATTCCCTTTACTTCTAGGAAACTATCTATTTCTGTTTTAAATTTATTTAATGATGTAGCTTCCACAGCTTTCTGGGGCAGCAAATTCCACAAACCTACCACCCTCTGAGTGAAGAAGTTTCTCCTCATCTCAGTTTTGAAAGAGCAGCCCCTTATTCTAAGATTATGCCCCCTAGTTCTAGTTTCACCCATCATTGGGAACATCCTCACGGCATCCACCCGATCAAGCCCCTTCACAATCTTATATGTTTCAATAAGATCGCCTCTCATTCTTCTGAACTCCAATGAGTAGAGTCCCAAAGTCTGGAAATAGAAATTGGTTCTACATTACAACAGTGATTAGGCCTCAAAATGTCTCTATTGGCTGTAAAGCGCTTTGGCACATCCTGAGATCATGAAAGACACTGTAGAAATTGTAATCTTTCTTTCTTCTATTACTTTATCTGTAAAAGTGACTGTGAGGCTGTCGGATTGTCGTAAAAACCCAACGGGTTCACTAATGCCCCTTTAGGGAAGGAAACCTGCCGTCCTTACCCGGGCTGGGCCTATATGTGACTCCAGTCCCACACCAAGGTGGCTGACTCTGAACTGCCCGCTGAAGTGGCCCAGCAAACCCCTCAGTTGTATCAGGCTGTCCAGGGGATGGGCAATAAATGGTGAGCTTGCCAGCGATGCGGAAACTCTATTTAAAAAAAAAGTCTTGTCCTGTCAAAGTACAGTGAATTCCTTCTGTAACCATTGTTCCTTAGGACATCTCCAAGTTTGCAGACGACACAAAGCTGGGTGGGCGTGTGTGCTGTGAGGAGGATGCCGAGAAACTCCAGGATGATTTGGACAGGTTGGGTGATTGGGCAGAAGCATGGCAGATGCAATATAACGTGGATAAATGCGAGGTTATCCACTTTGGTGGCAAAAACAGGAAGGCAGATTATTATCTGAATGACAATAGATTGGGAGAAGGGGAAGTGCAATGAGACCTGGGTGTCCTTGTGCACCAGTCGCTGAAGGTAAGCATGCAGGTGCAGCAGGCGGTTAAGAAGACAAATGGTATGTTGGCCTTCATAGTGAGAGGGTTTGAGTACAGGAACAAGGATGTCTTGCTGCAGTTGTACAGGGCCTTGGTGAGACCACATCTTGAGTATTGTGTGCAGTTTTGGTCGCCTTATCTGAGGAAGGATGTTCTTGCCATGGAAGGAGTTCAGCGAAGATTCACCAGGCTGATACCTGGGATGGCAGGAATGACGTATAAGGAGAGATTGGGTCGATTGGGCTTATACTCGCTGGAGTTTAGAAGAATGAGAGGGGATCTCATTGAAACTTATAAAATTCTGACAGGACTGGACAGACTAGATGCAGGAAGGATGTTCCTGATGGTCGGGGAGTCCAGAACCAGGGGTCACAGTCTAAGGATAAGGGGTAAGCCATTTAGGACAGAAATGAGGAGGAATTTCTTCACCCAGAGAGTGGTGAACCTGTGGAATTCTCTACCACAGAAGGCAGTAGAGGCCAATTCATTAAATATATTCAAGAAGGAGTTGGATATATTTCTTAAGGCTAAAGGGATCAAGGGATATGGAGAGAAAGCAGGGACATGGTACTGAGTTTGGATGATCAGCCATGATCTCATTAAATGGTGGAGCAGGCTCGAGGGGCCGAATGGCCCACTCCTGCTCCTATCTTCTATGTTTCTATGACACATTTCAGCTTGGCTTCATTGATAACAATCTCAACAGCAACACCTTGTGCGGCTGGAGGCGGTTACAGAGATAGGAAGGGGGGGGGCGGCGAGGCCATGGAAGGGTTTGAAAACAAGGACCAGAATTTTAAAATTGAGGCGTTCCCCCACCCGGAGCCGATGTAGGTCAGAGCGAGCACAGAGGGTGACGGGTGATCGGGACTTGGTGCGAGTTAGGGCACGGGGCAGCAGAGGTTCGGATGAGGTGAAATTTAGGGAGGGTGGAAGATGGGAAGCTGGCCAGGAGAGCGTTGGAACGGTCGCGCCTGGAGGTAACAAAGGCTCTCGGGTCAGAATATTGTAGGTTCACCCTGAGCAGTTGATGCTGAGGGTGCCTTCTTCTTAGGCAGTCCCTCGGAACCGAGGATGAGTGGCTTCCACACTAAAAATGAGTTCGCAGGTGACTGATGAGTCCAATGTGGGACCTACAGTCTCTGTCACAGGTGGGGCAGACGGTGGTTGAAGGGGCAGGTGGGTGGGGTGCTTGGGTTGACGTGCGCTCCTTGCACTGTCTGCGCTTGGCTTCTGCTTGCTCCCGGCGAAGAGACTCGAGGTGTTCGGCGCCTTCCCGGGTGCTTCTCCTGCACTTTGTGCGGTCTTGGGCCAGGGATTCCCAGGTGTCGGTGGGGATGTTACACTTTTTCAAGGAGGCTTTGAGGGTGTCCTTGAAGCGTTTCCTCTGCCCACCTGGGGCTCTCTTGCCGTGTCGGAGCTCCGAGTAGAGCACTTGTTTTGGGAGTCTCGTATCGGGCATGCGGACAATGTGACCCGTCCATTGGAGCTGATCGAGCATGGTCAAAGCTTCGATGCTGGGGATGTTGGCCTGAGCAAGAACACTGAAGTTGGTGCGCCTATCCTGCCAATGGATTTGCAGGATCTTGCGGAGGCAGCGTTGGTGGTACCTCTCCAGTGCTTTGAGGTGCCTGCTGTACATGGTCCATGTCTCTGAGGCATACAGCAGGGCAGGTATCACTGCTGCTCTGTAGACCATGAGCTTAGTGCCAGGTTTGAGGTCCTGGTCTTCAAACACTCTCTTCCTCAGGCGACCGAAGGCTGCACTGGCACACTGAAGGCGGTGTTGGACTTCGTCGTCGACGTCTGCCCTTGTTGACAGTAGGCTCCCGAGGTATGGAAAGTGGTCCACATTGTCCAAGGCCTTGTCGTGGATTTTGATAATCGGGGGGGCAGTACTGTGTGGCGGGGGCAGGTTGATAGAGGACCTTTGTCTTACGGATGTTTAGTGTAAGGCCTATGCTCTCATACGCTTCGGTGAAGGTGTTGACGATGGTTTGGAGTTCGACCTCCGAGTGAGCGCAGACGCAAGTGTCGTCTGCATACTATAATTCGACGATAGAGGATGGGGCGACCTTGGATCTGGACTGGAGGCGACGGAGGTTGAACAGTTTCCCGTTTGTTCTGTAAACTAGCTCCACTCCAGCGGGGAGCTTACTGAGGGTGAGATGGAGCATTGCAGCAAGGAAGATCGAGAAGAGCGTTGGTGCGATGACACAGCCTTGCTTGACCCTGGTTCATATGTGAATTGGGTCTGTGGTGGAACCGTTGGTCAGGATCACGGCTTGCATGTCGTCGTGAAGCAGGCGGAGGATGGTGACAAACATTTGAGGGCAGCCGAATTTGAGGAGGACACTCCATAATCCCTCACGGTTGACAGTGTCGAAGGCTGAGGGAGTGAGGCACTGTTGGAGATGGATGTTAACTCAAGCTCCTGTCTGTCTGAGGTGAGCTTCCCTCTAGACACTGCGCGGTGACCTCTCAGGTAGAATCATAGATTAATCTGTGCATTCTTAAATCCCGTCTTTCGGATGAGATGTTGAACCTGAGGAACCGTCTGCTCCTCTCAGGTGAATGCAAAAAAACTCCATGGTCACTATTTTGAAGAAGAGCAGGGAGTTCTCCCCGGTGTCCTGGGACCAACATTTATCCCACATCACTAAAAAAAAGCAGACGGTTAAAACAGCTGTTTGTGGGAACTTGCTGTGCGCAAATTGAGTTCCTTGTTTCCCTACATTACATCAGTGACTAAACTTCGAAAGTATTTCACCCGCTGTAAAAACGCTTGGAAGATTCTGAGGTCATGAAAGAATCATAGAATCCTGAATAGTACAGCAGAGAAGGAGGCATTCGGTCCATCGAGTCTGCGCCAGCTCTTTCGAAGAGCAATCAGTCAGTCAGGGAGTAGGAATTTTTATTATTTGTTCATGGGATGTGGGCGTCGCTGGCAAGGCCAGCATTTATTGTCCATCTCAAGGGCAACTAGGGTTGGGCAATAAATGCTGGCCATGCCAGCGACGCCCACATCCCATAAACGAATAAAAAAAAGTCCCACTCCTCGCTCTTTCCCCGTACCCCTGCAATTTTTTTCTCCTTCAAGTATTTCTCCAATTCCCTTTTGAAGGCCACGATTGAATCTGTATCCACCGCCCTATCAGGCAGCGCGTTCCAAACCCTAACCACTCGCTGCGTAAAAGAGTTTTTCCTTTTGTCGCCTCTGGTTCTTTGGCCAATCACCTTAAATCTGTGACCCCTCGTTATTGACCCTTCAGTCATTGGAAACAGTTTCTCTTTATTTACTCTAAACCTTCATGATTTTGAACGCCTCTATCAAATCTCCTCTTAGCCTTCTCTGCTCCCAGGAGAACCCCAGCTTCTCCAGTCTCTTCACGTAACTGTGATCCCTCATCCCTGGAACCATTCTAGTAAATCTCCTCTGCACCCTCTCTAAGGCCTTCACCTCCTTCTTAAAGTGCGGTGCCCAGAATTGGACTCAATTCTCCAGCTGAGGCCTCACCAGTGTTTTATATAAGGTTTAGCGTAACTTCCTGGCTTTTGTACTCTATGCCTCTACTTATAAAAAAAGAAAGACTTGCATTTCTATAGCGCCTTTCACGGCCACCGGACATCCCAAAGTGCTTTACAGCCAATGAAGTACTTTTGAAGGGTAGCCCCTGTTGAAATGTGGGAAACGCAACAGCCAGTTTGCGCACAGCAAGCTCCCACAAACAGCAATGTGAAAATGACCAGATAGCCTGTTTAGTGATGTTGATTGAGGGAGAAATATTGGCCCCAGGACACCGGGGAGAGCTCCCCCCTGCTCGTCTTTGAAACAGCGGCCGTGGGGATCTTTTACGTCCACCTGAGAGAGCAGATGGTGGACCTCGGTTTAACCAGGATCCCGTATGATTTATGGGATATAAAAGGCGCGGTATAAATGCAAGTCTTTTCTTTATTGAAGTGGACCATCTGATGTCTCTGAGAGGGAGAGATTGTGGTGTCCCGCGGTGCAACCCTTAACCTTTCACTTGGTGCTGCTCAATAAAGGAAATCTAGGTGTCCTCTTCGGGATGGGTTTTAATGGCACTTTCACTATCACGCTTATGGGGCGGTGACGGTTGACTCCCTGTGGGAAGAAGGGGATTATGGCGCAATGGCGAATGAAGACGTGTTTGCGTGCGAGTTGTGTGTGGCCTGCTTATCTTTAGTCGCTGTGATTTGAAGCCGGGGTTCAAAGGCCTACACAACAGCAGTGTCAGTCAGTGTCAGCTCGGCATGTCACGTGAGGGCTGATTGCCCCACATCTCCAAGGCATCATCAGGCATTGTGTTTGATAAAGATCCTTATCGGGCGCTTGTTATCTCCTAGTCCTGCAACTCATTAAACCAGCATCAATAAAACCACGGGAGAAACTATAGTGAAGGGAACGCCAATGTGCAGGTGCTTTGTTGGCACTCGTTGGCAGGAATTTCTTCAGCTTTCTCACTTTTGTCCTTTCTTTCTTTCTTTTCTTTCACGGTGCCTTCCCTCTATCCCATCCTCGCTCGTTCAGATAATTGGGCTGTGTCCTCTTACCATTGGATGCAGCACAGAAGGAGGCCATTCGGCCCATCGTGCCTGTGCCGAGCTCTTTGAAAAGAGAAAGAAAGACTTACATTTCTCCGGCGCCGTGGTTACGACCACCGGGACGTCTCAGAGCTCTTCACAGTCAATGAGTACCTTTTTTTGAAGTGGTTGGTCACTGTTGTAACTGTGGAAACGCAGGCAGGGCCAACTTGCGCACAGCAAACTCCCACAAACAGCAATGCGATAATGACCAGATCATCTGTTTTTAGTGATGTTGGTTGAGTGGATAAATATTGGCCCCTGGACACCGGGGAGAACTCCCCCTGCTCTTCTTCAAAACAGTGGCTGACGTAATAAAACTCACTACACACTTGGTTTGAGCATAGAGCTAGGGCTTTAATCAACTTGTTTCAAAACATGGAAGTCGTAGTTGTACTTCACTAGTTCTTGCCTTACAAAATGTCCTTGGGGCAAGCTGGGCCCACGCCCGAGTATTTATACTCCTTGGACGGGCGCCACCAGCTGGCCATCCAGTGTTATTTCATGAGTAGTTTCTTCGTGATGATGAGATTTATAACAGTGGCCGTGGGATCTGAGAGAGCAGACGGGGCCTTGGTTTGACGTCTCATCCGAAGGAAGGCACCTCCGACTCTCCAATTAGTCCCACTCCCCCCGCCCCCCCGCCCTCGCCACCGCTCTTTCCCCACAGGTCTGCAAATTTTTCCTTTTCCAGTATTTATCCAATTCCCTTTTGAAAGTTACTATTGAATCTGCTTCCTCCGCCCTTTCAGGCAGCGCGTTCCAGATCACAACAACTCGCTGCGGGTAAAAAATTTCTCCTCATCATCCCCTTGTTTTCTTTTGCCAATGACCTTAAATCTGTGTCCTCCGGTCACTGACCCTCCTGCCAGTGGAAGGTTGTAGCTTTAAACCCCATATTGGTTTCGAGCGGATAATCTAATGCCCCACTGACAGTGCGGCGCTCCTCAGTACTGCCCCACCGACAGTGCGGCGCTCCCTCAGTACTGCCGCACCGACAGTGCGCGCTCCCTCAGTTCCGCCCCTCCGACAGTGTAGCACTCCCTCAGTACTGCCCCCTCCGACAGTTGCAGCGCTCCTCAGTACTGCCCTCTGACAGTGCGGCACTCCCTCAGTACTGCCCCTCTGACAGTGCGGCGCTCCCTCAGTACTGTCCCTCCGACAGTGCAGCACTCCCTCAGTACTGCCCCCCCGACAGTGCAACGCTCCCTCAGTACTGCACCTCTTAACGGTGCGGCGCTCCCTCAGTACTGCCCCTCCGACAGTGCAGTGCTCCCTCAGTAACTGACCCTCTGACAGTGCATCGCTCCCTCAGTACTGCCCCTTTGACAGTACAGCGCTCCCTCAGTACTGCCCCTCCGACAGTGCAGCTCTCCCTCAGTACTGCCCCTCCGACAGTGCAGCGCTCCCTCAGTACTGCCCCTCCAACAGTGCAGCGCTCCCTCAGTACTGCCTCTCCGAGAGTGCAGCGCTCCCTCAGTACTGTCCATCCGACAGTGCAGCACTCCCTCAGTACTGCCCCTCCAACAGTGCAGTGCTCCCTCAGTACTGCCCCTCCGACAGTGCAGCGCTCCCTCAGTACTGCCCCTCCGACAGTGCGGCGCTCCCTCAGCACTGCCCCTCCGACAGTGCGGCGCTCCCTCAGTACTGACCCACCGACAGTGCGGCGCTCCCTCAGTACTGCCCCTCCGACAGTGCGGTGCTCCCTCAGTACTGCCCCTCCGACAGTGCAGCGCTCCCTCAGTACTGCCCCCTCCGACAGTGCGGCGCTCCCTCACTACTGTCCCTCCGACAGTGCAGCGCTCCCTCAGTACTGCCCCTCCGACAGTGCAGCGCTCCCTCAGTACTGCCCGTCCGACAGTGCAGCGCTCCCTCAGTACTGCCCCTCCGACAGTGCAGCACTCCCTCAGTACTGCCCCCTCCGACAGTGCGGCGCTCCCTCAGTACTGCCCCTCCGACAGTGCGGCGCTCCCTCAGTACTGCCCCTCCGACAGTGCGGCTCTCCCTCAGTACTGCCCCTCCGACAGTGCGGCTCTCCCTCAGCACTGCCCCTCCGACAGTGCGGCGCTCCCTCAGTACTGCCCCTCCGACAGTGCGGCGCTCCTTCAGTACTGCCCCTCCGACAGTGCGGCTCTCCCTCAGCACTGCCCCTCCGACAGTGCGGCGCTCCCTCAGTACTGCCCCTCCGACAGTGCGGCTCTCCCTCAGCACTGCACTGGAGTGTCGGCCTGAATTTTTGTGCTCAAGTCCCTGGAGTGGGATTTGAAGCCACAACCTTCTGACTCAGAGACGAGGGCTGCTATTCAACTGATAGCTGAGGTCGGGTCACCCAGTCGAGGCCGGGATTGAACCTCTGACCATCCACAGCACATGGAGTATTTAGTCACTGAGCCCTCGCGGGCCGGGGAAATCAACTGAAGATTTACTTTGGCCCAGAATCCAAACTGAGGGTTGGCAAACTTGCCGGAGCTCAGCGTATAATTTTAATTTCAGTTCAGAGTTCAAGTTTCTCCAGGTTCTATTGACTGATGTAGAAGTTCACCAAGTAGTGAGGCAACTGCTCCCCCTCCTGGTCCAGCCAGTAACTACACGTACCGTCTTGCATTTCACCCGCCGTTCCGACCAGCAGTTCCCAGCTCCAATCGCCACCCTCAGCGTAGGAAACATGGCAGGCAATTTGCGCACAGCAAGCTCCCACAAGCAGCAATGAGATACATCACCAGACAATCTGTTTTTTTTGGTGATGTTAACTGAAGAATAAATATTGGCCCCAGGACACCGGGGAGAACTCCCCTGCTCCTCTTCGAAATAATGCCATGGGATCTTTTACGTCCACCTGAGAGAGCAGACAGGGCCTCAGTTTAATGTCTCATCCGAAAGGCGGCACCTCTGAAAGTGCAGCGCTCCCTCAGTGCCGCCCCTCCGACAGTGCGGCGCTCCCTCAGCACTGCCCCTTCAACAATGCAGCACTCCCTCACTACTGCCCCTCTGACAGTGCGGCACTCCCTCAGTACTGCCCCCTCTGACAGTGCGGCGCTCCCTCAGTACTGCCCCCCTCCGACGGTGCAGCGCTCCCTCAGTACTGCCCCTCCGATAGTGCGGCACTCCCTCTGTACTGCCCCCTCTGACAGTGCGGCGCTCCCTCAGTACTGCCCCCTCTGACAGTGCGGCGCTCCCTCAGTACTGCCCCTCCGACAGTGCAGCACTCCCTCAGTACTGCCCCTCCAACAGTGCGGCGCTCTCTCAGTACTGCCCCTCGAACAGTGCGGCGCTCGCTCAGTACTGCCCCTCCGACAGTGCAGCGCTCCCTCAGTACTGCCCCTCCGACAGTGCGGCGCTCCCTCAGTACTGCCCCTCCAACAGTGCGGCGCTCTCTCAGTACTGCCCCTCCGACAGTGCAGCGCTCCCTCAGCCTGGACTTTGTGCTCAGGACTCTGGGGTGGGGCTTGAAACCCCGACGTTCTGACTCCGCGGTGAGAAAGTGCTGCCCACTGAGCCAGAGCCGACACCAACAGTGTTCCCGTTAGATTTGCTACAATTGGTCTCGATGCTTCTTGTGTCAGCAAAAGGAAAAAAACACAATCAGCCAGAGCTCCCGTGTGTGACTGGGATGGAGTGACCCCTGGTGGAAGCTTCAAGGTTCAATCACAATTTCAGATCATAACCTCGGCCCCTATTACATTTTTACTTATTATATCCCCACCTTTGTTTTGGCCCTTCCCCCCCCCCCCTTTCCTCTCTCTCCCACATGGCAGCTGTCTTTCACTCTGCCAGCGCATTTCACACTTCAGCTAGAGCCATCTTTTGTCTCTTTACCTGTCCTATTACCATCTCGTCTCGCCTTGAATATCTCTTAATGTCTCCTCACCTCTCACAGAACCTCCCTTTTGTTCTTCCATCCCCTCCCCCATTTTCCCAGCCCTCAAACTTGCTTTTTAATCTGTTTCATTTTCTGCTTTTTTCTCAGTTCTGAAGAACATAACATAAAAACATAAGAAATAGGAGCAGGAAGTCGGCCAATCGGCCCCTCGAGCCTGCTCCGCCATTCAATAAGATCATGGCTGATCTGATCCTAACCGCCAATCCACTATCACAGAACCATCTCCTGAATCTAACAGAATTAGACACACGAAATAGGAGCAGGATCAGGCTACACGGCCCCTGGGCCCGCTCCGCTACCCACAGGGCCATGACCGATCCGAACCTAGACTCATGTCCAAATTCCTGCCCGCTCCCCGTAACCCTTAATTCCCTTTACTTCTAGGAAACTGTCTATTTCTGTTTTAAATTTATGTAATGATGCAGCTTCTACAGCTTTTTGGGGCAGCATATTCCATGGACCTACCACCCTCTGAGTGAAGTAGTTCCTCCTCATCTCAGTTTTGAAAGAGCAGCCCCTTATTCTAAGACTATGCCCCCTAGTTCTAGTTTCACCCATCATCGGGAACATCCTCCCCGCATCCACCCGATCCAAACCCTTCACAATCTTATATGTTTCAATAAGATCGCCTCTCATTCTTCTGAACTCCAATGAGTAGAGTCCCAAGCTACTCAACCTCTCCTCATATGTCCATCCCCTCATCCCCGGGATTAACCGAGTGAACCTTCTTTGTACTGACTCGAGAGCAAGTATGTCCTGAAACGTTGACTCTATTTCTCTCTCCACGGATGTTGCCTGGCCTGCTGAGTTTTTCCAGCGTTTTCTGTTGTTATTTCAATCCCTCTGGATGTTGACTGAAAACAGTCCCAATATTTGAAGGGAGCAGGAGTCGGAGAATCAGACCCTTAAATTGGAACCGGTCCGGTACAAAAATAATCGAAAAGGCTAATGGAATGTTAGCCTTTATAACTAGAGGGTTAGAATATAAAGGGAGGAAGTTTTGCTACAGCTACACAAAACCCTGGTTAGACCACACCAGGAGCACTGAGCGCCGTTCTGGGCACTGCACCTTAGAAAGGATCTATTTGTCTTGGAGGGAGTGCAGCGCAGTTTCACCAGAATGTTACCCGGGCTCCAAGGGTGAGATTATGAGGAGAGTTTACACAAACTAGGCTTTTATTCCCTGGAATATAGAAGGTTAAGGGGTGATCTGATTGAGGTTTTTAGGATTCTGAAAGGAATTGATTAGGTAGATGGAGAGAAACTTTTACCGCTGGTGGGGGAGTCTAGGTCGAGGGGAGATAATCTTAAAATCAGAGCCAGGCCATTCAGGAGAGAATTTAGGAAACACTTCTTCACACAAAGGGTGGTCGAAGTGTGGAACTCTCTCCCACAGAAACGCAGTAGATGCTGGGACTCAATTAATCATTTCAAATCTGAGATCGATTGATTTTTTTCTGGACAAGTGTATTAAGGGATATGGAGCAGAGGTGGGCGGATGGAGTTAGGATACAGATCAGCCGTGGTCTCATGGAATGGTGGAACAGGCTCGAGGGGCTGAAGGGCCTCCTCCTGTTCCTGTGTCCCAACGGGCAATTGTACTATAGATGATAGCAAAATACTGCAGATGCTGGAAATCCGAAATAACAACAGAAAATGCTGGAAAAAATCAGCAGGCCAGGCAACATCCGTGGAGAGAAAATAGAGTCGACGTTTCGGGTGAAAACCCTTTGTCAAGACTAAAGAAGCACAGGAAATGAAATAGATCGAAAGGCCAGGCTGGGAGAGAACAAAAGAGAAGAGACATTAAGAGGTATTCAAAACCAGACGAGATGGTGATCGGACTAGTGGAGACAAAAGACGGCTGTAGATTAGGTGTGAAGTGTTCTGGCAGAATGGGAGACAGCTGCCATGTGGGAGAGAAAAAAAGGGGGAAGGGCCAAAACAAAGGTGTGGATAAAAAATAAGTAAAAATGTAATAGGGGCCGAGGTTATGATCTGAAATTGTTGAACTCGACATTGAGTCCAGAGGGCTGTAAAGTGCCTAATCGGAAGATGAGGTGCTGTTCCTCGAGTTTACACTGAGCTTCTGTGGAACAATGCAAGAGCCCGAGGACGGTGAGGTCCGAGTGGGAATGGGGCGGTGAATTAAAGTGACAGGCGACCGGAAGCTCGGGGCCACCTTGACGGACTGAACGGACTGAATTATACTATAGAGACTGGCCTGAGACTCATACCTGTTACAGCAGCACAGAGCCAACCAATGTTGCCGCTAAGCGGCCGCGCAGTACCGGGAAAGGTCCCGCCCAGGCCGCTCACCGGCTTCTATACCGGTACGCAACCCGCGCACGCACCGAAGTTTAAAGGGACAGCGCGTTAAAAGGAACGGGCCGCGCAGAACGAGGCGCAGCTCACAGGGAAGGTCAGCGCCAACAATAGGGAGTTCTACCGCTGGCTCCGCGTCACCCTCTGGCCAGGGGAAAGCACAGCTGGGAAGCAGCATGCAGTCGCTGATTAAGTTAAACTTTACCTCAAACCATGCCGCAGTCAGTCAGAAACTGATGCGGAAAAAAAAAACCGTTGCACTCGGCCCAATATAACCCTCCATTTACACACTGCCCAATATTACACGGGTGGCGTGCAAAGCCAGCGTTACACCCGCTCTCGTAAGTTTCCCGATGGGATTTGCCCTCCATAATCCTTTTAACACCCGCATTACCTGTTTTCCCGGTTTGCTCTCTGCAGTGTCCTTGCAGATTAATCTTCAATTCCGGGAACAATCTCGGGAACGTTGGCGACCATGGGTTGGGGGTCAGCAGGAGTTCCAGGGTTACCCCAGGAAATTCCCCAGCGGGACTCTTCCTCGTGAGGTTCTAGCAAAGACCGCGAGCCTTTGGAGGAGGCCGATGACCTTTTCTGAAGAGGAAGAATGGGTCTTTAGAAGAACCTCACAGGATCTCAAGACTGTTGCCATTGAGGCCCCCTTGCAGGTGGCAGTCACCTACCTTGACCCCGCAGAAAACGAACCTTGGTTAGACTGCACTTGGAGTACCGTGCTCTGTTTTGATCTCCATATTACAAAAAGGTTATAGAGGCACTGAAGGTGCAAAAAAAGATTTACTAGGATGATACCAGAACAGAGAGGTTCTACCTATCAGGACAGATTGAACAGGCTGGGGCTCTTTTCTCTGGAAAAGAGAAAACTGAGGGGTGATCTGATAGAAGATTATGAGAGGGTTTCAATAGGGTCAACGTAGAGAAGATGTTTCCAAATTGTTGTGTATGTACCTTTAAGAGAAGAACTGATTCTATACTGCAGTACCGGCAGTGACCACCCCTGTATATAAAGCCATAGCAGGCTTCTGTACTTCAGTCTTAAGTTACCCTCTGTTCAGTAAATACCTGTTTTATTGTTCTCCTGCAGTCTGTGTATTATTAAGGCGCGGACACTACAGTGGCAACGAGCAGGTTCGAACTCACCTGCAGTACTGCATCACCTCACGGGGATCTTTCCCTGAGAAGAAGCTACTTGGAGGTCGAAGTCAGAGCAACGGGCGTCGACCGCGAGCAACCGCCCAAGGATCCATCGGAGTTCGGAGAGTTGCAGGAGAGGCTGTGGAGAGCTGGGCTTGGCTTCCCAGTCAAGGTGTTCCAGCAAATCGTGCTGGTAGCAGGTAGTGCGCTGACCCTTCCGGACTGCGGCGGGCTCGAGCTCGATCGAGCGGCTCTGCAAAGGGGCTGTGCAGCGTCGTCGGGAGGAAAAGAGAGAGAGAGAGGGTGGAGCGCACAGGGCGCGGTCGGTGCTCAAGAACCGGGCAGCGTAGCAAAAATAAAACAAGGGGAAGGAAAAGTGAGACGCGCCGAAGCCGCGGGTTCGCTGCCATTACCCTGCAGAATGCTAGGAGCAGCGTGGCAGCAAGGGGAAGAAGGAAAAGCGCGGGAGGCGCCATTTTATTCTATTGGGGAAGAAGGAAAAGCACGGGAGGTGCCATTTTAATCCATTGGTGAAGAAGAAAAAGCGCGGGAGGCGCCATTTTAAATCACCCAAGATGCCGAAAAGTGGCAGTATCACTGCTTTCGACAACGAGGTAGAAGACTGGACCACGTATGTGGAAAGATTTGAAGTGTACTGCAAGGCAAATGAGGTGGCCGATGGAAAGGCGTCGTCGGTATTATTAAATTTGATGGGCGCGAGAACGTACGGCCTATTGCGGAATTTAATTACCCCAGCTAAACCAATGGAGAAAAGTTTTGAAGAGACTGTTAATATCTTACAGGAACACCTAAACCCTACACCGCTGCTGATAGCAGAAAGATTAAAGTTCCATAAAAGAAACCAGCACAAAGATGAGAGCAATGCTGACTATCTTACGGAACTACGCAAGTTATCGAAGCACTGCCAGTTTGGAGCAGGAGTGGCAGACACCTTACAGGATAAGTTTGTCTGCGGGCTCCAGAGTGAAGGAACCCAGAAACGACTACTTTCGGAAAAGGACCTGACGCTAGAACAGGCTTTCAGCGTGGCAGTATCCTACGAAGCAGCAGCACGGGGAGCTGCGGAAATACAACAGAAACCACAAGAATACAGCGCTAACGAAATGGCGTATGGAGCAGAAAAGTGCTATCGCTGCGGCAGAACAACCCATGATCAGAAGGACTGCTGGTTTAAGGACAAAGAATGCAGGCAATGTGGGAAAATGGGACACATAGCAAGAGTCTGCAGGTCGGGAAAGAAAACCAACACTACAAGAACTACTAAGGAAAAGTACAAGAAAGTAAAGAAATTGACAGACAGTAGTTCGGAAGATCAGGAGAGTGATAAGGACTCCGGGAGCAGGAGACTAAGTTGTTTAAAGTTACACAACGTGATCGCAAAGGAGGATCACCGAACCATTTGGGTCACCCTCATGATAGCAGGGTCCCCAGTAAAGATGGAATTGGACACAGGAACAGCCCTAACTGTCATGAATCGACGAGACTATGAGCGGCTATTCTCACACATACCCTTGAAGGACACGTCCATTGTATTGAAGACATACACGGGGCAAAAAGTCTACCCCAGAGGAAAAATAAGGGTGCCAGTTGAATACAACGGCAAGGAAACACAGAAACTGTATCTATATATACTACCAGATGGAGGACCACCATTATTGGGATGTGAATGGATCCGAAAAATACAATTGGATTGGCATTCCATTCAGGCGCTAACTGTGACTGACAAAAAGGATGACGACGTCACACCTGGACGACTGTCAAAAATTCTAACTGACGCGAAAGAGGTGTTCCAACAACGACTTGGGATTCTAAAAGGAGTAACGGCAACGATAAAAATCGAAGATAATGCAAACTCAAAATTTTTTAAGGCCAGACCTTACGCGATCCGCCCAGCTGTTGAAGCAGAGCTGGAGAGTCTGGAGCATTCGGGTGTGCTGTCCAAGGTGGACTGGAGCGAGTGGGCCACACCCATCGTTCCTGTAATGAAGAAATCATTGAGCAGCACGCCTGGGGAGCCGAAGAAGGTTCGCATCTGTGGGGACTTCAAGGTAACTGTGAACCCAGTCCTGCACACAGTACAATATCCAATTCCACGGATAGAAGATATTTTCACCTCACTATCTGGAGGGAAACGCTTTACAAAGATTGATCTAGCCCAAGCGTATCTACAAATGGAGGTGGAAGAAGCATCTAGGAAACACCTCACGAGAAACACTCACAAAGGCCTTTACCAGTACAATCGACTGGTATTCGGGGTAGCATCAGCCCCGGCTATTTGGCAGAGGGCGATGGAACAAGTCCTGCAAGGGATTCCGGGGACCCAGTGTTATTTGGACGACATCCTGGTTACGGGCGAAAATGACAGTGAACACCTTGCCAACCTGGAGCAGGTGCTCACTAGATTACAGGAATATGGGCTACGAGCCAACCGCCCCAAATGCGAGTTCTTCAGGAGACAAATCTCGTATTGTGGCCACATGATTGATGAGGAAGGGTTGCATAAGTCGCCGGACAAGATTGAGGCTGTAGTCAAGGCTCCAGCACCGGAAAATGTGTCGCAACTGAGGTCGTTCCTCGGGTTGGTGAACTACTACCATAAGTTCTTGCCGAATTTATCTACAATTCTGCACCCACTGAACGCCCTGCTGCAAACTGGAGTAACATGGAAATGGAGTGATGAGTGTAAGCGTGCCTTTCAGAAATGTAAATGCCTAATCACTTCAAAAGAAGTATTGGCCCACTACAATCCAACACTACCATTTCGGTTAGCATGTGATGCGTCTCCCTACGGCATCGGAGCGGTGCTGTCACACAAATTCCTTGACGGTTCAGAGAGGCCAATAGCCTTTGCGTCGCGCTCGTTAACCTCAGCCGAGCGTAACTACACCCAGATTGACAGGGAGGCCCTCAGCCTGGTGTGGGGGGTGAAGAAGTTCAATCACTATCTGCACGGGCAGAAATTCACCCTACTGACTGATCATCAGCCCCTGGTCTCCATTTTTAACCCAAAGAAGGGCGTTCCGGTGATGACGGCGTAACGGCTGCAAAGATGGTCACTTTTTCTAGGGTCACATCAGTACGACATAGAGTACAAGGGTACGAAACAGCATGGAAACGCTGATGGGCTGTCGCGCCTACCGTTGCCTATGGTAGAGGAAGCACCTGCAGTGGACCCTGTTGAGATATTCCATGCGACCATAGTCGAATGTCTACCTGTTACAAACTCAAGTATAGAGAAGGAAACCCGAAATGACCCGACACTCTCTCGGGTCTATGATTTGACGGTGAAGGGATGGCCAGCACATGGCGACTTACTGTTGCCAGCATTCTCGCCAAGGAGAGAACAGCTGTCAGTGTGCCGGGGGACCTTGATGTGTGGATCCCGAGTGGTACTTCCACCCAAGTTGAGAGATAGAGTGCTCAATGAGCTTCATGAGGGTCATCTGGGAGGGGTAAAAATGAAGAGCCTAGCCAGGGCGTTTGTGTGGTGGCTGGGTATCGATAAAGAAATCGAGGATATGACCAAGAGATGCACAGGATGCCAGGAGGTCCAAAACGCTCCACCACAGGCCCCGCTACATCCATGGGAGTGGCCCTCATCTCCATGGCAATGGGTACACATTGATTTTGCTGGTCCATTTATGGACTCAATGTTCCTAATCGCTGTGGACGCCCATTCGAAATGGCCAGAGGTCATCAAAATGTCCTCCACCACCATGGAGAAAACTATTGCAGTCCTATGGACCATCTTCACCAGGAATGGCTTGCCAGGACAGATTTACTCCGACAATGGGCCACAGTTTGTGTCCGAGGATTTCTGGAGGTTTCTGAGGAATAATGGGGTGAAACATTACACATCTGCCCCATATCATCCAGCCACAAATGGATTGGCTGAGAGGTTTGTTCAGACCTTTAAAAAGGCAATAAAGGCAATGTATAATGGTGACATACCACTACAACACAAGGTGGATAATTTCTTGTTTGCTTACCGGAATGCAACACATGCAGTCACCAACCAAGCTCCAGCCATAATGTTCTTCAACCGAAGGCTAAGATGTCGCCTGGATTTGCTCAAACCAAACATAAGACGAGATGTTGAGGATAAGCAATTCCAGCACATCAATGAGAAGCCAACCAGGAGCTTCAAGATAGGGCAACCAGTCTTGGCCCGCAACTACTGAACAGAAAAATGGCAGCCAGGAACGATATACACACAGCAGGGACCACTAATGTACACAGTGGACGTTGGAGAGAGCATCGTGAGACGCTATGCTGACCAGATTCTAGAGTCACAGGGACAAGCCAAACCCATACCACGAGCAGGTGCACCTGGTAATGAACCCGAAGTACAGATTGCGTCTACCTCAGAAGCAGTGGTATTGGAAGCTGACGAACTAACCAATGACAATGAGCCAGAATCGACTCCGCCGCAAGAACAGGATACTCGAGAAAGGCGCTATCCAGTCAGGATCAGGAAGCCTCCTCAAAGACTGAACTTATAAATGATTATTTCAGTTGATGTATATAGTACAGAGAAAATTGTAATTGTAATTAGTTATTATTTTGTTGTTAAATGAATGTTATGTACTGTTTATCTAAAAGGGGAGGAATTGTTGTGTATGTACCTTTAAGAGAAGAACTGATTCTATACTGCAGTACCGGCAGTGGCCACCCCTGTATATAAAGCCATAGCAGGCTTCTGTACTTCAGTCTTAAGTTACCCTCTGTTCAGCTGCAAGCACGAGCAGAGGGAGCAGCCAGACTTTGGAGAGTGGATTAAAGTGGTGGTCCCCTGACCAGGAAGAGGAGGAGAACGTTGGACCACCACCACCAACTCCACCATCATTACATCAACTGAGGTGCCTGGAGAGAGAGGACAGAGGAGGAGAAGGAGAAAGGAGGCCTACATCAACATCAACCAGGGGAGAGGCCTTTCTATCACTGCCTCCCCAATTTGGCCTCCACTTCAGGAGAGGGAGAGAGGGGAGAGAAACCAACTGCTTGAAAGGAGGGAAGAAAACTTCATCCGGAACATCTACAGGTGGGTGTTATTTGGGGCACTCTCCCAAGACTTTGTATTTTAGGTGGGGGGAGAAAAGAAGAAGCAAGGCCGGATCATCAAGGGGTGTAGTGTGTGTGTGTGTGTGCTCTTGTTAAAAGCTAGGCCACACACGCCACTAATTAGCATCCCTTCTATTGCCTGCCCTGGGAGAGCTTGGAGCTGCCCAAGGTGAAGTCCTTAATTTAATTTAATTACATCGTTAAGACCTGTTGCAGGACTAAGCCTGGGCTTCTCCAGCTTTTCCAGGTGAAGACGTCTTCTCCCCCTGCCAGAAGACCACCATCACCAAAGACTTTTTCCATCGGAGAGTGCAACCCTGCCTACACCCACCCACCATCCTGAGTGGCAACACTGCCCTTTGCGGCCTCCCTCCTTCCCACCCCCCCACCTCTCTCTCTCTCTTTGTCTCTCTCTGCCTGTCTTTCTAAGGCACCTTAGTTTCATCTATTTTATTAATTGCCAATTGAGCAGAGGGGCGAGGGCTCCTCTCCCAATTTAAATCAATAAGGAGAGAGGTGTGTCCTCATTTTAATCAGCTCCCTCTGCTCAATAGAGGACAAAAAAAATATATATATATATACACCGAGGCCATTAACACCTTCAGGCCTGTGACTTGGGGTGAGTGTAGCCCTTAAAAAAAAAAAAAAAGCACCCCAGAATGGCGACTGCATCTTCGCCGGTGGCGGGGCCAGCCGGGACCTATGCGAGAGTGGTAGCCACAGCCACAGCTGCTCCCGCTGTTCCTGCTGCCCCGTCACCTTTTCGATTAATAACGAAAAAGCTTGGGGTGAAGAGCTACACTCACCCCACTATGACCATCGAGGCCTGCGTCAAGGCCATGGCTGGGGTTGTCGGCCCCTCAGCCATCGTCGCGGCCTCGAAAATGTATGGGAAGGCTGTGTTCTTCCTGGGGTCGGAGCGGGCGGTGTCCCTGGCTGTCGCCAAGGGGCTCACCGTGGGCGGGACCTTCCTGCCGGTGGATCCTCTCGAGGCCACCGCGCAGAGGATCATTATTTCCAACGTCCCGCCCTATGTTCCTGGTGAGCTCCTCCTTCCCCATTTGCGACAACTTGGGGAGGTGAGGTCGGGGATCACGCCCATCCCGCTCGGCTTCCGGGAGGCCAGCCTTCGCCACGTCTTCTCCTTCCGGCGCCAGCTGTTTATCCAGCTGGCGCGGGAGGAGGACACTGAAGGGGCGTTCGTCGTCCTCCACGAGGGGACCGCCTACCGCGCCTTTTGGACGTCGGACGGTGTGAGGTGCCATGCCTGCAGGGAGGTGGGGCACATCAGGAGGAACTGCCCTGCCTCCAAGGCCGCCGGATCATCTCGTGCGGCCGAGGCTGGCGCCGCCGCCGCCGCCCTTCCCCCCGGATCTGCCCGCGCGTCAAGTACGTCTGATGCGCGGTTGACGTCGGGGGCCGATGCCACCAAGGCCTCCGGCGGGGGGGAGGGAGCGTGTCCGGCCGGAAAGAAGGCGCGGGGAAAAAAGAAGCACCTTGGGGCAGGCCCCCCCGTGGATGGTGAGCCCTTGCCCCTTGAGCCCCTTACACCCGCGCTCCTCGCGGAGTTGATCAGGGCAGATGTGAGCGGGAGGGGCCCCGTGCCCGAGCCTGTGGCCGCAACCGCCGCAGCGGTAATGCCAATACCTGCGGCCGGGCTCGGGCCCGAGGAACCCGACAAACCTGCTCCGCCGGAGGGAGTCGAGGAGGAGGCCTTTGCAGACATGGAGGTCTCCCTCGCTCCCTCCGTGCTAAAAAGAAGGCGCGACCCCCTGGATGAGGAGGAGGACCGGGAGGAGGAAGGTCCCTCCGAGCAGGGGGAGTCGTCGCCCGCCGCGGGTACTGCGCCCCCCCCGCCCCCCCAGCGCTGTCGTCATCACCAGCGATCGGCAGGGGTCGCCTGTCCCTCGGGAGGCTGAGGCAGATGTGTCTGTCCAGCACGTGCCTCCCGGGGA
The DNA here is from genome assembly GCF_052327205.1 of Somniosus microcephalus. Classification (NCBI taxonomy): domain Eukaryota; kingdom Metazoa; phylum Chordata; class Chondrichthyes; order Squaliformes; family Somniosidae; genus Somniosus; species Somniosus microcephalus. The sequence continues at coordinate 265,478,244 of NC_140994.1, read as the reverse complement.
TGGGGATGAGACCCTGCCCGTGGGGGGGGTTGCGGAACAACCCGCGGCAGTAATTGAAGTTGACCTTTTATCGGTGTCGTTACCCCTCGCCGGGTCGGGCAGCCTGGGGGCTGGGTCGGGCGAGCTCGAGGATAATGAGCTCGCCCAATGCGACCCGGATGTCTCCCAGGGGCTGCTCGTCCTGGTAGAGCTTTTAATTCAAAACCCCCCGTCCGCTGGGTCGGAGGTTGGTGGCGGGGAGGAGGATGGCCCCCTGGCTGCGTCTCTGGTGCCGGACGTACTGGAGGAGCTGGAAATTGTTCTCTCCCCGGTTTCTCCGGTCGTTCCGGTGTCTGAGGCGGAGGGGAGCTCTGAACCGCCGCCGTCTTCTGGCCCGGCACCCCTAGAGGAGCCCAGGGAGAAATCCTCTGCCGCCGATCCTGGGGGTGGGATCCGGGCGGAGGCGGGGCTGGCTGGCGCGGCCGAGTCGTTCGCTTCGCACTGCGCGGCGGACGGGTCGGCCGCTGGTGACGACCCCCTGGAGGAGGATGGGGACTCGGTGATGGGCACGGAGGACGATTCGGACTCCAGCGCCGACGTGGCGATGGATGACCTCGTGCCCCTTGCCGTGTCTCCCCTCATTTCCGTAAGGGAACTCCGGGATTTTATGGCCACGTGCCTGGGTCAGCGCAATAAGGTCCGGCTGGCCCTCGACAGGTGGTCGGAGCTGGCGCTGCTCATCGATTCCGTCCGCGCCGCCGTTAAGATCTTGGGCGCGGACGAGGGTGTGAACCCGCTCGAGCTGCGTCGGCTCACAACGTTTCTCACTGGGCTGCTGAGGAAGTGGCGGCTGACCAGCGGCTGCGCTTCCTCGCCCCGTTAGGTGTAGGTAGAGGTTGCACTATGCTTCTGACATGAAGATAACCATAGCCAGCCTCAACATCAACGGCAGCAGGGAGGCGCGCCGCAGATTCAATAACTTCTCGGTCCTTCGGGACGGGAAGTATGCGGTGTGCTTCCTGCAAGAAACCCACACCGTTCCGGGAGACGAAGCCACGTGGCTCCTGGAGTGGCAAGGAGGGGTCAGCATGAGTCACCTCTCCAACAATTCCAGCGGGGTGGCTATCTTGCTGGCCCCGCATTTTCAGCCGGAGATCTTGGGGGTCAAGGAGCACGTGCCGGGCCGCTTGCTCCATGTCACTGTTCGCCTGGGGGGCGTGCCGCTCCATCTAGTGAACGTGTACGCCCCTCAGACCAGTGCGCAGCAAGTGCGCTTCTTCGAAGAAGTGTCCGCTCTCTTGGGCTCCATCGACGTGGGCGAGTGCGTCATCCTCGGGGGGGATTTTAACTGCACCCTCGAGGCGAGGGACCGTTCGGGTCCCCCGCGAAGCCCGGCGGCGATGGAGAAGTTGAGGGACCTGGTTGGGTCCTTCGACTTGGTGGACGTCTGGCGAAATCTCCACCCCGACTCCAGCGCCTCCACTAGCGTGAGGTCTGGGGGAGGAAGGTCCAGAATCGACCGCCTCTACATTTCCCGGGCGTTCGTCTCCTGCGTTCCGGCAGCTTCCATGCGGCCGGTGCCGTGCACGGACCACCACCTGGTGTGGGCGGAGCTCGCTCCGCTGCGCGCGCGGGGGGGGTCCGTGTACTGGCATTTTAACAACCTGCTGCTGGAGGACGCACGGTTCCGGGATTCGTTTCGTCGATTCTGGGCCGACTGGAGAAGGAAGCAGGGGGGCTTCCCCTCCTTGAGGCTATGGTGGGATGTGGGCAAGGCTCACATCCGTCTCTTCTGTCAGGAGTACGCGAAGGGGTCGACCAAGAGGCGGGAGGCCCGGGTCGGGCGGTTGGAGAAGGAGGTGCTCGACCTGGAGTCCCGTCTCGGTCAGGTCGTCGAGGACCCGGCCCTGCGGAAGGTGTACGAAGAGAAGAAGGGCGCGCTGAAGGACCTGCAGCTCGTCGGGTCCCGAGGCGCGTACGTGAGGTCGCGGATCCAGCTCCTGCGGGACCTGGACCGCGGCTCCCCCTTCTTCTACTCGCTGGAAAAAAGACGGGGGGTCCGTAAGCAGCTCTTGGGGCTGCTGGCCGACGACGGATCTCTGGTCTCGGATCCGGAGGGAATCAGCGCGGAGACCCGCGCCTATTACGGGGCTCTGTTCTCTCCGGATCCGTCCAGCGAGGATGCGCGCAGAGTTTTGTGGGAGGACCTGACGAAGGTTGGCCCGGAGGGCGCCGAAAAATTGGACGCTCCGCTAAGTCTGGCGGAGCTGACCGGCGCCCTCCGCCAGCTCTCTAGGGGAAAGTCCCCGGGGCTGGACGGGCTGACCGTGGAGTTCCACAGGGCGTTCTGGGACGTCTTGGGGGGCGACTACGCGCGGGTCCTGGGGGAAAGTTTGGCGACCGGGGAGATGCCCCTCTCTTGGCGCAGGGCGGTCATTGTCCTGCTGCCTAAGAAGGGCGATCTCCGCCTCCTTAAGAACTGGCGCCCGGTCTCCCTCCTCAGCACGGACTATAAAATCTTTGCCAGGGCCATGTCTGCTCGCCTTGGCACCGTACTGGCCCACATGATCCACCCCGACCAGTCCTACACGGTCCCGGGCCGGACCATCCACGATAACATCCATCTGGTCCGGGACCTGGTCCACCACTCCCAGAGGGCTGGTCTGTCGGTCGCCTTCCTTTCCCTGGATCAGGAGAAGGCGTTCGACAGGGTGGATCACGAGTATCTCTTCGGGACTCTGCGCGCATTCGGGTTCGGGACGCATTTCGTCGCCCGGATCCGACTTCTGTACGCCGCCGCGGAGTGTCTGATTAAAGTTAACGGGTCCTTGACGGCGCCCCTTCGCTTCGGGAGGGGGGTGCGTCAGGGATGCCCCATGTCCGGTCAGTTATATGCCATTTGCGTGGAGCCTTTCCTGCGCCTCTTGCGGAAGAGGTTGACGGGACTGGCTCTGCAAGGGCCGGGCGTGGAGGTGGTCCTCTCGGCTTACGCCGATGACGTGCTCCTCACGGTCACGGATCCCGCTGACTTGCGGAGGATGCGGGAATGCCAGCAGATTTACTCGGACGCATCCTCCGCCAAGATCAACTGGGAGAAATGTTCCGGACTCCTGGTGGGTCAGTGGCGGGTGGACTCCCTGCCGGAGGAGTTCAGGCCTTTCGCCTGGAGCACCACGCACCTCCTCTATTTGGGAGTCTACCTTAGCCCTGCCGAGGACGCTTGGCCGGCGAACTGGCAAGAGCTGGAGGCCAAAGTCACCGCTCGCCTAGGACGCTGGACAGGACTGCTCCGAGTGTTGTCCTACAGGGGTCGAGCGCTGGTCATAAACCAGCTGGTGGCCGCCATGTTGTGGTACCGGTTGGTCACTTTGATCCCTCCCCCTGCGTTTGTCGCCAAGATTCAGAAGAAGCTCATCGACTTCTTCTGGGACAAAAGGAAGCACTGGGTCTCTGCCGCGGTTCTGTGTCTCCCGCTTAGGGAGGGCGGTCAGGCGCTGGTGTGCCTTCGCACCCAGGCTGCGACTTTCCGTCTTCAGACGCTGCAGAGATACCTGTACGTCGAGAATCCTCCGAGATGGTGTGCGCTGGCGACGTTTTTCTTCCGCCAGCTGCATGGCCTCAATTACGACACGCAGCTCCTGTTTGCGAAAGTGGGCAGCAGGCGTGCCGGCCTGCGGGAGCTGCCTGTCTTCTACCAGGAACTACTATGGGTTTGGAACTACGTCGCTTCCAGGCGGAGCTCTCCCCCGTCAGGAGCGGCGGCTCTCCTTCGGGAGCCGCTGCTCAGGAATCCGCACCTCCACGAACACGGGTTCGGGCGGCTGGCGGAGGGTAGGGCTGTGGCTGGCAAGGTGACCAGAGTCGGGGACCTGCTCGATGGCAGAGGAGCGGGCTGGATGGCGCCGGAGGAGCTGGCGCGGCGCCTGTCCTGGGCCAACGTCCGGCTCGCGGTCGAAACCATCGAATCAGTAAAAGCGGCACTGGGCCCCGACTCCACTAGATGTATCGAGGCGGCTCAAGCACGTGGGGCGATCCCGTCCGAGCTTACCCCCGTTCGGACGGAATTCCTCATCGGCGCCCGGCCCCGAAACTCCCCTCGGGAACCGGCGCCTCACAACTTGAGCCGTCTCGAGGAAATACCCTCCGTGCCTTTTCATTCCGCGCGGAGGGGTTTCCTGTACGGGCTGCTCCTGCACACTCTCCACTTTGCCATCTTCATCTACCGTCCGGACACGCCTTGGCGTGGCGTTTTGCCGACCGGCGGTAGCGGAGGTCCCCAATGGAGGGCTCTCTATGCAGGAGTCCTCCCTTGTTCCATCGGGGACTTGGCCTGGAGGGTGTTGCACGGAGCGGTCCCGTGCAATAAGGTTTTAAGTAGGTTCACGGACTCCCAGGCCGCCTGCATTTTTTGCGGCCTGGAGGAGTCCGTGTTTCACGTTTATATGGATTGTGAGAGGTTGCAGCCCCTCTTTCACTACTTGAAGGGGCTGCTCCTCGATTTTTGGTTGCACTTCAGTCCCACGCTCTTGATCTACGGTCACCCGGTGCGGAGGGGAGCGGACAGGTTGGAGGACCTCCTTGTGGGCCTGCTCCTGGGCCTGGCTAAAAGAGCCATCAATTGGTCCAGGCAGCGGGCGGTCGAGGGGGTCGTCCAGCCGGATTGCCTGCATCTCTTCCGCGGCCATGTTCGCGCCCGGGTGGCCCTGGAGATGGAGCACGCGGTGTCCGCCGGTGTGCTTGAGTATTTCCGCGACCGGTGGGCGCCGCGGGGACTGGAGTGCATCATCAACACGGAAAACCAAATTTTAATTTGATTTGTTAAGCTTTAGTTGAACTTTTGTTTATTTACAGTTGAATTGGTTTTTTTTTTTTTTTTTTTTTTTTTTTTTTTTTTTTTTTTTTTGGGTCCAAATAAAAGAGTACCCTCTGTTCAGTAAATACCTGTTTTATTGTTCTCCTGCAGTCCGTGTATTATTAAGGCGCGGACACTACACACTTGTGGTGGAGAGCAGAACTAGGGGGCCATAAATATAAGATGGTCACTAATAAATCCAATAGGGAATTCAAGAGAAACTTCTTTACCCAGAGAGCAGAGAGAATGTGGAACTCGCTACCACAGGGAGTGGTTGAGGTGAATAGCACAGATGGGTTTAAGGGGAAGCTGGATAAACACATGAGGGAGAAAGGAATAGAAGGATATGCTGATGGGGTGAGATGAAGAGGGGTGGGAGGAGGCTCGTGTGGAGCATAAACACAAGCATGGACCAGTGGGGCCGAATGGCCTGTTTCTGTGCTATACCTTCTATGTATCGGTTCAAAACATATTTCCTGGCAATGCAGCGCTCATTAACAAGAGACCCAATTACCCTTCTCCCTTATCTCCAATTAAAATTGGAATAAATGAGCACACTCTCCTCGAGACAAACTGATAAAATCTCTTTATTTGCGAAACACCAATTATAATATTCACAAGTCAATCACCTTTACATATGGGTTAAACCATATTCCAAAGACACAAGCTTTGCTCAATCCAGTAAGTTCTTCAGTGTCACAACAATTTACAGTAAAGTCACTCACGAGAATGTACAGAAAGGCATCGCTTTAATCTACGGTACAATACAGAGGTACGAAAGCATGTCTCCGGTCAGGCCCGGAGTTTAGTGTAAAGGCTCAGGCTAGCAACAAACCAACACTAGAAACGGCGCGTGATTGTCAGATTCATTCATTTTCTCGATTAGAAGCAAAGCAAAAATGATGAGAGGAATGTGTTTCTCCGAATGTGCTGCAGAGACAGTGAATAACCCATTTCCACCCCCTCCCTCACCAAAGGGTAGCTTCCCTGATTGAATGGCGTAACAGGCTCGAGGGGCTGAATGGCTTCCTCCTGTTCCTGTGTAACGGGCTCGAGGTGCTGAATGGCCTCCTCCTGTTCCTTTGTAACAGGTTCGAGGGTCTGAACGGCCTCCTCCTGTTCCTGTGCAACAGGCTCGAGGGGCTGAATGGCCTCCTCTTGTTCCTATCTAACAGGTTTGTGGGGCAGAATGGCCTTCTCCTGTTCCCGTGTAACAGGTTTGTGGGGCAGAATGGCCTCCTCCTGTTCCTGTGCAACAGGTTCGAGGGGCTGAATGCCTCCTCCTGTTCCTGTGCAACAGGCTCGAGGGGCTGAATGGCCTCCTCCTGTTCTGTGTGCAACAGGCTCGAGGGGCTGAATGACCTCCTCCTGTTCCTGTGCAACAGGCTCGAGGGGCTGAATGGCCTCCTCCTGTTCCTGTGCAACAGGCTCGAGGGGCTGAATGACCTCCTCCTGTTCCTGTGCAACAGGCTCGAGGGGCTGAATGGCCTCCTCCTGTTCCTGTGTAACAGGCTCGAGGGGCTGAACGGCCTCCTCCTGTTCCTGTGTAACAGGTTCGAGGGGCTGAATGGCCTCCTCCTGTTCCTGTGTAACAGGCCCGAGGGGCTGAATGGCCTCCTCCTGTTCCTATCTGATAGATTTGTGGGGCTGAATGGCCTCCTCCTGTTCTTATGTAACAGGTTCGAGGGGCTGAATGGCCTCCTCCTGTTCCTATCTGATAGATTTGTGGGGCTGAATGGCCTCCTCCTGTTCTTATGTAACAGGTTCGAGGGGCTGAATGGTCTTCTCCTGTTCCTGTGTAACAGGCTCGAGGGGCTGAATGGCCTCCTCCTGTTCCTATGTAACAGGCTTGAGGGGCTGAATGGCCTCCTCCTGTTTCTATGTAACAGGCTCGAGGGGCTGAATGGCCTACTCCTGTTCCTATGTAACAGGCTCGAGGGGCTGAATGGCCTCCTCCTGTTCCTATGTAACAGGCTCGAGGGGCTGAATGGCCTCCTCCTGTTCCTATGTAACAGACTCAATGGGCTGAATGGCCCACTCTCATTCCTATGTAACAGGCTTGAGGGGCTGAATGGCTTCAAAGCTCAGCAGACTGAAGGGGACCCCTTTATTCCTAACATGCTTTGAATCCCTCTTTTGAAAAAAAATCTTCAAGGCTACGTTAACTTGTGAGGGGGTTTCTCTCCATCTTTGGCATGGGGTGGCTTGTGGGTCATGGAGCAGGTTGCTAAGGACCGAGGGAAAGGACCTGTTGCTAAGGGCCAAGGGACTGGTTGCTAAGGGCCAAGGGACTGGTTGCTAAGGTCCAAGGGAAGGGGCTAGTTGCTAAGGGCCAAGGGACTGGTTGCTAAGGGCCAATGGACTGGTTGCTAAGGGCCAAGGGACTGGTTGCTAAGGTCCAAGGGAAGGGACTAGTTGCTAAGGGCCAAGGGACTGGTTGTTAAGGGCCAATGGACTGGTTGCTAAGGGCCAAGGGACTGGTTGCTAAGGGCCAATGGACTGGTTGCTAAGGGCCAAGGGACTGGTGGCTAAGGTCGAAGGGAAGGAACTGGTTGCTAAGGGCCAAGGGACTGGTTGCTAAGGGCCGAGGGAAGGGACCAGTTGCTAATGGCCAAGGGACTGGTGGCTAAGGGCCAAGGGAAGGGACTGGTTGCTAAGGGCCAAGGGACTGGTTGCTAAGGGCTGAGGGAAGGGACTGGTGGCTAAGGGCCAAGGGAAGGGACCGGTTGCTAAGGGCCAAGGGACCGGTTGCTAAGGGCCAAGGGACTGGTTGCTAAGGGCCAAGGGAAGGGACTGGTTGCTAAGGGCCAAGGGACTGGTTGCTAAGGACTAAGAGAAGGGACTTGTTGCTGAGGGTTTTACTTGCTCTAAAATAACCCAACGCTCTCCTGGCTGACCTCCTGTCTTCTGCCATCCATAAACTTCAGCTCATCCAATGCTCTTCTGCCTACATTCTAACGAGCGCTTAGTCCCGCTCACTCCTGAATTGCCCCCTGGCCTATTAACATCTCTACTTTAAAATTCTCAATAACTTGCGAGAGGTGTCTCTCTCGTGGGTCCCATTTTGTAATTTCTTTGCTCAAGGGACACTGGACATGCAGAGGCTGCTGTGCAGAGGAAGCCACGGGTAGGACACGAGGACAAATCAACTTGCTTTGTCGTTGAAGGAAACTCAAGTATCTTCCACCAGGCAAGGCGGGCTACACCCCTGGCCTGAGAGAGTTCAAGTCCTTGCCATGGTGTGTCGCCACTTTCCCTGCTGAAGCAGAGACCCTTACTGAAAAGGGAATGTTCTGCAAAGGGACAACAGACAGTCTCTCATCCTCCGATAGAGTCAGGCCAGGCTGACTCAGCTCCCAACCCAAAATCTTGGCCCACCTTTCTCTTTTAGATGGCGATCAACCGTTTAGTTTCCAAAACTATTTTGTCTACGGTCTCTGTGACGACATAGTGCTGTAGCTTCACGCCCACCGCAAGACAACAACAACTTGTATTGATGTAGCGCCTTTAACGTAATAAAACGTCCCAAGGTGCTTCACAGGAGCGATTATCAAACAAAATTTGACACCGAGCCACATAAGGAGAAATTAGGGCAGGGTCAAGAGGTAGGTTTTAAGGAGCGTCTTAAAGGCGGAGAGAGAGGAGGAGAGGTTTAGGGAGGGAATTCCAGAGCTTAAGGCCCAGGCAACAGTTTTCGTGACGTTGAGCTGTTGTTGTTGTTGTAATTTATTGTGATATGATTTGTGTTGTTATCAACGCAGGGTGTAAATATTCAATGGGCTTATTGCCTCGTACATTGTACTGCACGTTTATTTTTGAATGGACCGGGTGCGGGACCCAAGACGGACCAAGCCAGTCAGAACCAACCAACTCCATTGGAGCTGGTGGATAGACTCTTACAGCACAGGAGGAGGCCATTCGGCCCGCTGTGCCCGTGCCGGCTCTTTGAAAGAGCGCTCCGATTTAGTCCCGCACTCCCCCTTGCTCTTTCCCACAACCCTGCAAGTTAAGCCTCTTCAAGGACATGTTCAATTGCCTTGTGAAAGTTCCAATGGAATCTGGAAAGATTGGGAAGATGCTCATTGCTGGGGGAACTGCAATTGTTTTTCCATACTGGAGGAGGGAGGGGGGGGGGGGGGGTGCTGCAGGGAACTTTGGTCAACGATGCATTTCCGTCCAGTCTGGTTGGGATAAAATGGTGGTCTGGATCTAGGTGCCATCAGATTCCCTTAATCTGTTATACACAGAGATGTGGAAATTTCAGAGTCCACACCAACATTTCATGAGCTTAGTTAAGGTTACATTGTGGATTTGACTTGTCTTAGATCATGGTTGCTGCTGCACTGACCTACAAGTCATGAGTGACCCAGAGGACACAGATTTAAGGTAATTGGCAAAAGGGGGCGATGAGGAGAAATTGTTTTTACGCAGCGAGTTGTTGTGATCTGGAATGCGCTGCCTGAAAGGGCGGTGGAAGCAGATTCAATAGTAACTTTCAAAAGGGAATTGGGTAAATACTTGAAAAGGAGAAACTCGCAGGGCTACGGGGGGGAGAGAGCAGGGGGGAGTGGGACTAATTGGAGAGCTCTTTTAAAGAGCCGGCACAGGCACGATGGGCCGAATGGCCTCCTTCTGTGCTGTATCGGTAACTAGAGCACTGCGTAAGTTGTCCCGGTAGAGGGGAGGGGGGTTGGTGTATTGTTTGCTGTTGCCTTTGGGGGACAGGGGGTGGATCGGAGGTGGGGGTGGGGAAGGAGGGGGATGGGGGAGGTGGGTGGGTGGGCAGGGTAAAGTGGGACGGAAATTCACGTGTCTAACCCGGTGGCCTAGCCCCCGCTTCGAAGACTCGAAGGAGCCGCGATAAGGACATCCCCCCCGAGGGGATCCAGCGACCAGTCGAAGGATTGGGGCCAATCTCATCCAGTTCTATATCGCCGATTGCAAACCCGTCTTCTCGCAATCGCTCCCCTGCCGAATTGACACCAGATTAAGCCAGTTTGTATTTAGTCTGGTAGAATGTAGGGGCCCTGAACCCTAACCTTTGCACGGTGACCCCACGCAAAGCCAGACACCCACCCCCCTCACGAGGACAAGAGAAAAAAAAGCAGCACTCATCCCCAGCGTGCTCCAAAGACTCAATAACGCCAACATCACAAATATCCGAGAAAGCTCACTTGGGAGAATTGCAATTTGCAAAATGTACAAACCGCGTTCAAAATCATTGCTTTCAAAGTGCAGCGGGTCAAACCAAGCCCCGTGTGACAAGCCCTCTTAAAACAAATGGTAGTTTATCCAACTTTATTTCATATTTTGAAATGAGGAAGGTTTAATTTATTATTTGCTCTGAAGTGCGAGTAAGTCTTGTGCCTTTCTCAGGTCTGTCAGACACATCTCAAAGTGCTTTGAATCAGTTCACAAAGTGCAGTCGCTGTGGTGAAGGTGGGGCAAAATGGCCACGTTAAAATTTCATCCTGGATACATTGATTTCGGAGGCTTGGGGCGGCCCCACCTCAGTGTCGGCATGCAAAGGGTTAAGCTTCCATTAACCCCGATCTTAACTAGACCGGCACTTTCTACCATCGCATAGCTCGTAAAGCATCCCTTCAATGAATAAGCGCTCTGACGGGACTGTCTAAAATTTTAATCACCCCTTCACCCCCCACCCCACCAAGTTCACGTTGAGATCGCAAATGCCCGTTATTGCACCCAGTGATATATTAGAAAACATGCATCTCAGCCAAGTTATAAAGTCATCACTTACTATCACGACTTTTAAAATACACCTACACTGTAAACTGATTGGAATTAAAGATATCGCTGTAAACATGCCATAACGACAGATATTGCCTTTTTAGAATATACAAAAAGATGAAATTCCTCACTCGCCCTGCAAACACGGGGGGTTGTGAGCGGAGGAACCGATTGTTCGACCCAGCAGTGATTCCGCCAAGCATTCCACCTCTCTCTCTTGGGGGGAGGCATGAGTCCAGCGGTGAGGTGACAGAGGAGATATCTTGCTCGCGTGCAAGTCAGTCATGGATAGCAGCAGGAGACTGGAGGGAAGGGGTTTCAGCTGCAGAGGAGAGAGAGAGAGAGAGACGGAAGGGAATGAGGTCAAAGGATAATGAAATGATTTGCATTCATGCAGCACCCTTCGCCAGCTCGGGACGCCCCAACACGCTTCACACCCAGTGAAGTGTTTTTTGTAGTGTAGTCGCTGTTGTAATGGAGGGAAACACGGCAGTCAACTTGCGCACAGCAAGCTCCCACAGCAAAAAGATACACGACCAGATGAGGTCATCAGGTTGTTGGTTGAAGGATAGGTATTGGGCCAGGGCACTGGGAGAACTATCCTGCTCTTCTTCCAATAGAGTCGTGACTCTAGGAGAATCAAGTGAGATGGAGATCGGGGCGGGAAAGTGGAGTTGAGGTCGAAGATCAGCCATGATCTCATTGAATGGCGGAGCAGGCTCGAGGGGCCGCATGAACCAGGGGTCACAGTCTAAGGATAAGGGGTAAGCGATTTAGGACAGAAATGAGGAGGAATTTCTTCACCCAGAGAGTGGTGAACCTGTGGAATTCTCTACCACAGAAGGCAGTAGAGGCCAATTCATTAAATATATTCAAGAAGGAGTTGGATATATTTCTTAAGGCTAAAGGGATCAAGGGATATGGGGAGAAGGCAGGGACAGGGTACTGAATTTGGATGATCAGCCATGATCCCATTGAATGGCGGAGCAGGCTCAAGGGGCCGAATGGCCTACTCCTGCTCCTATCTTCTATGTTTCTATGGCCTACTCCTGCTCCCAATTCTTACGACATCTTTTACATCCGCTGGTTTAACATCTCATCTGAAAGAGTGCAGCACTCCCTCAGTTCTGGCAGTGGGGAGTGTCAGCCTAGATTATGTGCTCAAGTTCCAGAGGAGCAGGAGGGCTTGAACCCACGACCTTCTTGACTGAAGAGGGGAGCGTGCTGCCTGCTGAACCACGACTGGAAGTGAGAATAAAGAGAGACAGAACGCTGGAATTGTATAGCGGGTCTGGAAAGGGAAAGGGGCTGGTTAATGTTTGGAGTGTAGAGACCCTTTCGGAAGCGGAAACTGGGAGAGAGGAAAGGTCCTTTGTCGGCATGCAGGCAGCCACTTGAGGTTAATGGGCGGGGGTTTGGGGAGGGATGGTGGAGAATGACGGGGCGGTGCTCCTTGAAATTTGTCCCTCTTTCTCCCCGCCGACTACAAAACTTTCCCAGCACTTAACTCCGGGCTCGTCCCCCTGGGTTCCCAGCCACCGAACACCGAGCCTTATTAACCCTTACTTGGCCAGAGCGGACGAAGATCCCGATCGGTGGAAGTGGACGATTTGCCATTTGCCGTCGCGGCGGTGCCAGATGCGGGTCTCCTCCGACTGGGCGGTGCGCGGGATTCCGTTGCCGTCTATGTACTGCGTGATGCGGATGTATGCGATGCAGGCAGCCTCTTCCCCAATCAGGTGGATGTGCGGGTTCAGGATGGTGGTGTGGACCGGTTTATTGTTCTTCGACCACACTAGGAACAGAGCCAAACATCATCAGTGCCAGGCTGCACACCACACACTGGGAAAAATATACACTGTGAGAGCTCGGACAAACGCCCCATATTGAAGGGCACTGAGCATCAGAACAGCAACAACAACTTACATTTACAGAAGAAAGACTTGCATTTCTAGAGCACCTCCCACCACCTCAGGACATCCCAAAGCGCGTTACAGCTAATGAAGCACTGTTTGAGGTGTAGTCACCGTTGCAGTTTAGGAAATGCGACAGCAATTTTGGTCCCACGCACAGCAATGCGATAAAGACCAGTTCCCCTTTCTTTTTAAATAATGTTGATTGAGGAATGAAGTGATTGAAGGACACCGGGGAGAACTCCCCTGCTCTTCTTCGAAAAATAGTACCACAGGATCTGAGCGAGCAGATGGGGCCTCGGTTTGTCTCATCCGAAAGACAGCCCCTCCGACAGTGCGGCGCGCTCTCAGTACTGCCCCTCCGACAGTGCAGCGCTCCCTCAGTACTGCCCCTCTGACAGTGCAGCACTCTCTCAGTACTGCCCCTCCGACAGTGCAGCACTCTCTCAGTACTGCCCCTCCGACAGTGCAGCACTCTCTCAGTACTGCCCCTCCGACCATGCAGCACTCCCTCAGTACTGCCCCTCCGACAGTGCAGCGGTCCCTCAGTACTGCCCCTCCGACAGTGCGGCGCTCCCTCAGTACTGCCCCTCCGACAGTGCAGTGCCCCCTCAGTACTGCTCCTCCGACAGTGCAGCGCTCCCTCAGTACTGCCCTTCCGACAGTGCAGCACTGCCTCAGTACTGCCCCTCCGACAGTGCGGCGCTTCTCAGTACTGCCCTTCTCAGTACTGCCCCTCCGGCAGTGTGTCGCTCCCTCAGTACTGCCCCTCCGACAGTGCAGTGCTCCCTCAATACTGCCCCTCCGACAGTGCGGTGCTCCCTCAGTACTGACCCTCCGACAGTGCAGTGCTCCCTCAGTACTGCCCCTCCGACAGTGCGGTGCTCCCTCAGTACTGCCCCTCCGACAGTGCGGTGCTCCCTCAGTACTGACCCTCCGACAGTGCAGTGCTCCCACTGTACTGCCCCTCCGACAGTGCGGTGCTCCCTCAGTACTGACCCTCCAACAGTGCAGTGCTCCCTCAGTACTGCACTGGGAGTATCAGCCTAGACTTTTGTGCTCAAGTCTCTGGAGTGGGATTTGAACCCACAACCTTCTGACTCAGAGGCAAGAGCGTGTACCACCCACTATCTATTCCGTCACTCTGCACAGCCATTGCTCCACCACATATTAACATCAAAACCTGAAGTTTAATTTGTCTCCCATAACATATGCTAATCTATTGTACATTAAAAATTGATCAGTAATCATGGCTCCGAATAAGGGAAGTGTGCCTGATAATCCCCCATCATTTAATCTCCGGCCCTTCCCTCCTCTCATGCTCCTTCCCAACTTTCCAGCAGCTGTTGCTTTCTCCTGCAGCCTCCGGCTCTTTTTCACCTCCTGTTTGAACCTTCCCTGCAGTTTCAGCCTCTTCCTTACATTAGGTTTGGGCCGAGGAGCTGCCCCTTCTCCCTCCTTCTGCCCCTCACTAACCTTTCCCTTTCTACACGATGCCACCCCACCCCCCACTTCATGTCTCTGTCCCCCTCTGACTCCTCACTCTCGAGCTCTTCTGTAACCTCCCGTCCCTGCACCCCGTCAGATACAAAGGCCGCGATCTTACCTGAGGAGACGCGTTGGGGGCGGGACTACTGGTTTCCGGGTTCTAGTCCCGCCCCCAGCGACGTCTGACGCACAGACGTTATTTTCCCCTGATTGGCCTTGTTAAGCCCTGCCCTGCGGGCTTGCTGGCCAATTAAAGGAAAGCCGGTGTCAGATGACGTCAGTGCATGACCCCTTCATCTGCCGGTTTTGTTAAAGTGACAGGCACCATAAATTTTTGACAGATGAATTGTCAGTGTTTGACAGCATTGAGGTGCTGTCAAACACTGACAATCACTGTCCAAAGGTGAGCCCTTGCATCCAGGCTCACCAATGACTCTCTCCTTAGGAGAAAACAGATGGCAGCTGCATGTCAGATTGCAGAAGCCATCTGTCAATTCTCCCGATCAGATGAGGCTTCACAGAAACATCAAAACTTGTCACCCGCAGGTACATATAAACAGAATAAATATATTTCTCACTACATTCTCTCACCTGTCATACTTACCTGTGCACCATTGCACCCATCAGACTACCTCTGCCGCTGTCATTTGCACACTTACACTGCAGCAGACCCACAGCTCGCCTCACTGACCCTGGCAGGGTTTCCCGCCGTCGGGAAGCCCACATCAGCAGGTGGAAAATGGTGAAAAGTCTCTTAACTGCCTGTTAACTACCTGTTATCGGGCAGTTAATTGGCTCTAATCCCATTCCCGCCACTAGGAGACGTGTCCCTGCGCGAGTCGGGGACCCGCCTCCCGGGAAGATGTTTCAAAGGCGGGTTGGGAGCGGGGCTGGGACCCGCTCCCGATTTTTCCCATTTTCCCAGCAGTCCCGCCTCCAAACCCACCTCCTCAGGGCTGGTAAAATCCAGCCCATAATCTCCCTTAGAGAGTCTTCCTGCTATCACGGTTTCTCCAATAGTGCCGCTCCCTTCGGCCTCATCTCCACCGCTGACCCTTGCTCCCTGTTTCTTCTCTCTCTGGGACAATGGTGCATCTGCACCTATCTTGCTCCCTTCTGGCGTCTTTGTCTCGCCGCTCCCGTCCTGCTGCCCCCTTAAGGCTCCTGCCTCTCGCACCCTCTCTTTGTTTTGCTTCCCCCTGCTCCCCGAGATGTCTGACTCCCCGTCTTTCTTTGGAGTACTTACACTAACCCCGCACCCCACTCCTAACTCCTCTCACCCCGCGGACACCAGATTCTTTAGGGAGAGCCGAGCCGTATTATGACTCGACTCTGCCCTCGACCCGTGCTGCCCTCTGCTGTCTTTGTCCTTTTCCACCGTACTTGCTGTGTTTTCCAACATCTCCATCCTGTTCTCTGCTCTGCAATTTACTGCCTCTTCTTGCACTCTGTTCACCTTCCATTCAACAGCTGCGTCCTCTGCCTGCTCCGCTCCTCCGGCCGCTTCACTCACACCTCCTGCTCCTTCTCCTTCTCCCATCTCCTCGTCACTCAAGGGGCTTCCTTCTGCCTCACACTCACAGCGGGTGGGGCCTTTGTGACACACCCCACAGCTCGCCGCCTTGCAGCTCCGGGCGATGTGTCCAGACTCGCCGCAGTTATAACAGTACAAGTCTGGACAGCTTCTTACAAGATGGTTGTGTCCAAGACAATAATAACAAACCTTCACCTGGTTATCATGCAGTACCCGGAATTACTGCACTCCTTCCATTGTCTCGAATTTAATGCTATATGGCAATGACTTCCCCCACTCTTGGAACCATAGAAACATAGAAGATAGGAGCAGGAGTAGGCCATTCGGCCCCTCGAGCCTGCTCTGCCATTCAATGAGATCATGGCTGATCATCCAAATTCAGTACCCTGTCCCTGCCTTCTCCCCATATCCCTTGATCCTTGATCCCTTTAGCCTCAAGAAATATATCCAACTCTTTCTTGAATATATTTAATGAACTGGCCTCCACCGCCCTCTGTGGCAGAGAATTCCACAGGTTCACCACTCTCTGGGTGAAGAAATTCCTCCTCATTTCAGTCCTAAATGGCTTACCCCTTATCCTTAGACTATGACCCCTGGTTCTGGACTCCCCGGCCATCAGAAACATCCTTTCTGCATCTAGTCTGTCCAGACCTGACAGAATTTTATAGGTTTCGATGAGATCCCCTCTCAATCTTCTAAACTCCAGTGAGTATAAGCCCAATTGACACAATCTCTCCTCGTACGTCATTCCTGCCATCCCAGGTATCAGTCTGGTGAATCTTCGCTGCACTCCCTCCATGGCAAGAACGTCCTTCCTCAGGTAAGGTGACCAAAACTGCATACAATACTCAAGGTGCGGTCTCACCAAGGCCCTGTACAACTGCAGCAAGACATCCTTGTTCTTGTACTCGAACCCTCTTGCTACGAAGGCCAACATACCATTTGCCTTCTTAACCGCCTGCTGCACCTGCATGCTTACCTTCAGCGACTGGTGCACAAGAACACCCAGGTCTCTTTGCACTTCCCCTTCTCCCAATCTATTGTCATTCAAATAATAATCTGCCTTCCTGTTTTTGCCACCAAAGTGGATAACCTCACATTTATCCACATTATAGTGCATTTGCCATGTTTCTGCCCAATCACCCAACCTGTCCAAATTGTACTGGAGTTTCATGACATCCTCCTCACAGCATACCCTCCCACCCAGCTTTGCGTCGTCTGCAAATTTGGAGATATTACATCCAATTCCCTCGTCCAGATCATTAATATATATTGTGAACAGCTGGGGTCCTAGGACCGATCCTTATGGTACCCCACTAGTCACTGCCTGCCACTCGGAAAACGACCCGTTTATTCCAACTCTTTGCTTTCTGTCCGCCAACCAGTTCTCTATCCAAGTCAATACCTTGCCCCCAATCCCATGTGCCTTAATTTTGCACGCTAACCTCTTATGCGGGACCTTATCGAAAGCCTTCTGAAAGTCCAAATACACCACATCCACTGGTTCTCCCTTATCTATTTTACCAGTTACATCCTCAAAAAATTCCAGTAGATTAGTCATGCATGATTTACCTTTTGTAAACTTTGTCCGATCCTGTCACTGCTTTCCAAGTGCTCTGCTATTACATCTTTTATAATGGACTCTAGCATTTTCCCCACTACCGATGTCAGGCTTACCGGTCTATAATTCCCCGCTTTTTCTCTGCCACCTTTTTTGAATAGTGGGGTAACATTAGCTACCCTCCAATCCATGGGTACTGTTCCAGAGTCTATTGAGTTCTGGAAGATGACCAGCAATGCATCTACTATTTCTAGGGCCACTTCCTTAAGTACCCTGGGATGTAGATTATCAGGCCCTGGGGATTTATCGGCCTTCAGTCCCATCAATTTTCCTAACACCATTTTCCTACAAATACTGATATCATTGAGTTCCACCCTTTCATCAGACCCTATGTTCTGCGGTATTTCTGGGAGGTTATTTATGTCCTCCTTTGTGAAGACAGAACCAAAATATGTATTTAGTTGGTCTGCCATTTCTTTGCTCCCCATTATAAATTCCCCTGATTCTGACTGCAAGGGACCTACGCTTGACTTCACCAATCTTTTCCTCTTTACATATCTATAAAAGCTTTTACAGTCAGTTTTTATGTTCCCTGAAAGCTTACTCTCATATTCTATTTTCCCTTTCTTAATTAATCCCTTTGTCCTCCTTTGTTGAATCCTAAACTGCTCCCAATCCTCAGGATTATTGCTTTTTCTGGCCAATTTGTATGTCCTCTCCTTGGATCTTATGCTATCCCTAATTTCCCTTGTTAGCCATGGTTGAGTCACCTTTTTTGTTTTATTTTTATGCCAAACTGGGATGAACAACTTCTGTAGTTCATCCATTCGGTCTTTGAATGTTTGCCATTACCTATCCACCGTCAACCCTTTGAGTGCCATTCCCCAATCAATCCTACCCAACTTGCTCCTCAGACCATCGTAGTTTCCTTTATTTAAATTGAGGACCCTAGTTTCTGAGTCAACTACTTCATTCTCCATCTTAATGAAGAATTCGACCATATTATGATCGCTCCGACCCAAGGGGCCTCGTACAACAAGATTGCTAATTAATCCTTTCTCGTTACATAATACCCAGTCTAAGATGGCCTGATTTCTGGTTGGTTCCTCGACATATTGGTCCAGGAAACCATCCCGTAAACACTCCAGGAATTCCTCCTCCACAGTATTGTTACTAATTTGGTTAGCCCAATCTATATGTAGATTAAAGTCACCCATGATGACTGCTGTGCCCTTATTGCACGCTTCTTTAATTTCCCTTTTAATGCCATCCCCAACCTCCGCCTTACTGTTTGGAGGTCTATATACCACTCCCACTAATGTTTTTTTCCCCTTAGTATTCCTCAATTCTACCCATACAGATTCCACCTCATCAGAGCTAATATCCTTCATTACAATTGTGTTAATCCCTTCTTTAACCAGTAATGCTACCCCTCCTCCCTTTCCTTTTTGCCTATCTTTCCTGAATATCGAATACCCCTGGATGTTGAGTTCCCAGTCTTGGCCGTCCTTGAGCCACGTTTCCGTAATCCCAACCAAATCATATTCGTTTACCTCTATTTGCGCAGCCAATTCATCCACCTTATTACAAATGCTCCTCGCATTAAGACACAAAGCCTTCAGGCTTGTTTTTTTAACGCTCTTAGACCTATTAGAATTATTATTTACTGTGGCCACGTTTGATTTAAACCGTTGATTTCTCTGACTGCCACTTTTGTTTTTCTCCTTCCTATCTTTTGCTTTTATCCTTGTTTTCCTTTCCTCTGTCTCCCTGCTCAGGTTCCCAACCCCCTTCCATTTTAGTTTAAACCCTCCCCCAGGGCACTGGCAAACACTCCCCCTAGGACCTCGGTCCCGGCCCTGCCCAGGTGCAGACCGTCCGGTTTGAACTGGTCCCACCTCCCCCAGAACCGGTTCCAATGTCCCAGGAACTTGAATCCCTCCCCCTTGCACCATTCCTCTAGCCACGTATTCATCTGAAGTATCCTTCTATTTCTACTCTGACTAGCACGTGGCACTGGTAGCAATCCTGAGATTACTACCTTTGAGGTTCTGTTTTTTAATTTACCTCCTAACTCCCTATATTCCGCTTTTAGGACCTCATCCCGCTTTTTACCTATATCGTTGGTGCCTATATGCACCACGACAACTGGCTGTTCACCCTCCCCTTCCAAGATGTTTGGCAGCCGCTCGGAGACATCCTTGACCCTTGCACCAGGGAGGCAACACACCATCCTGGAGTCTCGTTTGCGGCCGCAGAAACGCCTATCTATTCGCCTTACAATTGAATCCCCTATTACTATAGCTCTACCACACTTTTTCCTCCCATTCTGTGCAGCAGAGCCACCCCTGGTGCCAGGAAGTTGGCTGCTGCTGCCTTCCTCTGATAAGCCATCCCCCCCAACAGTATTCAAAGTGGTATATCTGTTGGAGAGGGGGATGGCCACAGGGGACCCCTGCACTACCTGCCTGCGCCTAGTACTCTGCCTGTTGGTCACCCGTTCCCTTTCTTCCTGTCCAACCTCTACCTGTGGTGTGTCCAACTCCGTAAACGTGCTATTCACGATGTCCTGAGCATCGTGAACGCTCCAGTATGCATCCAATCGCAGCTCCAGCGCCGCAATGCAGTCTGTCAGTAGCTGCAGCTGGGTGCACTTCCTGCACATGTAGTTGTCAGGGACACAGGAAGTGTCCCTGAGTTCCCACATCTCGCAGGAGGAGCAGATCACGGGGCCCAGCTGTCCTGCCATGACTTACCCTTTAATTAATTGAGTTTAAATTAAATCAATCAATCCCACTAATTACACTACAGTTAACTAGTTTAACAACAGTCCCCGCTACACCAGGGAGACCTTATAAACTGTAAAACAGAGTTAAAAGAGAGACATACTCACCAACCAATCACTTACCTGCTCCCTGCTGACGTCACACTTGGATTACTTTTTACCTCTCTCCCGGAACCTGGATTGGTCGGGCCTCTGGTGATCCCTCGCAGGTCCGCTGCCTCTCCGGTCTCGGGGCTCTGGGCCTCGCTGCCTCGGGCTGCTCTTTAAGTACCTCCGCCGCCTCTGATGATCCCTCGCAGGTCCGCTGCCTCTCCGGTCTCGGGTCTCTGGGCCTCGCTGCCTCGGGCTGCTGCTTAAGTACCTCCGCCGCCTCTGGTGATCCCTTGCAGGTCCGCTGCCTCTCCGGTCTCGGGTCTCTGGGCCTCGCTGCCTCGGGCTGCTGTTTAAGTACCTCCGCCGCCTCTGGTGATCCCTCGCAGGTCCGCTGCCTCTCCGGTCTCGGGTCTCTGGGCCTCGCTGCCTCGGGCTGCTGTTTAAGTACCTCCGCCCCCTCTGGTGATCCCTCGCAGGTCCGCTGCCTCTCCGGTCTCGGGTCTCTGGGCCTCACTGCCTCGGGCTGCTGTTTAAGTACCTCCGCCGCCTCTGGTGATCCCTCGCAGGTCCGCTGCCTCTCCGGTCTCGGGGCTCTGACCTTTACATAACGGGTTCCATCTGCTACCCGTGTTCCTGGATAGTATCTCCTCAAATTTTTATGTCCTACAACTCCCAACTTTTTTATTAGCACATCGTCCTCGATATAAACCAGCAGGTTTAAGAATGAGACTACCACCTCTTCCAAATATAGCAGAGATATCTCCAAGAACTTATCGCCAACTTTCAGACTGAGTAAAAGTCTTTCCACCTCCTCTCGGCCACTGACCATCACCTCGAACCCAACATTCGGCTTTGGTCGGCAGGCAAAGCAGCTTCCCTCGCCGCAGTCCTCATGTACCACTTGGATAATATCCCAAGCTCGTATCTCCTTGTCCTCGCACTGAACCACCACCGTGTTTTCTTTTCCAAACCTCCTGGGGACCCGGCCCAAATCTTTGGGCCTTTTTACTCCCTTCCCCCAACATTTTCTCCCCTGATTAAAGTCATCTTGGGAACATTGTCCCCTCAGCAGCCATCTGGCTGCTGTTTACGGACCAAAAAGGTCCGAAAACCTGAAAAAAAAAACCCACCACCAACTTTTTACAAACTCACGCAGTAATCAAGCAGCCAGCAGCACCTGCTCACTCCTAGCCCCTCCCACCTCGAGAGTGCCACCCGCCGAGCCACGGATTCCAACCCACCACCCTCAGCTGCCACTGGGCTGAGGTCAACTCACTCAAGAGAGAGCAGGGCTTGAAGTGGGGCTTTACAAGTGTGCAGGGCCTCAGCATCACACTGGAGGGGGAATTCACTCACTTGGACATTATGGGCGAGAAATTAATATGCTTACCGCCACCTTTTAGCGCCAGCGACTCTTGAAAAAATGGCGGCCGTCACTCTTGCGCCAGCTGGTGGCGGTCCCCGTGGCAGCTGCCATATTTGTGGGCCTCTTTGCGCTGTCGGTAACCGGCAGTGCCCTGTAAAAATAAATGGCGTCGTGGTGACGTCAGTTGGAGTGCAATGCCAACTTAACGCCACCTACGTGAACTTCGACCCTAGCGCTCAATTCAGCGCTGGGTCTTAAGCACGCTGTTAACCTGGTGCGCAAGCGGGCTGACAGACGTTGACAAGGGCGATATCTGCAGCGGTTAAAGCGACACACACATCAATTAGGTAAGTTTGAATGGAAGGGTTGGGCCTTGTCTTTTTGGATTTTATTGACGTGGTGACTTGCTGCAATATATGTGAAAAGTTTTTTTTAAGTGTGTAGGGAGTGCTGCTGGACGCTTGCAAGGGTTCGGAAGGTAAGTGAAGGCCTTTGAGAAGACAGAACATGCTGCGAATACTCAGCAGGTCACGCTACATCCTTGGAGTTCATGTCTCAGGTCGAGATGCTGCCTGACCAACTGAGTATTTGCAGCATCTTATGCCGTCATTTCACATTTATAGCGTCCGCTCGCAGAGGGAAGAGCAAGACGCAGAAGTGGAAGATGCAGAAGAGAAGGATGCTGAAGAGGAGGAATCAGATGGAAGAATATCCCAGACAGCCCCTTTGTGGCCGGGATATCTGGGATGGAATCATCCGCCTGTGGTCCCACGGGCTGGGCAGGCTGCATTTCTTGGGTGTGTGAAATGAGGAAGACACAAGGGTGGAGTTGTGCTGACGGGAGGGCGGGAAGCCTAGAGGTGCAGGCCAGGAGGAGGATAACGTACGAGGATACCCGCATCTTGTATAACGTGGATAAATGTGAGGTTATCCACTTTGGTGGCAAAAACAGGAAGGCAGATTATTACCTGAATGGCAATAGATTGGGAGAAGGGGAAGTGCAACGAGACCTGGGTGTCCTTGTGCACCAGTCGCTGAAGGTAAGCATGCAGGTGCAGCAGGCGGTTAAGAAGGCAAATGGGGTATGTTGGACTTCGTAGCGAGAGGGTTTGAGTACAGGAACAAGGATGTCTTGCTGCAGTTGTACAGGGCCTTGGTGAGACCACATCTTGAGTATTGTGTGCCATTTTGGTCGCCTTATCTGAGGAAGGATGTTCTTGCCATGGAAGGAGTGCAGCGAAGATTCACCAGACTGATACCTGGGATGGCAGGAATGACTTATGAGGAGAGATTGGGTCGATTGGGCTTATACTCGCTGGAGTTTAGAAGAATGAGAGGGGATCTCATTGAAACTTATAAAATTCTGACAGGACTGGAGACTAGATGCAGGAAGGATGTTCCCGATGGCCGGGGAGTCCAGAACCAGGGGTCACAGTCTAAGGATAAGGGGTAAGCCATTTAGGACAGAGGTGAGGAGGAATATCTTCACCCAGAGAGTGGTGAACCTGTAGAATTCTCTACCACAGAAGACAGTAGAGGCCAATTCATTAAATATATTCAAGAAGGAGTTGGATATATTTCTTAAGACTAAAGGGATCAGGGGATATGGGGAGAAGGCAGGGACAGGGTACTGAGTTTGGATGATCAGCCACGATCTCATTGAATGGCGGAGCAGGCTCGAGGGGCCGAATGACCTACTCCTGCTCCTATCTTCTATGTTTCTATGTTTTGTATCCTTTCAGTCTCACCGCTAGCCAAGGGCTCAGCCTTGCCCCTGCCAAGAATGGCCTGCACCGTCTCCTGCAAGGGGTGAGGTGATGCTGGGAATGGGAGATGTGCCTCGTCATTGGTGCAGATTGTTGGTAGGTGAGTGATTGGGGGTCGTGCATTGAGCAGTGTGTGAGGCTGGTGGTGCAGTTGGTAGGAGACGGCTTTTGAAGATGCATTCACTGACCTTAACCAATGGTCTGAGGTCATGAAGCTTCTTTGGGCACTGGAGCCAGGTGGTGGGGGCGACACTGCTGGCAGTGACAGCCTCGGTGATGCACTCCCACATCGTTCTTTCTGGGGGGCCTCCTGGCCCCTGTGGGTAGAGGGCCAGTCTTGCAGTGTTGACCCCCCTGCACAAGGCTGGAGTGCTGCGTGCGAGACCCTGGGTGCCCCATTCCCTGGCTTGCTGAGCCATCTGTGTGTTAGTGCTGAGGCAGTTTTCCCATTTGTTCAGATGAGGAAGGTAATTCAGCTTTAAGAGTTGAATAATCACATTTGGAACTTCTTTTAAACATTGAATATTTGTAAAAAGACAGAAAGGGCTGAAGAATGTATTGAATCAGCGCATTTTATGTTCCCTTGCTTCATTGTGCGTGGACCCTTTAAATTTCAGAGCTCCTCACTGCCCACAATGCCTTGCGAGCGTCACAGCTTTGCGCACAGACGCTCGGGGAAGCAGCAATGCCGCACCGGGACCACACATTGGTCCAGGATCCCTCGTGCAACATCACCAGGACGGCGCTGCATCTCAGGTTAGCGCTGCGCCACCTACCTCCATGCTCCCCACACCAATTTCGGTCAGTTAGCGCTGCGGTTATTTCGGGCAGCTGTTAACGGCAGCTGGCGAACATGAATTTTCACCCTATTCGTTAAAAGTTGTAACTATTTACTAGCGTCAAACCTAATAGTCGAAATGCAGTGATCTAACTTGGATTGCGTCTCTCTCAGTCTACAACAGAAATGGTTTCTTACAATTCTCAAAGTAGAATCTGTGAAAATCGAGACCCTCCACCAGATTCCCCAGCGCCTCGGGTTCGAATGCCGTGACCCCAGGGTCACACATCTTCCTAAAAGACCAACAAAACAAACTGGTGAAGATTCCCTTCGCTTAGCAAAGGGGGAAAACAGAAAATGCCGGAATTACACAGCACAGCAAGCCAATTAGCATCGGAAAGAGGGAGGGCAGGTTACATTTTTGAGAGGGAGGGAAACACCCCGTCGCTTCTGGTGTGAAACAGTAGTGGGTGGATGGAGGGAAGGAGGGAGGGATGGATGGAGGGATGGAGGGATGGAGGGAGGGGAGGGATGGAGGGAGGGGAGGGATGGAGGGGAGGGATGGATGGAGGGATGGATGTAAGGAGGAATAAAGAGAGGGAAGGAGGAATGAAGGGAGGGAGGGGCGTGATGGAAGGATTAAGGGAGGGAGGGATAGAAGGAGGGTAATGATAGGAGGGATAGAGGTGGGGATAAAGGGAGAGAGGGATGGAAGGAGGGAGGGGAGGAATGGATGGAGGGAAGGGAGGAACGGATGGAGAGGGGGTGGAACGGATGGAGAGGGGGAAGAATGGATGGAGAGAGGGAGGAATGGATAGAGGGAGGGAGGAACAGATGGAGAGAGGGAGGAATGGATGAAGGGGTGAAGGAATGGATGGAGGGAGGGAGGAATGGATGGAGGGAGGGAGGAATGGATGGAGGGAGGGAGGAATGGATGGAGGGAGGGAGGAACGGATGGAGAGAGGGAGGAACTGATGGAGAGAGGGAGGAATGGATGGCGGGAGGGAGGAATGGATGGAGGGAGGGAGGAATGGATGGAGGGAGGGAGGAACGATGGAGGGAGGGAGGAATGGATGGCGGGAGGGAGGAATGAATGGAGAGAGGGAGGAATGGATGGAGGGAGGGAGGAATGGATGGAGAGAGGGAGGAACGGATGGAGAGAGGGAGGAATGGATGGAGAGAGGAGGAATGAATGGCGGGAGGGAGGAATGAATGGAGAGAGGGAGGAATGGATGGAGAGAGGGAGGAATGAATGGAGGGAGGGAGGAATGGATGGAGGGAGGGAGGAATGGATGGAGGGAGGGAGGAATGGATGGCGGGAGGAGGAATGGATGGAGGGAGGGAGGAATGGATGGAGGGAGGGAGGAACGGATGGAGGGAGGGAGGAACGGATGGAGGGAGGGAGGAACGGATGGCGGGAGGGAGGAATGGATGGAGGAGGGAGGAATGGATGGAGGGAGGGAGGAACGGATGGAGGGAGGGGAGGAACGGATGGAGGGAGGGGAGGAGGAACGGATGGAGGGAGGGACAAATGGATGGGAGGGAGGGAGGAATGGATGGAGGGAGGGAGGAATGGATGGAGGGAGGGAGGAATGGATGGAGGGAGGGAGGGACAGATGGTGAATCTGCAACATCAGCTTCAGACCTGGGTGGCAAGTTGAAAATTGACATAATGTATTCCAAATGTAGGATCCCAACAGTAACTTCTCAGGGTTAATGATACACGGTTTCTATTGGATGGATAATTGTTTCAAACATTTTGTGTAATTGGTAGAAAACAAAGTCAATGTTGTGATTGGGGAAGGAACTTACGTGTACGCCTCAAAATCTCCATTGCTAATCGCTTCAATCAGCTGCTCCGTGGCTTTGATAATCTCCTGTTTACGCACTGGAAGTAACACAGAAAGAGAATGGCTGTAATGTTTCCTCATTTACAACACAGTCACACTGCATGTATCAAGGGAGAGAGTAGCAAATGTAAGCGTTGGTCGCTTAGAGGCTGAGACAGGAGAAATTATATTGGGGAACAAGGAAATGGCAGAGACTTTAAACAAATATTTTGTATCTGTCTTCACAGTAGAAGACAAATTTATTTTCCAAAAATAGTGGGGAACCAAGGAGCTAATGAAAGCGAGGAACTAAAGTAATTAATATCAGCAGAAATAAGTACTTGAGAAACTAATGTGACTAAAAGCTGACAAATCCCCTGGCCGACATCCTAGGGTTCTAAAAGAGGTGGCTGCAGAGAAAGTGGGTGCATTGGCTGTATCTTCAAAAATTCCCTAGATTCTGGAAAGGTCCCAGCGGATTGGAAGGTAGCAAATGTAACCACGCTGTTCAAGAAAGGAGGGAGAGAGAAAACAGGGAACTACAGGCCAGTTAGCCTGACATCAATCATCGGGAAAATTCTGGAATCCATCATTAAGGAAGTGGTATCAGGGCACTTAGAAAATCATAATATGATTAGGCAGAGTCAACATGGTTTTATGAAAGGGAAATCGTGTTTGACAAATTTATTCGAGTTTTTTGAGAATGTACCTAGCAGGGTAGATAAAGGGGGACCAGTGGATGTAGTATATTTGGATTTCCAAAAGGCACTAGATAAGGTGCCACGTAAAAGGTTGCTAAGCAAGATAAGAGCACATGGGGTTGGGGGTAATATATTAGCATGGATAGAGGATTGGTTAATGGACAGAAAACAGAGAGTAGGAATAAACGGGTCATTTTCAGATTGGCAGGCTGTAACTAGTGGGGTGCCGCAAGGATCAGTGTTGGGGCCTCAGCTATTTACAATCTATATGAAGACTTAGATGAAG
The DNA here is from genome assembly GCF_052327205.1 of Somniosus microcephalus. Taxonomy (NCBI): domain Eukaryota; kingdom Metazoa; phylum Chordata; class Chondrichthyes; order Squaliformes; family Somniosidae; genus Somniosus; species Somniosus microcephalus. Next base: position 265,451,562 of record NC_140994.1, on the reverse strand, counting down.
GGACCGAGTGCAGTGTATCCAAGTTTGTTGATGATACTAAGCTAGGTGGGAAAGTAAGCTGTGAGGAGGACACAAAGAGCCTGCAAAGGGATATAGATAGACTAAGTGAATGGGCAATAAGGTGGCAGATGGAGTATAATGTGGGGAAATGTGAGGTTATTCACTTTGGTAGGAAGAATAGAAAGATAGAATGTTTTTTTAATGGTGAGAAACTGTTAATTGTTGGTGTTCAGAGAGATTTAGGTGTCCTCGTACAAGAAACAGAATGTTAGCTTACAGGTACAGCAAGCAATTAGGAAGGCAAATGGCATGTTGGCCTTTATTGAGGGTTGGAATACAAGAGTAAGGATGTCTTGCTACAAATGTAGAGGGCTGAGATCGATAGATAGTTGGACTTTAGGGGAATCAAGGGGTAAGAGCAGAAGAACATAAGAAATAGGAGCGGGAGTCGACCATTTGGCCCCTCGAGTCTGCTCTGCCATTCAATAAGATCATGGCTGATCTTCTATCTCATCTCCACTTTCCTGCACTATCCCCATACCCCTTGATTCCCTTAATATTCAAAAATCTATCGATCTCTGTCTTGAATATACTCAACGACTGAGCCTCCACAGCCCTCTGGGGTAGAGAATTCCAAAGATTCACCACCCTCTGAGTGAAGAAATTTCTCCTCATCTCAGTCCTAACTGGCCGACCCCTTATTCTGAGACTGTGACCCCTGGTTCTAGACTCCCCAGCCAGGGGGAACATCCTCCCTGCATCTACCCTGTCAAGCCCCGTAAGAATTTTGGATGTTTCAATGAGATCACCTCTCATTCTTCTAAACTCGAGAGAATATCGGCCTCGTCTACTCAATCTCTCCTCATAGGACAATCCCCCCATCTCAGGAACCAGGATATGGAGATCAGGTGGGAAAGTGGAGATGAGGTTTGGATTCAACTTGCCGCTTTCCCTTGGATCCCATGGCCTTTAACTTTTCTGACCAGTCTGCCATGTGGGGCCTTGTCAAAAGCTTGGCTAAAATCCATGAAAATTCAATCAAGTTAGTCAGACATGACCTTCTCTTAACAAATCCGTGCTGACTGTCCTTCATTAATCCGTGCCTTTCTAAATGACGATTTATCCTGTCCCTCAGAATTTTTTCCAATAATTTGCCCACCACCGAGGTTAGGCTGGCTGGCCTGCAATTACTCGGTCTATCCCTTTCTCCATTTTTAAACACCAGTACAAAGTTACGAGTCCTCCAGTCCTCTGGCACCACACCTGTAGCCAGAGAGGATTGGAAAATGATGGTCAGAGCCTCCGCTATTTCCTCCCTTGCTTCTCTTAACAGCCAATGGCTGGCCACTTACTGGCTAACGTGCTTTTTTTTGAAGGAAAGAAAAGAAAGAACTTGCATTTATATAGCGCCTATCATGGCCTCAGGACGTCCCAAAGAGCATTACAGCCAGTAAAATACTTTTTGAAGTGTAGTTACTGTTGTAATGTAGGAAACGCGACAGCAAATTTGCACACAGCAAGGTCCCACAAACAGCAATGTGATAATGACCAAATAATCTGTTTTAGTGATGTTGATTGAGGGATAAATATTGGCCAGGGCACCGGGGGTAACTCCCCAGCCCTTCTTCGAAATAGTGCCATGGGATCTTTAGCGTCCACCCGAGAGAGCAGACGGGGCCTCAGTTTAACCGAAAGACGGCACCTCCGACAGTGCAGCGTTCCCTCAGTACTGCCCCTCCGACAGTGCGGCGCTCCCTCAGTACTGCCCCTCCGACAGTGCGGCGCTCCCTCAGTACTGCCCCTCCGACAGTGCGGCGCTCCCTCAGTACTGCCCCTCCGACAGTGCGGCGCTCCCTCAGTACTGCCCCTCCGACAGTGCAGCACTCTCTCAGTACTGCCACTCCGACAGTGCGGCGCTCCCTCAGTACTGCACTGGGAGTGTCGGCCTGGATTTTGTGCTCAAGTCTCTGGAGTGGGACTTGAACCCACGACCTTCAGACTCAAGAGACGAGAGAGAGTGCTGCCCACTTAACCACGGCTGACCTGAAATGGAATGGATCTATCCTATCTCTGTAAAATTAGACGAGATAAAATACAATAATTGCCCTATCTTCACTCCGCAGTAACAGTAGGTAACTTTGTGTAACATCGAGTGTAGGGCACAGAAACAGGCCATTCAGCCCATCTGGTCCATGCCGGTGTTTGTGCTCCACACCAGCCTCCTCCCGCCCCTCTTCATCTCGCCCTATCAGCGTATCCTTCAATTCCTTTCCCCCTCGTGTGTTTATCCAGCTTCCCCTTAAATACATCTGTGCTATTCACCTCAACCACTCCCTGTGGCAGCGAGTTCCACATTCTCCCCACTCTCTGGGTAAAGACGTTTCTCCTGAATTCCCCATTGGATTTATTAGTGACCATCTTGGCGGAGAGTTTCCGCTTTGAGTGCAATCGGTGATTCCGGTGCAAATTGCACCCGTTTTGAAAATATTTTCCCTCCAAGTTCCTGCTCAAACTTATTTGCATATCGTTGAAAGCCGAATCTGCCAGGCACCAGCGAAATCGGGCAGCGTTTGAAAATGTAATTTTTAAAAACCAATTTGCCTTAAAAATATTCCTTGATATATTTAATTGATTGATACGGCTGAAGATGGGTTTATCACAAAAAAATAAGCCTTTTAAATCACAGCGTCGAGTCCACTGCCTGTGAGTAAACCGATTTTAAATGACTGAAAGAAATGGCTTTTAAAAAATGTACAAAACTATATTTCACTTAGATTGGGGTACAGTCGTCAGTCCCTAAGGAAATCTTAAAAAAAAATGTTCAAAACATTTCAAAATGTACCTATTAGTGTCCTTGCACACACAAGAACCAGCCTAATGTTACGAGCCTCCTCGAAGGCCCCGCAAATAGGCGCACTTAACAGAAACTCGCCAGGGTGATTCATTCACCCCGGGGGGAAGCGGCCTTTTTTGTGAGCGGGGCCGGCTTCTAGCGCGATCTTGTTTCAAACTCGTGCAAAAGCTCGCGGAAACTCGAGTTGCGCTGAACGCAATTGGCTGCGTAAAATTCCACCATCTTTTGCGCCTGGTTAAGCCGGTATCGGGGGAACCGCGCCAAAAAAAAAAAAACCCCAGCGCAGTCGAGCGGAAACTCCAGGCCACTGTATTTATGGTCTCTTGTGTCGGACCCCCACAAGTGGAAACATTTTCCCTGCGCCTATTGTGGAATAATTCCTCTTTCTCTGTGCACCTTACCTTTTGTATCCTCATCTTCAATCGTGGTGTTGGTACTCTCCGACGATTCCTAGATGAAAAGCACAGGGCTGTCACAGTGAGAAGTAACCATGGTAACAGGTGCAATCTGCCCCCGCAATCCAAAACTCTCAATGCCACAGAACAAAATGGGAGGAAGAATCACTGTGAGAGGTTTTATGACAAGGTGCAGAAATCACCATGAAAACTATTTTCCTTTGGAACTAACCAATCACCTTTTAGAGTAATTATCAGGGGCACCTGTATTGAAGTACGGTTATACTGTGCAAGCACTACCACAGGAACTGGCTCTGCAATGCGGTGAAGCACTTTTAACAGCACTGCAAGGAGATGCGGGTAATTGCAAATGTGTACGTGACCACGCCTGAACGGCAAGCAAGAATGTGAACGTAACCAAGAATGATTGTGCCGCAATGAAGTGCACAATAGTTACAGAAAATGCTGGAAATACTCAGCAGGTCAGGCAGCATCTGCGGAGAGAGAAACAGAGTTAACGTTTCAGGTCGATGACCTTCTGAGGCGGGAATGGTGAGCCAGTATCTAGAGACCATAGTCTAGTCTCCACTCACTGGGACTGTCTGGAGAGGAGCTCGACCCTTTCACCTCCAGACTCAGCACCGTGAATACTGTTCTTGAGCCAAGGATAACAGCACCTAACCATATGGGCTACTACCATTGTCGCTTCGGTCTAGACATCCTCACCGCCTCCTAACTTTCCTAGTGTTGGGTCTCCTGGGGCTCGGCAGGTGGGCGTAGTTGGGATACACCAAAGCTTTAGAGAAGTGTCGTAGTCAAGATTCAATCAGCCAAAGCCACAAGGTTGTCAGCTGCCTGTTTGCTCCTTGGAGACTCACTTTGTGCGAAAGAAGTCATCTATCATGAACAGAGACACTTGCAGGTGATAATTGCGGCTGAATACTTCACCTGCTTCATGGATATTCCTCTTGCCACTATTTTAAGGTAGATGCTAATTCATCTTTGAAAATCACTTTCAAAAGGGAATCAGAGAAATATTTACAGCGGGCAATCTTAGTATAAAAGGATGTTGCACTGGCAGTAACAGTGAGATAGTGGAAAGGTGATTAATCTGTAATGAAAGCTCTTATCATCAGCAAAACACTTGAAAGAAAAGAAAGACAGACTTGCATTTCTATAGCGCCTTTCACGACCACCGGACGTCCCAAAGCGCTTTACAGCCAATGAAGTACTTTCTAAAGTGTAGTCACTGTTGTAATGTAGGACATGCGGCAGCCAATTTGCGCACAGCAAGCTCCCACAAACAGTAATGTGATAATGACCAGATCATCTGTGTTAGTGATGTTGGTTAAGGGATAAATACTGGCCCCAGGACACTCGACTTCCACTTCTGGAGAGGGGCGGGGGATTGGGGAGAGGGGAGGGGGAGGGAGGATAGGGGAGGGGGAGAGGGGAGGGGGATTGGGGAGAGGGGAGGGGGTTTGGGGAGAGGGGAGGGAGTTTGGGGAGAGGGGAGGGGGTTTGGGGAGAGGGGAGGGGAATTGGGGAGAGGGGAGGGGGTTTGGGGAGAGGGGAGGGGAATTGGGGAGAGGGGAGGGGAATTGGGGAGAGGGGAGGGGGATTGGGGGGAGGGGGATTGGCGAGAGGGGAGGGGAATTGGGGAGATGGGAGGGGGTTTGAGGGGAGGGGGATTGGGGAGAGGGGAGGGGGATTGGGGAGAGTGGAGGGGGATTGGGGAGAGTGGAGGGGGATTGGGGAGAGGGGGATTGGGGAGAGGGGAGGGGGTTTGGGGAGAGGGGAGGGGGATTGGGGAGAGGGGAGGGGGTTTGGGGAGAGGGGAGGGGGATTGGGGAGAGGGGAGGGGGATTGGGGAGGGGGATTGGGGAGAGGGGAGGGGGTTTGGGGAGAGGGGAGGGGGATTGGGGTGAGGGGAGGGGGTTTGGGGAGAGGGGAGGGGGATTGGGGAGAGGGGAGAGGGTAGGGGGAGGGGGGGATTGGGGAGAGGGGAGGGGGATTGGGGAGAGGGGAGGGGGATTGGGGAGATGGGAGGGGGATTGGGGAGAGGGGAGGGGGATTGGGGAGAGGGGAGGGGGATTGGGGAGGGGGTTTGGGGAGAGGGGAGGGGGTTTGGGGAGAGGGGAGGGGGATTGGGGAGAGGGGAGGGGGCTTGGGGAGAGGGTAGGGGGAGGGGGGAGAGGGGGGGATTGGGGAGAGGGGAGGGGGATTGGGGAGAGGGGGATTGGGGAGAGGGGAGGGGCGATTGGGAAGAGGGGGATTGGGGAGAGGGGAGGAGGATTGGGGAGAGGGGGATTGGGGAGGGGGGGAATGGTGAGAGGGGAGGGGGTTTGGGGAGAGGAGGGGGTGAATGGTTGCAAGGCACAGAGACGCCATGAAACATTTTATGAAGTAGAATTTACATAAGCAGCCATTAAAAGGACAGCCAACGGAAAGATGGACATGAATAGGGACTCACGAGTCTTCATGGATCGTATTTATTGGGGAATTGCAGAACTCTCAATCAGAGACTGATCTGTAGAGATGTGTGTTGGAAGATCAGTCCGTATGTGTCTTGTTATTTAATGGAGGTGCAACCAGACATCCTTGGGTTTAACACTCGGGCCTGTCTGTTGTTCAGAATCTGCTTGCTAATGTTCCATTAGGTTTTTCCCACTCGATGGTACAGCCTCAGAATATGAAAGGCTCCCATCAAAGAATCATACAGGGACAGAAGGAGGCCATTCGGCCCATCGTGCCTGTGCCAGCTCTTTTGAAAGAGCTCCCCGATTAGTCCCACTCCCCTTGGAGGGGACATCGCAGGCCAACCTGACCCTGTCCTCACCCGATCCTCTCCTGCTCCCCGATGCGCGAAGCTCCATGCCTAGGAGCACAAATGAGTAAAATCTACCCTATGGTTTCCTGTCACCGGTTACTAACTTTGGGGTTCAAGGCTTAACTCCCAATGTAGAAAAGGAAGAATTTAAATATCGTCACTCTCATCCTCACGGTGTGCCAACGCGCTTCACAACCCAATCAGTTACTTGTGAAGTGTGGTCACCGTGGCTTTTTAGCCAAATGCATAGCTCTGTTGCCGAGGCCCTAATCTCTGGAATTCCCTCCCTTATCCTCTCCGCCTCTCTACCTCTCTCTCCTCCTTTAAGACGCTCCTTAAAACCTACCTCTTTGACCAAGCTTTTGGTCACCTGCCTTAGAGAGTTAGATTATGAGGACAAGCTTGTATTCCCCTGAGTCTAGGCAGTTGAGGGGTGATCTGATTGAGGTGTTTAAAATAATAAAATAGGGTAGCTCGAGAGAGAAACTATTTCCTCTGGTGGGGGGAGTCCGGAACAAGGGGGCTAAATCTTAAAATTAGAGCCAGGCTGTTCAGGGGTGATGTCAGGAAGCACTTCTTCACACAAAGGGTGGTGGAAATCTGGAACTCTCTCCCCCAAAAGGCTGTGGATGCCGAGGGTCAATTGGAGCTTTCAAGACTGAGAGTGATAGATTTTTGTTGGGTAAGGGGATCGAGCGGCGTGGAGCAAAGGCGGGGAGATAAAGTTGAGGTGCAGATCAACCGCGACTTGACTGAATGTAGGGTTGCCAACCTTCCAGGATTAGAACATAAGAACATAAGAAATAGGAGCTGGATTCGGCCATACGCCCCCTCGAGCCTGCTCCGCCATTCAATAAGGTCAAGGCTGATCTTTGACCTCAGCTGCAGTTTCCCGCCCGATCTCCATATCCCTCGATTCCCCTAGAGTCCAAAAATCTATCGATCTCAGCCTTGAATATACTCAACGACTGAGCCCCCACAGCCCTCTGGGGCAGAGAATTCCAAAGATTCACCGCCCTCAGAGTGAAGAAATTCCTCCTCATCTCAGTCCTAAATGGCCGACCCCTTATCCTGATCTGGAGTTCTGGAGTCTCCAGGATGTAAGAATTAATCTCCTGGACACGGCTGTGAACTATCCAGGAAATAAATCTCAGGGGCTTTACAGAAACTGTGTGCCTTCTTTATTTTCTTTGAACACTTTGTTCATTAGTTGTAACAATATTGGAGCTGGGCATAAAAAGGGGCTGTTTGACCGGGCGAGGCGGTGGTCATGTGACAATATCCCCAGGACTATATCCAACCAGAGCGGACAACCCTACCTGAATGGCGCAGCAGACCCGAGGGGCTGAATGGCCCACTCCTGTTACTAATGTAACTGCATCACGATGGAAACGTTGGCCCTGAGATTCCACAAGGGGTCTCCGAGTCTCCCAGAGAAATGGTTTAATTGGCCGTCCTTAGCCCTTTGTCGTATTTCTCTGGACGTTCTCCGGAAGGGGCAGCGGGGCAGTTGCTATGGGAGACGAGGGACTTGGAGAACGCCTTTTGGAACTTCAGGACCGTTCTCTCGATATTCTCACATCAAACGCTATATTTCTCCATCATTGAGTAGTACAGCACTGAAGGAGGCCATTCGGCCCATCGAGTCTGCGCCGGCTCTTTCGAAGAGCAATCCAGTTAATCCCACTCCCCCACTCTTTCCCAATATTCCTGCAATTTTTTCTCCTTCAAGTATTTATCCAATTCCCTTTTGAAGGCTACTATTGAATCTGTATACATCATCCTATCAGGCAGTGACCTGCAAAGAGCCTCCAAACAGACGGCAGAATGCCAAACTACGAGTGGATCAACCAAATCCTGACCACTCGTTACATAAAAAGGTTTTTCCTGATGCCGCCCTGGTTCTTTTGCCAACCACCTTAAATCTGTACCGTCTGGTTACCGACCCTTCAGCCACTGGAAACAGTTTCTCTGTATTTACACTGTCCAAACCCGTCATGATTTCAAACGCCTCTATTAAATCTCCTCTTAGCCTTCTCTGCTCTAAAGAGAACAAACCCAGCTTCTCCAGTCTCTCCATGTAACTGTGATCCCTCATCCCTGGATCCATTGTATTGAACGGGATTGGGGATCTATTCCTCGTGATCCATTGGGTTAGGTGTGTGTTAAGAGGGAATAAAGTACTTTGTTGGTCAGTTTGAGAAGCCACACCTGGCTTTACACTGGCACCTGAGTTGTTGCTCTATCTTGAGGTTGTGGCCATTGACACATCAGGAAAGTTCAGTCCTGAAGACCACCTCTATTGACCCCCTCATGCTCTCTTTACAATTCATATACCAGGAGCGCAAACGTGAACCCATTGCGGCGAGGTCCAATTCTTCTTGGAAAGCCCCCCTCAACCCTGAGAGAGAGGGAGGGGGGACACTTTGAGCTGAAGGTTGCTGGTAGACTGATCAACGTGAAGCTATCCAAACCTTTAGAGCAGCCGTCAATATCTATCACACGGAGAAGTGGGCGTCAAGCTGGTCAAATGTGGCACAGAGATCCTACCACAGCAAGTAGAGGCAGAAATTTTAGAAGATTATTCCTACCTTCACTCCATCTGTTTTCTTGTTGCCTGAGCTCTTCCCTCCTATAAGTGGAAACAAACCAAATGCAATTATGTCGAGATGTAAAATAAGGGAACCCAAAAATCTTCTACCAGCATGTAAACAGTAAGCGGGTAGTAAGAGGCGGGGTGGGGCCTATTAGAGACAAAGAAGGTGATATATGCTTAGAGGCGCAGGGCAAGGCTAGAATACTCAGTGAGTACTTTGTATCGGTGTTTACTAAGGGGGTGGATGCTGACAAAATATCGGTAGAAGTGGAAAAGGTAGAAGCAATGGAAGGGGTGAGAATTGATAGACAGGATGTACTACAAAAGGCTGGGTATGCTTAGAGTGGACAAGTCGCCTGGTCCAGATGGCTTGCATCCCAGGTTGCTAAGGGAATTGGGGGAGGAGATAGCGGAAGGGCTTGCCGTAATTTTCCAATCTTCCCTAGATGCGGGGGAGGTGCCTGAGGATTGGGAAGTGTCAAATGTGACACCATTGTTCAAGAAAGGGTGTAAGGACAATCCCAGTAACTACAGGCCAGTCAGTTTAACATCAGTGGTGGGTAAAGTTTTAGAAACAATAATTAAGGAAAAAATTAACAGGCACTTGGAGAGGTTTAAGCTAATTAAGGTGAGCCAACACGGATTTGTAAAAGGCAGGTCGTGTTTGACTAATCTAATTGAATTTTTTGATGAAGTAACAGGGAGGATTGATGAAGGGAATGCAATGGATGTTGTCTACATGGATTTTCAGAAGGCGTTTGACAAAGTACCACATAGAAGGCTGGTTAACAAAATTGAAGCTCATGGAATAGGTGGGTCAGTGGCAGCTTGGATAAGGAATTGGCTTAAGGACAGAAAACAGCGAGTTGTGGTAAATGGCTGTTTTTCAGACTGGAGGCTGGTAGACAGTGGTGTTCCCCAAGGGTCAGTGCTGGGGCCACTGCTTTTATTGATATATATAAATGACCTGGATATTGGAATACAGAGTAGAATTTCTAAATTGGATATTGGAATACAGAGTAGAATTTCTAAATTTGCCGATGATACCAAACTTGGGGGTGTGGCAAACAGTGAGGATGATGCCAATCGACTGCAACAGGACATAGAAAGGCTAGCAGAATGGGCAGACAAGTGGCAGATAGAATTTAATACAGAGAAGTGTGAGGTGATGCATTTTGGCAGAAGGAACAGGGAGAGGCAATATACACTTAATGGCACAGTTTTAAAGAGTGCGCAGGGACAGAAAGACCTGGGAGTTAATGTGCACAGGTCCCTGAAAGTGGCGGGACATATTGAGAGAGTGGTTAACAAAGCATATGGGATCTTGGGCTTCATAAATAGAGATAATGGGGCAGTAATTCCTCCCCAAACGCGCGAGTACGGAAGGGGTACTCACGCGTCTGGCCGGAGGAAATGCCGGTTTTCAGCATGCACAGCGCATGCGCTGAAAACCGGCATTTCCTCTCCTCTAACCCAAGAGGTGAAGAGGCTAGCGCGTGCGCTGTAGGGGGCAGCGCGTGCGTCTTGGATTTCCTCTGTTTTGGGGGATTTGCGCATGTCTAAAGGCCTCCGGTCTTTACGCTTGTAAAAAGCACACGTAAGTATTTATTTTTACAGGTAAGTGGTGTTTTAGTGCAATTTAGAAAAAAAATTTCCACAGGTTTATTATGTTAAAGAATCTACAATAAGGTAAGTTTAGTTTTAGACCCTTTTTATTAAAAATTTATTTTTTTCAAAAAAAAAAATTATTGTTTAAATTATTTTTTTTAACTTATTTATACTTAATTTAATGATTGGGATGTTTTTTTAAATTTTATTTAAAGTTTAAGTAGTGTTTTGGGGTGCAGTACTTTTCATGTGTTTGACAGTTCTTACTCTCAAACTTATGAATGAACCGTCCCCTCCCCTGATTGGCTGAACAGTACTCACCTGATCCCAGCCGGCACATCGCACTAACTACGCCACTGGGTCAGGTTAGCACAGCGCGCCGACATCAGAACCTGGCCACTGAAAGGAAATCCACTGCGGGCCAGGTTTCAGATGTCGGCGCGCCGGGTAAGTGCACATCGGGGGCTTGCACGCGCGGCAAGCCCCCGACACCAAGTTCTGGGCCATTGAGTACAAAAGTAGAGAAGTTATGCTGAACCTTTATAAAGCGCTGGTTAGGCCACAACTGGAGTATTGCGTCCAGTTCTGGTCACCACACTTTCGGAAGGATGTGACGGCACTTGAGAGGGTGCAGAGGAGATTTACCAGAATGGTTCCGGGGTTGGGGATCTTAAATGATTTGATAGAGGTGTACAAGATTATGATGGGTTTGGATAGGCTAGACGGGGAAAGGCTGTTCCCACTAGTTGATGGTACAAGGACTAGGGGACACAGATTTAAGATTTTGGGCAAGAGATACAGGGGGATGTGAGGAAAAACTTTTTACACAGCGAGTGGTGAGGACCTGGAACTCGCTGCTGACGGAAGTGGTGGAAGCGGCAAAACTCAATGGCCTAGAAATTCGGTGGGCTGTGCCACCAGTTAGCACCTGAAGAGGGCACTCAGTGGCTTTAGCGCCACTGGCCACGCCTCCCACATATTTAGCCTGTAGCGCTGCGCCGCCACCGATGACGTCATCGGTGTGCGCAGCGCCCCGCTACCGCCCCGATCGCGATATTTGGTCGCGCCCGCCTCTGTAACGCTGGTCGCAAATCGCGCCCGGTTCACGGGGCCTACCTGTGGCGGTAGTGGCGCAAATTAAGGTGGAGGTGCGGGGCGGCCATTTTTTTCGGTGGCCGCCTGCCAGCACCTCCGTCCCCGGCCTCCTGATTCCCCCCCCCCCGGGCAGTGCCGGCTGTGTCCCGAGGGCCCGGCACTTCTCCTGGGCTCTTTTGGCGGCACTCGCGATCGGTCATCGCGCTGGTGCAGGCCCCTCCCCCTTAAGAAGGGGAGAAAGGCCTGCAGTACCGCAGCACGCCATGCCGCAGCGTGTGGCGCTGCGGCACGTTGCGCTGTGATATTCAGTTTGAGCGCCCCAAGAGGGACGCGGGGCGCCTCGAGCAGCGCCCCGCGTCAACTCTTGGGGCGCTCAAACTGAATTTCCGGCGGGTGCAACGGCTCCGTTCGCAGCGGTAATTCCGGCGCCCAGGCGAGCTTGGCGCCCCGTTTGGGGCTCCGCTGAATTTCTAGGCCAATGTTTTCAAGGGGAGACTGGATGGGCACTTGAGGGAAATAAACTTGCAGGGCTACGGGGATAGAGCGGGGGAATGGGACTGACTGGATTGCTCTGCAGAGAGCTGGCACCGACTCGATGGTCCGAATGGCCTCCTTCTGTGCCGTTATGACTCGATGACTCTATAAATGGGGAGAGAAGCCTAGTAACCGGGGGATCGGGGGTTGGGGGAGGGGGAAAGGCTTCCTTAGGCGGTTAATGCGTGTAATCGAGCGAGAGACCAGAGCCTATTTTTAAGGGAAGAGTAGATGAAACATTAGCCCCTGAAATTTCCGCGGTGGGGTTTCCCCGTCTCCCGCCGTAACGTTAGCCTTAGATCAGTGAAGACCTTGGAGGCAAGGAGTGAACGGCCCTTCACGCCATTACTCCTGGTCTCTGCTGAACTTCCACTGAAGTTACCGAAGAGGGAGGTCAGAAGATGCCTTGGATATTCAACCCAATAAAGCAGAGGAAGACCACAGGACAGTGGGATTGGTTTTGGATTGCTCTAGACCGCCGAGACCGCCTACTTCCAGCTCCGTAACATCACCCAACTCCGCCCCTGCCTCAGCTCATCCGCTGCTGAAACCCTCACCCATGCCTTTGTTACCTCTAGGCTTGACTATTCCAACGCACTCCTGGCCGGCCCCCATCTTCCACCCTCCATAAACTTCAGCTCATCCAAAACTCAGCTGCCCGTGTCCTAACTCGCACTGAGTCCCGTTCACCCATCACCCCTGTGCTCGCTGACCTACATTGTCTCCCGGTCCGGCAACGCCTTGATTTTAATATTATCATTGTTTTCAAATCCCTCCATGGTCTCTCCCGATCTCTGTAACCTCCCACAACCCCCCGAGATCTCTGCGCTCCTCTAATTCTAGCGTCTTCAGCATCCCCGATTTCCATCGCTCCACCATTGGCGGCCGTGCCTTCAGCTGCCTGGGCCCTGAGCTCTGGAATTCCCTCCTTAAACCTCTCCATTTCTCTACCTCTCTCTCCTCCTTTAAGACGCTCCTTCAAACCTGCCTCTTGGACCAAGCTTTTGATCACCTGCCCTAATATCTCCTTACGTGGCTCAGTGTCAAATGTTCTCTGATTTACGCTCCTGTGAAGCGCCTTGGGATGTTCTACTACGTTAAAGGCGCTATATAAATACAAGTTGTTGTAGCAAACAGCTGACACAAGGGGGGAAAAATTCAGTTGGTTGCGCCTCCTGTTAGCGCCTTAAGAGGGCGCTAACGGTACGCAAACCATCTAGCGCCTGGGCACGGCACTGCCCACGCCTCCCGCAAAATTCAGCGGGAAGTTAGTGCTGGCGCTAACCGGTAGTGCCCTGTGGCGCTGTGTTGCTGGCGATGACGTCATTGGCGTGCGCAGCACCCCTCTCATGCCCCGGCCACGATCTTCAGGAGCGCCCCCTGATTTACCGCCGGACACTATGTCCGATGGGGTCAGGGGGGCGTACCTGCGGCCGGGGAGGCGCAATTTAAAGTCGAGGTGCGGGGTGGCCATTTTTGTTGCTGGCCGCCTGCCAGCACCTGCCTGCGCTCTCGTCCCAGACCTCCTGAAACGCCCCCCCCCCCCCCCGCGGAGTGCTGGCTGCGCTCCAAGAGCCCGGCACTTCTCTTGAGTGCCGGGCTCTTTTGCCTGCACTCCCGATCCCCGGTGGCCCAGCTGGGTCCCAGGTCGCGCTGCACAAGGCCCCTCCCCTTTAAGAAGGGGAGGAAGGCCTGCAATACCACGGCGCGACGTGCCGCAGCGTGTGGCGCTGCGGCACATAACGCCGCAATATTGACTCACAGCGCCCCAAGAGGGCTGCAGGGCGCTTCTAGTAGCGCCCCGCTTCCCTCTTGGGGCGCAACCACTCAAGTTCCAGCGCGGGGGCGTTAATTTTTCTGGAGTGCTAAAAGTAGCGTCCCGGCGAAGTTAGCGCCCCAGCTACTCAATTTTTAGCCCAAAGAAAGAAAGAACGTGCATTTATATAGCGCCTTTCACCACCTCAGGACATAGGGAAAAACTTACAGGGCTATGGGGACAGAGCGGGGCAGGGGGAGGGGGGCAGGATGGGAGTGGGCTGAAATGGAAAGAGCCAGCACAGGCATGATGGGCCGAATGGCCTCCTTCTCTGCTGTAAGATTCTTCGGTAGCACCTCCCAAACCCGCGACCTCTACCACCTAGAAGGACAAGGGCAGGAGGCGCATGGGAACACCACCACCTCCAAGTTCCCCTCCTAGTCACGCACCATCCTGACTTGGAAATATATCGGCCGTTCCTTCATCGTCGCTGGGTCAAAATCCTGGAACTCCCTCCCTAATAGCACTGTGGGAGCACCTTCACCACACGGACTGCAGCGGTTCAAGAAGGCGGCTCACCACCACCTTCTCAAGAGCAATTGGGGATGGGCAATAAATGCCGGCTTTACCAGCGATGCCCACATCCCAGGAATCATTTTTTTTAAAAGCAAAGAGTTAAGGGTCCTTGGCCTAGAAATTCATTGTAGCCACTTTTGGGGCGGTAAAGTCGGGCGGCTGCTAAAGTTTGCGCCCGCCGCAAAATCGAGGCCACTTCTCCGATATTCATTAGCTTCGCCCTAAGAGTTTGCTCGAGCGCTAAAACTGGCACTGGACGCCTCTCTTTAGGCGCTAAGCCGGAGGTGCTGAGCGAGAGCGCCGAGGCCGGGCGCAGCGCAGGTGCGGCCATCTCGTGATTGACAGCAGACGCCCTGGCGCCGGCCAGCTCTTAAGGGGGAAGGGTTGACTTGGTCTGCTGCCACGCCCTGGATAGTGGAGCCCTCCAGCTAGGCCTGAACACTGCTGCTGGACCCAAATAGTGCCTGAAGCCATGCAGAAGGCCCGTGAACGAGCGCAGCGCTTCTCAGAGCTCGATCTGAGTGTGCTGGTTGGTGGTGTGGAGAAGAGGCGCCATGTTTTGTACCCGGACAATGGCAGGAAGGCGCCGGTCCGTGTCTACCGGAGAGCCTGGAGGCCTGTCGCCAGCAATGTGTCAGCCAACAGCGAGGTCCCCAGGACCGGTGTCCAATGCCGCAAAAAGTTTAATGACCTCACTCGGATTGTCAGGGTGAGTACCCTTTCCAGTGACCTCCTCATCCTTGCATGTGCACCTCACATTATGGGCAAAGGGACCTGAAAGCCCTAATGACCAGCCCTCATCCAGCAGCTATGGGACAGGCATGAACATCAATTGCACATTGTGCACTTAACACACTGGCCAAGCTATTCCACCATGGGAGGCAGTGCACACAAGATCAGGGCGACACACTGGCCAGGCTATTCCACCATGGGAGGCAGTGCACACAAGATCAGGGCGACACACTGGCCAGGCTATTCCACCATGGGAGGCAGTGCACACAAGATCAGGGCGACACACTGGCCAGGCTATTCCACCATGGGAGGCAGTGCACACAAGATCAGGGCTACACACTGTATTTAGAGGCCGTCCTTTCTCTTGCAGGCCAAGCTGGCCAATAATAAGAAGAGCCGGACTGCGACCGGGGGAGGTCGACCCCAGATCCAGCCGCTCACCGAGCTGCAACATCGCGTGGAGCGCATCATGGGTGGCCGGGTGATTGGCCCCGTTGCATGTGGAGATGCCGACCCTGTTCTGGGCACCAATGGTAAGGACATCACCTTTTGGACCTCTCTCGTCCCACTTGCGCATCAGATCTACATCCTTTGCCACTGTCCGACCAATGCGCTGAATGCCACCACTCATGCATCCCTCGCTGACTCCCTCTCCTCACTCTAAAGCTACTCTTGTGCCTTCCTGCTTTCAGATGGTGAGGAGGAGGTCCCTGAACTTGCCAGTGACAGCCCCTCAGAAGAGGAGGAGGAGGAGGAGCAAGAGGAAGGCGGCCCATCAGGGGAACCCTCAGCCACGGCAACCCATGCGAATGTAAGGGACACGTCTTCCCTGGAGGGGAGCGTGGCGGAAGTGTTGGAGGGGAGGGGAGCTCCTGGGACCTGCGGCCTGCAGAAACGCGGGAGGGGGGTGGAAGCTCAGCGGCCTTCTCCCCAGAGGGGGGAAGGGTCGGAGGGGAGTCTAATTGCTGGGCCCAGCGGCGTCCAGCAACGCAGGAAGGGTCGGCCAGCTCGGCGGCCTTCTCCCCAGAGGGGGGAAGGGTCGGAGGGGAGTCCAATTGCTGGGCCCAGCGGCGTCCAGCAACGCAGGAAGGGTCGGCCAGCTCGGCGGCCTTCTCCCCAGAGGGAGAGTCCGGCCTCCAGTCCGGAGATGGTCTTCGCCGAGGAGATGGAACGCCTCGAGGACTTGTCCGCGGACTCGGAGCGCCGGCACACGGAGCTCATGGGGGTAGTGGCACGGTTGCCTGAGGCCATCGAGTCCCTCTCTCGGAGTGTCACCGACGTCAGGGCCTCACAGGCCATCAGTTTGGCGGAATTCGGGGCAGAGCAGGCAGCGAGTCGGGCGGCATTTGGGGCAGCTCAGGCAGCGAGTGGGCAGCTGATCAGTGGTGCCGTGCAGTCACTGGGTGCTCTGATGAGGTCACTGAACAGGTCAACACGGGCACTCACTGCTGCCACACTCGCTGTGTCAGCCAGGCATCGCCAGGACACCCGGCGCGCTGCAGCAGCACAGCGGTCTGTCCCTCGGCAGATTGGTGCGCATGCTGCAGTGCTGGCCCGGGCGAGTGCCAGTGTCTCAGGCGACCAGCGAGCGCCTGCCATCCGCCAGCTTGCCCCCATTCCTCCAGCCGCCACTGCCACTCCCCCAGTGGAGCTGCCAGGAGCTGCTGCAGCGACTGACGCTGGCCAGCCACAGCTGCAGCACTCAACAGCCGCCCGCTCGACGGCCAGACCTCGACTAGGCCGACCCCCAAGGGCATCTGCCGTCATGACATGTGCCCCTCTGGAGCCTGCCCCCAGCCTTGCAGCAGCTAATGGCCTTACTTTGAGGAGGAGCAGCAGGGCGGGCAGGGGCCACACAAAGATGGCCAAGGCATCGCCCTAGCGGGCCAAAAAGTCGAATGTGTGGCCAGTTGTGTTTGTTTTTTGAGGCCGAGAATTGGATGTTTGTTTTTTGAGGCCGAGAATTGGATGTTTGTTTTTTGAAGGCCGAGAATTGGATGTTTGTTTTTTGAAGGCCGAGGATGTGATGTTTGTTTTTTACGAAGGCCGAGGATGACGGCCATTTTAGTTGCACTGTTTTGTTAATCCTCTCCAGGTTGTGGGAGCGAGTAATGTGTTTGAGTGTTTTTTGGGGGTTTCGTCTGTTTTTCGTTTTCATGTGGGAAGGGCCCTGAGTTTGTACAATAAAGCATTTTATTTATTAACATTGTCCATGTTTGATCTTTGAAGTGTTTGTTGCCTTAACCGGCTGAGGGCTTGCGGAGCGGCTGCAATCATGTTCTTTCATTGGCACAAGCCATTCCCTGACAGGGGGCCTAGAAGTGACGTTCAATAAGCCGCCGACGGGCGGCCCTTGGACCTTGTGCCTCCCTCCTGGGCTGGTACTCCTCGTCCTCCTCCTCCTCATGCTCCTCCTGCTCCTCCTCCTGAGGTGGTGGTCCAACGTGAGGTGGCAGTGCCTGAGTCCTGCGGATAGCCAGGTTGTGCAGCATGCAGCAAACGACGACGAATTGGGAGACTCGCTCCTGCGAATACTGGAGGGCTCCCCCGGAGCGATCGAGACAGCGGAACCGTTGCTTGAGGACGCCGATTGTTTGTTCTATGATGTTCCTAGTCGCTTGATGGCTCTCGTTGTATGCCTCTTCAGCAGGGGTCGTGGGCGCACGGAGCGGGGTCATGAGCCAGGTACACAAAGGATAGCCTTTGTCTCCGATAAGCCATCCTCTTGGGTGAGGCTGTGCCTGGAACATGTCAGCCACAGTTGTCTGTCGCAGGATAAAGGCATCGTGGCTGCTGCCTGGAAAGCGGGCATTGACAGCTAGGATGCGCTGCCTGTGGTCACACACCAGCTGTACGTTGAGGGAATGGTAGCCCTTCCGGTTGCGGTAATCCTCGGCATGCTCCAGAGGTGCCCGCAAAGCCACATGCGTGCAGTCAATGGCGCCCTGCACCATGGGGAAGCCCGCTATTCTTGCAAATCCCACTGCACGCTGCTGCTGCTTGTCCAGGATCATGGGGAAGGAGATGAATTGATGTCTCCTTCTGAAAAGGGCTTCGGTCACCTGGCGGATGCAGCAATGCATGGCGAACTGGGAGATGTTAGCGATGTCCCCAGCAGCGGATCGGAAGGAGCTGGTGGCATAGAAGTTGAGAGCCACCGTCACCTTCACTGCCACCGACAGAGACGTCCTGCGCATCAGCTGTGGCTGCAGATCTCTGTGAAGCAGCTGGCAGATGTCTGCAACCACCTCCCTTCTGAATCGCAGCCTCCTAACACACATCGCGGCAGACATGGTCAGATAGGAGGACTGCTGGCGGTATACCCTGGGTGGGTAAGGCCTCAGTTGGCGACGCCTGTTGCCCCCTCTGCGTCTAGCCAGGGCTGCCACTCTCTCACGGCGTCTGTAAGCCCTTCTGGCATAAGGCTGAAAGTTAGCGTTGGCACCCAATGCAGCCCCCATTACATGCTGGCAAACACTGAGCTCTCAATGAAGGCAAAGATAATTGCTAAGCTCTGGCCTGAGCCAAAAATACCTGTCCTAGTGTTGGTCCAAACCAGTAAGCTCTCCTCCTTGGTCTCTCTCCAAAAAACCATTGCACAAGAGTGAATGCTGCAAAATGGCTGGCCTTTATAGTGCAGGGTAAGTGCCCTTTAATTAGCACTCCCCGCGGCCCGCCTCGGCTGTGTACCGTTCCACTTCACAGTCGTTAGGGCCGCCCAGCGCACAATGGGCCGGCGCGAGTGAAGTTCCGGTTCGGGGCGCACAAAGGGCGTTGCACGACGAAATGACGTCATGATCTGCGCGCTGCAGCCCTCACAAACCTGCAGCAGAGGTCGGAATCCCAGTCTCATTTTACAGGTGTCTGGTCCCGCCGGGGAGAGAGCTTTGCCTGGATATGTTGGATGAGGATAAATCCAGGGAAGCCCAATTGATTTGGAGATGTTAGCCTCTCTGTGCGGGTTTGAAAGTGAGGCGCGACACCATGGGAGATCCACTAATATTTTACAAAAGAAAGGACTTTCATTCCTACAGCGCATTTCATGACCTCAGGACTTCCCAAAGCTCTTCACAGCCAATTAAGCACTTTTGAAGTGTAGTCACCGTTGTAATGTAGGAAACGCAGCAGCCCATTTTCGCACAGCAAGCTCCCACAAACAGCAATGTGATACGGACCAGATCATTTGTCTTTTAGTGATGTGGGTTGAGGGGTAAATATTGGCCCCGGGACCCCGGGGAGAACTCTAATACGATAGCAAAATACTGCGGATGCTGGAAATCCGAAATAACAACAGAAAACGCTGGAAAAACTCAGCAGGCCAGGCAACATCCGTGGAGAGAGAAACAGAGTTAACGTTTCAGGTCTGAAGAAGGGTTTCGACCTAAAACGTTAACTCTGTTTCTCTCTCCACGGATGTTGCCTGGCCTGCTGAGTTTTCTGTTGTTATACCGGGGAGAACTCCCCCCTGCTCTTCTTCGAAATAGCGGCCGCGGGATCTTTTACGTCCACCCGAGAGGAGCAGACGGGGGCCTCGGCTTAACGTCACACCCGGGAGACGGATGGGGGGCGAGGTGAGTGGTCACTTCCGCCCAGTGATGTGCCCCCCGCACCCTGACCCCCCCCAGGGACATTATCATACGGGCGGTGGGCTCGCTGGCCTCCGTCAGTGACTCCCACAATGCCTTCCTTCCTATCGCTGCAGTTCAGCGGAAACCTTTGTGATTTACAACACTGAGCATTCAGCTGCAGTTTTCTCTCATGGACAGTTTCGATGACATTTTGTTGGGCACTGTGCCTCCGTTACCTAAGATTTGATAGTCCCCAGGCTGTGAATTTGCAAGCAATACGGAGTGGAAAAGAGAGGGGAAATCTCGCAACGGCTCCAAGCAGGAATCAAATCCGGTTTAGCAAAGTCTTTGCGCAAAACGTCAATCTGTAGCGGGGAGTGTTGTGCTAGGCTGGTCCCTGGTGTCTCCCTGATCCATTACAACTAGACGATAGTCACAGCCTCAGCAATAGGCTTTCGCTGAAACACATCACTGGTTTGATTAATCCGTGGCTCTCTCCTGGGGCTCATTAATCTCCATCACGAGAGAGGCAAGCAGATGCCGGGTTCCCTTGGATCGGACAGAAGTCGGTCAGCTCTGTCGAACACATTTATCGGACAGTTCATCTCCATTATGCCAGCACAAAAGGCTGGAAGGCGAACGTGGAAGGAAGGAATCAACTGACCCAAATCCTCTCCTTCATTCCGCTAAATAGATTTGAGCACTCAGTTGCTCTCTCGTTTTTTGTGTAAAGGTTTCTTCTGCCTCTGAGGTATTATCCTTTGGAGAGCAGGGGAGTTCTCCCCGGCGTCCTGAGCCAGTGTTTACCCTTCAGTCAACATCAGATTATCTGGTCATTATCGCATTGCTGTTTGTGGGATCGTGCTGTGCGCAAATTGGCGACTGCCTCTCCTCTATTACATTAGAGGCTGCACATCATTGGCCGCAAAGTGCAGTAGAGGTTTACAATGAGTTCACCAGGTTTGAGAGGGCGCAGCTGTCAGGAAGTATTGAGCAGGATGGGGCTCTATCCGATGGAAAAGAGAAGACAGAAGAGAAGACCCGATAGCAGTCTTTAAAATGCTGAAGGGGTTGGATAGGGTGGATGTGGAGAAAGTGTTTCCACTTGTGGGTGAGTCCAGAACACAAGGGGGCATAAATATAAGACAGTCACCAACAGATCTAATAAAGAATTTAGGAGGAATTTCTTTACACAGAGAGGGGTGAGAATGTGGAAGTCCGGCCACATGGAGCGGCGGAAGCGGAGAGCACTGACACATCTAATGGGAGGCGTTATTCAGACATGAGAGAGAATCAAAGGAATAGAGGGATACGGGGGGCAGGGCGGGAAGAGGCAATTGGAGCGGGAGGAGGCTGGCGTGGAGCATAAACACCAGCAGGGACCCGTTGGGCCGAATGGCCTGTGTCTGTGCTGTAAATTCCATATAATTCTTCACGAAAATCTAGACCAGTGGCGTCTGGAGAGGCGCTGCCCAGGGTAAGCACAATAAAGGCATGCATTTTAAGATTTATTGGGGGATAAATTCAGTTGTTTGCGCCTCCCGTTAGCACCTTAAGAGGGCACTAATGGGGCGCAAAGCAACTAGCGCCCAGGCGCGGCGATGTTTGCGCCGCTCGCGAAATTAACTAGACATTTTGCGGCGGCGCTAAACACTACCGCCACGATCTCCTGCGCCGGCAGATTGTGACGTCAGTCGAGTGCGCAACGCCCCAGACCGGATATTGAGTGGCGCCCCCTGCCTTACCGCCTGCCGCTAACAACGACAGGTTGAGGGGAGCGTTTTGCAGTCAGAAAGGGACTGGGGGAGCGCTATTTAAAGGCGGCCGTATCCTGCCTTTTTTTGTTGGTGACATTTTTGCACCACGCATTCTGAGAGAGAGAGAGAGAGGCTTCTGGAGAGATTCAACGCTGTGTGAAGGAGTTTCGGGTACTGAGCAGCACTTTGCAGGTTCATTTTGATTGGCCCTTCCTTGCTTCGCCCGCGCTCTGAGGTAGCGCCTCGCTCCTCGGCCTTTGCACCTTAAGACAGGTGTGTAGCGCCTGATTTAGCGCTCCAATCACCTCCAGGGGCGATAAAAGCCAAGTTTGCCGTCAGAGGCGATAATTAGCGGCAGGCGCTAAACTTTGCGCACGGCCGATAATGGCACCCCAAATGGGGCGATACCGAAATTTTCCCCAAGGAGTGTGGCTAGGTGTGTGCATATAGAATAATCAGTGGATGGAGCTATCTTTTATAAGATAGTAATACAATTAATGCCTTAATCCATGTAAATATCAGTTAGAGCAGTGCACGTGGAACAGATTGATATTGAAAGTTGAGTCATTTAGCTTCTTCAAAAAGGTCAAAACTCTGGTGGGGAACGGAATTGGTGATTATGGGGCGAGGAACAAACTGAGATGATCAAATAACAAATGGGACGCACGTAATAGGTTCATAGATTGTGGGGGCGGGGATCGGTTTTCTGTGGCGTGTGATAGGCCAGGGGTCAATAGTGGATGGATGAGCATGGCTCAACATTCTACAGTATTGCTTGGTTGCTTTTGGGGATCAGGGAGCATTTATATCGAACGTTCCCTCAAGAGAATCAGTGGGTGGGGAGAGTCCAGGATAGGGGAGAGTGCATATGGGCTGTGGGAGGAGATTAAATGGGTGGGTAGAGTCCATGATCGGGGAGAGTGTACACGGGCTGTGGG
Source organism: Somniosus microcephalus (assembly GCF_052327205.1). Lineage (NCBI taxonomy): Eukaryota > Metazoa > Chordata > Chondrichthyes > Squaliformes > Somniosidae > Somniosus > Somniosus microcephalus. The sequence continues at coordinate 265,429,323 of NC_140994.1, read as the reverse complement.
AGGAGATTAAATGGGTGGGTAGAGTCCATGATAGGGGAGAGTGTACATGGGCTGTGGGAGGAGATTAAATGGGTGGGTAGAGTCCATGATAGGGGAGAGTGTACATGGGCTGTGGGAGGAGATTCAATGGGTGGGTAGAGTCCATGATAGGGGAGAGTGTACATGGGCTGTGGGAGGAGATTATATGGGTGGGTAGAGTCCATGATAGGGGAGAGTGTACACGGGCTGTGGGAGGAGATTAAATGGGTGGGGAGAGTCCATGATAGGGGAGAGTGTACATGGGCTGTGGGAGGAGATTAAATGGGTGGGGAGAGTCCATGATAGGGGAGAGTGTACATGGGCTGTGGGAAGAGATTAAATGGGTGGGTAGAGTCCATGATAGGGGAGAGTGTACATGGGCTGTGGGAGGAGATTAAATGGGTGGGGAGAATCCATGATAGGGGAGAGTGTACATGGGCTGTGGGAGGAGATTCAATGGGTGGGTAGAGTCCATGATAGGGGGAGTGTACATGGGCTGTGGGAGGAGATTAAATGGGTGGGTAGAGTCCATGATAGGGGAGAGTGTACATGGGCTGTGGGAGGAGATTAAATGGGTGGGGAGAGTCCATGATAGGGGAGAGTGTACATGGGCTGTGGGAGGAGATTAAATGGGTGGGGAGAGTCCATGATCGGGGAGAGTGTACATGGGCTGTGGGAGGAGATTAAATGGGTGGGTAGAGTCCATGATAGGGGAGAGTGTACATGGGCTGTGGGAGGAGATTAAATGGGTGGGTAGAGTCCACGATAAGGGAGAGTGTACATGGGCTATGGGAGGAGATTAAATGGGTGGGTAGAGTCCACGATAGGGGAGAGTGTACATGGGCTGTGGGAGGAGATTAAATGGGTGGGTAGAGTCCATGATAGGGGAGAGTGTACATGGGCTGTGGGAGGAGATTAAATGGGTGGGTAGAGTCCATGATAGGGGAGAGTGTACATGGGCTGTGGGAGGAGATTAAATGGGTGGGGAGAGTCCATGATAGGGGAGAGTGTACATGGGCTGTGGGAGGAGATTAAATGGGTGGGGAGAGTCCATGATCGGGGAGAGTGTACATGGGCTGTGGGAGGAGATTAAATGGGTGGGGAGAGTACATGATAGGGGAGAGTGTACATGGGCTGTGGGAGGAGATTAAATGGGTGGGTAGAGTCCATGATAGGGGAGAGTGTACATGGGCTGTGGGAGGAGATTAAATGGGTGGGTAGAATCCATGATAGGGGAGAGTGTACATGGGCTGTGGGAGGAGATTAAATGTGTGGGTAGAGTCCGTGATAGGGGAGAGTGTACATGGGCTGTGGGAGGAGATTAAATGGGTGGGTAGAGTCCGTGATAGGGGAGAGTGTACATGGACTGTGGGAGGAGATTAAATGGGTGGGTAGAGTCCATGATAGGGGAGAGTGTACATGGGCTGTGGGAGGAGATTAAATGGGTGGGTAGAGTCCGTGATAGGGGAGAGTATACATGGGCTGTGGGAGGAGATTAAATGGGTGGGTAGAGTCCATGATAGGGGAGAGTGTACATGGGCTGTGGGAGGAGATTAAATGGGTGGGGAGAGTCCATGATAGGGGAGAGTGTACATGGGCTGTGGGAAGATATTAAATGGGTGGGTAGAGTCCATGATAGGGGAGAGTGTACATGGGCTGTGGGAGGAGATTAAATGGGTGGGGAGAATCCATGATAGGGGAGAGTGTACATGGGCTGTGGGAGTAGATTCAATGGGTGGGTAGAGTCCATGATAGGGGAGAGTGTACATGGGCTGTGGGAGGAGATTAAATGGGTGGGTAGAGTCCATGATAGGGGAGAGTGTACACGGGCTGTGGGAGGAGATTAAATGTGTGGGGAGAGTCCATGATAGGGGAGAGTGTACATGGGCTGTGGGAAGAGATTCAATGGGTGGGTAGAGTCCATGATAGGGGAGAGTGTACATGGGCTGTGGGAGGAGATTAAATGGGTGGGTAGAGTCCATGATAGGGGAGAGTGTACATGGGCTGTGGGAGGAGATTCAATGGGTGGGTAGAGTCCATGATAGGGGAGAGTGTACATGGGCTGTGGGAGGAGATTAAATGGGTGGGAAGAGTCCATGATAGGGGAGAGTGTACATGGGCTGTGGGGGGAGATTAAATGGGTGGGGAGAGTCCATGATAGGGGAGAGTGTACATGGGCTGTGGGAGGAGATTAAATGGGTGGGTAGAGTCCATGATAGGGGAGAGTGTCCATGGGCTGTGGGAGGAGATTAAATGGGTGGGTAGAGTCCATGATAGGGGAGAGTGTCCATGGGCTGTGGGAGGAGATTAAATGGGTGGGTAGAGTCCATGATAGGGGAGAGTGTACATGGGCTGTGGGAGGAGATTAAATGGGTGGGTAGAGTCCAGGATAGGGGAGAGTGTCCATGGGCTGTGGGAGGAGATTCAATGGGTGGGTAGAGTCCAGGATAGGGGAGAGTGTACATGGGCTGTGGGATAGCAGTGTTCCAAGGACAATGGACCTTTTTTTGCACTATGTATTATAGATTCTTACAGCACAGAAGGAGGCCATTCGGTCCACCGTGCCTGTTCCCGCCCTTTGAAAGAGCTGTCCAATTTAGCCCCACACTCCAGCTGTTTTCCCATACCTTTGCAAATTGGTCCTCACCAGGTACATTTCCAATTGCCTTTTTAAAGTTCCTCTGGAATCTGATTCTACCAGGCTTTCAAGTAGTGCGTTCCAGATCTTACCAACCCTCTGTGTGAAAAAAATTCTCCTAATTTCCCCTCTGGTTCTTTTACCAATTATTTTAAATCTGTGACCTCCGGTTACCCACCCCCTTGCCAGAAGAAACAGCTTCTCCCGACTTGCTCTCTCAAAACCCCGCATCATTTTGAACGCCTCTATTAGGTCTTCCATTAACCTACTCTGCTGTATGGAGAACAATCTCAGCTTCTCCAATCTCTGCACATACTGAACTCCCTCATCCTTGTTTCTCTCCTGGTAAACCTCCTCTGTACCTTCTCCAAGATCTTGACACCTTTCCTAAACTGTGGTGCCCAGAATTGTACACAAAATTCCAGCTGAGGCCTAACCAATAATGTGTAAATGTTTAGCATAGCTTCAAATGCCCCTATTTACAAAACCAAGCGTCCCTTACGCTTTCTGAACCGCCTTATCAACTTGCCCTGCCACCGTGATACGTTCTTATCAAGGAGACAAACTGCGCCATTTTTGTACTGGGAGCGGTAGCATCGTGGATATGTTATCTGGACGAGTAATTCAGAGGCCTGGACTAATGATCCGGAGAGACGAGTTCATAATCCCACCACGGCAGCTGGGGAATTTAAATTCAGTTAATTAAATAAAGCTGGAGTTTAAAGCTAGTATCAGTAATGGTGAAAACCCATCTGGTTCACTAATGTACTTTAGGGAAGGAAATCTACCGTCCTTACCTGGTCTGGCCGATATGAGGCTCCAGACCCACAGCAATGAGGTTGACTTTTAACAGCCCTATGAGTTGTAGCGAACCACTACAAAGAAGTATCACCTCACGGACTGCAGCGGTCCAAGAAGGCGGCTCACCACCACCTTCTCGAAGGCAATCAGGGATGGGCAATAAATGCCGGCCTTGCTGGCGACGCCCACATCCCGTGAACAAATTTATTTTTTAAACGAGGAAATGGACCTCCAAGCCAGGGAGGGTTTATTCCCTGACGCTGGTGCGTGGACACGGTAAGGCTGGAGATTTGGTTTCTGATCCGTTTGCAGGCCCTGGCCCTACAGAGGAATGAGGGCTAAGTGACCGGGGGCGATGCTTTCATACACAAGTAATTTCACAAGCGGCAGGACAGCTTGACGTACAGACGGTGTAGACGTGGCAGAAAACAACAGAGGGGCACGGAGAGGCTCGTCTTACCTGAGAAGTTTCGCGTCGCCAACATTGTAGTGAGAATCGCCCCCTGGAAATAGACGGAGAGATTAACCATGAGGGCAGAATGTTTGGACAATGGCGTGGTTTGATGTTCTGTTCTAACTCAATGCGAAACAGATCCGTAACAAGATCAGCGTTAATGGAATCTAGCACATTTAGTCAGGCCGCAGCGTCGAAGTCCGATCCTGCATGTGCTGAAACCCTGAGTTATCTCTCTTTCTCTTACTCAAACAGATTCTTTCACGAGATTGATTCCTGGGATGAGAGGCCTGTCCTATGAGGAGAGATTGAGTAGATTGGGCCGATACTGTCTGGAGTTTAGAAGAATGGGAGGTGATCTCATTGAAACATATAAGATTCTGAGGGGGGTTGACAGGGTCGATGCTGAGAGGTTGTTTCCCCTGGCTGGAGAGTCGAGAATTAGGGGGCATAGTCTCAGGATAAGGGGTCGGCCATTTAAGACTGAGATGAGAAGAAATTATTTTTTTATTTGTTCTGGGATGTGGGCATCGCTGGCAAGGCCGGCATTTATTGCCCATCCCTATTGCCCCTTGAGAAGGTGGTGGTGAGCCGCCTTCTTGAACCGCGGCAGTCCGTGTGGTGAAGGTGCTCCCACAGTGCTGTTCGAGAGGGAGTTCCAGGATTTCTTCACTCAGAGTGGGGTGAATCTTTGGAATTCTCTGCCCCAGAGGGCTGTGGATGCTCAGTCATTGAGTATATTCAAGGCTGAGATCGATAGATTTTTGGACTCTAGGGGAATCGAGAGATATGGAGATTGGGCGGGAAAGTGGAGTTGAGGTCGAAGATCAGCCATGATCTTATTGAATGGCGGAGCAGGCTCGAGGGGCCGTATGGCCGACTCCAGCTCCTATTTCTTATGTTCTTTGAAGAAGCCTTGGCGAGCTGCTGCAGTGCATCTTGTAGATGGTACACACTGCAGCCACGGTGCGCCGGTGGTGGAGGGAGCGAATGTTTAAGCTGGTGGATGGGGTGTTGGTCAAGCGGGCTGCTTTGCCCTGGGTGGAGTCAAGCTTCGAGAGTGTTGTTGGCGTTGTACCTTCTGTCCTGCACTATGAACCTCGACCCTTCCCCTTGCTTCTCAGTTAAAACTAAACCTGATCATTTATATTGCAACAGTGACTCAACACTCACATTGAAACAAGCTGCATAATGTTGAATAAACAAAGCTGACTTTCCTAGTGAGTAACTCTACTGTACTAGATTATGTCGTTTTTAATTGCTTTCTATAGTAACTCCATGTACTATACACAAATGTAACTCCATTATTTAAGAAAGATGAGAGAGAGAAATTAGGAAATTATAGACCTGTTAGTCTAACATCTGCTGTGGGGAAGTTATTGGAATCTATAATTAAGAACAGAGCGACTGAGCACTTAGAGCATTTTGAATTGATTAGAGAGAGCCAACATGGATTTGTAAAGGGTAGGTCATGTCTAACTAACCCAATTGAATCTTTTGAGGAAGTAACTAAGTAGTAGACAGGGGAATGTCTATGGGTGTTTGTAGGGTTCGATAAGGTTCGGAGCTAAAATGAAAGCTCATGGAGTTGAAGGCAAGTTATTGACCAGGTCAGGAGATTGGTTCGGCGGTACGAGACTGAGGGCAGGGATAACGGGTGTGCACTCGAATTGGAAGGAAGTGACTGGTGGTGTCCCACAAGGGTCTGTGCTGGGACCGCAACTGTTCACTATATTTATTAATGACTTAGCCAACACAATAGAGAGCCGTATATCCAAGTTTGCTGATGAGCCAAAGATTGGTGGGATAGTAAGTAGTGTAGACAGGAGCATGAAATTACAAAGAGCCGTTGATAGATTCAGCGAGTGGGCCAAACTGTGGCAGATGGATATCAACACAGGTAAGGGTGAGGTCATCCATTTTGGACCAGAAAGGAGAGATCCGAGTATTATTTAAATGGTGAAAAGTTCAGAACAGCGGAGGTCCAAAGAGATTTAGGGGTCCATGTACACAGATCACTAAAACGTTGTAGTCAGGTACAAAAAAAACCCAAACAGGCTAACGGAATGTTAGCCTTTATAACTAGAGGTCTAGAATATATTATGGTGGTGTAGGGGTTACGGGGATCGGGTGGGATATGTGTCGGTGCAGGCTCGATGGGCCGAAATGGCCTCTATCTGCACTGTGGGGTTTCTGTGATTCTGTGATAAAGAGAGGAAGTTTTGCTACAGCTGTACAAAGCCCTGGTTAGACCACATCTGGAGCACTGAGGGCAGTTCTGGGCACCGCACCTTAGAAAGGATCTATTGGCCTTGGAGGGAGTGCAGCGCAGTTTCACCAGAATGATACACAGACTCCAAGGGGTAGATTAAGAGGAGAGATTACACAAACTAGGCTTGTACTCCCTGGAATATAGAAGGTTAAGGGGTGATTTGATTGAGGTTTTTAGGATTTTGAAAGGAATTGATTGGGTAGATGGAGAGAAACTATTTTCCACTGGTGAGGGAGTCTAGGTCGAGGGGACGTAACCTTAAAATCAGAGCCAGGCCATTCAGGGGAGAAGTTAGGAAACACTTCTTCACACAAAGGGTGGTGGAAGTGTGGAACTCTCTCCCACAGAAACGCAGTAGATACTGGGACTCAATTAATCATTTCAAATCTGAGAGCGATTGATTTTTGCTAGCCAGGGGTGTAAAGGATATGGAGCCAAGGTAGGTGGATACAGATCAGCCATGATCTCATAGAATGGTGGAACAGAGTCGAGGGCTGAATGGCCTCCTCCTGTCCCTATGTCCCTATATAGTGTTCCAAACTTTTCTGTGGATTGCAGGTGTCCACTTCTGTAAGGAACTGAAGAACTGAAAGGATGGGGCGCGGGGGGATAAAGGAAGATAAACAAGGGGTAACTTTCACCTTCAGTGCTTGGTGGCAAAGTTTACTCTCCACACGAGCCTCCTCCCACCCTTCATCATCTCACCCTATCAGAATACCCTTCTATTCCTTTCTCCCTCATGTGTTTATCCAGCTTCCCCTTAAATATACCGCTGCTATTCGCCTCAACCATTCCCTGTGGTAGCGAGTTCCACATTCTCCCCACTCTCTGGGTAAAGAAGTTTCTCCTGAATTCCCGATTGGATTTATTAGTGACTATCTGATATTGATGACCGCTAGTTTTGCTCTTACACACAATTGGAAACTCTCTGGGGTCGATTTTCCCGAAGCTGTCGGGAAGAAGGCGGGACTACAACTTTCGGGTTTTAGACCCGCCTACTTCGACGTCCGGCCAATCCGCGCGATTTTCCCTTGATTGACCTTGTAGAGCCCGCCCAGCGGGCTCAGCAGGCCAATTAAGGGGCACCCGGCAACAGGTGATGTCACAGACTGCAATTTCATCTGTCAAGAGTTCTTGACAGATGAAATATCAGTGTTTCACAGCTGTTTCAAGCTGCCAAATACTGACAGTCTGAGTTCTAACATGAGTCCTTCTGCACAGACTCAGTTAGAACTCACACCGGCACTCAAAGCTGAAGGCTGTCACTTTTCACAGATCGCAGCCGTTCAGCTTTAAGTGCCGGCTGAGTGATGGGCTCCCGATGGCTACAGGAAGAAAGGCTGTTAAGGTAAGTACAGGTAAGTAAAAGTTCTTTACACACTTTAGACACACCAAACATACTTACCTTTGCACTCATGCACCCGTCACTCACCTGAGCACCGACATCGCGACCCCTCCAACTCCTTCAACCTGACGGCCCGCCTGCTCTAACCTGGTGTGGTTTGGAGCCGTCGGGAATCCCACACGACACCCCTCAAAATAGGGATTAGGCTAAAAACTGCCTGTTAACTACCTGTTAACAGGCACTTAATTGGCACTAATCCCTTCCCGCCTGGTTTCGGCGGGTCCCAGTGCGGGGCGGGTACCCGCCGCCCCTGAAACTTGCGTGGGGCGGGGTTTTGGGCGGGATGGTGTCGGGACCCCCGAATTTGGGATTTCCCCCCCCCCCCCCACACGCCTGAAACCCCGCCTGCCGGCTCCAGGAAAATCGACCCCTCTGTGTCTACTCTATCAAAAACTTTCATAATCCTAAAAATCAGGTCACCCCTCAGCCTTCCCTTTTCTAGGGAAAGCCTCTTCAATCTTTCCTGATAAGTTATATCCTCTCAGTTCTGGTATCATCCTTGTGAACCTTTTTGCACCTTCTCTGGTGCCTCTAGATCCTTTTTCTGTAATATGGAGACCAGAGCTGTGCACCGTACTCCCAAGTGCGGTCTAACCAAGCTTCGATACAAGTTTAACAGAAATTTTTTGCTTTCAGTTCTCTCCCTCTAGACCTGAAGCCCAGGCGCGCTGGGCTGTCCAACACTCAGTTCACTCGATTTATGAGATCAGTTAATAATAAGACATACACACCTTGAGCTTCCTCCTTGCGTTGAATTTCTTCAAGCAGTCGACTGTCTCTTGCCTGTGCATACAGGAGGCCACTGTGGCACGATGCTGAGGGGCAGGGGAGAAAGAAGAAAAATGATCATTTTAACAGCGCATTAATACCCAGCTCTTGAAACAAAAGACTGATGCCCTCCACACATGTCCGTAGTATCATTTTCAAACCAAAACTAAAACCGTGACTGAGTGGGCTTCAGTCTCTCTGATCCTCGCTGTGTTGGTTGTGAGGGTGGAATGGCGTGAGGCTGCATTTAACCCTAACCCTAACCCTAACCCTGCTGCCGGTCTGAGGTACAAAATAAAAACCCTAAAACCTGTCTCTCTGCCCATTCGCCAACAGCGGAAAAAAAAAAGGGGCAGCACATTGGCCCCCTAAAAAAAACCAGCGCGCAGATTCCGTTCGCAGAGGACTCGGAGGAAATACGGCGGGGTGGGGGGGGGGCGGGAATTCGACTTCAGCGGGAGGCCCAAAAAACAGAGGGCAGCAGATCGCCCGCCGTTATACATACCGCCCCATTTAACCTTTCCCCAGTCAGGTCGTTGGGCGCGACAGATAGCGGGGCACCCGAACCTATAACGCCCCTAACGCGTCATTGAGGATTCCCCCCCACCGCCCCCCCACCCCCCACCAAACACGTGTTGAGCCCGACACAGAGCAACTTAAGGTGGGGCTGCGATAGTATCGGGGGCGGAACGACGCTGCTAATTACGGCCCTGATTCGCACGGTGTGCAAGGCCCATCAGGACACCAGATTTTATGGAAATCACGGTGGAAGGCCCGATACAAATGCAGGTTGTTGTTGCAGTGAAATGAATCCCCCCCTTAACCAAATCTGACATTTATATTTCCAATGACTTAGCGAACACGATTCTATCAGAAAACCTTTGCAATAATCTCCAGATTTACATGAACGTTATCCATTTCCTTATCGAATGAAAAAGCCATGAGGTGGTTCATTGGCACCTGGCATTTCGAGCTGTTTTGTTGCCTCAGTTTGTGACTTGCTCCCGTATTCTCTGGGGTACCAGCCAATTCTAAACACACAACCGCACTCTAATTCTGAAGCAGTCCTCGCTTACGCTAATAAACATGTCTGGTTCTTAGGAAATGACCAATCAGGTACCTCGAGTTGGAAAATTGTACATCCATAAGAAGGTAAGGAAGCCTTGACTGTGAAAAAGTTATTTAGTCTATAAAGCCCACTCCTTCAGGACACTCTTCCCTATCATAGACGCCTCCCACAGCCCATGTACACACTCCGCTATCATAGACTCTACCCACAGCCCATGTACACTCTCCCCTATCATGGACTCTACTCACCCATTTAATCTCCTCCCACAGCCCATGTACACTCTCCCCTATCATGGACTCTACCCACCCATTGAATCTCCTCCCACAGCCCATGTACACTCTCCCCTATCATGGACTCTACCCACCCATTTAATCTCCTCCCACAGCCCATGTACACGCTCCCCTATCATGGACTCTACCCACCCATTTAATCTCCTCCCACAGCCCATGTACACGCTCCCCTATCATGGACTCTACCTACCCATCACCCATTTAATCTCCATGCCAAGTTGATTGGTCAGATCCTAGGTGCCATTGGACAACACCACACATCGCTGCCATTAAATACTTGTAGACGTACCGAGATCCAGGGGTGTTTGAGGGCCTCGGCGGCGGAGATACGTTTGGCCGGGTTGATTGTCAACATCTTGTTGATGAGGTCTTTTGCCTCAGGTGTCACGGTGTCCCACTCTGGCGAGGGGAACTACGGAGAAATATAACAATGTAACGTTAAACGGGGACACCACCAAACATCCGACAAATTCTTTTCGAGAAAGCCCAGTGACCAGCCGAGACCAACGTTGCAGAACAACAATGGGATTAAACCGAGCAGGAAGGAGGATGAGAATCAAAAGATAGCAATTCATTGAAGCCCAAATGAGTTATTAAAAGCGTGCAGACTCTAAGAGAAAGGGGATGACACCGAGGTAAGGAGTGAAGAGCTGAAGAACTGAAAGGATCAGGGTGAGAGGATAAAGGAAGATAAACTGGGGGTCATTTTCACCTTCACTGCCTGGGCGATGATCAGGCAGAGCAGGTTGTTCACCTATTGTAGAACATAGGAACAGAAGGAGGCCATTCAGCCCCTCAAGCCTATTCTGCCACTCAATGAGATCATGGCTGATCTGTACCTCAGCTCCATTGACCCGCCTTAGATCCACATGCTTTGTTATCCAACAATAATAGAGTAGAGATCATACCATATCCAGATATGTTATATTGTGTCTAACAGTGTACACACAGGGTAGATTACACTAAGTATATTGATTGGCCCAGAAATTCGGGTCTCCACGGGTAAGTCCGCACGGGGTACTCACCCGTAAGCCCAATGAAAGTGCCGGTTTCATGCATGCACTGCGCATGCGCGGCAAACCGGCACTTCCATTCCCCTGAAAGAAGGGGTTCAGCGGTCGAACGCGTGCGCAGGAGAGGCAGCGCGTGCGCATCGAAACCAGGTTTCTCCGGGAGGGTAAGTCTCCAGAAGTTTGACATATAAAAAGCAGTCGCAAGGCCTGCTTTTGACAAGGTAAGTGGTGAATTAATTAAAATTAAAACATTTTTTCTACAGGTTTATTATTTTTTAAATACTTTAAAGAAAGGTAAGTTTATTTTTAGCCCCGTTAGAAAATGTAATTAATTTTTTCAAAAATTTAAATTATTGTTTAAAAAAGTTATTTCATGTAATTTATAGTTTATTTTAAAAATGTGATGTTTTAAAAAATTTATTTGAAGTTTTAGTGATGTTTTGGGGCTCATAGTATTTATAGATTTGACAGCCCTTCCTGTCAAACTTATGAATGAAGCATTCCCTGCTACCATTGGCTCTCCATGGCCCACGTGATCCCAGGGGACGCAGCTAACTAACTGCGCCCCTGGGATACGCAAGCACTGCGCGCCGGCAGTTGGAGGAGGCCCAGGATCGGAATCCCACGCGGGCCCACAGCTCAACGGGCGGCGCGCTAGGTAAGTGCAGGTCGGGGGCTTGCACCCGCGGGAAGCCCCCGACCCGAATTTCTGGGCCATTGTGTAGATTGGGTAGATTACACTGAGTATAGTGAATATCTCCTACAATATACAGATATGTTATAAATCATAGATGAAGCTTCACAATTTCATTTGGTATTTTGACAAGTGAAGAAGCTTTTTACGAACCTCTAATCCAATAACTGGACAAGTACTTTGTTTGCCTGACGAGGAGTGGACATTCTCTCCTCTTGACTTGACCACATAGAAGTTGTGCTCATATTGACAAGGTCCAAGTCTTAAGGACCCTCACGTTTGTGCGGGGTGGGGGTCGGGGGTGTGGGGGGGGGGGTGTGACTGTTGGAATTTAACCGGTTCTAGTTAGTATTGAAGGTAAGCTCCCAATTGTTTGCCCAGCTAGGACCAGCCTATCAATTGTGGCATTGGTTTGAAGGGTTACCTGGCATCCCAGCCCATGGCGACAGACCTACCCCTCCAGGTCCTGTCAATGACCTAGGCCAGTTGGTCAATCACTGACCATGCCCTGGAGTACTGCAATTCTCTACTTCCCTGGGGACTGCAAACGGATGTGGTGGGAAGGGCTTCCGATGACCCTAGGACCACCTAAGCCACAGGGGTCGACAGGTAAGAGCCAGACTAAAGGCTAGTCCACCCGCCCTCCTGGGGGCCTCTGGCTAATGAATTTTCCAATTAAAAATTGCCTTCTGTTACAGAAACCAGCCAGAGTCAAGACAAGTCTGTTACAGGCCGGCCAACAGAAGCATCAACTGTGGAGAACCTTGGAGTCAAATAGCTCGCTCTGGATGGGCAGCAGTGGGAAAAATGGGATGTCTCGTGTCACTAGGCACAGTAACTAAGGAATTGGGTTACTGCAGAGCTGGCTGGCTCAGGTAGCTGGTTGTTGTCTACTAGTGGGAGGTCACCCAGGTGTCCCTGACATATCAAGGCCAGCTCAACAACCCACTGTCCCTCCCCCAACCCCCCCTCCACACCGTCCACTCCTCCCGTGGACTAAGTACGTCAGTGACAGGCAGTAATGATGACACTCACATCGTAAGCCCCGGCTTTGATTTGTTGGTAGAGTCTATGTTGGTCTTCATCCCAGAACGGTGGGTAACCAACCAGCAGGATGTACAGGATGACACCTAGTGAAGGAAGCACAGTGGCAAAGAGAATAATAGATGAGTCCATTTGTTCAAGGGAGAAAAAGACAGACTTGTATTTCTATAGCGCCTTTCACAACCTCAGGACGTCTTATTGAAGTGTGGTCATAGAAACTTAGAAACATAGAAACATAGAAGATAGGAGCAGGAGAAGGCCATTCGGCCCCTTGAGCCTGCTCCGCCATTTAATGAGATCATGGCTGATCATCCAAATTCAGTACCCTGTCCCTGCTTTCTCCCCATATCCCTTGATCCCTTTAGCCTTAAGAAATATATCTAACTCCTTCTTGAATATATTTAATGATGAATTGGCCTCTACTGCCTTCTGTGGTAGAGAATTCCACAGTTCACCACTCTCTGGGTGAAGAAATTCCTCCTCATTTCTGTCCTAAATCGCTTACCCCTTATCCTTAGACTGTGACCCCTGGTTCTGGACTCCCCCACCATCGGGAACATCCTTCCTGCATCTAGTCTGTCCAGTCCTGTCAGAATTTTATAAGTTTCAATGAGATCCCCTCTCATTCTTCTAAACTCCAGCGAGTATAAGCCCAATCGACCCAATCTCTCCTCATACGTCATTCCTGCCATCCCAGGTATCAGTGGTGAATCTTCGCTGCACTCCCTCCATGGCAAGAACATCCTTCCTCAGATAAGGCGACCAAAACTGCACACAATACTCAAGGTGCGGTCTCACCAAGGCCCTGTACAACTGCATCAAGACATCCTTGTTCCTGTACTCGAACCCTCTCGCTACGAAGGCCAACATACCATTTACCTTCTTAACCGCCTGCTGAACCTGCATGCTTACCTTCAGCGACTGGTGCACAAGGACACCCAGGTCTCGTTGCACTTCCCCTTCTCCCAATCTATTGCCATTCAGATAATAATCTGCCTTCCTGTTTTTGACACCAACGTGGATAACCTCACATTTATCCACGTTATATTGCATCTGCCATGCTTCTGCCCAATCACCCAACCTGTCCAAATCATCCTGGAGTTTCTTGGCATCCTCCTCACAGCACACACGCCCACCCAGCTTTGTGTCGTCTGCAAACTTGGAGATATTACATCTAGTTCCCTTGTCTAGATCATTAATATATATTGTGAATAGCTGGGGTCCAAGGACCGATCCCTGCGGTACCCCACTAGTCACTGCCTGCCACTCGGAAAAAGACCCGTTTATTCCAACTCTTTGCTTTCTGTTCACTGTATAATGTAGGAAACATGACAGCCGATCTGGACACAGCAAGCTCCCACAAACAGCAATCTGATAATAACCAGATAATCTGTTTTATTGATGTTGATTGAGGGATAAATATTGGCCCCAGGACACCGGGGAGAACTCCCCTGCTCTTCTTCAAAATAGTGCCATGGGATCTCTTACGTTCACCCGAGAGGGCAGACAGTGCCTCGGTTTAACGTCTCACCCAAAAGACGGCATCTCTGACAGTGCCGCACTCCCTCAGTACTGCCCCTCCGACAGTGCCGCACTCCCTCAGTACTGCCCCTCCGACAGTGCAGCACTCTCTCAGTACTGCCCCTCCGACAGTGCAGCGCTCACTCAGTACTGCCCCTCCGACAGTGCAGCACTCTCTCAGTACTGCCCCTCCGACAGTGCAGCGCTCACTCAGTACTGCCCCTCCGACAGTGCAGCACTCTCTCAGTACTGACCCTCCGACAGTGCAGCACTCCCTCAGTACTGCCCCTCCGACAGTATGGCGCTCCCTCAGTACTGCCCCACCGACAGTGCAGCACTCCCTCAGTACTGCCCTACCGACAGTGCAGCACTCCCTCAGTACTGCCCTACCGACAGTGCAGCACTCCCTCAGTACTGCCCTACCGACAGTGCAGCACTCTCTCAGTACTGACCCTCCGACAGTACGGCGCTCCCTCAGTACTGCCCCTCCGACAGTGCAGCACTCCCTCAGTACTGCCCTACCGACAGTGCAGCACTCTCTCAGTACTGACCCTCCGACAGTACGGCGCTCCCTCAGTACTGCCCCTCCGACAGTGCAGCACTCCCTCAGTACTGCCCTACCGACAGTGCAGCACTCCCTCAAAACTGCTCCTCCCCCCCCCCGACAGTGCAATGCTCCCTCAGTACTGCCCCTCCGACATTGCGGCGCTCCCTCAGTACTGCCCCTCCGACAGTGCGGCGCTCCCTCAGTACTGCCCCTCCGACAGTGCAGCACTCCCTCAGTACTGCCCTACCGACAGTGCAGCACTCCCTCAGTACTGCCCTACCGACAGTGCAGCACTCTCTCAGTACTGACCCTCCGACAGTACGGCGCTCCCTCAGTACTGCCCCTCCGACAGTGCAGCACTCCCTCAGTACTGCCCTACCGACAGTGCAGCACTCCCTCAAAACTGCTCCTCCCCCCCCCGACAGTGCAATGCTCCCTCAGTACTGCCCCTCCGACATTGCGGCGCTCCCTCAGTACTGCCCCTCCGACAGTGCGGCGCTCCCTCAGTACTGCCCCTCCGACAGCGCTGCACTCCCTCAAAACTGCCCCTCCGACAGTGCAGTGCTCCCTCAGTACTGACCCTCCGACAGTGCAGCGCTCCCTCAGTACTACCTCTCCGACAGTGCAGCACTCCCTCAGTACTGCGCATCCGACAGTGCAGTGCTCCCTCAGTACTGCCTCTCCGACAGTGCAGCACTCGCTCAGTACTGCCCCTCCGACAGTGCAGTGCTCCCTCAGTACTACCTCTCCGACAGTGCAGCACTCCCTCAGTACTGCGCATCCGACAGTGCAGTGCTCCCTCAGTACTACCTCTCCGACAGTGCAGCACTCCCTCAGTACTGCACATCCGACAGTGCAGTGCTCCCTCAGTACTGCCTCTCCGACAGTGCAGCGCTCCCTCAGTACTGCCCCTCTGACAGTGCGGTGCTCCCTCAGTACAATCTCTCCGACAGTGCAGCACTCCCTCAGTACAACCTCTCCGACAGTGCAGCACTCCCTCAGTACTGCCCATCCGACAGTGCAGTGCTCCCTCAGTACTGCCTCTCCGACAGTGCAGCATTCCCTCAGTACTGCCCATCCGACAGTGCAGTGCTCCCTCAGTACTGCCTCTCCGACAGTGCAGCACTCCCTCAGTACTGCGCATCCGACAGTGCAGTGCTCCCTCAGTACTGCCTCTCCGACAGTGCAGTGCTCCCTCAGTACTGCCTCTCCGACAGTGCAGCGCTCCCTCAGTACTGCGCATCCGACAGTGCAGTGCTCCCTCAGTACTGCCTCTCCGACAGTGCAGTGCTCCCTCAGTTCTGCCCCTCCGACAGTGCAGCACTCCCTCAGTACTGCCCCTCCGACAGTGCAGCACTCCCTCAGTACTGCCCCTCCGACATTGCGGCGCTCCCTCAGTACTGCCCCTCCGACAGCGCGGCGCTCCCTCAGTACTGCCCCTCCGACAGTGCCGCACTCCCTCAGTACTGCCCCTCCGACAGTGCAGCACTCCCTCAGTACTGCCCCTCCGACAGTGCAGCACTCCCTCAGTACTGCCCCTCCGACAGTGCAGCGCTCCCTCAGTACTGCCCCTCCGACAGTGCCGCACTCCCTCAGTACTGCCCCTCCGACAGTGCAGCGCTCCCTCAGTACTGCCCCTCCGACAGTGCAGTGCTCCCTCAGTACTGCCCCTCCGACAGTGCCGCACTCCCTCAGTACTGCCCCTCCGACAGTGCAGCGCTCCCTCAGTACTGCCCCTCCGACAGTGCCGCACTCCCTCAGTACTGCCCCTCCGACAGTGCAGCGCTCCCTCAGTACTGCCCCTCCGACAGTGCCGCACTCCCTCAGTACTGCCTCTCCGACAGTGCAGCACTCCCTCAGTACTGCCCCTCTGACAGTGCAGCGCTCCCTCAGTACTGCCCCTCCGACAGTGCAGCACTCCCTCAGTACTGCCCCTCTGACAGTGCGATGCTCCCTCAGTACTGCCCCTCCGACAGTGCAGCGCTCCCTCAGTACTGCCCCTCCGACAGTGCAGCGCTCCCTCAGTACTGCCCCTCCGACAGTGCCGCACTCCCTCAGTACTGCCCCTCCGATAGTGCAGCACTCCCTCAGTACTGCCCCTCCGACAGTGCAGCGCTCCCTCAGTACTGCCCCTCCGACAGTGCCGCACTCCCTCAGTACTGCCTCTCCGACAGTGCAGCACTCCCTCAGTACTGCCCCTCTGACAGTGCAGCGCTCCCTCAGTACTGCCCCTCTGACAGTGCCGCACTCCCTCAGTACTGCCTCTCCGACAGTGCAGCACTCCCTCAGTACTGCCCCTCTGACAGTGCAGCGCTCCCTCAGTACTGCCCCTCTGACAGTGCCGCACTCCCTCAGTACTGCCTCTCCGACAGTGCAGCACTCCCTCAGTACTGCCCCTCCGACAGTGCGGCGCTCCCTCAGTACTGCCCCTCCGACAGTGCGGCGCTCCCTCAGTACTGCCCCTCCGACAGTGCAGCACTCCCTCAGTACTGCCCCTCCGACAGTGCGGCGCTCCCTCAGTACTGCCCCTCCGACAGTGCGGCGCTCCCTCAGTACTGCCCCTCTGACAGTGCCGCACTCCCTCAGTACTGCCCCTCCGACAGTGCGGCACTCCCTCAGTACTGCCCCTCTGACAGTGCAGCGCTCCCTCAGTACTGCCCCTCCGACAGTGCGGCACTCCCTCAGTACTGCCCCTCTGACAGTGCAGCGCTCCCTCAGTACTGCCCCTCCGACAGTGCCGCACTCCCTCAGTACTGCCCCTCCGACAGTGCCGCACTCCCTCAGTACTGCCCCTCCGACAGTGCGGCACTCCCTCAGTACTGCCCCTCTGACAGTGCAGCGCTCCCTCAGTACTGCCCCTCCGACAGTGCGGCGCTCCCTCAGTACTGCCCCTCCGACAGTGCCGCACTCCCTCAGTACTGCCCCTCTGACAGTGCCGCACTCCCTCAGTACTGTCCCTCCGACAGTGCCGCGCTCCCTCAGTACTGCCCCTCTGACAGTGCTGCACTCCCTCAGTACTGCACTGGGAGTGTCGGCCTGGATTTGTGTGCTTAACTCATTCCACAAACTCTTGCCATCACAAATGTGTGCTCCTTGAATGAATCTTGCAATTATCTGAGCCCAGAAATGACTGTAATATTAGCTCGACCCCCTCCATTGAATTGATAAGCAGAGGGAAGTAGCACAGGCAGGTTACGTATTTGCACACTGGTATCGCAGTCACTTCCTTGGCTCTTGTAATTATATTACGCCTTTGATGTAGTAAAACGTCCCAGGGTGCTTCACAGGGGTGATCATCAAACAATATTTGACACCGAGCCACAGAGGGAGATATTAGGACAGGTGAGAGGTCGGTTTTAAGGAGCATCTTGAAGAAGGAGGAGAGAGAGGCGGAGAGGTTTAGGGAGGGAATTCCGGAGTTTGGGGCCCAGGCAGCTGAAGGCACGGCCGCCAATGGTGGAGCGATGGAAATCAGGGATGCTCAAGAGGCCGGAATTGGAGGAGCGCCGAGATTTTGAGGGGTTGTGGGGCTGGAGGAGGTGACAGAGGTAGGGAGGGGGGCGATGCCATGGAGGGATTTGCAAACAGGGATGGAGGAGGTGCCAGAGATGGGTTAAAGGGTGTCCGATTACTCTATAAAAAGGAAAAAAATGTACGGGTTATTACATCATCTTGGGGTTTGGAAAACGGGCGATAGTGAATCTGCAGCTAATTTTGCACCACGCTCGATTTTCTGCCGATTTGTAACCCCCTCCAAGGTGAATTTATACCCCCATATCTCGCCAGAGAGGGGCGAGATGATAGCCGTCCCATCCCCTCGCCTCTCTCCCTGACCACCAGCTGCCAGACTGACTGCAGGCAGCGCCTACCCAGTCCCTCGCAGACACGTTAATTAGCAAAATCGATACGACATAAATGACAACTGTTAATCAATCATTGCAGTGGGAGGGACACTAAACCCTTTGATGTTGTCGATCAGAGAACGTACCGGCACGGGAGGAGGCCATTCGGCCCATCGTGCCTGTGCCGGCTCTTTGAAGGAGCTCTCCAATGGATCCCACTCCCCCCGGCTCTTTCACCAGAGCCCTGCAAAATTTCTCGCCTTTAATTATTTATCCAATTTCCTTTTGTCTGCCTTGTAAAATTATTTGATTGAGTCTTCAAGTTCTAAGTTACTTTGCTCCAAGACCCTCGTTCGTTTCAATCCTTCTGCAGGATAATATTTTAATATAATTTCACTGCAGGGTAACGAGTTTGCCAGAAAACATTAAAAGATCCCAAACATGTCTCATTGGGGAAATTACATTACTTATTATTTTAATTGAGCGCAGCTCCCGGAAAGCAAATCTGAAAGAATACAGAATTTATTTCAACAATCCCAGACAAAGACTCCCTAACTTAATCAACAAACTCACCGGGACGTGCGATTTCCCTCGGGTGGAAGGCGGGGGGGGGTAGGGGTGAGGGGGAGGGGGGGAGGTAGGGGCAGGGGGGAGGGGGGTAGCAGGGGGGAGGCAGGTGGGGGAAGGGGGGAGCGGGGGGGGAGGCGGGGGGGAGGGCGGTGAGGGGAGGGGGGAGGTAGGGGCAGGGGGGAGGTGGAGCAGGGGGAGGCAGGTGGGGGGAGGTGGGGCGGGGCGGGGGGAGCGGGGGGGAGGGGGGAGGCGCGTGGGGGGGAGGGGGGCGGAGGGGAGGCGGGTGGAGGGAGGGGGGTGAGGTAGGGGTGGGGGGAGGCGGGGGCAGAGGGGGAGACAGGTGGGGGGGAGGTGGGGCGGGGGGAGGGGGTGGCGGGAGGGGGGGAGGTAGGGGGAGGGGGGAGCAGGGGGAGGCGGGGGGAGGTGGGGCGGGGGGGAGCGGGGGGGAGGCGGGTGGGGGGAGGGGGTGAGGTAGGGGTGGGGGGGAGGCGGGGCAGAGGGGAGACAGGTGGGGGGAGGTGGAGCAGGGGGGAGGGGGTGGAGGGTGGGGGGAGGGGGGGAGGTAGGGGCAGGGGGGGAGGGGGAGTAGGGGGGAGGCGGGGGGGGAGGTGGGGCGGGGGGGAGGCGGGGTGGAGGGGGGAGGCGGGTGGGGGGAGGGGGGGGAGGTAGGGGTGGGGAGGAGGCGGGGCGGAGGGGAGACAGGTGGGGGGAGGTGGGGGCAGGGGGGAGTGGGGAGCAGGGGGGAGGCGCGGGGGGAGGGGGGAGGCGGGTGGGAGGTAGGGGTAGGGGGAGGCGGGGTGGAGGGGAGGCAGGTGGGGGGAGGTGGGGCGGGGGGGGAGGGGGGAGGCGGGGAGGCGGGTGGGGGGAGGGGGGGGAGGTAGGGGTAGGGGGGAGGCGGGGTGGAGGGGAGGCAGGTGGGGGGAGGTGGGGCGGGGGGGAGGGGGGAGGCAGGTGGGGGAAGTTGGACAAAAACAGGCGCTCGCAAATCGACAACCCCATTGCACCCCACCCAATTTCCTTTTCCACGCACCTCAATGGAAGGCAATATCGGGCGGGGTGTAAAACGGGCGGAACAATTGGCGATTGTCCCTTGTGCGCTGCTGCCCATGGCGACTTTCAGCTACACCGTCTCCAATTGTTCTTTCAAGGTGGTCCCTCGGCCAGAAAGCATCAGCTGTTGCTGCATGGGCAGTGGGAACCCTCCAGCCCCTCACCCACCTGGCCATAGATGACATGTGAGGCTAGACAGTGAGTGCCACCTGACTATTCAACTCCACGAGGCGTAAAGGTAAATCCTAAATGGGAAAAGCTTCAGTGCGGCAGTGAATTGGAGCCCGAGTGTGATGCAGAGTGGATGTGGAACAATAAAATGGGGCTATTGAGTGGAGCCTGAATATGATGCATTATTGAGTAGGGGCAATGCAATGGAGCAGTTGATGGGAGTCCAGATCTGATGCATTGTGGAGTGGGGACAATGCGATGGGACAGTTTGAGGAAGGCAAGATGTGGCCCATTATGGACTGGTATGATTGCCATCATTTCTTGATCTTTCCCAATCTGCAGTGAAGATGTGTGCGTTCTTGTTGTGAGGAAGAACCAGGTGGAGGGAAAATATTTGCCCATGGGGTTCTGGGAAGTCAGGGGGAGTGTCTCCTCCCACTGACTAATCTCACAAGGGCATTTGAGGGCACCATCCCCCATGTGGCTGGGCAGGTATCAATGGTGGGGATGTGAGAATGGAAGACTATTCTGGTGATTAAATGGGTGGGTAGAGTCCATGATAGGGGAGAGTGTACATGGGCTGTGGGAGGAGATTAAATGGGTGGGGAGAGTCCATGATAGGGGAGAGTGTACATGGGCTGTGGGAGGAGATTAAATGGGTGGGTAGAGTCCATGATAGGGGAGAGTGTACATGGGCTGTGGGAGGAGATTAAATGGGTGGGTAGAGTCCGTGATAGGGGAGAGTGTACATGGGCTGTGGGAGGAGATTAAATGGGTGGGTAGAGTCCGTGATAGGGGAGAGTGTACATGGGCTGTGGGAGGAGATTAAATGGGTGGGTAGAGCCCGTGATAGGGGAGAGTGTACATGGCGCTGTGGGAGGAGATTAAATGGGTGGGTAGAGTCCGTGATAGGGGAGAGTGTACATGGGCTGTGGGAGGAGATTAAATGGGTGGGTAGAGTCCGTGATAGGGGAGAGTGTACATGGGCTGTGGGAGGAGATTAAATGGGTGGGTAGAGTCCGTGATAGGGGAGAGTGTACATGGGCTGTGGGAGGAGATTAAATGGGTGGGTAGAGTCCGTGATAGGGGAGAGTGTACATGGGCTGTGGGAGGAGATTAAATGGGTGGGTAGAGTCCGTGATAGGGGAGAGTGTACATGGGCTGTGGGAGGAGATTAAATGGGTGGGTAGAGTCCGTGATAGGGGAGAGTGTACATGGGCTGTGGGAGGAGATTAAATGGGTGGGTAGAGTCCGTGATAGGGGAGAGTGTACATGGGCTGTGGGAGGAGATTAAATGGGTGGGTAGAGTCCATGATAGGGGAGAGTGTACATGGGCTGTGGGAGGAGATTAAATGGGTGGGGAGAGTCCATGATAGGGGAGAGTGTACATGGGCTGTGGGAGGAGATTAAATGGGTGGGTAGAGTCTGTGATAGGGGAGAGTGTACATGGGCTGTGGGAGGAGATTAAATGGGTGGGTAGAGTCCGTGATAGGGGAGAGTGTACATGGGCTGTGGGAGGAGATTAAATGGGTGGGTAGAGTCCATGATAGGGGAGAGTGTACATGGGCTGTGGGAGGAGATTAAATGGGTGGGGAGAGTCCATGATAGGGGAGAGTGCACATGGGCTGTGGGAGGAGATTAAATGGGTGGGTAGAGTCTGTGATAGGGGAGAGTGTACATGGGCTGTGGGAGGAGATTAAATGGGTGGGTAGAGTCCGTGATAGGGGAGAGTGTACATGGGCTGTGGGAGGAGATTAAATGGTTGGGTAGAGTCCGTGATAGGGGAGAGTGTACATTAAAATAGCATCTTTAACGTAGTAAAATGTCCCAAGGCGCTTCACAGGAGAGTTATCAGACAAAAGTTGACACCGAGCCACATAAGGAGACCAAAAGCTTGGTCAAAGAGTTAGGGCAGTGAAGATCAGAGGGAGGCCCATGTACACTCTCCCCTATCCTGGACTCTACCC
Organism: Somniosus microcephalus; assembly: GCF_052327205.1. Taxonomy (NCBI): domain Eukaryota; kingdom Metazoa; phylum Chordata; class Chondrichthyes; order Squaliformes; family Somniosidae; genus Somniosus; species Somniosus microcephalus. The sequence goes on along the minus strand of NC_140994.1, from coordinate 265,407,189 downwards.
ACCCATTTAATCTCCAGAATAGTCTTCCATTCTCACAACTCCACCATTCATTCCTGGCCTGCTGCCGTCCTGATATCTGTCCACCTGAGAGGGCAGACGGTGCTTCGGTTTAACGTCACATCCGAAAGATGGCACATCTGACAGTGCAGCACAAAGTGGAGGAGAAGCATCCGGGAAGGCGCCGAACACCTCGAGTCTCTTCGCCAGGAGCAAGCGGAAGCCAAGTGCAGGCAGCGCAAGGAGCGCACGTCAACCCAAGCACCCCACCCACCCGCCCCTTTAACCACCGTCTGCCCCACCTGTGACAGAGACTGTAGGTCCCGCATTGGACTCATCAGTCACCGGAGAACTCATTTTTAATGTGGAAGCAAGTCATCCTCGGTTCCGAGGGACTGCCTAAGAAGACTCCCTCAGTACTGTATTGTGAACGTCAGCCTAGATTTTGCGCTCAAATCTCTGTACCGGGAATTGGACCCACAACCTTCTGATTCAGGGGCGAGAGTGCTACTCACTGAGCCACAGCTGAGAAGGGAACCAACAACCAATGACTCCTGTGTTAATGCAGTCAATGTGCAAGCAAGCTTTAGAAACACCCATGCCCTAATCACCTCATGTCCCTTGGGTCCCAACACTGCCACCCACGAGACTCCCAGTTCTATAATAATAAAGACCTTGGTCGACACAGAAGAGGTGATGAATTCACAAATATTTTCCTTCCTTTTATACAACGTGTACTTGCTTCGAAAATATTTGTGACGACCCTTGACTCTTACTGTCATGTGCTTAATTTAGCTCTGTGACTGCTACAAACTCACACAAGGTTACAATCTCCAGAGTAATCATCAACTGCTTACCACAAGCCCACAGGTCCACGGGCTTAGCGTAGGGATCCTTCCTCAACACCTCAGGAGAGAGGTACCCAGGAGTGCCGGCAAAACCTGGAAACACAAGGGAGAGAATTAAATGACGAGATGTTGGGATTTAGCGAGCGGTTTAAATTCAGCAATGCTCAGTTCCCCCTTTGTTCCTTTTGTCCATCCTGGAAATGCCTACGATAGCAAAATACTGCAGATGCTGGAAATCTGAAATAACAACAGAAAATGCTGGAAAAACTCAGCAGGCCAGGCAACATCCATGGAGAGAAAATAGAGTCAACGTTTCAGGTCGAAACCCTTTGTCAAGACTAAAGAAGCACAGGAAATGAAATAGATTAAGAGGCCAGGCTGGGAGAGAACAAAAGAGAAGAGACATTAAGAGGTATTCAAAATGAGACGAGATGGTGATAGGACTAGTGGAGACAAAAGACGGCTCTAGATGAGGTGTGAAATGCGCTGGCAGAATGGGAGACAGCTGCCATGTGGGAGAGAGAAAAAGGGGGAAGGGCCAAAACAAAGGTGTGGATAAAAAATATATACAATCATAGAGTCATAGAGTCATAGAGTTTTACAGCACAGAAAGAGGCCCTTCGGCCCATCGTGTCTGCGCCGCCCATCCATCCCTGTCCAGTCTAATCCCATTTTCCAGCATTTGGTCCATAGCCTTGTATGCAATGGCATTTCAAGTGCTCATCCAAATGCTTCTTGAATGTTGTGAGGGTTCCTGCCTCTACCACCCTTTCAGGCATTGAGTTCCACATTCCAACCACCCTCTGGGTGAAAAAGTTCCTCCTCAAATCCCCTCTAAATCTCCTGCCCCTTACCCTGAATCTATGCCCCCTTGTTATTGACCCCCCTACTAAGGGGAAAAGTTCCTCTTTGTCTACCCTATCTATGCCCCTCATCATTTTGTACACCTCAATCAGGTCCCCCCTCAGCCTTCTTTGCTCCAAGGAAAACAACCCCAGCCTGTCCAGCCTCTCTTCATAGCTGAGGCGCTCCATCCCAGGTAACATCCTGGTGAATCTTCTCTGCACCCTCTCCAAAGCAATCACATCCTTCCTATAGTGAGGCGACCAGAACTGCACACAGTACTCCAGCTGTGGCCTCACCAGCGTTTTGTACAGCTCCATCATCACCTCCCTGCTCTTATATTCTATGCCTTGGCTAATGAAGGCAAGTATCCCATATGCCTTTTTAACCACCTTATCTACCTGTTCCGCTGCCTTCAGGGATCTATGTACATGTACACCAAGGTCCCTCTGACCCTCTGTACTTCCTAGGGTCCTACCACTCATTGTGTATTCCCTTGCCTTATTTGTCCGTCCAAAATGCATCACCTCGCACTTTTCAGGGTTAAATTCCATTTGCCACTTTTCCGCCCATCTGACCAACCCGTTTATATCGTCCTGTAGCCTGAGGCTTTCCTCCTCACAATTTACCACCCCACCAATTTTCGTGTCATCTGCGAACTTACTGATCATACCTTTTACATTCTCATCCAAATCATTTATGTAGATCACAAACAACAAGGGACCCAGCACCGATCCCTGAGGTACCCCACTGGACACAGGCTTCCAGTCACAAAAGCAACCTTCGACCATCACCCTCTGCCTCCTGCCACTCAGCCAGTTTATGATCCAACGCGCCAAGGCACCCTGGAACCCATGGGCTCTTACCTTCTTGACCAGTCTCCTATGCGGGACTTTGTCAAAAGCTTTACTGAAGTCCATGTAAACCACATCCACAGCATTTCCCTCATCCACCCCCCTAGACACCCCCTCGAAAAATTCAATCAGATTTGTCAGACATGATTTACCCTTGACAAAGCCATGCTGACTATCCCCGATTAATCCTTGCCTCTCCAAGTGGAGACTAATTTTGTCCCTCAGAATTTTTTCCAATAATTTCCCTACCACAGATGTTAGGCTCACTGGCCTGTAATTCCCTGGTTTATCCCTGCTACCCTTCTTGAATAATGGTACTACGTTAGCTGTTCTCCAGTCCTCTGGTACATCCCCTGTGGCCAGAGAGGTTCTGAAAATTTGTGTCAGAGCCCCTGCAATCTCCTCCTTTGCCTCCCACAGCAGCCTGGGATACATCTCGTCTGGGCCTGGGGATTTATCCACTTTTTGGCCTGCTAAAACCGCTAGCACCTCCTCCCTCTCGATGCTAATATGTTCAAGTATGTCACAGCCCCCTTGCCCGATTTCTATGTCTGCATCGTCTTTCTCCATAGTGAACACAGATGCAAAAAATTCATTTAAAACCCCGCCTACATCATCTGGCTCTACACACAGATTGCCACTTTGGTCCCTAATGGGCCCTACCCTTTCCCTGGTTATCCTCTTGCCCTTAATATACTTATAAAACATCTTAGGATTTTCCTTTATTTTGCTCGCCAGTGTTATTTCATGGCCCCTCCTCGCCCTCCTAATTTCTTTTTTAAGTATGCCCCTGCATTTTTTATACTCCTCTAGGGCTTCTTCCGTCTTTAGTCTTTTGTAACTGCCAAAAGCCCCCCTTTTATTTCTAATGCATTTTTGTATATCCCTTGTCATCCAAGATTCCCTTTGCTTGTTGGTCCCACCCTTGACCTTTACAGGAACATGTTGGCGTTGTATTCTCTCTATTTCCCTTCTGAAAGTCTCCCACTGTTTTGATGCGGATTTTCCTAGAAGTAGCTGCTCCCAGTCCAATTTGGCCAGATCCTGCCTTATCATATTAAAATCGGCCTTCCCCCAATTTAGAACCCTTATTTCCGGGCCGTCTTTGTCTTTTTCCATGACCACCTTAAATCTCACCGAATTGTGGTCACTGTCGCCAAAATGCTCTCCTACTGACACTTCCACCACTTGCCCGGCTACATTCCCCAGAATTAGGTCCAGTACCGCCCCCTCTCTTGTAGGACTTTCTACATGTTGGCTCAAAAAGCTCTCCTGGATGCACTTTAAGAATTCTGCACCCTCTAAGCCTTTCACACTCTGACTATCCCAATTTATATTGGGGAAGTTGAAATCCCCCACTATTATTACCCTATTATTTGCGCACTTTTCTGAGATTTGCCTACATATCTGTTCCTCTATCTCCCCCTGACTGTTTGGGGGCCTATAGTACACTCTGGTAATTATTCTGCCGTTGTCATTTACACCTCCTCTGGACCCATCGTTTGTTTCTTTACTTGTCCCTTTTGCCTAGCACCATCATCCCTTTAATCAATGTGCTGGCGGAGATTTCACACCTAATCTAGAGACGTCTTTTGTCTCCACCAGTCCTATCACCATCTCGTCTGGTTTTAAATACCTCTTAATGGGCCAGTAATTCTGGTCCCAACGCATGAGTACGGACGGTGTACTCACGCGTGGGCCCGTTGGAAGTGCCGGATTTCAGCATGCACAGCGCATTGGCGGGAAACCGGCATTTCCTCCAAGGGTTTCAGAGGTCCAACGCGTGCACACAGGACTCTGCGCGCACGCGTTGAACTTCCTTTTTGACAGGTTTGCCCGTGTGTAAGGGCCTGAACTTTTTACACATATAAAAAGGAGGTGTAAGGACTTGATTCTTTAAGGTAAGTGGTCTATTATTACATTTTTTCCACAGCTTCATTGTTTTTAAGGACTTTACAGTAAGGTAAGTTTATTTTTAGACCCGATTTCTTAAAAAATTATTTAAAAATTTTTTTTTATTAATTGTTTAAAATAGTTTTTTAAAGTTATTTATAGTTTATTTAATTATTGGGATGTTTTTAAAAATTTTATTTAAAGTTAAACTAGTCTTTTGGGCGCCCGTAATTTTCATGAGTTTGACAGTTCTTACTCTCAAACTCATGAATGAAGTTTCCCCTCCCCTGATTGGCTGCACAGTGCTCACCTGATCCCAGCCGGCACATCGCACTAACTACGCCGCTGGATCAGGTAAGCACATCGCGCCGACATCTGAACTGGGCCAGTGACAGGAATTCCAAGCAGGCTCAGGCTTCAGATGTCGGTGCGCCGGGTGAGTGCACATCGGGGGCTTGCACGCGCGGCAAGCCCCCGAACCTAATTTCTAGCCCATTGTCTCTTCACTTCTCTTTTGTTCTCTCCCAGCCTGGCCTTTTAATCTATTTCATTTCCTGTGCTTCTTTAATCTTGATAAAGGGTTAGACCCAAAACGTTGACTCTATTTTCTCTCCACGGATGTTGCCTGACCTGCTGAGTTTTTCCAACATTCCGGTGAGACATGCACACAGTTGCACACACACTGATGTCATGATCCACCTGTCGTTGAGCCTCCCAGCGATATCTGTTACCGGCGGCGCTATGGAGTGGGGGGGTGGGATTTGGCGTGCGGCGCTGGATTCGCCTCGTCCCCGACGATAATGCTCTAGTGCCCCGGCGCGAAGGGGACGAAATTTTCCCCCAGTGTTTCCTCTTGTGGGGAAGAGCATAGCCAGAGGCCATCAATATAAGAGAGTCACCAAGAAATCCAATAGGGAATTCAGGAGAAACTTCTTTACTCAGAGAGTAGCGAGAATGTGGAACTCGCTGCCACAGGGAGTGGATGAGGTAAATAGGGGGGCGGTTTATTCATTCACGGGATATGGGCGCATTTATTGCCCATCCCCTAGTTGCCCTTGAGAAGGTGGTGGTGAGCCACCTTCCTGAACTGCAGTTCTTATTAGCAGTTTGGTAAAACTGAGTGTCTTGCCAGGCCATTGCTGTGAGTCTGCAGTCACATATAGGCCAGACCGGGTAAGGACTGCAGATTTCTGTCCCTAAAGGACATTAGTGAACCAGATGGGTTTTTACAACAAAATGTTACGGTCACCATTACTGATGCTAGCTTTTCTTTTCTCCAAATTTATTTAATTAACTGAATTTAAATTCCCCAGCCACCATGGTGGGATTTAAACTCTCATCTCTGGATTATTAGTGCAGGCATCAAGATTACTAATCCAGCAACCTAACCACTATGCCACCATTTCAGTTAGATAAGTATATGAGGGAGAAAGGAATAGAGGGTTACGCTGATAGAGTTAAATGAGGAAAGACGGGAGGAGGCTCGAGTGGAGCATAAACGCCGGCATGGACTGGTTGGGCCGAATGGCCTGTTTCTGTGCCGTATCTCCCATGTAATCCGATGTGGGCCCTTTCTCAATTTTGCGCATGTGCGAAACTTAACATTGAAAAAACCAGTCCCGGGCTGTACGTCTGCGGAGCTTAGAGGGAACGTTACCTATCACCCTCCCAGATCTCTGCGCTCCTCTAATTCGGGCCTCTTGAGCATCCCCGATTTCCATCGCTCCACCATTGGCGGCTTTGCCTTCAGCTGCCTGGGCCCTAAGCTCTGGAATTCCCTCCCTAAACCTCTCTGCCTCTCTCTCCTCTTTTAAGACGTTCCTTAAAACCGACTTCTTTGACCGAGCTCCCTGTCCTAATGTCAACTTATGTGGCTCGGTGTCAAAATTCTGTTTGATAATCTCTCCTGTGAAGAACCTTGGGACGTTTTACTACGTTAAAGGCACTATATAAATGCAAGTTGTCATTGTTGGACCAACAAAAGGCAAATTTGCTGTAAAAACAGCTGTGGGGTGTCTTTGGAGTCAGGACGCACTTACATCAGATGTCCCTGATACAGTTCGAATTATTATCTGAACGGCAATAGATTGGGAAAAGGGGAAGTGCAACGAGACCTGGGTGTCCTTGTGCACCAGTCGCTGAAGGTAAGCATGTAGGTGCAGCAGGCGGTTAAGAAGGCAAATGGTATGTTGGCCTTCGTAGCGAGAGGTTTTGAGTACAGGAACAAGGATGTCTTGTTGCAGTTGTACAGGGCCTTGGTGAGACCACATCCTGAGTATTGTGTGCAGTTTTGGTCGCCTTATCTGAGGAAGGATGTTCTTGCCATGGAGGGAGTGCAGCGAAGATTCACCAGGCTGATACCTGGGATGGCAGGAATGATGTATGAGGAGAGATTGTGTCGATTGGGCTTATACTCGCTGGAGTTTAGAAGAACAAGAGGGGATCTCATTGAAACTTATAAAATTCTAAAAGGACTAGACAGACTAGATGCAGGAAGGATGTTCCCGACGGTCGGGGTGTCCAGAACCAGGGGTCATGGTCTAATGATAAGGGGTAAGCCATTTAGGACTGAGATGAGGAGGAATTTCTTCACCCAGAGAGTGGTGAACCTGTGGAATTCTCTACCACAGAAGGCAGTTGAGGCCAATTCATTAAATATATTCAAGAAGGAGTTAGATATATTTCTTAAGGCTAAAGGGATCAAGGGATATGGGGAGAAAGCAGGGACAGGGTACTGAATTTGGATGATCAGCCATGATCGCATTGAATGGCGGAACAGGCTCGAGGGGCCGAATGGCCTTCTCCTGCTCCTATCTTCTATGTTTCTATGTTTCTATGAGTGTTTCTGTTGTATACGGTAATCACACAGCTTGGTGTGAATATATGCAGAGCACAGAGCTGACTCTATCTGTGAATGAATACACAGCACAGAAACAGGCCATTCAGCCTGACTGGTTTCCCTACCTCTCTCTCTCCTCCTTTAAGACGCTTCTTAAAACCTGCCTCTTTGACCAAGCTTTTGGTCACCAGTCCCTAATATCTCCTTCTGTGGCTCGCTGTCAAATTTTGTTTGGTAATCGCTCCTGTGACCCACCGCGGGACGTTTTACTAATTTAATGGCGATGCTGTTATTCTTGTAGTTACTGGTCTGACAATCCAGAGGACATGAGTTTAAATCCCACCAGTTTAAAAAAAAAACATCTGGCAATAAAAAGCTGGGTCTCAGTAAAAGTGACCGCGAGGCTGTCGGATTGTCGTGAAAACCCAACGGGTTCACTGATGTCCCTTCAGGGAAGGAAACCTGCCGTCCTTACCCGGTCTGGGCCTGTACGTGACTCCAGTCCCCACACACCAACATGGATGACCTCTGATTGCCCTCTGAAGTGGCCGAGCGAGACACCACACAGACTGGATGGTTCCAGAAGGCGGCCCACCACCACCACTTTCTCACGGGGCAACTAGGCCAATACATTCCGGCCTTGCCAGTGACGCCCACATCCCGTGAATGTGTATATGAATAAAATGGCCCGGCCACATGTGAGCGGACGTATTATGCACCCACTCCCTCATCGAGGGGAAATTTTGATTGGCAGATAAAGGGGCGGGGCCTGACAAAGGCAGAATCTGTCACAAGCCCCCCCCTCAGATGTCCAGGTTATGGTCTCCTTATGCTGAACCGTCAGTGGGAAATTTGGGGTTCCCTGGAGTTGAGTGCCCGATCCACTCCATCAGGTCACCTGTCCTAATGTTGCCTGGAAATATTTCCTTTTCCTGTATTTATCCAATTCCCTTTTGAAAGTTATTATTGAATCTGCTTCCACCGCCCTTTCAGGCAGCGCGTTCCAGATCACAACAACTCGCTGCGTAAACAAAAATTCCCCTCATCTCCCCTCTGGTTCTTTTGCCAATCACCTTCAATCTGTGTCCTCTGGTCACCGACCCTCCTGCCACTGGAAACAGTTTCTCCTTCTCTACTCTATCAAAACACTTCATGATTTTGAACACCTCTATTAAATTTGGACCATCGTGTCCACCCGTGCCTTCAGGAGAGCAGGCGAGAACATTAAAGTGAAGCAAATTGAGATATCCAAATTGGACTGCAGGTCACCACAGGAAAGGTCCATGAGATTGATTAATATTAGGAGCAGGTCAGAGAGTTTCAACCTGCCTCTGCCTGGCCGGTAACTAGAGGCAACAGACTGACAACAGCCTGACCAGTGAAGCAAAGGATTAATCGTTGGATGTTAAAGGGAAGGTTAATATGAACATACTGTAGCAACAAGAGCAGGTCAGAGGCTGGGTATTCTGCGGCGAGTGTCTCACTTCCTGACTCCCCAAAGCCTTTCCACCATCTACAAGGCACAAGTCAGGAGTGTGATGGAATACTCTCCACTTGCCTGGATGAGTGCAGCTCCAACAACACTCGAGAAGCTCGACACCATCCAGGACAAATTGGCTTGCTGAATCAACACCCCATCCACCACCTTAAACACTCGCTCCCTCCACCACTGGCGTACCGTGGCTGCAGTGTGTACCATCTACAAGATGCACTGCAGCAACGCGCCAAGGCTTCTTCAAGAGCACCACCCAAACCCGCGACCTCTTCCACCTAGAAGGACAAGGGCAGCAGGCGCATGGGAACACCACCACCTCCAAGTTCCCCTCCAAGTCACACACCATCCTGACTTGGAAGTATATCGGCCGATCCTTCATCGTCACTGGGTCAAAATCCTGGAACTCCCTCCCTAACGGCACTGTGGGAGCACCTTCACCACACGGACTGCAGCGGTTCAAGAAGGCGGCTCACCACCACCTTCTCAAGGGGCGATTAGGGATGGGCAATAAATGCTGGCCTTGCCAGTGACACCCACATCCCATGAACAAATTTTTAAAAATGCCACTCTCACCAGGGGGAGGTTAATCTCCGTGCAAATGTGACGCGGAAGTTTACAGCCCGCACCTCAAAACACTGAGCTGACTGAAAATGAGCAGAAGGACTCAGGGGTGAAATCAGGAAGCACTTTTTCCACACAAAGGGGTAACAGAAATCTAGAACTCTCTCCCCCAAAAAGCTGTGGATGCTGGAGGGGCCAATTGGAATTTACAAGACTGAGATCGATTGATTTTTGCTGGGTAAGAGTATCAAGGGATATGGAGCAAAGGTGGGTAAATGGGATGGAGGTACAGATCAGCCATGATCTAATGGAATGGTGGAACAGGCTCGAGGGGCTGAATGGCCTCCTCCTGTTCCTGTGTTCCTAAAGCCAGCCAGAAAATATGGCAACGCTGCCTCCGGTGGCTGTTTTGATTTTGCCTCTAGCAGTGCTTGCAACAACAACAAATTGCATTTATATGGAGCCATTAAACGTCCCAAAGCGCTTCATGGGCACATGCAAATGACAGGGAGGCACCGCGCAATGGGTAGAGCGGTTTCTGGAGCACAGAGGATTGTGGGTATTGTAGCCCCCATTAATGACAAACAGACACAGACAGACCTGTATTTCTACAGCATTTCTATAGCGCCTTTCACGACCACCGGACGTCCCAAGTGCTTTACAGCCAATGAAGTACTTTTTTGAAGTGTAGTCACTGTTGTAATGTAAGAAAAACGGCAGCCACTTTGCGCACAGCAAGCTCCCACAAATAGCAGTGTAATAATGACCAGATAATCTGTTTTAGTGATGTTGATTGAGGGATAAATATTGGCCCCAGGACACTGGGGAGAACTCCCCCCTGCTCTTCTTCAAAATAGTGGCCGTGGGACCTTTCATGTCCACCCGAGAGGGCAGACGGGGCCTCGGTTTAACGTCTCATCTAAAAGATGGCACCTCCGACACTGCAGCGCTCCCTCAGTACTGTCCCCTCCGACAGTGCAACGCTCCCTCAGTACTGCCACTCCAACAGTGCGGCGCTCCCTCAGTACTGCCCCTCTGACACTGCAGCGCTCCCTCAGTGCTGCCCCTCCGACAGTGCGGCACTCCCTCAGTACTGCCCCTCTGACAGTGCAGCACTCCCTCAGTACTGCCCCTCCGACAGTGCAGCGCTCCCTCAGTACCGCCCCTCCGACAGTGCGGCACTCCCTCAGTACTGCCCCTCCGACAGTGCAGCGCTCCCTCAGTACTGCCCCTCCGACAGTGCAGCGCTCCCTCAGTACTGCCCCTCCAACAGTGTGGCACTCCCTCAGTACTGCTCCTCCGACAGTGCGGCGCTCCCTCAGTACTGCCCCTCCAACAGTGCGGCGCTCTCTCAGTACTGCCCCTCCGACAGTGCGGCGCTCCCTCAGTACTGCCCCTCCGACAGTGCGGCGCTCCCTCAGTACTGCCCCTCCGACAGTGCGCCGCTCCCTCAGTACTGCCCCTCCGACAGTGCGGCGCTCCCTCAGTACTGCCCCTCCGACAGTGCGGCACTCCCTCAGCACTGCACTGGGTGTGTCAGCCTAGATTTTTGTGCTCAAGTCTCTGGAGTCGGACTTGAAGCCACAACCTTTCGACTCGGAGGCGAGGGTGCCGCCCACTGAGGCACGGCTGACTAATTGACATGTCGAGGCAACCAATGGGAGGATCCCAGATTCAGTCTCTGGTCTGTGCTGAGGTCTCTAGTGTTTAACTGGTGTAGTGTCCACAAGCCAAGGAAAGGAGAAATCCGTCAGGGTTCCTGTTCCATGGTCGCTGCTGGAATGAGCCAATGTGTGCACAGCATCAGACCCAGCTGCGATGCCCCCCATAGCCTGGAAGCCCACACATGAAGGATGGATATTTGGGTGAGTTACCAGCTGCTGACTGTTGCCTTTGCTACTGAACTCCAACAGGAGTCAACACCTCCTGGGCAGGCCAGAAAACCAAGGTTAACAAAAAAAATCAATCCACCTTAGCAACAACAACAAGTATTTATATAGCGCCTTTAACGTAGTAAAACGTCCCAAGGCTCTTCACAGGAGTATTTTAAGACAAAAAAATTTGACGCCGATCCACATAAGTATAAATTAGGACAGGTGACCAAAAGCTTGGTCAAAGAGGTGGGTTTTAAGGAGCGTCTTAAAGGAGGAAAGAGAGGTAGCGAGGCGGAGAGGTTTAGGGAGGGAATTCCAGAGCTTAACAAAAATGATCAATATAGAAACCTAACGTTCCATTTAACGTCTTTACCCAGAGAGTGGTGAGAATGTGGAACTCACTACCACAGGGAGTGGTTGAGGTGAATAGTGTAGATGGATTTAAGGGGAAGCTCGATAAACACATGAGGGAGAAAGGAATAGAAGGATATGCTGATGGGGTGAGATGAAGGGAGGAGGCTGGTGTGGAGCATAAATGCCAGCATAGACCAGTAGGGCCGAATGGCCTGTTTCTGTGCTGTACGTTCGATGTTTCTGGCATGCGGTGGGGCTAAGCGGGAGCGGTAGAGGTTTTACACGACTCACTCACATGGGCCTCAGCCATTTCCCTCCCCCTCACCTGAAGCAAATGCTCTCCCCGCCTCTCCCGGCTGCTGTGCCCCAACCACTTGGTTGACGCTTGGCCCCCGGGGAAGTTGGCCGGGGTCAAGCGGGGCACAGGACAGGCTGTCTCCGCTGGCGGGGCGGGACCTTTGGCCCCCCCCCCAGTCTTTGTAACGCTGTTTTTGGACGATTCTTCGAACGTGGGTCAACTCACCAAACCAGGCCTGTTGGTCCCCTTCAACTTCTATGGCCAGGCCAAAGTCCGCAAGCTTCACGGCAGCTCCCTTGGACTTGGACGCGAGGAGCAGGTTTTCAGGCTAGGGTCGGGGGAAGAAAGAGGCAACATTGGCAATTAAATGGAGGAAGACCTTTTGATGAGCTAATCCTTTTGCCTGCTTGGATCCCAAGTTCGTGCAAGTCAACTGTGACTGTCAACACTTGATGGTCTCAGATACTAACACTTCGCAACTGACTGCTCCTTTAGATATCGCTCCAAATCTCCCTTAAATATCTCCCCACTACCTTCGCCCCCCATCCCCCAGGCCACTGCTGTTAGCCGTGGTCCAGTGGGTAGCACCCTCCCCTCTGAGTCCGAAGGGTTGTGGGTTCAAGTCCCACTCCAGAGACTTGAGCACAAAAAGCTAAGCTGATACTCCCAGTGCAGTACTGAGGGAGCGCCACACTGTCGGAGGGGCAGTACTGAGGGAGCGCCACACTGTCGGAGGGGCAGTAGTGAGGGAGCGCTGCACTGTCGGAGGGGCAGTAGTGAGGGAGCGCTGCACTGTCGGAGGAAGAGTACTGAGGGAGTGCTGCACTGTCAGAGGGGCAGTGCTGAGTGAGCACCGCACTGTCGGGGGGGCAGTACTGAGGGAGCACCGCACTGTCGGAGGGGCAGTACTGAGGGAACGCCGCACTGTCGGAGGGGCTGTACTGAGGGAGCGCCACACTGTCGGAGGAGCAGTACTGAGGGAGTGCTGCACTGTCGGAGGGGCAGTACTGAGGGAGCGCTGCACTGTCGGAGGGGCAGTACTGAGGGAGCGCTGCACTGTCGGAGGGGCAGTACTGAGGGAGCGCCGCACTATCGGAGGAGCAGTATTGAGGGAGCGCCGCACTGTCGGAGGAGCAGTACTGAGAGAGCGCTGCACTGTCGGAGGGGCAGTACTGAGGGAGCGCCGCACTGTCGGAGGGGCAGTACTGAGGGAGCGCCGCACTGTCGGAGGGGCAGTACTGAGGGAGCGCCGCACTGTCGGAGGGGCAGTACTGAGGGAGCACTGCACTGTCGGAGGAGCAGTACTGAGGGAGCGCCGCACTATCGGAGGAGCAGTACTGAGGGAGCGCCGCACTGTCGGAGGAGCAGTACTGAGGGAGTGCTGCACTGTCGGAGGGGCAGTACTGAGGGAGCGCTGCACTGTCGGAGGCGCAGTACTGAGGGAACGCCGCACTGTCGGAGGAGCAGTACTGAGAGAGCGCTGCACTGTCGGAGGGGCAGTACTGAGGGAGCGTCGCACTGTCGGAGGGGCAGTACTGAGGGAGAACTGCACTGTCGGAGGAGCAGTACTGAGGGAGCGCCGCACTATCGGAGGAGCAGTACTGAGGGAGCGCCGCACTGTCGGAGGAGCAGTACTGAGAGAGCGCTGCACTGTCGGAGGGGCAGTACTGAGGGAGAACTGCACTGTCGGAGGAGCAGTGCTGAGGGAGCGCCGCACTGTCGGAGGAGCAGTACTGAGGGAGCGCCGCACTGTCGGAGGAGCAGTACTGAGAGAGCGCTGCACTGTCGGAGGGGCAGTACTGAGGGAGTGCTGCACTGTCGGAGGTGCCATCTTTCAGATGAGACGTTAAACCGAGGCCCCGTCTGCCCTCTCAGGTGGGCGTAAAAGATCCCATGGCACTATTTTGAAGAACAGCAGGGGAGTTCTCCCCGGTGTCCTGGCCAATATTTGTCCCTCAATCAACATCCCTAAAATACAGATTATCTGGTCATTATCACATTGCTGTGTGTGGGAGCTTGCTGTGTGCAAATTGGCTGCTGCGTTTCCTACATTACAACAGTGACTACATTTCAAATAGTACTTCATTGGCTGCATATAGCCCTGCAACGGGTAGTCAAAACTGCCCAACGCATTACCGGCACCCGGCTACCGACCATAGAGCACATATACCAAAAACGCTGTTTACGGAGGTCACGGACTATCATCAAAGACCCTACCCACCCCAACCACAGTCTGTTCGCCCTCCTGCCATCTGGGAGACGCTACAGATGCATTCGCACCCGAACGACCAGATTTAGGAACAGCTTCTTTCCCAGGGCTGTCATCCTACTGAACTCCACAAATAAACTCTAAAGCCTGCACATCTGCCAATGCACTTTATTATGGTTATGTTTATGTTAATGTATTACAAGCCAAATGAATGTTGAATGTTTAAATGTCTTAATCTAAATGTACACTCTCGGGAGCCGCAAGCCTACATTTTGTTGTACTGCATTTGTGCACTAACAATGACAATAAAAGTTGATTTGATTTGATTTGAAAAGCACTTTGGGACATCCTGAGGTTGTGAAAGGCGCTATTGAAATGCAAGTCTTTCTTTTCTTTCTGTTGGGGTACATATTAGGTATCGGGACTCCAGTGCAGAGCTTAGTGTGATGATAGCTTTTGGCACGAATCCAGGCCTGGGATTCAGAGCACCCAGCACAATCCTCCATCCTCCCATGGGACATCGCGCAGCTCTGCTGGAATTCCCCTCAGATAAAGTTCTGCACTAGGAGCACAAACTCAAACTTCTACCCCACAATGTACAAAAAAAAATCTACGTACACAATCTGCTTAAGTAACTTGATACTATTTTATCAACTCAGACTTGTGTTCAGCTCCCACCACGGCCTCGCTCCTCCCTATCTCTCCTCCAGCCCTACAACCCTCCGAGATCTCTGTGCTCCTCAAATTCTGGCCTCTTCCCCGATTCTCATCGCTCCACCATTGGCGGCCATGCCTTCAGCTGCTGGGGCCCTAAGCTCTGGAATTCCCTCCCTAAACCTCTCCGCCCCTCTCTCCTCCTTTAAGATGCTCCTTAAAACCTCCCTCTTTGACCAAGCTTTTGGTCACCTGCCCTAATATTGGCCCAGAAATTCGGGTCTCCACGGGTGAGTCCGCACGGGGTACTCACCCGTAAGCCCAATGGAAGTGCCGGTTTCCTGCATGCACTGCGCATGCGTGGGAAACCGGCACTTCCGTTCCCCTGAAAGAAGGGATTCAGAGTTCGAACGCGTACGCCAGAGAGGCAGCGCGTGTGCATCGAACTTACGTTTTTTTTGCAGGTTTTCCTGGGAAGGTAAGTCTCCAGAAGTTAGACATTTAAAAAGCAGTCGTAAGGCCTGCTTTTTACAAGGTAAGTGGTGAATTAATTAAAATTAAAACATTTTTTCCACAGGTTTATTATTTTTAAATACCTTAAAGCAAGGTAAGTTTATTTTTAGCCCCGTTGGAAAATAAAATTATTTTTTTCATGTAATTTATAGTTTATTTAAAAAATGTGATTTAAAAAAAAAATTATTTGAAGATTTAGTGCTGTATTGGGGCTGTAGTATTTCTAAGTTTTGACAGCTCTTCCTGTCAAATTTATGAATGGGCATTTCCCTGCTCCGATTGGCTCTCCATGGCCCACGTGATCCCAGGGGACGCTTCGAACTAACTGCGCCCCTGGGATACGCAAGCACTGCGCGCCGGCAGTTGGAGCAGGCCCAGGATCGGAATCCCACGCGGGCCCACAGCTCAACGGCCGGCGCGCTAGGTAAGTGCAGGTCGGAGGCTCGCACCCGCGGGAAGCCCCCGACCCGAATTTCTGGGCCGTTATCTCCTTATGTGGCTCGGTGTCAAATTTCTATCTGATTTACGCTCCTGGGAAGCACCTTACTATGTTAAAGGCGCTGTATAAATGTAAGTGATTGTTTGTTGTTACTCTACAATTCGTCAAAAAAAGACGCGAGAGGATGTTAAGGAATGGCAGACGGCAATGAAATTAACAGGTTTGTCAGTTACATGGTGTTTCTCGAGTGCAGGGCCTGTCACATTCTGCAATCTGTGTAAGTGCATCAACGCCCTGTAATCATCAGGCTGGCAACTAAACAAGAGCAAACCATCTCACACCAGGCTATTGTTTGCAATTCAATTAATATCTCTGACACACCCTGTCTGCATAATCCTTCAATAAGCTTTCCATATTGCTTTGCATTGCTTTGCACGTCGACACGATAGGAGGGGGGTCAGAGCTTTGCACATTTTCCCGCTACAGCCCGTAGTGATTACATCAACTCCCCCACCCGCCCCCACCGGCAACTCAGCCGTCATTTAAAAGCACTTTTTAAAAATAAAAATAACGCCTCCAGAAATCCCAGTCGCGAGAACAAATAACGGCCAAATAGAAACAGACCTGGTGACCTTGGTGCCATATTTGACCCCGAGATCAACTTCCGACCACATATTCGCTCCATCACATAGAAACATAGAAGATAGGAGCAGGAGTAGGCCATTCCGCCCCTCGAGCCTGCTCCACCATTCAATGCGATCATGGCTGATCATCCAAATTCAGTACCCTGTCCCTGCCTTCTCCCCATATCCCTTGATCCCTTTAGCCTTAAGAAATATATCCAACTCCTTCTTGAATATATTTAATGAATTGGCCTCCACTGCCTTCTGTGATAGAGAATTCCACAGGTTCACCACTCTGGGTGAAGAAATTCCTCCTCATCTCAGTCCTAAATGGCTTACCCCTTATCCTTAGACTGTGACCCCTGGTTCTGGACTCCCCGGCCATCGGGAACATCCTTCCTGCATCTAGTCTGTCTAGCCCTGTTAGAATTTTATAAGTATCAATGAGATCCCCTCTCATTCTTCTAAACTCCAGCGAGTATAAGCCCAAACGACCCAATCTCTCCTCATACGTCATTCCTGCCTGATGTGCCTCAATAATTCCGAGACTCGAAGTTAGCAGAACAAAAACAAGGCTTTTATTAACTTAGAAGTAACACGTAAGAGAGAGAGATGTCTTCCTTCTGGAGACTGAGGCCAGACTGAAGCTAGCTTACAAACGGGGCCAGGTATGGGCGGAGCCCTACACACAGCACATTCCAGTATACAATACAGCACATTCCAGTACACAATACAATGAGGTCTGGGGGAAGGGAAATGACACTGAAACCGATCTCAGTCACAGGCAGTGGTGAATGGAATATTTCATCACACTGCCATCCCAGGTATCAGCCTGGTGAATCTTCGCTGCACTCCTTCCATGGCAAGAACATCCTTCCTCAGATAAGGCGACCAAAACTGCACCAAGTTATTGGCCCAGAAATTCAGGTCCCCACGGGTGAGTACGCACGGGGTACTCACCCGTAATCCCAATGGAAGTGCCGGTTTCGTGCATGCACTGCGCATGCGCGGGAAACCGGCACTTCCGTTCCCCTGAGAGAAGGGGTTAAATGGTGGAACGCGTGCGCCGGAGAGGCAGCGCGTGCGCATCAAACTTACTTTTTTTTCCAGGTTTCTCCGGGAGGGTAAGTCTCCAGCAGTTACACATATAAAAAGCAGGCGCAAGGCCTGCTTTTAACAAGGTAAGTGGTGAATTAATTAAAATTAAAACATTTTTTCCACAGGTTTATTATTTTAAAATACTTTAAATAAAGGTAAGTTTATTTTTAGCCCCGTTAGAAAATGTAATTAATTTTTTCAAAAATTTAAATTATTGTTTAAAAAAAGTTATTTCATGTAATTTATAGTTTATTTTTAAAAATGTGATGTTTTTTTAAATTTATTTGAAGTTTTAGTGATGTTTTGGGGCTTATAGTATTTATAGGTTTGACAGCTCTTCCTGTCAAACTTATGAATGAAGCATTCCCTGCTCCGATTGGCTCCCCGTGGCCCACGTGATCCCAGGGGACGCATCGAACTAACTGTGCCCCCTGGGATACGCAAGCACTGCACGCCGGCAGCTGGAGGAGACCCAGGATCGGAATCCCCACGCGGGCCCACAGCTCAACGGCCGGCGTGGTAGGTAAGTGCAGGTCGGAGGCTTGCACTCGCGGGAAGCCCCCCGACCCGAATTTCTGGGCCATTGCCTATTTCCACCTCCGTAACATCGCCCTTCTCCGACCCTGCCTTAGCTCATTGTTGCTGAAACCCTCATCCACGCCACTGTTACCTCTAGACTGGACTATTCCAACGCACCACTGGGCGGCCTCCTACGTTCTAACCTACATAAACTTGAGGTCATCCAAAACTCTCGTGTCCCTAACTCGCACCGAGTCCCGTTCACACCATCACACCCCCCTGTGCTCGCTGACCTACATTGGCTCCCGGTCCGGCACCGCCTCGATTAAAAAAATTCTCATCCTTGTTTTCAAATCCCTCCATGGCCTCGCCCCCCTCCCTATCTCTGTAATCTCCTTCAGCCCCATAATCCCCTCCGAGATCTCTGCGCTCCTCTAATTCTGGCTTCTTGCGCATCCCCGATTTTTATCGCTCCACCATTGGCGGCCGTGCCTTCAGCTCCCTAAACCTCTCCGCCTCTCTCTCCTCCTTTAAGATGCTCCTTAAAGCCAAATTGAAAACAAAGGCATACAATGTTGCCAAGATTAGTGGGAGACCAGAGGATTGGGACATTTTTAAAAACCAGCAAAGGATGACTAAAAAAATAGTAAAGAGAGAGAAGATGAATTATGAGAGAAAACTGGCAAGAAACATTAAAACAGATAGTAAGAGCTTCTACAGGTATATAAAAAGGAAGAGAGTAGCTAAAGTAAATGTTGGTCCCTTAGAGGATGAGACTGGGGAATTAATAATGGAGAATGGGGAAATGGCAGAGGCTCTGAACAAATATTTTGTATCTGGCTTCACGGTAGAAGACACTAACAACATTTCAAAAATGGATAATCAAGGGGCCACAGGGAGGAGGGGGATCTAAAGACAATCAATCACTAAGGAGAAAGTACTTGGTAAAATAATGGGACTAAAAGACGACAAGTCCCCTGGACCAGACGGCCTGCATCCCAGGGTCTTAGAAGAACTGGCTGCAGAGATAGTGGGTGCATTGGTTGCAATATTCCAAAATTCCCTGGACTCTGGAGAGGTCCCAGCGGATTGGAAAACCGCAAATGTAACACCCCTATTTCAGAAAGGAGGGAGACAGAAAGCAGGAAACTATAGACCAGTTCGCCTAACATCTGTCATTGGGAAAATGCTGGAGTCCTTCATTAAGGAAGCAGTAGCAGGGCATTTGGAAAAACACACTGCAGTCAAACAGTCAGCATGGTTTTATGAAAGGGAAATCATGTTGAACAAATTTGCTGGAGTTCTTTGAGGATGTAACGAGTAGGGTGGACAAGGGTGAGCCAGTAGATGTGGTGTATTTGGATTTCCAGAAGGCATTCAATAAAAGGTTACTGCATAAGATAAGAGCTCACGGAATTGAGGTTAATATATTAGCATGGATGGATAGAGAATTGGTGAACTAACAGAAAGCAGAGAGTCGGGATAAATGGGTCATCTTCTGGTTGGCAAACGGTAACTAGTGGGGTGCCACAAGGATCGGTGCTGGGGCCTCAACTATTTACAATCTACATTAATAACTTGGATGAAGGGACCGAGTGTAATGTAGCCAAGTTTGCGGATGATACAAAGATGGGTGGGAAAGCAAGTTGTGCAGAGGACTCAAAGAATCTGCAAAGGGATATAGACAGGCTAGGTAAGTGGGCAAACATTTGGCAGATGGAGTATAATGTGGGAAGGTGCGAGGTTATCCACTTTGGCAGAAAAAATAAAAAAGCAAACTATTATTTAAATGGAGAGAGATTACAAAATGCTACAGTTCAGAGGGACCTGGGGGTCCTTGTGTATGAAACACAAAAAGTTAGCATGCAGGTAATCAAAAAGGCAAATGGAATGTTGGCCTTTATTTCAAGGGGGTTGGAGTATAAAAGCAGGGAAGTCCTGCTACAACTGTACAGGGTATTGGTGAGACCACACCTTGAGTACTGCGTACAGTTTTGGTCTCCTTATTTAAGGAAGGATATACTTGCATTGGAGGCAGTTCAGAGATGATTCACACGGTTAATTCCAGAGATGAGGGGGTTGACTTATGAAGAAAAGTTGAGCAGGCTGGGCCTATACTCATTGGAGTTTAGAAGAATGAGAGGTGAACTTATCGAAACATACAAGATACTGAGGGGGCTCGACAGGGTAGATGCAGAGAGGATGTTTCCCCTCGTGGGGAAATCTAGAACTCAGGGGCACAGTTTTAGAATAAAGGGTCACCCTTTTAGAACTGAGATGGGGAGGAATTTCTTCTCACAGAGGGTCGTAAAGCCGTGGAATTCTCTGCCCCAGAGAGGCGTGGAGGCTGGGTCATTAAATACATTTAAGGTGGAGAGAGACAGATTTTTGCAAGATAAGGGAGTGAAGGGTTATGGGGAGCGGGCGGGGAAGTGGCTTTGAGCCCGAGATCAGCCATGATCTTATTGAATGGCGGAGCAGGCTCGAGGGGCCAAGTGGCCTATTCCTGCTCCTATTTCTTATGTTCTTATTTTAAAACCTAACTCTTTGATCGACACCTGTCCTAATTAATATCTCCTTACGTGGCTCGGCGACAAAGTTTGTTTGATTTCTGCTCCTGTGAAGCGCCCTGGGACGTTTTACTACGTTAAAGGCGCTGTATAAATGCAAGTGGTTGTTGTTAGCTAGAGCCAAACTCTATTGCACAAATCAAAGACAGAACACTGCGGAGGATTGTAGCTTTATAACTGCGAGTGCTGCTTTGCTTGTTCAGATTTAGAGTGGGAGTATGCAAATGAGACAACAATGTCATATGGACAACCGCCCCCGTACACCAGCAGCTTGCCAGGGATTGAGAAGCTAATTAACCCAGAGTGCAGAGTGAACGCAGGTCGGAAATTGAAGGCTTACACTGCATTTCCACTAAAATTAACCATGAATATTCCACTGGTGTTTAGGCTGGGTGGGACAGTGTTGAGCACACTGGGAGGTAGAATTCAACCTCACTGGGAAGGGACATAGGAACTGGGGGAGGCCATTCGGGCCCTCGAGTCTGTTCCACCATTCAATCAGATCCTGGCTGATCTGTATCTTAACTCCATCTCCCCGCCTTGGTTCCGTAACCCTTCATACCCTTTGCCCAACAAACATCTATCGATCTCAGTTTTGACATTTTCAATTGACGCCCCCCCCCCCCGCCCCCGCAGACTCAACAGATTTTTGGGAAGAGAGTTCTAAAATTCCACTGCCCATTGTGTGAAGGGAAAATCAGGCGGGGTGTGTGACAGGGTTGTGTGTAATGGGGAATGTGATGGGGAGTGTGTAACGCGGAGTGTGACAGGGAGTGTGACGGGGAGTGTGTAACGGGCGGGGGGTGTGACAGGGAGAATGTAACAGGCGGGGAGTGTGACAGGGAGAGTGTAACAGGCGGGGAGTGTGACGGGGAGTGTGTAACGGGCAGGGAGTGTGACGGGGAGTGTGACAGGGAGTGTGACGGGGAGTGTGATGGGGTGTGTGTAACGGGGAGTGTGTAATGGGTGGGGAGTGTGACGGGGAGTGTGTAACGGGTGGGGAGAGTGATGGGGAGTGTGTAACAGGTGGGGAGTGTGACGTGAAGTGTGTAACGAGTGGGGAGTGTGACGTGAAGTGTGTAACGAGTGGGGAGTGTGACGGGGAGTGTGTAGTGGGGAGTGTGACGGGGAGTGTGTAATGGGGAGTGTGACAGGGAGTGTGACGGGGAATGAGACGGGGAGTGTGACAAGGAGTGTGTAATGGGTGGGGAGTGTGACGTGAAGTGTGTAACGAGTAGGGAGTGTGACGGGGAGTGTGTAGTGGGGAGTGTGACGGTGAGTGTGTAATGGGGAGTGTGACAGGGAGTGTGACGGAGAATGAGACGGGGAGTGTGACAAGGAGTGTGTAATGGGTGGGGAGTGTGACGTGAAGTGTGTAACGAGTAGGGAGTGTGACGGGGAGTGTGTAATGGGGAGTGTGATGGGGAGTGAGTAATGGGGAGTGTGATGGGGAGTGTGTAACGGGTGGGGAGAGTGATGGGGAGTGTGTAATGGGGAGTGTGACGGGGAGTGTGTAATGGGGAGTGTGACGGGGAGTGTGTAATGGGGAGTGTGATGGGGAGTGTGTAATGGGGAGTGTGACGGGGAATGTGTAATGGGGAGTGTGACGGGGAATGTGTAATGGGGAGTGTGACATGGAGTGTGTAACGGGTGGGGAGTGTGACAGGGAGAGTGTAACAGGCAGGGAGTGTGACAGGGAGAGTGTAACAGGCGGGGAGTGTGACAGGGAGAGTGTAACAGGCAGGGAGTGTGACAGGGAGAGTGTAACAGGCGGGGAGTGTGACAGGGAGTGTGACGGGGAGTGTGTAACGGGCAGGGAGTGTGACGGGGAGTGTGACAGGGAGTCTGACGGGGAGTGTGATGGGGAGTGTGACGGGGAGTGTGACAGGGAGTGTGACGGGGAGTGTGACGGGGAGTGTGACATGGAGTGTGTAACGGGTGGGGAGTGTGACAGGGAGTGTGACGGGGAGTGTGACATGGAGTGTGTAACAGGTGGGGAGTGTGACAGGGAGAGTGTAACAGGCAGGGAGTGTGACAGGGAGAGTGTAACAGGCGGGGAGTGTGACAGGGAGTGTGATGGGGAGTGTGTAACGGGCGGGGAGTGTGACGGGGAGTGTGACGGGGAGTGTGACGGGGCGTGTGACGGGGAGTGTGACGGGGCGTGTGACGGGGATTGTGACGGGGAGTGTGACGGGGAGTGTGATGGGGAGTGTGACAGGGCGTGTGACGGGGAGTGTGACGGGGAGTGTGACGGGGCGTGTGACGGGGAGTGTGACGGGGAGTGTGATGGGGAGTGTACGGGGAGTGTGTAATGGGGAGTGTGTAATGGGGAGTGTGATGGTGAGTGTGATGGGGAGTGTGTAATGGGGAGTGTGACGGGGAGTGTGACGGGGAGTGTGACGGTGAGTGTGACAGGGAGTGTGACGGGGAGTGTGACGGGGAGTGTGATGGGGAGTGTGACGGGGAGTTTGACGGGGAGTGTGACGGGGAGTGTGACGGGGAGTGTGACGGGGAGTGTGACGGGGAGTGTGTAATGGGGAGTGTGACGGGGAGTGTGACGGGGAGTGTGTAATGGGGAGTGTGACGGGGAGTGTAACAGGGAGTGTGTAACGGGTGGGGAGAGTGACGGGGAGTGTGTAATGGGGAGTGTGACGTGAAGTGTGTAACGGGTGGGGAGAGTGACGGGGAGTGTGTAACGGGCGGGGAGTGTGACGTGAAGTGTTTAACAGGTGGGGAGAGTGACGGGGAGTGTGTAATGGGCGGGGAGTGTGATGGGGAGTGTGACGTGAAGTGTGTAACAGGGAGTGTGACGGGGAGTGTGTAACGGGCGGGGTTGTGACGGGGAGTGTGTAACGGGCGGGGGGTGTGATGGGGAGTGTTTAAGGGGTGGGGGTGTGACGGGTGTGTGACAGGGGGCGTGACAGGGAGTGTTTAAGGGGTGGGGGTGTGACGGGTGTGTGACAGGGGGCGTGACAGGGAGTGTTTAAGGGGCGGGGTGTGACGGGTGGTGTGACATGGGGTGTGACAGGGAATGTTTAAGGGGTGGGGGTGTGACGGGGGGTGTGACGGGTTGTGACAGGGAATGTTTGAGGGGTGGGGGGATGTGACGGGGTGTGTGACGGGGATTGTGACAGGGAGTGTGCGGCGGGTGTGTGAAAGGGGGTGTGACAGGGAGTGTGACGGGGTGTGACAGGGAGTGTGACAGGGAGTGTGACGGGGTGTGACAGGGAGTGTGACGGGGTGTGTGATGGGGAGTGTGACGGGGTGTGACGGGGTGTGTGATGGGGAGTGTGACAGGGGGTGCGACAGGGAGTGTGACGGGGGGTGTGACAGGGAGTGTGACAGGGTGTGTGATGGGGAGTGTGACGGGGGTGTGACAGGGAGTGTGACGGGGTGTGTGATGGGGAGTGTGACGGGGTGTGACGGGGTGTGTGATGGGGAGTGTGACAGGGGGTGCGACAGGGAGTGTGACGGGGGGTGTGACAGGGAGTGTGACGGGGTGTGTGATGGGGAGTGTGACGGGGGTGTGACAGGGAGTGTGACGGGGCGTGACAGGGAGTGTGACGGGGCGTGTGATGGGGGCGTGACGGGGTGTGTGATGGGGAGTGTGACGGGGGTGTGACAGGGAGTGTGACGGGGGGTGTGACAGGGAGTGTGATGGGGGGTGTGACAGGGAGTGTGACGGGGGGTGTGACAGGGAGTGTGACGGGGTGTGTGATGGGGAGTGTGACGGGGGTGTGACAGGGAGTGTGACGGGGTGTGTGATGGGGAGTGTGACGGGGGGTGTGACAGGGAGTGTGACGGGGCGTGTGATGGGGGCGTGACGGGGCGTGTGTAACGGGCAGCCAAACTACTGCCACCCCTGGCGATGTTGAATTTCCCCCCTATAATCTTTCACCTGTGGGACCAGGTTTCAAATTCAGCCGATCCTGACGGATGAAACTCCTCACTGCCTTGTCTAGTTGGGGTCCCACATGAAATTAATTTGAGCATTCTCAGTCTGCTTCCCAGAGCTGATACGGCATGGTTAGAGGTTGTGCAAAGTTCTCTCTGCTTTGCCCAATCATTGTAACCAAGAAATGACTACTGTTGTTTTGAGAGGATGTTGTAATGTAGGAAACAGGCAAGCCAATTCGCGCACAGCAAGCTCCCACAAACAGCAATGTGATAATGACCGGATAATCTGTTTTAGTGATGTTGGTTGAGGGATAAATATTGGCGCCAGGACACTGGGGAGAACTCCCCCCTGCTCTTCTTCGAAATAGTGCCATGGGATCTTTTCCGGGCAGACAGTTTAAAGTTGCGAACTGTCCCAGTCTCTCCACATAACGGAAGTCTCTCATCTCTGGTACCATTATTGGTAAGTCTCCTCTGCACCAATGTTGCCTCTAATTTTGTTTTGGTGCGCGGTCCCTTTTCCGTTGGCTGCAGCTGGTGGGAGGCCTGCGTGGGATCTCCCGATTGGTTCACGGCCGCGCACCTTAGGGGGTGAACTTGCTCTGCACCCTCTCCGAGACCCTGGATGTACCGATCCGTTTGAACTAGCTGGGAGAGGCGAGTATAGGCGCTCCTGTTTGATGAGGAAAGTCTTGCTGTGACTCACCTTGAGATCTCGGTGTACGATTCCCATCTGATGACAATGTAGAACGGCCTCCAGGATCTGTTGGATGCAGTGACTGTAAAAATAAAAAAAAATCCGGGTGGAGTTTCACATCAGACCTCGGAAATAACATTACAAACGTTATCTGGACTGGCCCCGAATCGGCCTCAGGTTATCATAGAATGATACCGCACAGAAGGAGGCCATTCGGCCCATCGTGCCTGTGCCGGCTCTTTGAA
This sequence comes from Somniosus microcephalus, assembly GCF_052327205.1. Classification (NCBI taxonomy): domain Eukaryota; kingdom Metazoa; phylum Chordata; class Chondrichthyes; order Squaliformes; family Somniosidae; genus Somniosus; species Somniosus microcephalus. The sequence goes on along the minus strand of NC_140994.1, from coordinate 265,381,869 downwards.
CGAGCTCTCCAATTAGTCCCACTCCCCCTGCTCTTTCCCCACAGGTCTGCAAATTTCTTCCCTTCAAATATTTATCCAGTTCCCTTTTGAAAGTTACTATTGAATCTGCTTCCACCGCCCTTTCAGGCAGCGCGTTCCAGATCACAATAACATGAAAAAGTTTTTCCTCCTGTCACCTCTGGTTCTTTTGCCAATCACCTGAAATCTGTGTCCTCTGGTTACCGACCCTCCTGTCACTGGAAACAGCCTCTCCTTATTTACCCCTCATGATTTTAAACACCTCTAGTAAATCTCCCCTTAACCTTCTCTGCTCCAAGGAGAACAACCCCAGCTTCTCCAGTCTCTCCGCCTCACCGAAGTCCCTCATTCCCTGGTGGCATTCTACAGGAAACTCTCGATTTACCGGAAATCTCTGTTAACCGGCAAAATTCAGGAGTAGGTTCAGGTAAGTTTTACTTCATATTAGTGGCCGTTCCTGGATCTGTGGCTGTGTAACCGGGGTTCCTGCACCTGTTGCTATGCAACAGGGACGCCTGGATCTTGTGGCCGGGGTTCCTGCACCTGTTGCTAAGCAACAGGGACGCCTGGATCTGTGGCCGGGTTTCCTGCACCTGTTGCTAAGCAACAGGGACACCTGAATCTGTGGCCGGGTTTCCTGCACATGTTGCTATGCAACAGGGAAGCACATATACCAGAAACGCTGTTTACGGAGGTCACGGTCCATCATCAAAGACCCTACCCACCCCAGCCACAGTCTGTTCGCCCTCCTGCCATCTGGGAGACGCTACAGATGCATTCGCACCCGTACGACCAGATTTAGGAACAGCTTCTTTCCCAGGGCTGTCATCCGACTGAACTCCACAAATAAACTCTAAAGCCTGCACATCTGCCAATGCACTTTATTATGGTTATGTTTATGTTAATGTATTACAAGCCAAATGAATGTTGAATGTTTAAATGTCTTAATCTAAATGTACACTCTCGGGAGCCGCAAGCCTACATTTCGTTGTACTGCACTTGTGCACTAATAATGACAATAAAAGTTGATTTGATTTGGATTTGTTGCTGTGTACGGGGCTCTCGTACCTTTTAACTATACCTCTCTGTAATCCGGACTTTTTGATAAACCGGCACCACGCCGGTGCCGGATAAGAAAGAGTTTCCTGTAGTAAATCTCCTCCGCACCCTCTCCAAGGCCTTGACATCCTTCCTAAAGTGTGCTGCCCAGAATTGAACACAATACTCCAGCCGAGGACTAACTAGTGTTTCATAACTGGGCATCATCCCTTCCAGGCAAGTACTGAACTGTAGATTAATGACTCTTGCCTTGATATTAGATTTTGTACTTGCAGCATGCAGGAGTAATGAGGTTTGGGTTACGGGCAGACATATTACTGCGGGGGCGGCGGCGGCGGGGGGGGGGGAAGAGGGGGTGGTTGAGAATAATAAATCTATACCAGCACTGCAGGCCGTATAAACATGTATCAAACTCACTTCAAATTGGCACACCTGGCAGCATACTTTGTGCACTGCTTAAAATATTTATCAACAATTAAATAGCCCTGAAATAAAACTGCTGTGTGCATCTAGCAAATGTAACCGAAGGAAAGATTCCCTCTGTGCGCTGGGTTTAATGAAATCCCGAAACATTCTTCAGAAACACTTTACTACAACAAGCGCGACAACTTGGCTCCCACAGGATTAATTGGGTGGATGTAAAAGAGCCCAACGTTCCTCCCGCAATCAGAAAACAGAATTCAGACATAGAAACATAGAAGGTAGGAGCAGGAGTAGGCCATTCGGCCCCTCGAGCCTGCTCCATCATTCAATGCGATCATGGCTGATCATCCAATTTCAGTACCCTGTCCCTGCTGGGGACACTTTCATCCTGCTGAGATTTCGAAGTCCTACACTTGGTCACGTTAATGGGGGCTGTCCTGGCACTCGACCTCGCCCTCCAACATCAAGCAAGGAAGCCATGCTGAACCTTTATAAATTACTGGTTGGGCTTCAGCTGGGGTATTGGGTCCAATTCTGGGCACCGCACTTTAGGAAGGAGGTCAAGCCCTTGGGGAGAGGGTGCAGAGGAGATTTACTGGAATGGTCGCAGGGATGAGGGACTTCAGTTACGTGGATAGGCTGGAGAAGCTGGGGTTGTTCTCCTTAGAGCAGAGAAGGTTAGAAACATAGGGGGAGAAATTCGGCATGTTCGCGCCTCCCATTAGCACCTGGGTGGGGGGTGGCGCTAATGGGGCGCGAATGGGTTTGCGAGATTCACCCGGGATTCGGCGCTGGCGTTTAGCACCTAGGCCTTTAGCGGCTGCCCGATCCCAGATTGTGACGTCAGTGACATTGGAACGCCCTGTTAATGGGCCAGATGCAAAATTGACTGTCGCCCCCCCCCCGCCTTAGTGCCGGGCCTGAACAGCGGGAGGGAGAGGAGGCACGATGATGTCGGACGGCTGCTGTAGAGGCAGTATTTAAAGTGATCAACGTCCGGTTTGATTTTAGTCGTCACTCAATGCTGCCTTCTCAGTTTCACATTGCGAAACAGCTGCTTTCAGTGAGTTACACGTTTGTTACTTTCAGGAGTGTTCTGCCTGCTAAAAATTTGTCACTTTCATTCTGCTGAGATTTGGAAGTCCTACACTTGGTCATGTTAATGGGGGCTGTGCTGGCTCTCGACCTCGCCCTCCAGCATCCACATCTGAGGCAGCGGAGGTAGAGACTAGCATTGGAAAATATGGCCAGAGGGAGGAGGGCCAACAGGGCTCTCAACAGGAGGTCTTACCCTCCCAGGGTATTCCGGGAGCACTTCTCCTACATAAATTTCACTGAGGACCAGTGTGTTAGAAGGCTCCACTTCAGCAAGGACGTGATCACAGAGCTCTGCCACTACCTGCAGCCAGACCTCGAGCCTCAGATCAGGACCACCACGGCTCTCTCAGTGGCAGTCAAGGTCACCGTCGCCCTCGATTTCTACACCAGCAGATCCTTCCAGTCTGCAGCAGGAGATGTATCTAACATCTCGCAGTTCGCCATCGATCGCTGCACCCGGGTGGTCAGGTCACAGAGGCTCTCTACAGAAGGAGAAGGGACTACATATCCTTCCCCATCACCAGAGAGAAGCAGGGCGAGCATGCATGTGGCTTTGCCAGGATAGCGGGCCCGAGACAGATTTCCAGGGGTGAGCTGCGTCAGAGAAAGCGCGAGGAAATGAAAAGTAAATAGTCAGGAGTAGACACTAGACGGCCTCCAAACTGTGGCACCTACCTAGCATCAGCCTCACTGTAGTATTCACGAGCCACGATGTCTTCAAACAGCTCCCCGCCAGTTATTCTGTGAAGATAGGTGAAGGTGGATTCATTAACCTTATGGGCAGATCACAACTCATAAAATATTACAAAATTACACAGTATTTCCAGCACAGAAACAGGCCATTCTGCTCCACTCGAGCCTCCTCCCACCCTCTTCATCTCACCCCATCAGCATATCCTTCTATTCCTTTCTCCCTCATGTGTTTATCCAGCTTCCCCTTAAATGCGTCTATACTATTCGGCTCAACCACTCCCTGTGGTAGCGAGTTCCACATTCTCACCACGAAGGGTCATCGACCTGAAACTTTGGCCCTGAAATTAGGATCGGGAGCTTGCCGCGCGTGCAAGCCCCCGATGTGCACTTACCCGGCGCGCTGACATTTCAATCCTGGCCCGCTTGAGGTCCTGCCGCGCTGTGCGTGCGTGACCCAGCGGCGTACTTAGTGCGATGAGCCGGCTGGGATCATGTGAGCACTGGGCAACCAATGGGAGGTTGCAAAAGTTCATTCATGAGTTTGATAGTGAGAGCTGTCAAACTCATGAAAACTCCGGGCGCCCAAAACACTACTTAAACTCGAAAGAAAATTTAAAAAAACATTGCACTACTTAAATGAACCATAAATAACTGTAAAAAACTATTTTAAACAATAATTTTAAAATTTGAATAAAATTATTATATAAAAAATCAGGGCTAAAACTAAACTTACCTTACTGTAAATTCTTTAAAAATAATAAACCTGTGGAAATTTTTTTAATAAATTGTATTAATAGACCACTTACCTGTAAAACTAAGTACTTACGTGTGGTTTGTCAATGCGTAAAAACCAGAGGCCTTTGCACACGCGCAAATCTCTAAAAATAAAGGAAATCCAAGTCGCACGCGCTGCCCGATACCGCGCACGCGTTCAGCCTCTTAACCCCTTGGGTCAGAGGAGAGGAAATGCCGGTTTTCCCCGCATGCTCTGTGCATGCTGAAAACCGGCAATTCCTCCGGGCCCACGCATGAGTACCCCGTCCGTACTCATGCGTTGGGAGAGGAATTACTGGGCCATTAACTCTGTTTCTCTCTCCACAGATGCTGCCTGACCTGCTGAGTATCTCCAGCGTTTTCTGTTTTTATTCTCACCACTCTCTGGGCAAAGAAGTTTCTCCTGAATTCCCGATTGGATTTATACTTGCGCTCCCCCCAGGAACAACAAAAACAGCTTGCATTTATCTAGTGCCTTTAACATAGTAAATCATCCCAAAGTGCTTTTCCCCTCCAAATATCGGCTGTTCCTTCATCGTCGCTGGGTCAAAATCCTGGAACTCCCTCCCTAACAGCACTGTGGGAGCACCTTCACCACACGGACTGCAGCGGTTCAAGAAGGTGGCTCACCACCACCTTCTCAAGGGGCAACTAGGGATGGGCAATAAATGCCGGCCTTGCCACTGACGCCCACATCCCAAGAATGAAAAATAAGGTAAAAAAGGAAACAGAAAGCTAATGGAATGTTGGTCAGGTCCTATCTGCAGTATCACATTCAGTTTTGTGAAGGATATTTTGCCTTGGAAGGAGAACAGCACCGATTCAACAACAACGCCTTGCATTTATATAGCACCTTTAATGTAGTAAAACGTCCCAGGGCGCTGCACAGAAGCGATTATTAAACAAAATTTGACACCGAGCCACATAAGGAGATATTAGGGCAGGTGACTCAAAGCTTGGCCAAAGAGGTCGGTTTTAAGGAGCGTCTTAAAGGAGGAGAGAGAGGCGGAGAGGTTTAGGGAGGGAATTACAGAGCTTAGGGCCCAGGCAGCTGAAGGCACGGCCACCAATGGTGGGTTGAAGGAAATCGTGGATGCTCAAGAGGCTAGAATTGGAGGAGCGCAGAGATCTCGGGGGGGTTGTAGGGCTGGAGGAGGTTACAGAGATAGGGAGGGGCCGAGGCCATGGAGGGATTTGAAAACGAGGATGAGAATTTTAAAATCGAGGCGTTGCTGGACCGGGAGCCAATGTAGGTCAGCGAGCACAGGGGGTGATGGGTGAATGGGACTGGGTGTGAGTTAGGACACGGGGCAGTGAGCACAGGGGGTGATGGGTGAACGGGACTGGGTGTGAGTTAGGACACGGGGCAGTGAGCACAGGGGGTGATGGGTGAACGGGACTGGGTGTGAGTTAGGACACGGGGCAGTGAGCACAGGGGGTGAAGGGTGAACGGGACTGGGTGTGAGTTAGGACACGGGGCAGTGAGCACAGGGGGTAATGGGTGAACGGGACTCGGTGTGAGTTAGGAACGGGGCAGTGAGCACAGGGGGTGATGGGTGAACGGGACTGGGTGTGAGTTAGGACACGGGGCAGTGAGCACAGGGGGTGATGGGTGAACGGGACTGGGTGTGAGTTAGGACACGGGGCAGTGAGCACAGGGGGTGATGGGTGAACGGGACTCGGTGTGAGTTAGGACACGGGGCAGTGAGCACAGGGGGTGATGGGTGAACGGGACTGGGTGTGAGTTAGGACACGGGGCAGTGAGCACAGGGGGTGATGGGTGAACGGGACTTGGTGCGAGTTAGGACACGGGGCAGTGAGCACAGGGGGTGATGGGTGAACGGGACTGGGTGTGAGTTAGGACACGGGGCAGTGAGCACAGGGGGTGATGGGTGAACGGGACTTGGTGCGAGTTAGGACACGGGGCAGTGAGCACAGGGGGTGATGGGTGAACGGGACTGGGTGTGAGTTAGGACACGGGGCAGTGAGCACAGGGGGTGATGGGTGAACGGGACTGGGTGTGAGTTAGGACACGGGGCAGTGAGCACAGGGGGTGATGGGTGAACGGGACTTGGTGCGAGTTAGGACACGGGGCAGTGAGCACAGGGGGTGATGGGTGAACGGGACTAGGTGTGAGTTAGGACACGGGGCAGTGAGCACAGGGGGTGATGGGTGAACAGGACTGGGTGTGAGTTAGGACACGGGGCAGTGAGCACAGGGGGTGATGGGTGAACGGGACTGGGTGTGAGTTAGGACCCGGGGCAGTGAGCACAGGGGGTGATGGGTGAACGGGACTGGGTGCGAGTTAGGACACGGGGCAGTGAGCACAGGGGGTGATGGGTGAACAGGACTGGGTGTGAGTTAGGACACGGGGCAGTGAGCACAGGGGGTGATGGGTGAACGGGACTGGGTGTGAGTTAGGACACGGGGCAGTGAGCACAGGGGGTGATGGGTGAACGGGACTGGGTGTGAGTTAGGACACGGGGCAGTGAGCACAGGGGGTGATGGGTGAACGGGACTGGGTGTGAGTTAGGACACGGGGCAGTGAGCACAGGGGGTGATGGGCGAACGGGACTGGGTGCGAGTTAGGACACGGGGCAGTGAGCACAGGGGGTGATGGGTGAACGGGACTGGGTGTGAGTTAGGACACGGGGCAGTGAGCACAGGAGGTGATGGGTGAACGGGACTGGGTGTGAGTTAGGACACGGGGCAGTGAGCACAGGGGGTGATGGGTGAACGGGACTGGGTGTGAGTTAGGACACGGGGCAGTGAGCACAGGGGGTGATGGGTGAACGGGACTGGGTGTGAGTTAGGACACGGGGCAGTGAGCACAGGGGGTGATGGGCGAACGGGACTGGGTGCGAGTTAGGACACGGGGCAGTGAGCACAGCGGGTGATGGGTGAACGGGACTTGGTGCGAGCTAGGACACGGGGCAGTGAGCACAGGGGGTGATGGGTGAACGGGACTGGGTGTGAGTTAGGACACGGGGCAGTGAGCACAGGGGGTGATGGGTGAACGGGACTGGGTGTGAGTTAGGACACGGGGCAGTGAGCACAGGGGGTGATGGGTGAACGGGACTGGGTGTGAGTTAGGACACGGGGCAGTGAGCACAGGGGGTGATGGGTGAACGGGACTGGGTGTGAGTTAGGACACGGGGCAGTGAGCACAGGGGGTGATGGGCGAACGGAACTGGGTGTGAGTTAGGACCCGGGGCAGTGAGCACAGGGGGTGATGGGTGAACGGGACTGGGTGCGAGTTATATAATTTACCAGGGCATAAAGGGTTAAATTATGAGCTTAGACTCTGACAACACAGTGTACGCTGGGGCTCGGCTTATATTCCCTTGAGTTTAGATTGAGGGATGATCTAATTGATTTGTTTAAAATAATAAAGGGTTGCGGTAGAGTAGAGAGAGAGAAACTATCTCCTCTGGTGGGGGGAGTCCAGAACAAGGGGACGTAATCTTAAAATTAGAGCCAGGCCGTTCAGGGTTGATGTCAGGAAGCACTTCTTCACACAAAGCGGAGTGGAAATCTGGAACTCTCTTCCCCAAAAAGCTGATGTGGCGGGGGGTCAATTGAAAATGTCAAAACTGAGATTGATAGATTTTTTTTGGTTAAGGGTATCAATGGTTACGGAACCAAGGCGGGTAAATGGAGTTAAGATACAGATCAGCCGTGATCTCATTGAATGGCGGGACAGGCTAGAGGGGCTGAATGGCCTCCTCCTGTTCCTGTGTAACAGGCTCGAGGGGCTGAATGGCCTCCTCCTGTTCCTGTGTAACAGGCTCGAGGGGCTGAACGGTCTCCTCCTGTTCCTGTGTAACAGGCCCGAGGGGCCGAATGACCTCCTCCTGTTCCTGTGTAACAGGCTCGAGGGGCTGAATGGCCTCCTCCTGTTCCTGTGCAATAGGCTCGAGGGGCTGAATGGCCTCCTGTTCCTGTGTAACAGGCTCAAGGGGGCTGAATGGCCTCCTCCTGTTCCTGTGTAACAGGCTCGAGGGGCTGAATGGCCTCCTCCTGTTCGCACGTCGCTAAATTTTATTACACGTGATTAATTCCCAGGATCCATCTATGATGTCGGGAGATCACCTGACTTATGTATAAGCCAAAATAAAAATGCCCCGTCTACCACGCTCGCCATCCCCACCACCCCCCCACCCCGCTCACCCCCCCCACCCACCAGCCCCGTGTGCTGGGCCTCACTGCTAGGCACTTTCCGCGAGACCCTCTTCCATAAATGTGCGCCAGGACCGATGCGGAGATGGGAGTGAGAATCAGGTGCTCAGCGGGCGGTCGACCTCCAATGGATCCCGAGTAACGAGCTGCTCCAACCTGTTACTCAAACTGTGAAAAGGATCCTGGATCTGAAGTGCGTGTCTTCCCATTGCTCGCCTGGCAGTGGTTCAGGCAGTGTGAGGCAGTGTCCCAGGCAGTGTGAGGCAGTGCTGTCGGCACCATTTACAAGGAGGCGTCTTGCGCCTCTCCCTGCTCGGTGCTGAATTAGCTGAGGTGGCCATTGTGTGGGCTAATTGTCCAAGCACTTATTATTTTATTATTTATTCTCGGGATGCGGGCGTTGCTGGCAGGGCAGGCATTCATTGCCCATCCTCTAGTTGCCCTCGAGCAGGTGGTGGTGAGCCGCGTTCTAGAAATTTACGGCACAGGAGGCCATTCGGCCCATCATGTCCGTGCCGGCCGACAAAGAGCTCTCCAGCCTAATCCCACTTCCCAGCTCTTGGTCCGTAGCCCTGTAGGTTTCGGCACTTCAAGCGCATATCCAAGTACTTTTTAAATGTGATGAGGGTCTCTGCCTCTCCCACCCTTTCAGGCAGTGAGTTCCAGACCCCCACCACCCTCTGGGTGAAAACATTTCTCCTCAAATCCCCTCTAAACCTCCTACCAATTACTTTAAATCTATGCCCCCTGGTTATTGACCTCTGCTAAGGGAAATAGGTCCTTCCTATCCGCTCTATCTGGGCCCCTCATAATTTTATATACCTCAATTAAATCTCCCCTCAGCCTCCTCCAAAAAAAAACATCCCCAGCCTCTCCAATCTTTCCTCATCGCTAAAATTTTCCAGTCCTGGCAACATCCTCGTAAATCTCCTCTGCACCCCCCTCTAGTGTAATCTGTTTGATACAACTGAGTGCCTTGCTGGGCTACTTCAGAGGTGAGTTAAGAGTCAACCTATGGGTGTGGGACTGGAGTCACGTATAGGTCCAAACTGGGTAAGGACGGCGGGTTTCCACCTCTAAAAGGGACATTAGTGACCATAAGAACATAAGAATTAGGAGCAGGAGTCGGCCATTGGGCCCCTCAAGCCTGCTACTCCATTCAATAAGATCATGGCTGATCTTCGACCTCAACTCCACTTTCCTGCCCGATCCCCATATCCCTCGATTCCCCAAGAGTCCAAAAATCTATCGATCTCTGTCTTGAATATTTTCAACGACTGAGCCTCCGCAGCCCTCTGGGGCAGAGAATTCCAAAGATTCACCGCCCTCTGAGTGAAGAAATTCATCTCAGTTCTAAATGGCCGACCCCTTATCCTGAGACTGTGACCCCTGGTTCTAGACTCTTCAGCCAGGGGGGAAACAGCCTCTCAGCATCTACCCTGTCAATCCCCCTCAGAATCTTGTATGTTTCAGTGAGATCACCTCTCATTCTTCTAAACTCCAGAGAGTATCGGCCCATTCTGCACAATCTCTCCTCATAGGACAGCCCTCTCATCCCAGGAATCAATCTCGTGAACCTTCGCTGCACCGCCTCCAAGGCAAGGACTTCCTTCCTTCACGGCCGAGACCACCCAGGGATGGTCACCTCTGGTTGGACACATTCCGGGAGGTTTCATCACATGACCTGCTGCCTCCCGCCAGACCCTCCCTCCCCCCGCCCACATCCACACGCTCCCGCCATTCGTCGCCCGACGCGTGCGTCCTCACGGTGCCCCGCCCTCCCACGCCTGAATGGGGGTACAGTAGCATAGTGGTCATGTTACTGGACTAGTAATCCGAAAGGCCTGGACTAATGATCCAGAGACTTGAGTTCAAATCCCACCACGGCAGCTGGGGAGTTTAAATTCAGTTAATTAAATAAATCTGGAATATTGTCATTAAAACCCATCTGGTTCACAAATGTCCTTTAGTGGAAGGAAATCTGCTGTCCTTACCCGGTCTGGCCTATACGTGACTCCAGACCCACAGCAATGGGGCGGATGCCCTCTGAAATAGCCCAGCAAGACACGTGGTTGTATTCAAGGAGGTGGCTCACCACCACCTTCACAACACCAATTAGGGATGGGCAATAAATGCCGGCCTTGTCAGTGATGCCCGTGAATAAAAATAAAAAAATCCCTCCACATAGGACAACACTCTCAGCCCAGGAATCAGGCTGGTGAACCTTCACGGCACTGCCTCTAAGGCAAGTATATCCTTCCTTAGGCAAAGAGACACTACTGTGCACAGTTGGGGTTTTGAATGACAATCTGACAGCTTTTACGGTTAACATAAGAACATAAGACGTAGGAGCAGGAGTCGGCCATTCGGCCCCTCGAGCCTGCTCCGCCATTCAATAAGATCATGGCTGATCTGATCTTGGCCTCAACTCCACTTCCCTGCCCGCTCCCCATAACCCTCGACTCCCTTATCGTTCAAAAATCTGTCTATCTCCACCTTAAATATATTCAGTGACCCAGCCTCCACAGCTCTCTGGGGAAGAGAATTCCAAAGATTCACGACCCTCTGAGAGAAGAAATTCCTCCTCATTTCCGTGTTAAATGGGCGACCCCTTATCCTGAAACTATGCCCCCTAGTTCTAGATTCCCCCAAGAGGGGAAACATCCTCCCTGCATCTACCTTGTCAATCCCCCTCAGAATCTTATACAGAAACATAGAAGATAGGAGCAGGAGTAGGCCATTCGGCCCCTCGAGCCTGCTCCGCCATTCAATGAGATCATGGCTGATCATCCAAATTCAGTACCCGGTCCCTGCTTTCTCCCCATATCCCTTGATCCCTTTAGCCTTAAGAAATATATCTAACTCCTTCTTGAATATATTTAATGAATTGGCCTCAACTGCCTTGTGTGGTAGAGAATTCCACAGGTTCACCACTCTCTGGGTGAAGAAATTCCTCCTCATTTCAGTCCTAAATGGCTTACCCCTTATTCTTAAACTGTGACCCCTGGTTCTGAACTCCCCGGCCATCAGAAACATCCTTCCTGCATCTAGTCTGTCCAGGCCTGTCAGAATTTTATAAGTTTCAATGAGATCCCCTCTCAATCTTCTAAACTCCAGTGAGTATAAGCCCAATCGACACAATCTCTCCTCATACGTCATTCCTGCCATCCCAGGTATCAGCCTGGTGAATCTTCGCTGCACTCCCTCCATGGCAAGAACGTCCTTCCTCAGATAAGGCGACCAAAACTGCACACAATACTCAAGGTGCGGTCTCACCAAGACCCTGTACAACTGCAGCAAGACACCCTTGTTCCTGTACTCAAACCCTCTTGCTACAAAGGCCAACATACCATTTGCCTTCTTAACCGCCTGCTGCACCTGCATGCTTACCTTCAGCGACTGGTGCACAAGGACACCTAGGTCTCGTTGCACTTCCCCTTCTCCCAATCTATTGCCATTCAAAAAATAATCTGCCTTCCTGTTTTTGCCACCAAAGTGGATAACCTCACATTTATCCACGTTATAGTGCATTTGCCATGTTTCTGCCCAATCACCCAACCTGTCCAAATCGTGCTGGAGTTTCTCGGCATCCTCCTCACAGCTTACCCTCCCACCCAGCTTTGTGTCATATGTTTCAATAAGATCCCCTCTCATTCTTCTAAACTCCAATGAGTATTGGCCCAACCTGCTCAACCTTTCCTCATAAGACCAGTGTTTTATTTCCAATTGAATTCAAATTCTCAAATTGCCTTGGCGGGGTTTGAACTCCCGTTCTCGAGATTATCAGTAACAGGATCAGGACCTACCTGTGAGCCGGGGCAGTCCCGGAACCACCCAACACTGCATCAGCCTGGAGGCGGTGAAGGTGCAGCAGGACATCCTGTTTAGGACATGCAGCCCGCCAGCAAGATTCACATGAGGTCTCAAGTCACAATGGCTCGCCCACATAGCGGGCTGCCGTCCTGGCGTGACCATCGGCCCCGAAGATTCTGAAACCTTCGGCACCTCAAAGGGCAAAGTTAGCTGCGGTTTTCCCACCAAGTGTTGCCTGGCAACATGGTGGCTACGGGGGGCACCCGCGGTTCAGTGGGTAGCACTCTCTCTCGCCTCTGCATCACGCAGGTCATGGGTTCAGGTCCCACCCCAGAGACTTGAGTCCATAATCCAGGCCGACATTCCCAGTGCAGTGCTGAGGGAGCGCCGCACTGTCGGAGGGGCAGTACTGAGGGAGCGCCGCACCGTCGGAGGGGCAGTACTGAGGGAGCGCTGCACTGTCGGAGGGGCAGTGCTGAGGGAGCGCCGCACTGTCGGAGGGGCAGTACTGAGGGAGCGCCGCACCGTCGGAGGGGCAGTACTGAGGGAGCGCCGCACTGTCGGAGGGGCAGTACTGAGGGAGCGCTGCACTGTCGGAGGGGCAGTACTGAGGGAGCGCCGCACTGTCGGAGGGTCAGGACTGAGGGAGCGCCGCACTGTCGGAGGGGCAGTACTGAGGGAGTGCTGCACTGTCGGAGGGGCAGTACTGAGGGAGTGCTGCACTGTCGGAGGGGCAGTACTGAGGGAGCGTCGCACTGTCGGAGGGGCAGTACTGAGGGAGCGCCGCACTGTCGGAGGGGCAGACCTGAGTGAGCGCCGCACTGTCGGAGGGGCAGTGCTGAGGGAGTGCCGCGCTGTTGGAGGGGCAGTACTGAGGGAGTGCCGCACTGTTGGAGGGGCAGTACTGAGGGAGCGCCGCACTGTCGGAGGGGCAGTACTGAGGGAGTGCTGCACTGTCGGAGGGGCAGCACTGAGGGAGTGCTGCACTGTCGGAGGGGCAGTACTGAGGGAGTGCCGCACTGTTGGAGGGGCAGTACTGAGGGAGTGCCGCACTGTCGGAGGGCAGTACTGAGGGAGTGCTGCACTGTCGGAGGGGCAGTACTGAGGAAGCACTGCACTGTTGGAGCGGCAGTACTGAGGGAGCGCCGCAATGTCGGGGGGGCAGTACTGAGGGAGCGCCGCACTGTCGGAGGGCAGTACTGAGGGAGTGCTGCACTGTCGGAGGGCAGTACTGAGGGAGTGCTGCACTGTCGGAGGGGCAGTACTGAGGGAGCGTCGCACTGTCGGAGGGGCAGTACTGAGGGAGCGCCGCAATGTCGGGGGGGCAGTACTGAGGGAGCACCGCATTGTCGGGGGTGTCGTCTTTCGGACGAGACATTAAACTGAGGCCCCCTCTGCTCTCTCAGGTGGATGTAAAAGATCCCGTGGCCACTATTTCGGAAAAGAGCAGGAGAATTTTCCCCGGTGTCCTGGGGCCAACATTTCTCCCTCAACCAACATCACTGAAAAACAGATGATCTGGTCGTTATCACATTGCTGTTTGTGGGACCTTGTTGTGCACAAATTCTCTGCTGCGTTCCCTGCCTTGCGACAGTGAGTGCACTACATTGGTTGTAAAGTGCTTTGAGCCGTCCTGGGGTCAGGAACGGCGCGGGAGAAACGCAATCTATTTCCTGAGAAACAGATCTAATAAATATTGAAAGGACTACATTGCCCAAGGGTAGCACTATAAAAGTTCCAAGTGCACATGCCCCAGTGCACTTCAAATATTGCTCGTTCCTTCAGTCATTTCTCCAAGGAATAGGTGGCTCTGGAAGTTTGAATATTCAATGTTCTATCAAATATCACGGAACTTTGCCTGCATCCCTGCATATGATTTATTTTGTCCTTTTGTTTAACCCGACCCTTCACTTTTGGGTGAATTTTATACTCCTCAAGATGATGGACAACAGTGCTAGAAAACAGAACACTTTAATATTTCAGGCTTCAAGCACGTCAGCATTGGTTAGATACAAAGTAAAGCTCCATCTACACTGTCCCGTCCAACACTCCCAGGGCAGGTACAGCACGGGTTAGATACAGAGTAAAGCTCCCTCTACACTGTCCCATCAAACACTCCCAGGGCAGGTACAGCACGGATTAGATACAGAGTAAAGCTCCCTCTACACTGTCCCGTCAAACACTCCCAGGGCAGGTACAGCACGGATTAGATACAGAATAAAGCTCACTCTACACTGTCCTGTCAAACACTCCCAGGGCAGGTACAGCATGGGTTAGATACAGAGTAAAGCTCCCTCTACACTGTCCCATCAAACACTCCCAGGGCAGGGACAGCTCGGGTTAGATACAGAGTAAAGCTCCCTCTACACTGTTCCATCAAACACTCCCAGGGCAGGTACAGCACGGGGTTAGATAAAGATTAAAGCTCCCTGTACACTGTCCCATCAAACACTCCCAGGGCAGGTACAGCACGGGTTAGATACAGAGTAAAGCTCCCTCTACACTGTCCCGTCAAACACTCCCAGGGCAGGTACAGCACGGGTTAGATACAGAGTAAAGCTCCCTCTACACTGCCCCATCAAACACTCCCAGGGCAGGTACAACACGGATTAGATACAGAGTAAAGCTCACTCTACACTGTCCTGTCAAACACTCCCAGGGCAGGTACAGCATGGGTTAGATACAGAGTAAAGCTCCCTCTACACTGTCCCATCAAATCTCCCAGGGCAGGGACAGCACGGGTTAGATAGAGAGTAAAGCTCCCTCTACACTGTTCCAACAAACACTCCCAGGGCAGGTACAGCACGGGGTAAGATACAGAGTAAAGCTCCCTCTACACTGTCCCATCAAACACTCCCAGGGCAGGTACAGCACGGGGTTAGATACAGAGTAAAGCTCCCTCTACACTGTCCCATCAAACACTCCCAGGGCAGGTACAGCACGGGTTAGATACAGAGTAAAGCTCCCTCTACACTGTCCCATCAAACACTCCCAGGGCAGGTACAGCACGGGTTAGATACAGAGTAAAGCTCCCTCTACACTGTTCCGTCAAACACGGCCAGGGCAGGTACTGCACGGGATAGGTACAGAGTAAAGCTCACTCTACACTGTCCCATCAAACACTGCCAGGGCAGGTACAGCACGGGTTAGATACAGAGTAAAGCTCCCTCTACACTGTCCCATCAAACACACCCAGGGCAGGTACAGCACGGGTTAGCTACAGAGTAAAGCTCCCTCTACACTGTCCCATCAAACACTCCCAGGGCAGGTACAGCACGGATTAGATACAGAGTAAAGCTCACTCTACACTGTCCTGTCAAACACTCCCAAGGCAGGTACAGCACGGGTTAGATACAGAATAAAGCTCCCTCTACACTGTCCCATCAAACACTCCCAGGGCAGGTACAGCACGGGTTAGATACAGAGTAAAGCTCCCTCTACACTGTCCCATCAAACACTCCCAGGGCAGGTACAGCACGGGTTAGATACAGAGTAAAGCTCCCTCTGCACTGTCCCCATCAAACACTCCCAGGGCAGGTACAGCACGGGTTAGATACAGAGTAAAGCTCCCTCTACACTGTCCCATCAAACAGTCTCAGGGCAGTTACAGCACGGGTTAGATACAGAGTAAAGCTCCCTCTACACTATCCCGTCAAACACGGCCAGGGCAGGTACAGCACGGGATAGATACAGAGTAAAGCTCACTCTACACTGTCCCATCAAACACTCCCAGGGCAGGTACAGCATGGGTTAGATACAGAGTAAAGCTCCCTCTACACTGTCCCATCAAACACTCCCAGGGCAGGTACAGCACGGATTAGATACAGAGTAAAGCTCACTCTACACTGTCCTGTCAAACACTCCCAGGGCAGGTACAGCATGGGTTAGATACAGAGTAAAGCTCCCTCTACACTGTCCCATCAAACACTCTCAGGGCAGGTACAGCACGGGTTAGATACAGAGTAAAGCTCCCTCTACACTGTTCCATCAAACACTCCCAGGGCAGGTACAGCACGGGGTTAGATACAGAGTAAAGCTCCCTCTACACTGTCCCATCAAACACTCCCAGGGCAGGTACAGCACGGGTTAGATACAGAGTAAAGCTCCCTCTACACTGTCCCGTCAAACACTCCCAGGGCAGGTACAGCACGGATTAGATACAGAATAAAGCTCACTCTACACTGTCCTGTCAAACACTCCCAGGGCAGGTACAGCATGGGTTAGATACAGAGTAAAGCTCCCTCTACACTGTCCCATCAAACACTCCCAGGGCAGGGACAGCTCGGGTTAGATACAGAGTAAAGCTCCCTCTACACTGTTCCATCAAACACTCCCAGGGCAGGTACAGCACGGGGTTAGATAAAGATTAAAGCTCCCTGTACACTGTCCCATCAAACACTCCCAGGGCAGGTACAGCACGGGTTAGATACAGAGTAAAGCTCCCTCTACACTGTCCCGTCAAACACTCCCAGGGCAGGTACAGCACGGGTTAGATACAGAGTAAAGCTCCCTCTACACTGCCCCATCAAACACTCCCAGGGCAGGTACAACACGGATTAGATACAGAGTAAAGCTCACTCTACACTGTCCTGTCAAACACTCCCAGGGCAGGTACAGCATGGGTTAGATACAGAGTAAAGCTCCCTCTACACTGTCCCATCAAATCTCCCAGGGCAGGGACAGCACGGGTTAGATAGAGAGTAAAGCTCCCTCTACACTGTTCCAACAAACACTCCCAGGGCAGGTACAGCACGGGGTAAGATACAGAGTAAAGCTCCCTCTACACTGTCCCATCAAACACTCCCAGGGCAGGTACAGCACGGGGTTAGATACAGAGTAAAGCTCCCTCTACACTGTCCCATCAAACACTCCCAGGGCAGGTACAGCACGGGTTAGATACAGAGTAAAGCTCCCTCTACACTGTCCCATCAAACACTCCCAGGGCAGGTACAGCACGGGTTAGATACAGAGTAAAGCTCCCTCTACACTGTTCCGTCAAACACGGCCAGGGCAGGTGCTGCACGGGATAGGTACAGAGTAAAGCTCACTCTACACTGTCCCATCAAACACTGCCAGGGCAGGTACAGCACGGGTTAGATACAGAGTAAAGCTCCCTCTACACTGTCCCATCAAACACACCCAGGGCAGGTACAGCACGGGTTAGCTACAGAGTAAAGCTCCCTCTACACTGTCCCATCAAACACTCCCAGGGCAGGTACAGCACGGATTAGATACAGAGTAAAGCTCACTCTACACTGTCCTGTCAAACACTCCCAAGGCAGGTACAGCACGGGTTAGATACAGAATAAAGCTCCCTCTACACTGTCCCATCAAACACTCCCAGGGCAGGTACAGCACGGGTTAGATACAGAGTAAAGCTCCCTCTACACTGTCCCATCAAACACTCCCAGGGCAGGTACAGCACGGGTTAGATACAGAGTAAAGCTCCCTCTACACTGTCCCCATCAAACACTCCCAGGGCAGGTACAGCACGGGTTAGATACAGAGTAAAGCTCCCTCTACACTGTCCCATCAAACAGTCTCAGGGCAGTTACAGCACGGGTTAGATACAGAGTAAAGCTCCCTCTACACTATCCCGTCAAACACGGCCAGGGCAGGTACAGCACGGGATAGATACAGAGTAAAGCTCACTCTACACTGTCCCATCAAACACTCCCAGGGCAGGTACAGCATGGGTTAGATACAGAGTAAAGCTCCCTCTACACTGTCCCATCAAACACTCCCAGGGCAGGTACAGCACGGATTAGATACAGAGTAAAGCTCACTCTACACTGTCCTGTCAAACACTCCCAGGGCAGGTACAGCATGGGTTAGATACAGAGTAAAGCTCCCTCTACACTGTCCCATCAAACACTCTCAGGGCAGGTACAGCACGGGTTAGATACAGAGTAAAGCTCCCTCTACACTGTTCCATCAAACACTCCCAGGGCAGGTACAGCACGGGGTTAGATACAGAGTAAAGCTCCCTCTACACTGTCTCATCAAACACTCCCAGGGCAGGTACAGCACAGGTTAGATACAGAGTAAACCTCCCTCTACACTGTCCCATCAAACACTCCCAGGGCAGGTACAGCACGGGTTAGATACAGAGTAAAGCTCCCTCTACACTGTCCCATCAAACACTCCCAGGGCAGGTACAGCACGGGTTAGATACAGAGTAAAGCTCACTCTACACTGTCCTGTCAAACACTCCCAAGGCAGGTACAGCACGGGTTAGATACAGAATAAAGCTCCCTCTACACTGTCCCATCAAACACTCCCAGGGCAGGTACAGCACGGGTTAGATACAGAGTAAAGCTCCCTCTACACTGTCCCATCAAACACTCCCAGGGCAGGTGCAGCACGGATTAGATACAGAGTAAAGCTCACTCTACACTGTCCCGTCAAACACGGCCAGGGCAGGTACAGCACGTGATAGATAGAGTAAAGCTCCCTCTACACTGTCCCATCAAACACTCCCAGGGCAGGTACAGCACGGATTAGATACAGAGTAAAGCTCACTCTACACTGTCCCATCAAGCACGCCCAGGGCAGGTACAGCACAGGTTAGATACAGAGTAAAGCTTCCTCTACACTGTCCCATCAAATACTCCCAGGGAGGGTACAGCATGGGTTAGATACAGAGTAAAGCTCCCTCTACACTGTCCGATCAAACGCTCCCAGGGCAGGTACAGGAGGGGTCAGATACGGAATAATGCTCCCTCTACACTGTCCCATCAAACACGCCCAGGGCAGGTACAGCACGGGTTAGATACAGAGTAAAGCTCCCTCTACACTGTCCCATCAAACACGCCAGTGTAGAAGGAGCTTTGCTCTGTATCTAACCCGTGCTGTACCTGCCCTGGGAGTGTTTGATGGGACAGTGCAGAGGGAGCTTTACTCTGTATCTAACCCATGCTGTACCTGCCCTGGGAGTGTTTGATGGGACAGTATAGAGGGAGCTTTACTCTGTATCTAACCCATGCTGTACCTGCCCTGGGAGTGTTTGATGGGACAGTGTAGAGGGAGCTTTACTCTGTATCTAACCTGTGCTGTACCTGCCCTGGGCGTGCTTGATGGGACAGTGTAGAGTGAGCTTTACTCTGTATCTATCCTGTGCTGTACCTGCCCATGCCGTGTTTGATGGGACAGTGTAGAGGGAGCTTTACTCTGTATCTATCCCGTGCTGTACCTGCCCTGGGAGTGTTTGATGGGGCAGTGTAGAGGGAGCTTTACTCTGTATCTATCCCGTGCTGTACCTGCCCTGGGACTGTTTTTTGGGACAGTGTAGAGGGAGCTTTACTCTGTATCTAACCCCGTGCTGTAGCTGCCCAGGGAGCCTTTTTTGGGACAGTGTAGAGGGAGCTTTTCCTATTCTTTCATTTTTGACGCTGCAATGACAGCAAAAGTTATAAAAATATAAGTGCAGTGAATAAATGTAACCCACTCTCCTTATTGAATCTACTCATTTTGAGGGCCCATCATTAGCTTTCAGTGCATGGCCGCACTCCCTAACTAGCATAATCTTCTGCCCCAGGCATTAAACCAGAGATAATAGTTACAAGAGGAGACGAACACAGGGTTGCTCCTGGCCTTGAAAGACAAATGAACAAAATGCTTTCATGGTCGATATCTAATGGTCATATCGAAATACCAACCCACAGTGGTGACATTCAAATACAACAACAACTTGTATTTATATAGCACCTTTAATGTAGTAAAACGTCCCAAGGCGCTTCACAGGCGCGTTAGCAAACAAAAATTGACACCGAGTCACATGAGGAGACTTTAGGACAGATGACCAAAAGCTTGGTCAAAGAGTTAAGTTTTAAGGAACGTCTTAAAGGAGGAGAGAGAGGTAGCGAGGCGGAGAGGTTTAGGGAGGGAATTCCAGAGTTTAGGGCCCAGGCAGCTGAAGGCACGGCCGCCAATGGTGGAGCGATGGAAATCGGGGATGCTCAAGAGGCCAGAATTGGAGGAGCCCAGAGCTGTGTGAGGATTGAAGGGCTGGAGGAGGTTACAGAGATAGAGAGGGGGGCGAGGCCGTGGAGGGACCTTTGGAACCGTGGTGTTAGGTTTCCTACATTGACTAATTTTAGTATATTAGAAACGAGCGTAGAGTTAGTTTTCTACCTTACACTATATCAGTCATGTGACAAGTTAATGCTTGCTACACTGCTGACTGTAATGTGTTGTCACGTGGTTTGTCAGATGGTTTAGTCTGAGCATGCTCAGTTCGCTCTGACCTAGTAAGCAAGCACCTTGACTAGCAGCTCATCCTGTCTCTGACCTTCATTTGTTCTGCCCACATTTTTGGCGATGAGAATGGGATCCCAAAGCCATTTTTAGGGATCATGGAAGGTCACAGTGTTCAACCTTCGAGTAGAAAAGTTTACGGTGAATTTGTGGCACCGAAACTTAATTTTTTGCGATGTTTTACCGTTAATGTTGATGCAGAATCGTCTGTGCTTCCCCTTCGTGGGTATGTATACACAGCAACAGCGGCGCTGATTCTCACAGGTACACAGGAAGCGTGCTGAGTCTCTGTTCAACGGGATCGGGACAATCATGGCCGCGCCCATGGGATTCATCGAAAGCCTCGGCAGGTACGACCGAGCTCGCGAACCATTTAGTTCTTACATTCAGCGGATGGGGTTGTTTTTTAACAGTTCCTGATCGGTAGAAAGTTTACCCTGATAACCGGTCACAAACCGCTCCTAGTAATATTGGGGCCCAAATCTGCCATCCTTGCAATGGCCGCATCAAGAATGCAACGTTGGGCAGTGTTGTTGCAATATGACTACACGATTGAATATCGCACTTCAAAGCAGAACGCAATCGCAGATGCCCTTGTCCAGGTTGCCACATGAAGACCTGTGTGTTGGGAGCGAAGGTGAGATTTTCACGCTAGGTGCAGTTGACAAAGACTTTCCCGTGAATGCAACTGAGATTGCAGATGAGACTCAAAAGGACTCAGTACTGAAAAGAGTGTATAAAAACACCTTGAATGGATGGACTGATCAGTGTATGGAGACAGAGTTGAAACCATTCCATAACCGTCATACTGAATTGTCTTGTGAGCAAGGTTGTATCAAGTGGGGAAACAGAGTCTGGTACCTACTTCTTGGAGAGATAGAATTCTGCCCGAACTTCATACCGAACATCCAGGAATCGTCAGTATGAAATCAATTACAAGAAGCACGGTGGCATAGTGGTTAGCACTGTTGCCTCACAGCGCCAGGGACCCGGGTTCAAATCCAGCCTCGGGTGACTGTCTGTGTGGAGTTTGCACATTCTCCCCGTGTTTGCGTGGGTTTTCTCCGGGTGCTCCGGTTTCCTCCCACAGTCCAAAGATGTGTGGGTTAGGTTGATTGGCCATGATAAAAATTGACCCTTAGTGTTAGGGGGGGATTAAATACGTGGGGTTACAGGGTTACGGGGATAGGGCTTGGGTGGGATGGCTGTCGGTGTAGGGACCGGGTGCTAGAGTTTGGATGATCAGCCATGATCTCGTTGAATGGCGGAGCAGGCTCGAAGGGCCAAATGGCCTACTCCTGCTCCTATCTTCTATGTAAGCTTTGTTCACTGGCCTGGATTGGACAGTGATCTTGAACCACTTGATCAGCAAAGTGGATTGAAGTGAAACATGTAGGATCAAACAGTTCTGAGATAGAAACAGGATCATCTTTGACTTCGTAACCAAAACAAAACAGCCCGAAAATTGGTTCCACATCAAAACCCTCAGTGAGGAGATCAGGAAGGCTCCGGAAACCTGTTATTAAACTGGATTAGTCGTTCATTTAAAAGAAAAAAAAGCCGGGAGTTTTTGTTATGTAATGCTGGGAAAGGTGGGACCATAGTGTTGTTGGATTTGAGAGGGGAATAGGTACATGTTTTTAAGGTAATGTAATGGTTTATCGCTCAGTTCACTCTAGCCTAGTAAACAAGCACCTTCACCCGCAGCTCACCCTGTCTCTGTCCTTCATTTGTTCTACGTACAGTACATATATTACACTGACAAGCTCAGTGCTCTGGTTGTGGTTGGGTTCGGGTAAGTTTAGTTCCACCTTACTTCTCCGATGCATTTTTTACAACAATAACAACAGCAACTTGCATTTATATAGCTCCTCTAACGTAGTAAAAGGTCCCAAGGCACCTCGCACATGAAAGTTTGACCTTATCACATCGATAAGACAGACGCCAGTGTCGGCTACAGGTTAACTTGCTCCAGGAGTCAAGAGGCGCACTTGCTGCTGTGCAGTGACTGAATGAGGGTAACTGTCGCTCTGTATGACCAGTGGCGAAGGCAGGGGTGGTGGAGAGGGGAACGCAGCCTCCTCTGTGGGTTTGTAATTTCACCAGAGACTCCATTCAAGACTCGAGACCCTGTCGATCTGCAGCCAGAGACTCGCCACCATTGAAAGCATGCACTTCCGTTACCGAGCAGGGTTCACAACCTCAGGATGCCCCGGACTGCTGCACAGCCAACGACTCTTGTGGGTTGAGGCTATCGAGGGTTGGCTGAATGACGGCGGACCAGGCTCGAGGGGCTGAATGGCCTCCTCCTGCTCCTACAAGTACCTTTGAAGTGCAGTCACTGATGTACTGTAGGGAACCCAGGAACCAATCCCACAAGCAGCGATGAGGCAAATTTCCAGGTAATGGGGCGAAATGGGTGATAGCGAATCAGCAGCCTGTTTTACACCCCGCCCAGTTTTCTTTTCCAGTGCCGTCAATTGAATTAAGATTTAGCGGGAAGGTGAAATGGACTGCGATTCGCTGTATCTCGTTCTGCGTTCCCTCCAATGACCAATTTCACCCCCAATCTGTTTTAGTGATGTTGGTTGAGGGATAAATATTGAACAGGACACCGGGGAGAACTCCCCCTGCTCTGCTTCGAAATAGTGCTGTGGGATTTATTACGTTCACCTGAGAGAGAAGATGGGGGCCTTGGTTTAATGATGGCACCTCCGACAGTGCAGCACTCCCTCAGTACTGCCCCTCCGACAGTGCAGCGCTCCCTCAGTACTGCCCCTCCGACAGTGCAGCGCTCCCTCAGTACTGCCCCTCCGACAGTGCAGCACTCCCTCAGTACTGCCCCTCCGACAGTGCAGCGCTCCCTCAGTACTGCCCCTCCGACAGTGCAGCACTCCCTCAGTACTGCCCCTCTGACAGTGCAGCGCTCCCTCAGTACTGCCCCTCCGACAGTGCAGCTCTCCCTCAGTACTGCCCCTCCGACAGTGCGGCGCTCCCTCAGTACTGCCCCTCTGACAGTGCAGCGCTCCCTCAGTACAGCCCCTCCGACAGTGCGGCGCTCCCTCAGTACTGCACCTCCGACAGCGCGGCGCTCCCTCAGTACTGCCCCTCCGACAGTGCATCGCTCCCTCATTACTGCCCCTCCGACAGTGCAGCGCTCCCTCAGTACTGCCCCTCCGACAGAGCAGCGCTCCCTCAGTACTGCCCCTCCGACAGTGCAGCTCTCTCTCAGTACTGCCCCTCCGACAGTGCGGCGCTCCCTCAGTACTGCCCCTCTGACAGTGCGGCGCTCCCTCAGTACAGCCCCTCCGACAGTGCGGCGCTCCCTCAGTACTGCCCCTCCGACAGCGCGGCGCTCCCTCAGTACTGCCCCTCCGACAGTGCAGCGCTCCCTCAGTACTGCCCCTCCGACAGTGCAGCGCTCCCTCAGTACTGCCCCTCTGACAGTGCAGCGCTCCCTCAGTACTGCCCCTCCGACAGTGCATCACTCCCTCAGTACTGCTCCTCCGACAGTGCAGCGCTCCCTCAGTACTGCCCCTCCGACAGTGCAGCGCTCCCTCAGTACTGCCCCTCCGACAGTGCAGCGCTCCCTCACTACTGCCCCTCCGACAGTGCATCACTCCCTCAGTACTGCCCCTCCGACAGTGCAGCGCTCCCTCAGTACTGCCCCTCCGACAGTGCAGTGCTCCCTCAGTACTGCCCCTCCGACAGTGCAGCTCTCCCTCAGTACTGCCCCTCCAACAGTGCGGCGCTCCCTCAGTACTGCCCCTCTGACAGTGCAGCGCTCCCTCAGTACAGCCCCTCCGACAGTGCGGCGCTCCCTCAGTACTGCCCCTCCGACAGCACGGCGCTCCCTCAGTACTGCCCCTCCAACAGTGCAGCGCTCCCTCAGTACTGCCCTTCCGACAGTGCAGTGCTCCCTCAGTACTGCCCCTCCGACAGTGCAGCGCTCCCTCAGTACTGCCCCTCCGACAGTGCAGCTCTCCCTCAGTACTGCCCCTCCGACAGTGCGGCGCTCCCTCAGTACTGCCCCTCTGACAGTGCGGTGCTCCCTCAGTACAGCCCCTCCGACAGTGCGGCGCTCCCTCAGTACTGCCCCTCCGACAGCGCGGCGCTCATTTAGTACTGCCCCTCCGACAGTGCAGCGCTCCCTCAGTACTGCCCCTCCGACAGTGCAGCGCTCACTCAGTACTGCCCCTCTGACAGTGCAGCGCTCCCTCAGTACTGCCCCTCCGACAGTGCATCACTCCCTCAGTACTGCTCCTCCGACAGTGCAGCGCTTCCTCAGTACTGCCCCTCCGACAGTGCAGCGCTCCCTCAGTACTGCCCCTCCAACAGTGCATCACTCCCTCAGTACTGCCCCTCCGACAGTGCAGTGCTCCCTCAGTACTACCCCTCCGACAGTGCAGCGCTCCCTCAGTACTGCCCCTCTGACAGTGCAGCGCTCCCTCAGTACTGACCCTCAGACAGTGCAACACTCCCTCAGTACTGCCCCTCCGACAGTGCAGCGCTTCCTCAGTACTGCCCCTCCGAGAGTGCAGCGTTCCCTCAGTACTGCCCCTCCGACAGTGCGGCACTCCCTCAATACTGCCCCTCCAACAGTGCAGTGCTCCCCCAATACTGACCCTCTGACAGTGCAGCGCTCCCTCAGTACTGCCCCTCCGACAGTGCAGCTCTCCCTCAGTACTGCCCCTCTGACAGTGCGGCGCTCCCTCAGTACTGCCCCTCCGACAGTGCAGCGCTCCCTCAGTACTGCCCCTCCGACAGTGCAGCGCTCCCTCAGTACTGCCCCTCCGACAGTGCAGCACTCCCTCAGTACTGCCCCTCTGACAGTGTAGCGCTCCCTCAGTACTGCCCCTCCGACAGTGCAGCTCTCCCTCAGTACTGCCCCTCCGACAGTGCGGCGCTCCCTCAGTACTGCCCCTCTGACAGTGCAGCGCTCCCTCAGTACAGCCCCTCCGACAGTGCGGCGCTCCCTCAGTACTGCCCCTCCGACAGCGCGGCGCTCCCTCAGTACTGCCCCTCCGACAGTGCATCGCTCCCTCAGTACTGCCCCTCCGACAGTGCAGCGCTCCCTCAGTACTGCCCCTCCGACAGTGCAGCGCTCCCTCAGTACTGCCCCTCCGACAGTGCAGCACTCTCTCAGTACTGCCCCTCTGACAGTGCGGCACTCCCTCAGTACTGCCCCTCCGACAGTGCGGCGCTCCCTCAGTACAGCCCCTCCGACAGTGCGGCGTTCCCTCAGTACTGCCCCTCTGACAGTGCAGCGCTCCCTCAGTACTGCCCCTCCGACAGTGCATCACTCCCTCAGTACTGCTCCTCCGACAGTGCAGCGCTCCCTCAGTACTGCCCCTCCGACAGTGCAGCGCTCCCTCACTACTGCCCCTCCGACAGTGCATCACTCCCTCAGTACTGCCCCTCCGACAGTGCAGCGCTCCCTCAGTACTGCCCCTCCGACAGTGCAGTGCTCCCTCAGTACTGCCCCTCCGACAGTGCAGTGCTCCCTCAGTACTGCCCCTCTGACAGTGCAGCGCTCCCTCAGTACTGACCCTCAGACAGTGCAGCACTCCCTCAGTACTGCCCCTCCGACAGTGCAGCGCTTCCTCAGTACTGTCCCTCCGAGAGTGCAGCGTTCCCTCAGTACTGCCCCTCCGACAGTGCGGCACTCCCTCAGTACTGCCCCTCCAAAAGTGCAGCGCTCCCCCAATACTGACCCTCCGACAGTGCAGCGCTTCCTCAGTACTGCCCCTCCGACCGTGCGGCGCTCCCTCAGTACTGCACCTCCGACAGTGCAGCGCTCCCTCAGTACTGCCCCTCCGACAGTGCAGCACTCCCTCAGTACTGCCCCTCCGACAGTGCGGCGCTCCCTCAGTACTGCCCCTCTGACAGTGCAGCGCTCCCTCAGTACAGCCCCTCCGACAGTGCGGCGCTCCCTCAGTACTGCCCCTCCGACAGCGCGGCGCTCCCTCAGTACTGCCCCTCCGACAGTGCATCGCTCCCTCATTACTGCCCCTCCGACAGTGCAGCGCTCCCTCAGTACTGCCCCTCCGACAGTGCAGCGCTCCCTCAGTACTGCCCCTCCGACAGTGCAGCTCTCTCTCAGTACTGCCCCTCCGACAGTGCGGCGCTCCCTCAGTACTGCCCCTCTGACAGTGCGGCGCTCCCTCAGTACAGCCCCTCCGACAGTGCGGCGCTCCCTCAGTACTGCCCCTCCGACAGCGCGGCGCTCCCTCAGTACTGCCCCTCCGACAGTGCAGCGCTCCCTCAGTACTGCCCCTCCGACAGTGCAGCGCTCCCTCAGTACTGCCCCTCTGACAGTGCAGCGCTCCCCCAATACTGACCCTCCGACAGTGCAGCGCTTCCTCAGTACTGCCCCTCCGACCGTGCGGCGCTCCCTCAGTACTGCACCTCCGACAGTGCAGCGCTCCCTCAGTACTGCCCCTCCGACAGTGCAGCACTCCCTCAGTACTGCCCCTCCGACAGTGCAGCGCTCCCTCAACACTGCCCCTCCGACAGTGCAGCACTCCCTCAGTACTGCCCCTCCGACAGTGCGGCACTCCCTCAGTACTGCCCCTCCGACAGTGCGGCACTCCCTCAGTACTGCCCCTCCGACAGTGCGGCGCTCCCCCAATACTGACCCTCCGACAGTGCAGCGCTTCCTCAGTACTGCCCCTCCGAAAGTGCAGCGCTCCCTCAGTACCGCCCCTCCGACAGTGCGGCGCTCCCTCAGTTCTGCCCCTCCGAAAGTGCAGCGCTCCCTCAGTACCGCCCCTCCGACAGTGCGGCGCTCCCTCAGTACTGCCCCTCCGACAATGCAGCACTCCCTCAGTACTGCCTCTCCGACAGTGCAGCGCTCCCTCAGTACTGACCTCCAACAGTGCGGCACTCCCTCAGTACTGCCCCTCCGACAGTACAGCGCTCCCTCAGTACTGCCCCTCCGACAGTACAGCGCTCCCTCAGTATTGCACGTCCGACAGTGCAGCGTTCCCTCAGTACTGCCCCTCCGACAGTGCGGCACTCCCTCAGTACTGCCCCTCCGACAGTGCGGCACTCCCTCAGTACTGCTCCTCCGACAGTGCAGCGCTCCCCCAATACTGACCCTCCGACAGTGCAGCGCTCCCTCAGTACCGCCCCTCCGACAGTGCGGCGCTTCCTCAGTACTGCCCCTCCGAAAGTGCAGCGCTCCCTCAGTAGTGCCCCTCCGACAGTGCAGTGCTCCCTCAGTACTGCCCCTCCGACAGTGCAGCACTCCCTCAGTACTGCCTCTCCGACAGTGCAGCGCTCCCTCAGTACTGACTCCGACAGTGCGGCCCTCCCTCAGTACTGCCCCTCCAACAGTACAGCGCTCCCTCAGCACTGCACTGGGAGTGTCAGCCTGGAGTATGTGCTCATGTCTCTGGAGTGGGACTTGAATCCACAACCTTCTCACTCAGAGTGCCACCCAAGGATTATGGAATCGAAGTTAGAGTATTATCAATTCATAGAATGACACCTTTGAATTTATTGCTGTAATAAATAAGCAGTTGACCATTTCCATGGGTATAAAATATAAATGTGAATTTCTACTTACAAGTCAAAGATCAGGTAGTGATGTCCCTCTTCTGGTATACTGTCATGCAGTCGCACTGTAAAGCAAAGAATAACATAAGCCTCAAGATAAATAAAGCGGACAAGTGAGGGAACAAGATGGAGACCATTAGCAGCCCAGTGCCGTCAATCAGTACGCTCCGACCACTTCCAGTGTAGAATCACAGAATGATACAGCACAGGAGACCATTCAGCCCATCGAGCTTGTGCTGGCTCGTTCAAAGAGCAATCCAGTTAGTCCCACTACCCACCTGTTCATTCCCCATCTCCCTGTAATATTTCATCCTTCTGTCCATGCTCAGCCGGGGCTGCTCCCTATCCCGGAAAAGAGCGCTGAGAATCTGTCATCCCCCAAAGCATCAATTACACGGGCAGTCCTTAAACCATATTAAACGGTCCGGCTAATTCTGGCAGTTCAATCAGCTGCTCGCACCCCGCAATTATCATCATTAATCCTCAACCCCCCCACTGCACCCCCCGAACCCCAACGCCCGAACCCCCGCAACTCCCCACCCCCCCACACCCCGCACCCACCAACCCCGCACCCCCCAGCCCCTGAACTCCAACCCCCTGAACCCCAACCCCCGAACCCCAACCCCTGAACCCCCGCAACACCCCAACCCCCGCACCCCCCAACCCCCGCACCCCCCAACCCCTGAACCCCAACCCTCTGAACCCCAACCCCCTGAACCACAACCCCCGAACCCCCGCAACACCCCAACCCCCGCACCCCCCAACCCCCGCACCCCCCAACCCCTGAACCCCAACCCCCTGAACCCCAACCCCCTGAACCACAACCCCCGAACCCCAACCCCTGAACCCCCGCAACACCCCAACCCCCGCACCCCCCAACCCCCGCACCCCCCAACCCCTGAACCCCAACCCCCTGAACCCCAACCCCCTGAACCACAACCCCCGAACCCCCGCAACTCCCCACCCCCCAAACCCCGCACCCACCAACCCCGCACCCCCCAGCCCCTGAACCCCAACCCCCTGAACCCCAACCCCCGAACCCCAACCCCCGAACCCCCGCAACACCCCAACCCCCGCACCCCCCAAACCCCGCACCCACCAACCCCGCACCCCCCAGCCCCTGAACCCCAACCCCCTGAACCCCAACCCCCGAACCCCAACCCCCGAACCCCCGCAACACCCCAACCCCCGCACCCCCCAACCCCCGCACCCCCCAACCCCTGAACCCCAACCCCCTGAACCCCAACCCCCTGAACCACAACCCCCGAACCCCCGCAACACCCCAACCCCCAAACCCCGCACCCACCAACCCCGCACCCCAACCCCCGCACACCCCAACCCCCGAACCCCACCCCCTGAACCCCAACCCCCGCACCCCCCAAACCCCGAACCCCACCCCCTGAACCCCAACCCCCGAACCCCAACCCCCGCACTCCCCAACCCCCGCACCCCCCAACCCCCGAACCCCACCCCCTGAACCCCAACCCCCGAACCCCAACCCCCGCACTCCCCAACCCCCGCACCCCCAACCCCCGCACCTCCAACCCCCGCACCCCAACCCCCGCACACCCCAAACCCCGCACACCCGAAACCCGCACCCTCAACCACATCCCCCAAACCCCAACCCCCGAACCAACGCAACACCCCAACCCCCGCAACACACAACACCCGAACCCCAACCCCCGCAACACCCTAACCCCCACACCCCCCAACCCCCGCACCCCCCAACCCCCGAACCCGAACCCCAAACCCCAAACCCCGCACTCCCCAACCCCCGCACCTCCAACCCCCTAACCCCAACTCCCGCAGCCCCCAACCCCCGCACACCCCAAACCCGCACCCTCAACCACGTCCCCCAACCACGTCCCCCAAACCCCGAACCAACGCAACACCCCAACCCACGCAACACCCAACCCCCAAATCCCAACCCCCGCAACACCCCAACCCCCGCACTCCCCAACCACCGCACCCCCAACCCCCGCACCCCAATCCGCACACCACAACTCCCACAGCCCCCAACTCCCGCAACCCCAACCCCCGCACCCCCCAACCGCGCACCCCAACCGCGCACCCCAACCCCGCAACCCCCGCCCGTTATACACCCGCCCGTTATACACCCGCCCGTTATACACCCGCCCGTAATACACCCCGCCCGTTATACACCCGCCCGTTATACACCCGCCCGTAATACACCCCGCCCGTTATACACCCGCCCGTTATACACCCGCCCGTTATACACCCGCCCGTTATACACCCTGCCCGTTATACACCCCGCCCGTTATACACCCGCCCGTTATACACCCGCCCGTTACACACCCGCCCGTTATACACCCGCCCGTTATACACCCCGCCCGTTACACACCCGCTCGTTATACACCCCGCCCGTTATACACCCGCCCTTTATACACCCGCCCGTTATACACCCCGCCCGTTATACACCCCGCCCGTTATACACCCACCCGTTACACACCCCGCCCGTTACACACCCCGCCCGTTACACACCCCGCCCGTTATACACCGTTATATACACCCGCCCGTTATACACCCGCCCGTTATACACCCGCCCGTTATGCACCCCGCCCGTTATGCACCCCGCCCGTTATGCACCCCGCCCGTTATACACCCCGCCCGTTATACACCCGCCCGTTATACACCCGCCCGTTATACAACCCGCCCGTTATACACCCCGCCCGTTATACACCCGCCTGTTATACACCCGCTCGTTATACACCCCGCCCGTTATACACCCGCTCGTTATACACCCCGCCCGTTATACACCCGCCCGTTATACACCCGCTCGTTATACACCCGCCCGTTATACACCCGCCCGTTATACACCCGCTCGTTATACACCCCGCCCGTTATACACCCGCTCGTTATACACCCGCCCGTTATACACCCCGCCCGTTATACACCCGCCCATTATACACCCGCTCGTTACACACCCGCCCGTTATACACCCCGCCCGTTATACACCCGCCCGTTATACACCCGCCCGTTATACACCCCGCCCGTTATACACCCCGCCCGTTACACACCCGCCCGTTATACACCCGCCCGTTATACACCCGCCCGTTATACTCCCGCCCGTTATACACCCGCCCATTATACACCCGCCCGTTAAACACCCGCCCGTTATACACCCGCCCGTTACACACCCGCCCGTTACACACACGCCCGTTATGCACACGCCCGTTATACACCCGCCCGTTTTACAACCGCCCGTTATACACCCCGTCCGTTATACACCCGCCCGTTATACACCCCGCCCGTTATACACCCGCCCGTTACACACCCCGCCCGTTATACACCCGCCCGTTATACTCCCGCCCGTTATACACCCGCCCGTTATACACCCGCCCGTTATAGCCCGTTATACACCCCGCCCGTTATACACCCGCCCGTTATACACCCCGCCCGTTATACACCCGCCCGTTACACACCCCTCCCG
The DNA here is from genome assembly GCF_052327205.1 of Somniosus microcephalus. Lineage (NCBI taxonomy): Eukaryota > Metazoa > Chordata > Chondrichthyes > Squaliformes > Somniosidae > Somniosus > Somniosus microcephalus. Next base: position 265,350,545 of record NC_140994.1, on the reverse strand, counting down.
TTACACACCCGCCCGTTACACACCCGCCCGTTATACACCCGCCCGTTTTACACCCGCCCGTTATACACCCGCCCGTTATACTCCCGCCCGTTATACACCCGCCCGTTATACACCCCGCCCGTTATACACCCGCCCGTTATACACCCGCCTGTTATACACCCCGCCAGTTACACACCCGCCCGTTACACACCCCGCCCGTTACACACCCGCCCGTTACACAGCCGCCCGTTACACACTCTCCCGTTATACACCCGCCCGTTATACACCCGCCCGTTATACACCCCGCCCGTTATACACCCCGCCCGTTATACACCCGCCCGTTATACACCCGCCCGTTACACACCCGCCCGTTATACACCCCGCCCGTTATACACCCGCCCGTTATACACCCCGCCCGTTATACACCCGCCCGTTATACACCCGCCCGTTATACACCCTGCCCGTTATACACCCGCCCGTCATACACCCGCCCGTCATACACCCCGCCCGTTATACACCCGCCCGTTATACACCCCGCCCGTTATGCACCCGCCCGTTATGCACCCGCCCGTTATACACCCGCCCGTTATACACCCGCCCGTTATACACCCGCCCGTTATACACCCCGCCCGTTATACACCCGCCCGTTATACACCCCGCCCGTTATACACCCGCCCGTTATACACCCGCCCGTTACACACCCGCCCGTTACACACCCTGCCCGTTGCACACCCGCCCGTTGCACACCCGCCCGTTACACCCCGCCCGTTATACACCCGCCCGTTATACACCCGCCCGTTACACACCCGCCCGTTACACACCCGCCCGTTACACACCCGCCCGTTACACACCCGCCCGTTATACACCCCGCCCGTTATACACCCGCCCGTTATACACCCCGCCCGTTATACACCCGCCCGTTATACACCCGCCCGTTATACACCCCGCCCGTTATACACCCGCCCGTTACACACCCCGCCCGTTATACACCCGCCCGTTATACACCCGCCCGTTATACACCCGCCCGTTATACACCCAGCCCGTTACACACCCGCCCGTTACACACCCGCCCGTTACACACCCGCCCGTTACACACCCGCCCGTTATACACCCCGCCCGTTATACACCCGCCCGTTATACACCCCGCCCGTTATACACCCCGCCCGTTATACACCCGCCCGTTATACACCCGCCCGTTATACACCCGCCCGTTATACACCCGCCCGTTATACACCCCGCCCGTTATACACCACGCCCGTTATACACCCGCCCGTTATACACCCGCCCGTTATACACCCCGCCCGTTATACACCCGCTCGTTATACACCCGCCCGTTATACACCCGCCCGTTATACACAACGCCCGTTATACACCCCGCCCGTTATACACCCCGCCCGTTATACACCCGCCCGTTATACACCCGCCCGTTATACACCCCGCCCGTTATACACCCGCCCGTTATACACCCCGCCCGTTATACACCCGCCCGTTATACACCCGCCCGTTATACACCCGCCCGTTATACACCCGCCCGTTATACACCCACCCGTTACACACCAGCCCGTTATACACCCGCCCGTTACACACCCGCCTGTTATACACCCGCCCGTTATACACCCGCCCGTTATACACCCGCCCGTTACACACCAGCCCGTTATACACCCTCCGTTACACACCCCGCCCGTTATACACCCGCCCGTTATACACCCCGCCCGTTATACACCCGCCCGTTATACACCCCGCCCGTTATACACCCGCCCGTTATACACCCGCCCGTTATACACCCCGCCAGTTATACACCCGCCCGTTATACACCCTGCCCGTTATACACCCGCCCGTTATACACCCGCCCGTTATACACCCTGCCCGTTATACACCCCGCCCGTTATACACCCGCCCGTTATACACCCGCCCGTTATACACCCGCCCGTTATACACCCCGCCCATTATACACCCGCCCGTTATACACCCGCCCGTTATACACCCGCCCGTTATACACCCTCCATTACACACCCCGCCTGTTATACCCCTGCCCATTATACACCTGCCCTTTACATACCCGCCGTTATACACCCGCCCGTTATACACCCGCCGGTTACACACCCGCCCGTTACACACCTCATTGTCAAATATCCAGGTCATCAGTTAATACTGAGTAAAACAGGAGTAAGAAGGGACCTTTCATCCCAAAGGGTAAACAAGTTGTGGAATAGGTTACCAGGGAGGGATGTTATATTGCACAAAATAAATTGGTAAGAGGCAAATAGAAACATTTCTGGAAGGAGAAAGAGTTGCGGGATATGTGGAGAAGGTGGGTGGGTGGGGTTGAGGGATATGAAGAGAAGGTGGGTAGGTAAAAAAAGGAAGGTTGGGATGGGAATACGGTCATTAAGGGATAGTCAGGATAATACCACAGGTAACGATAGAGAGATGGCAGAAATATTAAATAATTATTTTGCTTCAGTATTTACCAGGGAGATAGAGATAACAGAGAGAGTAGACAAGGGTAATGCAGTAGATATAATTTATCTAGATTTTCAAAAGACCTTCAATAAGGTACCCTATAATAGACTAATGAACAAGGTCAGAGAATGCGGAGTCAGGGGACAAGTAGCAGAATGGATTGCTGGCTGGTTTCAAGACAGAAAGCAGAGAGTGGGAGTAAAGGGTGGCTATTCACAGTGGCAGAAGGTGGGTAGTGGTGTTCCACAAGGATCAGTGTTGGGACCACTGCTGTTCACAATTTATATCAACAATTTAGACTTTGGAATCAAAAACACAATTTCTAAATTTGCAGATGACATCAAATTGTGGGGGATAGTCAATACTGAGGAGGACTGCAACAAGTTACAGGAGGACATTAATAAACTTCCAGAATGGGCATATAATCGGCAAATGAAGTTCAACACAGATAAATGTGAGGTATTACATTTTGGTAGGAAGAATAGGGAGGTCACTTATTATTTGGCGAGTGCGAGTCTGGGTGGGGTAGAGGAACAAAGGGATCTCGGAGTACAAATACACAAATCACTAAAAGTTGTGACACGGGTTAACAAGGCCATAAAAAAGCAAACCAAGCACTAGGGTTTATTTCTAGGATAGAATTGAAAAGTAGGGAAGTTATGCTAAACCTGTATCGAACCTTGGTTAGACCACACTTGGAGTACTGCGTACAGTTCTGGTCACCATATTATAAAAATTATAACACTGGAGAGGGTGCAGAGAAGATTTACAAGGATGATACCAGAAATGCGAGGGTATACATATCAGGAAAGGATGAACAGGCTGGGGCTCTTTTCTCTTGAAAAAAGGCTGAGGGGTGACCTAATAGAGGTCTTTAAAATTATGAAAGGTTTTGATCGAGTGGATACAGAGAGAATGTTTCCACTTGTGGGGAAGAGCAAAACTAGAGGCCATCAATATAAGATAGTCACCAAGAAATCCAATAGGGAATTCAGGAGAAACTTCTTTACCCAAAGACTAGTGAGAATGTGGAACTCGCTACCACAGGGAGTGGTTGAGGCGAATAGTATCGATGCATTTAAGGGGAGGCTGGACAAGCATATGAGGGAGAAGGGAATAGAGGGTTACGCTGATAGATTTAGATTAAGAAAGACGGGAGGAGGCTCGAGTGGAGCATAAACGCCGGTATGGACTGGTTGGGCCGACTGGCCTGTTTCTGTGCCGTAGATCCCATGTGATCCTATGTGGGGTTGAGGGATATGGGGAGAAGGTGGGTGGGTGGGGTTGAGGGATATGGGAGAAGGTGGGTGGGTGGGGTTGAGGGATATGGGGAGAAATGGGACAAAGCTCCCCTTGATGGTTTATGATGTAATGCATTTATAAGATAGCATAGTTCTTCCCTAGTTGGAGCCATAGGGAATGGTAGCAGAGTGGTTATGTTACTGGGCTAGCTAATCCAAAGGCCTAATGACCTAGAGACGTAAATTCAAATCCAACCACGCTAGCTGGGGAATTTAAATTTAGTTAACTAAATAAATCTGGAATAAAAAGCTTGTGTCAGTAATGGTGGCCATGAAACTATCAGATTGTTGTAAAAACCCATCTGGTTCACTAGATCAGATTCAGATTAGATTTATTTGCCATATGTAACAAGTACAATGGAATGCTTGTTCCCCGTGGGGACGCGTCAGCTATACATACAGCGCCGCGTTCAGAGTCAATACAATGGCTTCCCGTAGCAGTGGGAGCACGATGTCCCTCAGCCGCTCCGTCCTCCTCTTCACCGCGGCCTCCTCCTCACTGTTGCCGGCTCCACGTGTGGTGGCCTGCTTCTCCCGCTCTGGCCACCATGCCCGGCTCCCCTCCTCCCATCCGGGCTGCGAGTTACCCGAAATGGAGCTGCCGGCCGACGTGCTGCAGCGTGTCGTGAGTCTGCTGCTCATTGCGCTGCGCTCCTCCGCCCGACTCGCCGAACACATTGTCGGGATGCGAATGCTCCAATGCAGCCTCCTCTTCACCGTCGCCGGCTCCACGCTCCACGGCCCGGGACCTGCTTCTCCCTCTCACGGGTCGGCCTCTGGCCGCCATGCTCGGCTCCCCTCCTCCCAGTCGGAATTCCTTCCCGCCGAGGAGCTGCCGGCCGGTGTGCTCCAGCGGGTCGGCTTGGCTGCTGCCCGACTCTCCGAGCACCTCGCTCCGGTTGCGGGAGCGAGCGGCGAGAGCTGGCCGCCCGAAGCAGGGAGAGCGATCTCAGCACCGGACCGACACGGCCGCCATCTTGCCCTTTAGGGAAGGAAATCTGCTGGTCTGGCCTATATGTGACTCCAGACCCACAGCCATGTGGTTGACTCTTAACTGCCCTCTGAAATGGCGGTCCACCACCTTCGAGGGTAATTAGGGATGGGCAATAAATGCTGGCCTTACCAGCAATGCCCACATCCCAGGAACAAATGTAAAAAAAAATTATTCTTCTATCTGATTGGTCCATGTCACAATGTGCTGAGCGAGGTCCAAAATGGAGGACGTGTCCAGAGGCAAGCGCTACATCCTTACCCTACATGGCTGCCCTGCCCGCACTCGCTTCCCGCCATCTTGGGGGCTTAGTAGACCGCATAACGCCTGAAAAACAGGCGCGTGTCTAGCCAATGCCGAGATGTAACAGTATTATGGAAGTTGAGATCTGGGACTTATCTCTCGGGGCTCCACTGATCACACTTGCCCAGCAGGTGGGCCGATGCTACTAGATGAAGAAAGATGTATTTATATAGCATCCTCAGGGCTTTACAACTAATGGATTTGTTTTGAAGAACAGTTTATATAGATAAACACAGCAGCCAATTTACACAGCAAGGTGCCACAAACAGAAAATAAATTAATCTGTTTTGGTGATGTTGATAAATATTGGCCCCAGGATACTGGGGAGAACTCCCCTGCTCTTCTTCGAAATAGTGGCCGTGGGGATCTTTTACGTCCACCTGCGAGAGCAGACGGAGCTGGAGTATCAGCCTAGATTATGGCCTCAAGGCTCTGGAGTGGGGACTTGAACCCACATCTTTCTAACTCGGAGGCGAGAGAGAGAGAGAGTACCCCCCACTGAGCACAGCTGACACTGCGAATAGCCTGTTTTCTCGTGTCAAGCCACTTTGAGGCTGCCTCTTGATTTCATCGCACCTTTACCATTGCTATAACGGACCTTATCAAATGGCTGCTGAAGGTTGAGAAATACATCACGCCAACTCAGTTCCTGTATCCATTAATTAGGCCACATTCTCAAAGCTCGGTAACATGCTTTTCTTGTTATGACTCTTATCTTTCCTAACCCCATGCTATGCTCATCTGTAACATGTCCCTGGCAATTGAATCATTTCTTCAGTAATAGACTCCAATATGACGACCATTAGCAATGTGAAACTGAATGTTCTATTACTTTCAGTGATATCTTGTGACCGCTCTGTCTTCTCATCTTTGGAATTGCCCGCCAGAGATTTGGTCCCTTTCTTCGGTTCCTCGATCAATCTCAGCTCCGTACCACCCAAACTGCTCGCGTCAAGGGATTCCAATTGAAGAATTCGAGAAGACCATTCGGCCCATCACGCCAGCGCAGGGACTCGCCCTTTCAGCCTCTGTCAGCCGCGGCCGTGAAGGTTGTGGGTTCATAGTCCCGCTCCAGGGACTTCAGCAGCTAATCCCAGGCTGACAATTATACCGAGGGAGTGCTGCACTGTCGGGGGCGCCGTCTTTCGGATGAGACATTAAACCGAGGCCCAGTCTGCTCTCTCAGGTGGACGTAAAAGATCCCACGGCCACTATTTCGAAGAAGAGCAGGGGGGAGTTCTCCCCGGTGTCCTGGGGCCAATATTTATCCCTCAATCAACATCACTAAAAACAGATGATCTGGTCATTATCACATTGCTGTTTGTGGGAGCTTGCTGTGCGCAAATTGGCTGCTGCGTTTCCTACATTACAACAGTGACTACACTTCAAAAAGTACTTCATTGGCTGTAAAGCGCTTTGGGACATCCTGAGGTCGTGGAAGGCGCGATAGAAATACAAGTTCTTTCTAGTACTAGCTCAGTGGACACCGCATGAAATGACTCTTCCTTTCCCTTTCTTTCATACTTTTGACCCTCTGAGGGAGTGCTGCACTGTCGGAGGTGCCGTCTTTCGGATGAGACGTTAAGCCGAAAGCGAGACTGCTGGAGAATGCCAAGCACTCTCCGAATGTAACGTTGGGCTCCAAATCCTCCCCCCCCCTTACCCCCCGCCCACCGTCTCAAACAAGCGCTGCTGGGGTTGCAGCTAAGGGGCGAGAGTGAAGGTTCAACCTCACAGGATCGGCATGTTCCCGCCATCAGGCACCAAAAGCTCCTGTCACTTCACATTTCCCTCACTGGCCGGGGAATGGCTTTCAGTGAGCGGGGAAGGAGCCTGCGACCCTGAATCAAAGAGCAAGTTCCTCTCCAGGGGCAGCGAGCCCATTGGCTCAGATTGAGTTTGTTCGCTTCAGAGAGAGGAGTAGAGCTGATTTGGCGGGGGGCGGGGGGCGGGGGGGGCGGGGGGTGCCGAACCCGACTAGCGATTGGCAACAATGTTCCCTTTAAGCTGCACGTCCGTGCATCGCCAGGCAGGACCCGCGCAGTCGGTGAGCCGGCTATTGAGTAGAAAAACCGCGCGGGCTCCAAAAAGAAATTAGAAGGAACATTGGTTGCCAATCCTCCAGGATTGGCCTGGAGCCGCCAGGAATTAAAGATTAATCTCCATGACACTGGCGCGAGCGAAAACACCGGGAGAGGAATCATCAGAGCTGTAAAAAACTGTGGTCTGTTTTAAATTCTCTTTGAACACTTGTTTTTTTAAGTTTAAAAATATTGGAGACAGGGGAAAAAAAAGAGGCTGTTTGACTGACAGTCAAGGCTCATCCAATCAGGCAATGAATGCTTTCTGATTGGCCGGGGGGAGGCGGGGTGGGGCGGGGCAGGGCGAGGGAGGACGTGTCGGGCGTCCAATGGCTGGAGTGAGGGGCGGGGCACGGCGAGGATGGACGGGTCGGGCGACCAATGGCGGGAGTGAGGGGCGGGGCACGGCGAGGATGGACGGGTCGGGCGACCAATGGCGGGAGTGAGGGGGCGGGGCACGGCGAGGATGGACGGGTTGGGCGTCCAATGGCTGGAGTGAGGGGGCGGGGCAGGGTGAAGATGGACGTGTTGGGCGTCCAATGGCTGGAGTGAGGGGGCGGGGCAGGGTGAAGATGGACGTGTTGGGCGTCCAATGGCTGGAGTGAGGGGGCGGGGCACGGCGAGGATGGACGTGTCGGGCGTCCAATGGCTGGAGTGAGGGGCGGGGCACGGCGAGGATGGACGGGTCGGGCGTCCAATGGCGGGAGTGAGGGGCGGGGCACGGCGAGGATGGACGGGTCGGGCGACCAATGGCGGGAGTGAGGGGGCGGGGCAGGGTGAAGATGGACGGGTCGGGCGACCAATGGCGGGAGTGAGGGGGCGGGGCACGGCGAGGATGGACGGGTTGGGCGTCCAATGGCTGGAGTGAGGGGGCGGGGCAGGGTGAAGATGGACGTGTTGGGCGTCCAATGGCTGGAGTGAGGGGGCGGGGCAGGGTGAAGATGGACGTGTTGGGCGTCCAATGGCTGGAGTGAGGGGGCGGGGCAGGGTGAAGATGGACGGGTTGGGCGTCCAATGGCTGGAGTGAGGGGGCGGGGCACGGCGAGGATGGACGGGTTGGGCGTCCAATGGCTGGAGTGAGAGGCGGGGCACGGCGAGGATGGACGGGTTGGGTGTCCAATGGCGGGAGTGAGGGGGCGGGGCACGACGAGGATGGATGGGTCGGGCGACCAATGGCTGGAGTGAGGGGGCGGGGCACGGCGAGGATGGACGGGGCGGTCGTCCAATGGCTGGAGTGAGGGGCGGGGCACGGCGAGGATGGACGGGTCGGGCGACCAATGGCGGGAGTGAGGGGGCGGGGCAGGGTGAAGATGGACGGGTTGGGCGTCCAATGGCTGGAGTGAGGGGGCGGGGCACGGCAAGGATGGATGGGTCGGGCGTCCAATGGCTGGAGTGAGGGGCGGGGCACGGCGAGGATGGACGGGTTGGGTGTCCAATGGCGGGAGTGAGGGGGCGGGGCACGACGAGGATGGATGGGTCGGGCGACCAATGCCTGGAGTGAGGGGGCGGGGCACGGCGAGGATGGACGGGGCGGTCGTCCAATGGCTGGAGTGAGGGGGCGGGGCACGGCGAGGATGGACAGGTCGGGCGACCAATGGCTGGAGTGAGGGGGTGGGGCAGGGTGAAAATGGACGGGTTGGGCGACCAATGGCTGGAGTGAGGGGGCGGGGCAGGATGAAAATGGACGGGTCGGGCGTCCAATGGTGGGAGTGAGGGGCGGGGCACGGCGAGGATGGACAGGTCGGGCGTCCAATGGCTGGAGTGAGGGGGCGGGGCACAGTAAGGATGGACGGTTCGGGCGTCCAATGGCGGGAGTGAGGGGGTGGGGCAGTTGGAGGTCATGTGATTTGAAACCTCCAGAAATACGTCCAATCAGAGTTGGCAACCCGAACCTCGACCTCATTGCTACTGACCATCCCAAAGAGAGCCCCAGGTCGGAAAATCCGCACCTTGGATTGACCCTGAATGTTTCAGGAAGTTTCATGCTGACTTTCATGTTTATCATTCCCACCCTTGTTTTCAAATCCCTCCATGGCCTTGCCTTTCCCTATCTCTGTAACCTCCTCCAGCCCCACAACCCTCCCAGACCCCTGCACTCCTCCAATTCTGACCTCTTACGCATCCCCAAGTTCCATCACTTCACCCTCCTCCCCTTCGCCCGGCACCTTCCCATGCAAGCGCAGGAGATGCAACACCTGCCCCTATACCTCCCCCCTTCCCACTGTCCAGGGCCCCAAACACCCCTTCCAGGTGAAACAGCGATTTACTTGTACTTCTTGCAATCTAGTATACTGTATTCGCTGCTCACGATGTGGTCTCCTCTACGTTGGGGAGACCAAACGCAGATTGGGTGACCGCTTTGCGGAACACCTCCGTTCAGTCCGTAAGGATGACCCCGAGCTTCCAGTCGCCTGTCACTTTAATTCACCGCGTCACTCCCACTCTGATCTCTCTGTCCTCGGCCTATTACATTGTTCTAATGTAGCTCAACGTAAGCTCGAGGAACAGCACCTCATCTTTCGATTAGGCACTTTACAGCCTTCCGGACTCAACATCGAGTTCAACAATTTCAGACCATAACCTCGGCCCCTATTATTTCTCGCAGCAGCTGCTGATGATTCTGCCATTCCCATTTACACCTCCTCTAGACCCATCTTTTGTTTCTTTATTTGTCCCATTACCATCTCCTTTTGCCTCGCACCATCATCCCTTTTGTCCTTTAATCTCTCCTGCCTTCCAGCCTATCACAGACCTTCCCTTTTGTTCTTTCCTCCCCTCCCCCTTTCCCATGCATCTCTAACTTTTTCCAGTTCAGACGAAGGGTCTTCGACCTGAAACGTTAACTCTGTTTCTCTCTCCACAGATGTTGCCTGACTGGCTGAGTATTTCCAGCATTTTCTGTTTTTATTTCAGATTTCCAACATCCGCAGTATTTTTTTTTTTGTTTTGTCTCCATCGCTCCACCATTGGCGGCCGTGCCTTCAGCTGCCTGGGCCCTAAGCTCTGGAATTCCCTCCCTAAACCTCTCTTTCCTCCCTTAAGGCGCTCCTTAAAGAGGTCTTACTGCAATTATATAGAGCCTTGGTGAGACCACACCTGGAGTATTGTGTACAATTTTGGTCTCCTTACCTAAGGAAGGATATACTTGCCATAGAGGGAGTGCAACGAAGGTTCACGAGATTGATTCCTGGGATGGCAGGACTGTCGTATGAGAAGAGATTGGGTAAACTAGGTCTGTATTCTCTTGAATTCAGAAGAATGAGAGGGGATCTCATTGAAGCATACAAAATTATTACAGGGCTTGATAGGGTGGTTGCTGGGAGAATGTTTCCCTTGGCTGGGGAGTCTAGAACCAGGGGCCACAGCCTCAGGATAAAGGGTCGGCCATTCAGGACTGAGATGAGAAGAAATTTCTTCACACAGAGGGTGGTGAATCTTTGGAATTCTCTACCCCAGAGGGCTGTGGAGGCTCAGTCATTGGGTATATTCAAAACAGAAGTCGATAGATTTCTGACTAGTAAGGGCATCAAGGGATATGGCGATAGGGCCGGTGAATGGAGTTGAGGCAGAAGATCAGCCATGATCTCATTGAATGGCGGAGCAGGCTCGAAGGGCTGAATGGCCGACTCCTGCTCCTATTTCTTATGTTCTTATGTACCTCTTTGACCAAGCTTTTGGTCACCTGCCCTAATATCTCCTTATGTGGCTCAACGTCAAATTCTGTTTTGATAATCGCTCCAGTGAAGCACGTTGGGACGTTTTACTACATTAAATCAAGGGATATGAGGATAGTTCAGGAATGTGGAGATACATAAGAACTTAAGATGTAGGAGCAGGAGTCGGCCATTCGGCCCCTCGAGCCTGCTCCGCCCTTCAATAAGATCATGGCTGATCTGATCTAGGCCTCAACTCCACTTCCCTGCCCGCTCCCCAAAACCCTCGACTCCCTTATCGTTCAAAAATCTGTCTCTCTCCACCTTAAATATATTGGCCCAGTAATTCGGGTCCCAACGCGTGAGTGCATAGAAACATAGAAACATAGAAGATAGGAGCAGGAGTCGGCCATTCGGCCCCTCGAGCCTGCTCCGCCATTCAATGCGAGCATGGCTGATCATCCAAGTTCAGTACCCTGTCCCTGCCTTCTCCCCATATCCCTTGATCCCTTTAGCCTCAAGAAATATATCCAACTCTTTCTTGAATATATTTAATGAACTGGCCTCCACCGCCCTCTGTGGCAGAGAATTCCACAAGTTCACCACTCTCTGGGTGAAGAAATTCCTCCTCATTTCAGTCCTAAATGGCTTACCCCTTATCCTTAGACTGTGACCCCTGGTTCTGGACTCCCCCGCCATCGGGAACATCCTTCCTGCATCTAGCCTGTCCAGACCTGACAGAATTTTATAGGTTTCAATGAGATCCCCTCTCAATCTTCTGAACTCCAGTGAGTATAAGCCCAATCGACACAATCTCTCCTCATACGTCATTCCTGCCATCCCAGGTATCAGCCTGGTGAATCTTCGCTGCACTCCCTCCATGGCAAGAACGTCTTTCCTCAGGTAAGGTGACCAAAACTGCACACAATACTCAAGGTGCGGTCTCACCAAGGCCCTGTACAACTGTAGCAAGACATCCTTGTTCCTGTACTTGAACCCTCTTGCTACGAAGGCCAACATACCATTTGCCTTCTTAACCGCCTGCTGCACCTGCATGCTTACCTTCAGCGACTGGTGCACAAGGACCCCCAGGTCTCTTTGCACTTCCCCTTCTCCCAATCTATTGCCATTCAAATAATAATCTGCCTTCCTGTTTTTGCCACCAAAGTGGATAACCTCACATTTATCCACATTATAGTGCATTTGCCATGTTTCTGCCCAATCACCCAACCTGTCCAAATCGTACTGGAGTTTCCCGACATCCTCCTCGCAGCTTACCCTCCCGCCCAGCTTTGTGTCGTCTGCAAAAAACGGACGGAGTACCCACGCGTGGACCCGATGGAAGTGCCGGTTTCTTGCCTGCACTAAGCATGCGCGGGGAAACCGGCATTTCCGAACCTCTGAACCAAGGGGTTCAGAGGTCGAACGCGTGCGCGCAGGAGTCTGCGCGTGCGTGTTGAACTTCCGTCTTTTTTACAGGTTTGTCCGTGCGTGAAGGGCTCAACTTTTTACGAATGAAAAAAGCAGATGTAAGGACTTCATTTTAAAAGGTAAGTGGTCTATTAATTAAAATTAGAACATTTTTTCCACAGGTTTATTATTTTTAAAGACTTTACAGCAAGTTAAGTGTATTTTTAGCCCCGATTTTTTATAAAATTATTTTTTTCAAAATTTAAAATTATTGTTTAAAATAGTTTTTTAAAGTTAATTATAGTTCATTTAAGTAGTGCGATGTTTTTTAAAATTTTATTTCAAGTTTAAGTACTGTTTTGGGCGCCCGGAGTTGCATCCTCCGATTGGTTGCCCAGTGCTCACGTGATCCTAGCCGGCTCATCGCACTAAGTACGCCGCTGGATCAGGCAAGCACAGCGCGCCGGGAGCTGATCCGGGCCACTGACAGGAAATCCACGCAGGGCCAGGCTTCAACTGTCGGCGCGCTAGGTAAGTGTAGGTTGAGGGCTTGCACCCGCGGGAAGCCCCCGACAGAATTCTCTGCCACAGAGGGCGGTGGAGGCCAGTTCATTAAATATATTCAAGAAGGAGTTGGATATATTTCTTGAGGCTAAAGGGATCAAGGGATATGGGGAAAAGGCAGGGACAGGGTACTGAATTTGGATGATCAGCCATGATCACATTGAATGGCGGAGCAGGCTCGAAGGGCCGAATGGCCGACTCCTGCTCCTATCTTCTATGTTTCTATGTTTCTATGACACCAATTTCTGGGCCATTCAGTGACCCAGCCTCCACGGCTCTCTGGGGGAGAGAATTCCACAGATTCACAACCCTCTGAGAGAGAAATTCCTCCTCATTTCCGTTTTAAAAAGGTGCCCCCTTATTCTGAAATTATGCCCCCTCGTTCTAGATTCCCCCACGAGGGGAAACATCCTCTCAGCATCTACCCTGTCAAGCCCCTCAGAATCTTATATATTTCAATAAGATCCCCTCTCATTCTTCTAAACTCCAATGAGTATAGGCCCAACCTGCTCAACCTTTCTTCATAAGACAACCCCTTCATCTCCGGAATCAACCTCGTGAACCTTCTCTGAACTGCCTCCAATGCAAGTATATCCCTCCTTAAATAAGGAGACCAAAACTGTACGCAGTACTCCAGGTGTGGTCTCACCAATACCCTGTACAGTTGTAGCGAGACTTCCCTACTTTTATACTCCATCCCCCTTTGCAATAAAGGCCAACATTCCATTTGCCTTCCTAATTACTTGCTGTACCTGCATGCTAACGCTTTGTGATGGGGTAGAAGATCAGCCATGATCTTACTGAATGGCGGAGCAGGCTCGAGGGGCCGAATGGCCGACTCCAGCTGCTATTTCTTATGTTCTTATGTTAAAGACGCTATATAAATGCAAGTTGTTGTTGTTGTTTTGATAGAGGAAGACAGCGTTGATATATCATTCATAGCAAGCCATCACTTTGGACCCGAGCTTCGTATTTTACAGCTCACTGACCTGGAACACGACGTTATGCTGCATGATATCACAACCAATGTATTCAAAACATGTCTGTTGACAGCGAGCAGCGCTATTGACATTTTGTAAAGAACGCTCTGAAGAGGGAGCAAAGATTCAGCAGTCCAATGACCCAGCAGCTGAGTGGGTAAGTGGGCTATCTGGATGGTAGACCAGAGAGGGCCGATGTTCCGTCCCCTGGCCCGTGTGCAGCGAGCTGCTCCCAGCCTCTGTGGCTGTAGGCATCAAAGTAAGATAGAAAGAACTTGCATTTCTATAGCGCCTTTCACGACCTCAGGACGTCCCAAAGCGCTTTACAGCCAATGAAGTACTTTTGGAGTGTGGTCACTGTTGTAATGTAGGAAACACAGCAGCCAATTTGTGTACAGCAAGCTCCCACAAACAGCAATGTGAGAATGACCAGATAATCTGTTTTTTGTGATGTTCAGTGAGGGTTAAATATTGGGCCAGGACATCGGGAGAACTCCCCTGCTCTTGTTTGAATAGTGGCCATGAGATGCCTTAAATTGACATGAAAGAGCAGACGGGGCCTCAGTTTAATGTCTCATCCAAAAGACAGCACCTTCGACAGTGCGGCGCTCCCTCAGTACTGACACTCCGACAGTGCGGCGCTCCCTCAGTACTGCCCCTCCGACAGTGCGGCGCTCCCTCAGTACTGCCCCTCCGACAGTGCGGCCCTCCCTCAGTACTGCCCCTCCGACAGTGCGGCGCTCCCTCAGTACTGACACTCCGACAGTGCGGCGCTCCCTCAGTACTGCCCCTCCAACAGTGCGGCGCTCCCTCAGTACTGCCCCTCCGACAGTGCGGCCCTCCCTCAGTACTGCCCCTCCAACAGTGCGGCGCTCCCTCAGTACTGCCCCTCCGACAGTGCGGCACTCCCTCATTACTGCCCCTCCGACAGTGCGGCGGTCCCTCAGTACTGCCCCTCCGACAGTGCGGCGCTCCCTCAGTACTGCCCCTCCGACAGTGCGGCGGTCCCTCAGTACTGCCCCTCCAACAGTGCGGCGCTCCCTCAGTACTGCCCCTCCGACAGTGCGGCCCTCCCTCAGTACTGCCCCTCCGACAGTGCAGCGCTCCCTCAGTACTGCCCCTCCGACAGTGCGTCGCTCCCTCAGTACTGCCCCTCCAACAGTGCGGCGCTCCCTCAGTACTGCCCCTCCGAAAGTGCGGCGCTCCCTCAGTACTGCCCCTCCGACAGTGCGTCGCTCCCTCAGTACTGCCCCTCCGACAGTGCGGTGCTCCCTCAGTATTGACACTCCGACAGTGTGGCGCTCCCTCAGCACTGCCCCTCCGACAGTGCGGCGCTCCCTCAGTACTGCCCCTCCGACAGTGCGGCGCTCCCTCAGTACTGCCCCTCCGACAGTGCGGCGCTCCCTCAGTACTGCCCCTCCGACAGTGCGTCGCTCCCTCAGCACTGCCCCTCCGACAGTGCAGCGCTCCCTCAGTACTGCCCCTCCGACAGTGTGGCGCTCCCTCAGTACTGCTCCTCCAACAGTGTGGCGCTCCCTCAGTACCGCCCCTCCGACAGTGTAGCGCTCCCTCGGCACTGCCCCTCTGACAGTGCGGCGCTCCCTCAGTACTGCTCCTCCAACAGTGCGGCGCTCCCTCAGTACTGCCCCTCCGACAGTGCAGCGCTCCCTCGGCACTGCCCCTCTGACAGTGCGGCGCTCCCTCAGTACTGCCCCTCCGACGGTGCGGCGGTCCCTTTGTGCTGCACTGGGAGTGTCGGCCTAGAATACATGATCAATGTCTCGGGAGTGGGACTTGAACCCACGACCGTCCAACTCAGAGGTGAGAGTGGTACCCACTGTGCCACAGCTGAAACATCAGTTGTAGAGGGAGGAAAAAAATCAGCCATGGCTCCTGCTCCCAAATTCTCATCCTATGTGAAAAGAAAATTTGTACACCTGTAGGATGAGGGTAGGGTCGGGCTTGGGTGTGATGGTGCCCATGGCCGAACAGCCTGTCAACCCTTACTGCCAAAGGCAGATCTCCTCACGCTTTATGTCTTCGCGGGCCACATGCAAGTGTACTGCTGGGCCTTCGGGGGGGCGGGGGTCACAGGTAACATTTAAACCGCTACTCCCATTAATCGAATGATATTGCTTTGCTGATGCTAACAAGTCTGGGGGTTCCAATTTAGGATATTCCAGCAACGAGGCATCAGTGCTCAGAACAGCCCTTTCCCAAACCTCCAGACTCGCAAAATCCAAAGAGGTCGGAGCAGCGAAGGAGGAATTGGGACCGAGTTGTTTAAGGCTTTGAGAACAGGATTGCCAGGGCTTGGAAGGGCTGCAGATGGTTCCGGGCAGGATGCCCCCTGGTCTGGGCTGGACACTCACTCTCTGCTCTGGGCTGGACACTCACTCTCTGGTCTGGGCTGGACACTCACTCTCTGCTCTGGGCTGGACACTCACTCTCTGCTCTGGGCTGGACACTCACTCTCTGGTCTGGGCTGGACACTCACTCTCTGCTCTGGGCTGGACACTCACTCTCTGGTCTGGGCTGGACACTCACTCTCTGCTCTGGGCTGGACACTCACTCTCTGGTCTGGGCTGGACACTCACTCTCTGCTCTGGGCTGGACACTCACTCTCTGGTCTGGGCTGGACACTCACTCTCTGCTCTGGGCTGGACACTCACTCTCTGGTCTGGGCTGGACACTCACTCTCTGGTCTGGGCTGGACACTCACTCTCTGCTCTGGGCTGGACACTCACTCTCTGGTCTGGGCTGGACACTCACTCTCTGCTCTGGGCTGGACACTCACTCTCTGGTCTGGGCTGGACACTCACTCTCTGGTCTGGGCTGGACACTCACTCTCTGGTCTGGGTTGGACACTCACTCTCTGGTCTGGGCTGGACACTCACTGTCTGGTCTGGGCTGGACACTCACTCTCTGGTCTGGGCTGGACACTCACTGCCTGGTCTGGGCTGGACACTCACTCTCTGGTCAAGGCTGGACACTCACTCTCTGGTCTGGGCTGGACACTCGTCTTATCCGAAAGACGGCACCTCCGACAGTGCAGCACTCCCTCAGTACTGCACTAGACTGTTAGCCTAGATTTTGTGCTCAAGTCTCTGGAGTGGGATTTGAACCCACAACCTTCACATAATAGGCTTGCCAGCAAAGTTGAAGCCCATGGAATAAAAGGGACAGTGGCAGCATGGATAGGAAATTGGCTAAGTGACAGGAAACAGAGAGTAGTGGTGAACGGTTGTTTTTCGGACTGGAGGAAGGTATACAGTGGTGTTCCCCAGGGGTCGGCTCTAGGACCACTGCTTTTCTTGATATATATTAATGACCTGGACATGGGAGTACAGGGCACAATTTCTAAATATGCAGATGACTCAAAACTTGGAAGTATAGTGAACAGTGAGGAGGATAGTGATAGACTTCAAGAGGACATAGACAGGCTGGTGGAATGGGCGGACACGTGGCAGATGAAATTTAACGCAGAAAAGTGTGAAGTGATACACTTTGGTAGAAAGAATGAGGAGAGGCAATATAAACTAAAGGCTACAATCCTGAAGGGGGTGCATGAACAGAGAGACCTGGGGGTATGTGTGCACAAATCATTGAAGGTGGCAGGGCAGGTTGAGAAAGTGGTTAAAAAAGCTTACGGGATCCTGGACTTCATAAACAGAGGCACAGAGTACAAAAGCAAGGAAGTTATGATGAACCTTCATAAAACACTGGTTCGGCCTCAACTGGAGTATTGTGTCCAATTCTGGGCACCGCACTTTAGGAAGGATGTGAAGGCCTTAGAGAGGGTGCAGAAAAGATTTACGAGAATGATTCCAGGGATGAGGGACTTCAGTTACGTGGATAGACTGGAGAAGCTGGGGTTGTTCTCCTTAGAGCAGAGAAGGTTGAGAGGAGATTTGATCGAGGTGTTCAAAATCATGAGAGGTCTAGACAGAGTAGATAGAGGGAAACTGTTCCCATTGGCGGAAGGGTCGAGAACCAGAGGACACAGATTTAAGGTCATTAGCAGACGAACCAAAGGCGACATGAGGAAAAAAAATTTACACAGCGAGTGGTTATGATCTGGAATGCACTGCCTGAAAGGGTGGTGGAGGCAGACTCAATCACGGCTTTCAAAAGGGAATTGGATAAGTACCTGAAGGAAAAGAATTTGCAGGGCTACGGGGAAAGGGCGGGGGAGTGGGACTGGCTGAAGTGCTCTTGCAGAGTCGGCACGGGCTAAACGGGCCAAATGGCCTCCTTCTGTGCTGTAAAATAAAATCCCTCCAAAGCCAATATATCCTTCCTGAGGTGTGGTCCCCAGAGATGGTTTCAGGACTGAGTCTGTATTTAACTACAGCCAATACTGATGCTGTCCTCACCTGATGTTCAGACACACTTGTACACACAAACACACACATGCGCACATAGACATGCATGCACACACCACGCACGCATGCTCCCGCCCATATAGAAACATAGAAACATAGAAGAATAGAGCAGGAGTAGGCCATTCGGCCCCTCGAGCCTGCTCCGCCATTCAATGAGATCATGGCTGATCATCCAAATTCAGTACCCTGTCCCTGCTTTCTCCCCATATCCCTTGATCCCTTTAGCCTTAAGAAATATATCCAACTCCTTCTTGAATATATTTAATGAATTGGCCTCAACTGCCTTCTGTGGTAGAGAATTCCACAGGTTCACCACTCTCTGGGTGAAGAAATTCCTCCTCATCTCTGTCCTAAATGGCTTACCCCTTATCCTTAGACTGTGACCCCTGGTTCTGGACTCCCCCGCCATCGGGAACATCCTTCCTGCATCTAGTCTGTCTAGTCCTGTTAGAATTTTATAAGTTTCAATGAGATCCCCTCTCATTCTTCTAAACTCTAGTGAATATAAGCCTAATCGATTCAATCTCTCTTCATACGTCACTCCTGCCATCCGAGGTATCAGTCTGGTGAATCTTCACTGCACTCCCTCCATGGCAAGAACATCCTTCCTCAGATAAGGCAACCAATGAGGTATGACGTATGAGGGGAGATCGGGTCGATTGGGCTTACACTCGCTGGAGTTTAGAAGAATGAGAGGGGATCTCATTGAAACTTATAAAATTCTAACAGGACTGGACAGACTAGATGCAGGAAGGATGTTCCCAATGGTCGGGGAGTCCAGAACCAGGGGTCACAGTCTAAGGATAAGGGGTAAGCCATTTAGGACAGAGATGAGGAGGAATTTCTTCACCCAGAGAGTGGTGAACCTGTGGAATTCTCTACCACAGAAGGCAGTAGAGGCCAATTCATTAAATATATTCAAGAAGGAGTTGGATATATTTCTTAAGGCTAAAGGGATCAAGGGATATGGGGAGAAGGCAGGGACAGGGTACTGAATTTGGATGATCAGCCATGATCTCATTGAATGGCGTAGCAGGCTCGAGGGGCCGAATGGCCTACTCCTGCTCCTATCTTCTATGTTTCTATGTTTCAAAACTGCACACATACACATGCAATCTCTCAGACCAAAGTGCACGCACACACTTTCGCACACAAACACACACACACACACAGACATGCATGCACACACGCACAAACACACAAGCAAGCACGCGGGCACACAAACAGGCCAGACAGACTTGCACCTTCCAGCAAGGTCAATCAACAGCAATCATGAGTGGGAATCGTGGCTGATTTTCCGTTCTCCAGCCCAGGGGCCGCTGAAGCTATGGGCAGCCCACCCCACCCCCTGCCCTGCCCTGCCCCCCGGCCTCAGGGCAGGCTTGGGATCGCCCTGTGCGGTGCGGCCTTTCTTTTTTTGGCACCAAACTGCGCTGGGATGAGATGGCACGGCGACACCAATTCTACCTCAATTGAACAACTGTCGGATCTTCACGCACCGCTTTTATTTAGTTAGTCATACTTCAGAACCAAGGTGTTCATCCGTAAATTCCCGTCACGCTTCTTAATATTGAGACCTGAGAAAAGCATCGTGGGGAGTAAGCCTAACAACGTGACAGTTGCTGCAACATGTGGAGTGTGCTCTCAGACAAACACTTACATAACTGCACCAGCCAACCATTAGAAACTGGTTTCATCGCATCTGTTCATTTACAAAATGGTTTTAACTGATTCGGTCACTGCTAAATGACACTGCCAGCCAGCACAGACCTTTATTGGGTCAGCCCTGGCTCAGTGGGGAGCAGCACTCTCTCTCTCTCTGGCTTCGGAGTCAGAAGGTCGTCGGTTCATAGTCCCCACTCCAGAGACTTGAGCCCATAAACCCAGGCTGACACTCCTGGTGCAGGGCTGAGGGAGCGCCGCACTGTCGGAGGTGCAGTACTGAGGGAGCGCCGCACTGTCGGAGGTGCAGTACTGAGGGAGCGCCGCACTGTCGGAGGTGCAGTACTGAGGGAGCGCCGCACTGTCGGAGGGGCAGTACTGAGGGAGCGCCGCACTGTTGGAGGGGCAGTACTGAGGGAGTGCCGCACTGTCGGAGGGGCGGGTACTGAGGGAGCGCCGCACTGTCGGAGGGGCAGTACTGAGGGGAGCGCCGCACTGTCGGAGGGGCAGTACTGAGGGAGCGCCGCACTGTCGGAGGGGCGGTACTGAGGGAGCGCCGCACTGTCGGAGGGGCAGTACTGAGGGGAGCGCCGCACTGTCGGAGGGGCAGTACTGAGGGAGTGCCGCACTGTCGGAGGGGCAGTACTGAGGGAGCGCCGCACTGTCGGAGGGGCAGTACTGAGGGAGCGCCGCACTGTCGGAGGGGCAGTACTGAGGGAGCGCCGCACTGTCAGAGGGGCAGTACTGAGGGAGCGCCGCACTGTCGGAGGGGCAGTACTGAGGGAGCGCCGCACTGTCGGAGGGGCGGTACTGAGGGAGCGCCGCACTGTCGGAGGGGCGGTACTGAGGGAGCGCCGCACTGTCGGAGGGGCAGTACTGAGGGAGCGCCGCACTGTCGGAGGGGCGGTACTGAGGGAGTGCCGCACTGTCGGAGGGGCAGTACTGAGGGAGTGCCGCACTGTCGGAGGGGCAGTACTGAGGGAGTGCCGCACTGTCGGAGGGGCAGTACTGAGGGAGTGCCGCACTGTCGGAGGGGCAGTACTGAGGGAGCGCCGCACTGTCGGAGGGGCAGTACTGAGGGAGCGCCGCACTGTCGGAGGGGCAGTACTGAGGGAGTGCCGCACTGTCGGAGGGGCAGTACTGAGGGAGCGCCGCACTGTTGGAGGGGCAGTACTGAGGGAGCGCCGCACTGTCGGAGGGGCAGTACTGAGGGAGCGCCGCACTGCCGGAGGGGCAGTACTGAGGGAGTGCTGCACTGTCGGAGGGGCAGTACTGAGGGAGAGCCACACTGTCGGAGGGGCAGTACTGAGGGAGCGCCGCACTGTTGGAGGGGCAGTACTGAGGGAATGCCGCACTGTCAGAGGGACAGTACTGAGGGAGTGCTGCACTGTTGGAGGGGCAGTACTGAGGGAGCGCCGCACTGTCGGAGGTGCAGTACTGAGGGGAGTGCTGCACTGTCGGAGGGGCGGTACTGAGGGAGTGCCGCACTGTCGGAGGGGCAGTACTGAGGGAGTGCCGCACTGTCGGAGGTGCAGTACTGAGGGAGCGCTGCACTGTCGGAGGGGCAGTACTGAGGGAGCGCTGCACTGTCGGAGGGGCAGTACTGAGGGAGCGCTGCACTGTCGGAGGTGCATTCCTGAGGGAGTGCCGCACTGTCGGAGGGGCAGTACTGAGGGAGTGCCGCACTGTCGGAGGTGCCGTCTTTCGGATGAGACGTTAAACCAAAGCCTTTCAGGTAGACGCAAAAGATCCCGCAGCCACTATTTGCGCGAACAAGAGGGTTCTCCCCCGGTGTCCTGGGGCCAATATTCATCCCTCAATCAACATCACTAAAACAGATTATCCGGTCATTATCACATTGCTGTTTGTGGGAGCTTGCTGTGCGCAAATTGGCTGCCGCGTTTCCCACATTACAACAGTGACCACACTTCGAAAAAAGTACTTCATTGGCTGTAAAGCGCTTTGGGACATCCTGAGGTCGTGAAAGGCGCTGGAGAAATGCAAGTCTGTCTTTCCTTTCCTTACGTCCAAAGTGGATGACCTCCCACTTTCGCCACATTGAACTCCTTCTGCCACAGTCTTTGCCCACTCACTGAATCTATCCATTTCCTTTGCAACTTGGACTGTGGCACATGCTCCCCAGGTCCAAACGCCGACAGCGTGCACAACAACAGCAACATCGTAGTAAAACGTCCCAAGGCACTTCACAGGAGCGATTATCAGACACAATTTGACACCGAGCCACAAAAGGAGATATTAGGACAGGTGACCAAAAGCTTGGTCAAAGAGCTGGGTTTTAAGGAGCGTCTTAAAGGAGGAGAGAGAGGTGGAGGGGCGGAGAGGTTTCGGGAGAGAATTCGAGAGCTTAGGGCCCAGGCAACAGAAGGCACGGCCGCCAATGGTGGAGCGATTAAAATCGGGGGGGATTGCTGAAGAGGCCAGACTTGGAGGAGGGCAGAGATCTCGGGGGGGTTGTAGGGCTGGAGGAGGCTACAGAAATCGGGAGGGGGGCGAGGCCATGACACGAGAGAAGGAAAAGGTCGGTACGTTTGCCAGTTACCTCGAGCAGAAGTTAAGCTCCACGACCACCTCAGCTTCCAGTGACAAACAGAGCCATCACCCACTCAATGAAGAAGAGCAGTAATTGCTTTCGTTGCTAGGGAATGTTGCTATGGTGTGCCTCATGGATACCAACAATAACAGTGTCAACTAATCATCAGACTGATAGAGATAAACTGTCACTAATGTGCTGAAAACTTCAGTACTTTTCTAACTCACGGCATCAATGGGATAATTGCAAGCCTAACCTGACAAATAACAGTTAGCGAATCGTGTGAGTGACGAAAAGACCAACCAGCGAGGCTATCAGGAGATATCATTTTCTCTTTTACCAAAACCCTTTTATCTTAGATTTTAGTAATAATTAGATTCCGTCGTTGACAATGCATTAACTGTAGAGGTGAGCTTGTTAGACGTTTGTCAAGTTGTGGAGGATCATAGGCCAGGTGTGAATCACCCAAATAGGTCCAGGTAGAATCCTGCGAAGTGTTGGCACAGGCGTGATCATAGAATCATAGAATCTTACAGCACAGGAGGAGGCCATTCGGCCCATCGTGCCTGTGCCGGCTCTTTGAAAGATTCTCTCCAATTAGTCCCACTCCCCCCTGCTCTTTCCCCGTAGCCCTGCAAATTTTTTCCTTTTCAAGTATTTATCCAATTCCCTTTTGAAAGTTACTATTGAATCTGCTTCCTCCGCCCTTTCAGGCAGCGCGTTCCAGATCACAACAACTCGCTGCGTAAAACAAACTTCCTCCTGTCGCCTCTGGTTCTTTTGCCAATTATCTTAAATCTGTGTCCTCTGGTTACCGACCCTTCCGCCAGTGGAAACAGTTTCTCCCGATCTACTCTGTCAAAACCCCTCATGATTTTGAACATCTTTATTAAATCTCCCCTTAACCTTCTCTGCTCCAAGGAGAACAATCCCAGCTTCTCCAGTCTCTCCACATCACTGACGTCCCTCATCCCCTGGGACCATTCTGGTCAATCTCCTCCGCACTCTCTCCAAGGCCTTGACATCCTTCCTAAAGTGCGGTGCCCAGAATTGGACACAATGCGGTGGCGAATGGGCTTCTCTCTGTGCTGTTTGATTCTGTGATTCTACAGCCAAGAGTGAACAACATCAACAACAACAGCTTGCATTTATATAGCGCCTTTAGGGTGCTTCACAGGAGTGTTATCAAACAAAATTTGACGCCGAGCCACATAAGGAGATATTAGGACAGGTGACCAAAAGCTTGGTCAAAGAGGTAGGTTTTAAGGAGCGTCTTAAAGGAGGAGAGAGAGGAGGAGAGGTTTAGGGAGGGAATTCCAGAGCTTAGGGCTCAGGCAACAGAAGATATGCCCGCCAATGGTGGAGCGATTAAAATCAGGAACTACACAAGAGGCCAGAATTGGAGGAGCGCAGAGATTTCAGAGGGTTGTAGGGCTGGAGGAGGTTACAGAGATAGGGAGGGGCGAGGCCGTGGAGGGATTTTAAAACAAGGATAAGAATTTTTTAATTCCCTCGATCTTTATTGACGCTCCTCAGCCACATGTCTACCTGGAGTTGTGAGTTAATTGAGTGAAACGTAACCCAGTAGTGTTTCTTCGGCAAAAGCCCTAAAACAGCCGCCGTGAACATGGTAAGTAAGGGGAACAAACACCTGGTGAAGGACCCCTCTACAGAATTAGTCACCGATGAGTGGGGCAAGTCTCGGGCCTACCCGCTCAGGCTTCTTCAGATACGACCAACCTCCGCACCCCCACGGCCGGCAACTACAGCAGGATTGCCCTGGCGTCTGCGGGAATTAAATATTAATCTCCAGGGCAATGTAGCAACTCGCCAAGGCTTCTTCGGCAGCACCTCCCAATCCCGCGACCTTTTCCACCTAGAAGGACAAGGGCAGCAGGCACATGGGAACACCACCACCTCCAAGTTCCCCTCCAAGTCACACACCATCCTGAGTTGGAAATACATCGCCATTCCTTCATCGTCGCTGGGTCAAAATCCTGGAACTTCCTCCCTAACAACACTGTGGGAGCACCTTCACCACACGGACTGCAGCGGTTCAAGAAGGCGGCTCACCACCACCTTCTCAAGGGGCAACTAGGGATGGGCAATAAATGCTGGCCATGCCAGTGATGCCCACATCCCGTGAACGAATAAAAAAAAAAACCCGGAGAAAAATTATCGAGTGCATTAAAAAAAAAAAAAAATTTTCTTTGAACATTTCTCTTTATTAGTTAGAAAACGTTATCGGGGATGGAAGTCAAGAATCGTCCAAGAGTCTGTTCACTTTCCGATTGGCCGTGGGAAGGCGGGTCACAGCGAGGATTGACATGTCGGGCGACCAATGGCGGGAGAGCGTGCGGGGGCGGGAAGAGTGGAGGCAGGAGGTCATGTGACAAATCCTCCAGGAATTCGCCCAACCAGAGTTGGAGACCCGTAACCCAACGGTAAGTTTATTTTGAATTTATCTTTCTGTGGAGGTGGGAGTTCACAATCTCCCCCTCCCCCTCCCCGGGGTCACAATCTCCCCCCTCCCCCTCCCCGGGGTCACAATCTCCCCCCTCCCCCTCCCCGAGTTCACAATCTCCCCCCTCCCCCTCCCCGGGGTCACAATCTCCCCCCTCCCCCTCCCTGAGTTCACAATCTCCCCCTCCCCCTCCCCGAGTTCACAATCTCCCCCCTCCCCCTCCCCGAGTTCACAATCTCCCCCCTCCCCTCCCTGAGTTCACAATCT
Source organism: Somniosus microcephalus (assembly GCF_052327205.1). Classification (NCBI taxonomy): domain Eukaryota; kingdom Metazoa; phylum Chordata; class Chondrichthyes; order Squaliformes; family Somniosidae; genus Somniosus; species Somniosus microcephalus. The sequence continues at coordinate 265,325,491 of NC_140994.1, read as the reverse complement.
CCCCCCTCCCCCTCCCCGAGTTCACAATCTCCCCCCCTCCCCCCTCCCTGAGTTCACAATCTCCCCCCTCCCCCTCCCCGAGTTCACAATCTCCCCCCTCCCCCTCCCCAGGAGCACAATCTCCCCCCCTCCCCCTCCCTGAGTTCACAATCTCCCCCCTCCCCCTCCCCGGGGTCACAATCTCCCCCTCCCCCCTCCCTGAGTTCACAACCTCCCCCTCCCCCTCCCCGAGTTCACAATCTCCCCCCTCCCCCTCCCCGGGGTCACAATCTCCCCCCTCCCCCTCCCCGAGTTCACAATCTCCCCCTCCCCCTCCCCGAGTTCACAATCTCCCCCCTCGCCCTCCCCGGGGTCACAATCTCCCCCCTCCCCCTCCCCGGGGTCACAATCTCCCCCCTCCCCCTCCCTGAGTTCACAATCTCCCCCTCCCCGAGTTCACAATCTCCCCCCTCCCCCTCCCCGAGTTCACAATCTCCCCCCTCCCCCTCCCCGAGTTCACAATCTCCCCCTCCCCCCTCCCTGAGTTCACAATCTCCCCCCTCCCCGGGGTCACAATCTCCCCCCTCCCCCTCCCCGAGTTCACAATCTCCCCCCTCCCCCCCTCCCCGGGGTCACAATCTCCCCCTCCCCCCCCCGCGAGTTCACAATCTCCCCCTCCCCCTCCCCAAGTTCACAATCTCCCCCTCCCCCCCCGCGAGTTCACAATCTCCCCCTCCCCCTCCCCGAGTTCACAATCTCCCCCTCCCCCTCCCTGAGTTCACAATCTCCCCCTCCCCCCCTCCCTGAGTTCACAATCTCCCCCTCCCCCTCCCTGAGTTCACAATCTCCCCCTCCCCCTCCCCGAGTTCACAATCTCCTCCCCCTCCCCCCCGCGAGTTCACAATCTCCCCCTCCCCCTCCCTGAGTTCACAATCTCCTCCCCCTCCCCCCCCGCGAGTTCACAATCTCCCCCTCCCCCCCCGCGAGTTCACAATCTCCCCCTCCCCCTCCGAGTTCACAATCTCCCCCTCCCCCTCCCTGAGTTCACAATCTCCTCCCCCTCCCCCCCCGCGAGTTCACAATCTCCTCCCCCTCCCCGAGTTCACAATCTCCCCCTCCCCCTCCCTGAGTTCACAATCTCCCCCTCCCCCTCCCCGAGTTCACAATCTCCCCCCCGAGTTCACAATCTCCCCCTCCCCCTCCCTGAGTTCACAATCTCCCCCCTCCCCCTCCCCGAGTTCACAATCTCCCCCCCCCCCCCGCGAGTTCACAATCTCCCCTCCTCCCCGAGTTCACAATCTCCCCCCGAGTTCACAATCTCCCCCCTCCCCCTCCCCGAGTTCACAATCTCCCCCTCCCCCCTCCCCGAGTTCACAATCTCCCCCCGAGTTCACAATCTCCCCCTCCCCCTCCCTGAGTTCACAATCTCCCCCCTCCCCGAGTTCACAATCTCCCCCCTCCCCCTCCCCGAGTTCACAATCTCCCCCCTCCCCCTCCCCGAGTTCACAATCTCCCCCTCCCCCTCCCCGAGTTCACAATCTCCCCCTCCCCCTCCCTGAGTTCACAATCTCCCCCTCCCTGAGTTCACAATCTCCCCCTCCCTGAGTTCACAATCTCCCCCCTCCCCCTCCCCGAGTTCACAATCTCCCCCCTCCCCCTCCCCGAGTTCACAATCTCCCCCTCCCCCTCCCCGAGTTCACAATCTCCCCCTCCCCCTCCCTGAGTTCACAATCTCCCCCTCCCTGAGTTCACAATCTCCCCCTCCCTGAGTTCACAATCTCCCCCCTCCCCCTCCCCGAGTTCACAATCTCCCCCTCCCCCTCCCCGAGTTCACAATCTCCCCCTCCCCCACTCCGCTGTCCATTCCAACTATGGGGCAGGTAGCCCGGAATTCAATCCTGGAGAAGCCCCGGAATTCAATCCTGGAGACGGGCAAGCTCCCTATGGAGTCGAGACAGGCCCCAGCATCTCACCCCGGGATAGTTAGATGGTTAGGAGGCCCACATTCCAGGCCAAGGTTCGGCTGGTCCTCTTTGGGGGCGGTGGAGGTGTTCTGCTGGCGCAGCATCAAGTCTGGGCCCGAAAACGCACGGTGGGGGGGGGACGGAGATCCAACTGAGGGCAATGCTTCAAACCTTGAGATGTCTCTTCACTCCACACATAAGAACATAAGACGTAGGAGCAGGAGTCGGTCATTTGGCCCCTCGAGCCTGCTCCGCCATTCAATAAGATCATGGCTGATCTGATCTTGGCCTCAACTTCCACTTCCCTGCCCGCTCCCCATAACCCTAGACTCCCTTATCGTTCAAAAATCTTCTATCTCCACCTTAAATATATTCAATGACCCAGCCTCCACAGCTCTCTGGGGAAGAGAATTCCAAAGATTCACGACCCTCAGAGAAGAAATTCCTCCTCATTTCCATTTAAAATGGCCGACCCCTTATTTTGAAACTATGCCCCCTAGTTCTAGATTCCCCCACGAGGGGAAACATCCTCTCTGCATCTACCCTGTCAATCCCCCTCAGAATCTTATATGTTTCAGTAAGATCACCTCTCATTCTTCTAAACTCCAATGAGTATAGGCCCAGCCTGCGCAACCTGAGCGTTACATCGATTTACATCGAGTCTACAGCACAGAAACAGGCCATTCAGCCCAACTGGTCCGTGCCGGTGTTTGTGCTCCACACGAGCCTCCTCCCACCCCTCTTCATCTCACCCCATCACCATATCCTTCTATTCCTTTCTCCCTCGTGTGTTTATCTAGCCTCATAAGAACATAAGAACATAAGAAATAGGAGCAGGAGTAGGCCATACGGCCTCTCGGGCCTGCTCCGCCATTCAATAGGATCATGGCTGATCCGAACCTAGACTCACGTCCACTTCCCTGCCCTCTCCCCGTAACCCCTAATTCCCTTATCTGCTAGGAAACTGTCGATCTCTGTTTTAAATTTATTTAATGTTGCAGCTTCCACAGCTCTCTGGGGTAGCAAATTCCATAGATTTACTACCCTCTGAGTGAAGAAGTTTCTCCTCATCTCAGTTTTGAAAGGGCAGCCCCTTATTCTTAGATTATGCCCCCTAGTTCTAGTCTCACCCATCAGTGGAAACATCCTCCCCGCATCCACCCGATCAAGCCCCCTCACAATCTTATATGTTTTGATAAGATCGCCTCTCATTCTTCTGAAATCCAATGAGTAGAGGCCCAACCTACTCAACCTTTCCTCATACGTCAACACCCTCATCTCTGGAATCAACCCTTAAACTCATCTGTGCTCTTCGCCTCAACCACTCCCTGTGGTAGCGAGTTCCACATTCTCACCACTCTCTGGGTAAAGAAGTTTCTCCTGAATTCCCCATTGGATTTATTAGTGACTGTCTTATATTGATGGCCTTTAGTTCTGGACTCGCCGTGAGTGGAAACATCTTCTCTCCATGTTTGCAGCATTTTTTTTATTTCTTTCAGATTTCCACAATCTCACCATCAGGCAGAGACGACGGATGATTGTGTTGCAGAGTTTGGTGAGCCAGCTCTGTTAACTGGAGACTTTGGGGAACAATTGAGTCGCGGCCCCTTTGGGGCGCTAACTTCGCCGGGGCGCTACTATTAGAGCCACGAAAAAATTAGTGCCCCCGCGGCCGAAATTCATCGGTAGTGCCCCGAGAGAGAAGCGGGGTGCTACTGGAAGCGCCCCGCCTCCCTCTTGGGGCGCTGCGAGGGAATATCGCGGCACTACGTGCCATGGTAATGCAGGCCTTCCTCCCCTTCTTAAAGGGGAGAGGCCTTGTGCAGCGTGACCCAGGGCCCAGCTGGGCCACCAGGGATCAGAGTGCCAGCAAAAGAGCCCGGCACTCAAGAGAAGTGCCGGGCTCACTGAGCGCAGCCGGCACTCCGCGGCAGGGGGGCCTGGTCAGGAGGCCGGGGACGGCAACGGGGGGGCAGGTGCTGGCAGGCGGCCAGCAACAAAAATAGCCGCCTGGAACCTCGCCTTTAATTAGCGCCGCCCTGGCCTCAGGTAGGCCACCCTGACCCTGTCGGACGTAGCGTCCGGCAGTAAGTCAGGGGGCGCTACCGAAGATCGCGCTGGGCACGGGGCGCTGGGCACGGTGATGGCGTCATCGCCGGCGGCGCAGCGCCGCGGGGCGCTAACGGTTACCGCTGCCGCTAACCTCCCGCTGAATTAAGCGGGAGGCTAATGGGAGGCAGTGGAGGCCAATTCATTAAATATATTCAAGAAGGAGTTGGATATTTTTCTTAAGGCTAAAGGGATCAAGGGATATGGGGAGAAGGCAGGGACAGGGTACTGAATTTGGATGATCAGCCATGATCTCATTGAATGGCGGAGCAGGCTCGAGGGGCCGAATGGCCTACTCCTGCTCCTATCTGCTATGTTTCTATGAGGCGCAAAGCAACCGAATTTTTAGGCCATTTACTTTGCGTATTAGCTTGTTGTTTTTATATAAATTTCACTTGATCGTGGTAATTAATTTAAAGAATAACGATGTTCAATGTTGATGAGAATCAACATGACTCACGTTGACTAGCGAATACTCTTTTCCAATTTACTGATGCCTGTCAGTTTTGTCTGTATTATATTCAGGATATAATAATGTCTAATGATTACAGATAATATGCAAATAGGTGTCAGGGTCAGTTGGATTCTGCAGATCCATGTGCGTGCAATGTTCATCTAACACCTACAGTCTTTCTAATTGCCAGATGACTCAATTCTCAAGCACCTTCTGAGAGTGATTGGTTCGAATTATAACTCCAGATTTGGACGGTGAATTATTCACAAAACAAACCCGGTGAGGAGAATCAGCCCATCATAGAATCCTAGAAAAGTTACAGAACGGAAGGAGGCCATTTCGGCCCATTGTGTCCGCGCCGGCCGACAAAGAGCTATCCAGCCTAATCCCACTTCCCAGCTCTTGGTCCGTAGCCCTGCAGGTTACAGCATCCCAAGTGCACATCCGAGTACTTTTTAAATGTGGTTAGGGTTCCTGCCTCTCCCACCCTTTCAGGCAGTGAGTTCCAGACCCCCTCAACCCTCTGGGTGAAGACATTTCCCCTCAAATCCCCTCTAAACCTTCCCCCAATTTAAATCTGTATCCCCTGGTTTTTGACCCCTCTGCTAAGGGAAATAGGTCCTTTCTATCCACTTTATCTAGGCCCCTCATAATTTTATACACCTCAATAAGGTCTCCCCTCAGCCTCCTCTGTTCCAAGGAAAACAGACCCAGCCTATCCAGTCTTTCCTCATAGCTAAGATTCTCTACTCCCAGCAACATCCTTGTAAATCTCCTCTGTACCCTCTCTAGTGCAATCACATCTTTCCTGTAATGTGGTGACCAGAACTGCACGCAGTACTCCAGCTGAGGCCTAACTAGTGTTTTATACAGTCGAAACATAACCCCCCTGCTCTTGTATTCTATGCCACGGCTAATAAAGGCAAGCATTCCGTATGCCTTCTTAACCACCTTATCTACCAGGCCTGCTACCTTCAGAGATCTGTGGACATGCACACCAAGGTCCCTTTGTTCCTCTACACTACTCAGTGTCCTACCATTTAATGTGTATTCCCTTTCCTTGTTAGCCCTCCCCAAATGCATTACCTCACACTTCTCTGGATTGAATTCCATTTGCCACTGTTCTGCCCACCTGACCAGTCCATTGATAGCTTCCTGCAGTCTGCAGCTTCCTTCTTCAGTATCAACCACACGGCGAGTCGGAGGATCGAGACACGAATGTTCCAGAGCAACAACAAGAACTCTCATTAATGCGGCGCCTTTAACACAGGAAACCATCCCAAGGCGCTTCACAGGAGCGATTATCACACAAACAAACTGACACCGAGCCATGTAAGGAAATATTAGGACAGGTGACCAAGAACTTTGTCAAAGAGGAAGGTTTTCTGGAGCACCTTAAAGGAGGGGGGAGAGAGAGAAATGGAGAAGTTTAAGGAAGGAATTCCAGAGCTTAGGGGCCCAGGCAGCTGAAGGCAAGGCCGCAAATGGTGGAGCGATGGAAATCGGGGGATGCGCAAGAGGCCAGAATTGGAGGAGCGCTGAGATCTCGGGGGGGGTTGTGGGGCTGGAGGAGGTTGTGGAGATAGTGAGGGGCGAGTCGATGGAGGGATTTGAACACAAGGATAAGAATTTTAATATCGAGACGTTTCCAGACTGGTAGGCCATTCAGCCCCTCAATGAGATCATGGCTCATCTGTATCTTAACTCCATCTACCCACCTTGGTTCCATAACCCTTAATACCCTTACCTAATAAAAATCTACCAATCTCAGTTTTGCAATTTTCAATTGACCCACCCCCCCCAGCCTCAACAGGTTTTCTTGGGGCAAGGAGAGAGTTCCAGGTTTTAGAAAGCAGAGAGGGAATGTTTGGGGCTGGAAATCGCTGTTCCTTCTGGTGATAGCGAATTGTGAACTGGTTTTACATCGCACCCGATTTCCGTTTCCATCGAAGTGAAATTCTGGCGCGGTGTAAAACCTAGCGGTATTTGATCAACTCAGTCCCTCTCCCCTCTGCTTCCTTCTCAGCCGGACATCGCTTCAGCTCCTCTTTGAGGGCACTCAATGAATTGGCATTAACTGGAAGACTGTTTTACTTTTTCTGGTGCCTTGTCTGGAGGCTTGTCAAGTTTTGAACCTGACCCCTCGGGTTCTGCGCCACCATTCTTAGTTACACAGTCTTCCAACATTTACCTAATCTAAGGTCTACACATACCCAAAGCCAAGTCAGTCATGTATGAGTGTATGAGTGTTACCAACCTATCCAAGTGCAAGGACACCTCAGCCAAGCCTGACCATGCTCTCATCCAACATATATCAACTGTTCCTTCATCGTCGCTGGGTCAAAATCCTGGAACTCCCTCCCTAACAGCACTGTGGGAGCACCTTCACCACACGGACTGCAGCGTTTCAAGAGGAAGGCGGCTCACCACCACCTTCTCAAGGGCAACTAGGGATGGCCAATAAATGCCGGCCTTGCCAGCGATGCCCACATCCCAAGAATGAATCTTTTTTTTTAATCCACACACATGCACTTCCCAGAAGCGCGTCACTGGGATAGTGATCAACAGCAGGAATCCCGGGTTGTTGTTTTTTTGCTACCCGCCCCAGGGACAAAAGAGGTTCAGGTTTAGCACATTTGAGCGGCCATTTGAATTTAAGGCCTTGCTCGTGATCATTAAACCCAATTGTCGCAACCCTGTCACTGCTCGAAAAACATCAGCAAAAACTGATTACAAACACAGAAAATGCTGGAAACACTCAACAGGTCACGCAGCTTTTGTGGAGCGAGAAACAGAGTTATGTTTCAGGTAATGTAAGGACTCTATTCCATTCTCCCAGTTTCTCCATCTCCGCCGCGTCTGTTCTGACGATGCCACCTTCCACACCAGTGCTTCCGACATGTCCTCCTTTTTCCTCAACCGAGGATTCCCCTCTACTGTGGTTGACACGGCCCTCGACCGTGTCCGTTCTATCTCCCATACTTCTGCCCTCACCCCTTCCCCTCCCTCCCAGAACCACGATAGGGTTCCCCTTGCCCTCACCTTTCACCCCACCAGCCTCCACATTCAACTGATCATCCTCCGCCATTTCCGCCACCTCCAGCGTGATCCCACCAAACGCATCTTCCCCTCCCCTCCCCTTTCAGCATTCTGTAGGGACCACTCCCTCCGCGACACCCTGGCCCACTCCTCTATCACCCCCAGCACCCCTTCCCCTTCACCCGGCACCTTCCCGTGCAAGCGCAGGAGATGCAACACCTGCCCTTATACCTCCCCCCTTCCCACTGTCCAGGGCCCCAAACACCCCTTCCAGGTGAAACAGCAATTTACTTGTACTTCTTGCAATCTAGTATACTGTATTCGCTGCTCACGATGTGGTCTCCTCTACATTGGGGAGACCAAACGCAGATTGGGTGACCGCTTTGCGGAACACCTCCGTTCAGTCCATAAGGGGGACCCCGAGCTCCCGGTGGCCTGTCACTTTAATTCTCCGCTCCACTCCCACTCAGACCTCACCGTCCTCGGCCTCTTGCATTGTTCCACTGAAGCTCAGCGTAAGCTCGAGGAACAGCACCTCAGCTTCTGATTAGGCACTTTACAGCCTGCCGGACTCAACATAGAGTTCAACAATTTCAGATCATAACCTCGGCCCCTATCATCATATATATATTTTGTATCCACACTTTGTTTGTGTCTGTTCTTCTCTCCCACATGGCAGCTGTCTTTCACTCTGCCAGCGCGATTCACACTTCATCTCGAGCCATCCTTTGTTTCTTAACCTGTCCCATTACCATCTCCTCTCGCCTTGAATATCTCTTAATGTCTCTGAACCTCTCCTGCCTTCCATCCTATCACAGACCTTCCCTTTTGTTCTTTCATCCCCTCCCCCATTTCCCAGCCCCTGCACTTGCTTAAAAATCTGTTCCATTTCCTGCTTTTTTTCCAGTTCTGACGAAAGGTCATCGACCTGAAACGTTAACTCTGTTGCTCTCTTCACAGATGCTGCCTGACCTGCTGAGTATCTCCAGCATTTTCTGTTTTTATTATTAATGTTTCAGGTCCTTTTGTCCTTTAATCTCTCCTGCCTTCCACTCTATCACAGACCTTCCCTTTTCTTCCTTCCTCCCCTCCCCACTTTCCCGGCCTCAGCACCTGCTTAAATATCTGCTCCATCTCCAACCTTGTCCAGTTCTGACGAGGGGGTCCCAAACCGGAAACGTTGACTCTGATTTTCTCTCCACGGAAGCTGCCTGACCCGCCGAGTGTTTCCAGCCTATTCTGCGTTTATTTCCAGCACCCGCAGCATTTTGTTTTCGTTTGAGCAAAAAGCCGATGATCCGGTCATTTGCCGCGCTGCTTGTGTGTGTGTGGGAGCTTGCTGTGCGCAAACTGGCCACCGCGTTTCCGATATTACAACAGCGACTACGCCTCAGAAAGTGTTTGATTGGCTGTAAAGCGCGGTGGGGAGTCCTGAGGTGGTGAAAGGCGCTGTAGGATTTTGAGGATGTAACTGGTAGAATAGATAAGGGAGAACCAGTGGATGTGGTGTATTTGGACTTTCAAAAGGCTTTCGATAAGGTCCCGCATAAGAGATTAGCGTGTAAAGTTAAGGCACATGCGATTGGGGGCAAGGTATTGACTTGGATAGAGAACTGGTTGGCAGACAGAAAGCAAAGCGTTGGATTAAACGGCTCTTTTTCCGAGTGGCAGGCAGTGACTAGTGGGGTACCGCAGGGATCGGTCCTTGGACCCCAGCTATTCACAATATATATTAATGATCTGGACAAGGGAACTAGATGTAATATCTCCAAGTTTGCAGACGACACAAAGCTGGGTGGACGTGTGTGCTGTGAGGAGGATGCCGAGAAACTCCAGGATGATTTGGACAGGTTGGGTGATTGGGCAGAAACATGGCAGATGCAATATAACGTGGATAACTGCGAGGTTATCCACTTTGGTGGCAAAAACAAGAAGGCAGATTATTATCTGAATGGCAATAGATTGGGAGAATGGGAAGTGCAACGAGACCTGGGTGTCCTTGTGCACCAGTCGCTGAAGGTAAGCATGCAGGTGCAGCAGGTGGTTAAGAAGGCAAATGGTATGTTGGCCTTCGTAGCGAGAGGGTTCGAGTACAAGAACAAGAATGTCTTGCTGCAGTTGTACAGGGCCTTGGTGAGACCACACCTTGAGTATTGTGTGCAGTTTTGGTCGCCTTATCTGAGGAAGGATGTTCTTGCCATGGAGGGAATGCAGCGAAGATTCACCAGGCTGACACCTGGGATGGCAGGAATGACGTATGAGGAGAGATTAGGTCAATTGGGCTTGTACTTGCTGGAGTTTAGAAGAATGAGAGGGGATCTCATTGAAACTTATAAAATTCTAACAGACTGGACAGACTAGATGCAGGAAGGATGTTCCCAATGGTCGGGGAGTCCAGAACCAGGGGTCACAGTCTAAGGATAAGGGGTAGGCCATTTAGGACTGAGAGGAGGAGGAATTTCTTCACCCAGAGAGTGGTGAACCTGCGGAATTCTCTACCACAGAAGGCAGTAGAGGCCAATTCATTAAATATACAGGAAACTCTTTGGTACCCGGCACCGACGGGACCGGCGTGTTGCCGGTTGATCAAAACTTCCGGATGACGGAGCGGGTTATCTACCGAGGCTATTTTTAACAAAGAAAAATTAAAAAATCAAGAAATGTGCAGTATACAGTAATTGGGTACTCACCTACAGACTGTTGTGTTAAATGGATGGTGGAAGATGCTTGATTAAGTACAGTACTGCCAGTTGAGGGTAATGCAATGCAATAACTACCAGCAGCGTGGGAGACACACAGTACCCCTGTAAAATGGCGGATCAGAAGAGACTGCCGGCAGCGCGGGAGAGTCAGGCTCCTGTTACAGGGCTACTGTGGTGTTCCGACTCCCGACAGCGTCAAGAAGCCGAGTAGTGGCAGTTTGGAGAACTACCCCCACTGACTAACTCGGCCACCGCGGGAGACTCGGACTCGGCAACATTGCCGGTTATTGAGGTATTGTTTTCGGAGTGAGAATTTTGCCGGTTAATAGGTGCCATTTAAACGAGAGTTTCCTGTATTCAAGACAGAATTAGATATATTTCTTAAGGCTGAAGGGATCAAGGCGTATGGGGAGAAAGCAGGGACCGGGTACTGAATTTGGATGATCAGCCATGATCGCATTAAATGGCGGAGCAGGCTCGAGGGGCCGAATGGCCTACTCCTGCTCCTATCTTCTATGTTTCTATGTAGAAATGCAAGTCTTTCTTCGTTTCTCTAACTGAGACCAATTGGCTCATCGCAGATCCTGGCAGCGTTTCCGCTCTGTGCTGCTCCATTGATCTTTTTTTTTGGCAATTCTTAAAAACAAATGTTTCGGCAGGGACCACATTCTTCACACCCACAATAACAAATCACCATCCAGAGCAGGAAGCCGCACTGACAACAGCATCATTTAAATTCAGCACGGCACGAAGTAACCGCTGCGACGGTTACCTCATTAGGAGGCTCTTACAGCTATTCTTGCTCTGGAGGCGGGTGACCTTTGATACTTGACCTTCTCCTGCTCCAGGTCAGCCAAGTTACGAGGGATCAGTTGGAGGAACATCTCATTACTACATGAAAATGTCTTTTTTTATTCAGGAGGACCGTGTTCTAATGAGCCCGAAGGGCGATAAAATTGGACCAGTGCGAGTGTTAAAGCCTCGCAACTACTCGACCGCTTAACATTAGCCTCACATTCACTGTATCTCAAGAGGGCTGGAATACAAAGGGGAGGGAGTTATGTTACAGCTGTCAGACCCCATCTGGGGTACTGGGTTCAGTTCTGGGCCCCGCCCCTCAGGAAGGATATATTGGCCTCGGAGGGGGAGCAGCCCAGATTCACCAGAATGGTATAAAAACATAGAAGATAGGAGCAGAAGTAGGCCATTCGGCCCCTCGAGCCTGCTCCGCCATTCAATGCGATCATGGCTGATCATCCAAGTTCAGTACCCGGTCCCTGCCTTCTCCCCATACCCCTTGATCCCTTTAGCCTTAAGAAATATATCCAACTCCTTCTTGAATATATTTAATGTATTGGCCTCAACTGCCTTCTGTGGTAGAGAATTCCACAGGTTCACCACTCTCTGGGTGAAGAAATGCCTCCTCATCTCTGTCCTAAATGGCTTACCCCTTATCCTTAGACTGTGACCCCTGGTTCTGGACTCCCCCGCCATCAGGAACATCCTTCCTGCATCTAGTCTGTCCAGTCCTGTCAGAATTTTATAAGTTTCAATGAGATCCCCTCTCATTCTTCTAAACTCCAGCGAGTATAAGCCCAATCGACCCAATCTCTCCTCATACGTCATTCCTGCCATCCCAGGTATCAGTCTGGTGAATCTTCGCTGAACTCCTTCCATGGCAAGAACATCCTTCCTCAGATAAGGCGACCAAAACTGCACACAATACTCAAGGTGCGGTCTCACCAAGGCCCTGTACAACTGCAGCAAGACATCCTTGTTCCTGTACTCGAACCCTCTCGCTACGAAGGCCAACATACCATTTGCCTTCTTAACCGCCTGCTGCACCTGCATGATACCGGGGCTAAAAGGGTTAAATTACGAGGACAGGTTGCACAGACTGGGCTTGTATTCCCTTGAGTATAGAAGATTAAGGGGTGATCTAATTGGGGTGTTTAAGATGATTAAAGGAGTTGATCGGGTCGAGAGAGAGAAACTATTTCCTCTGGTGGGGGGAGTCCAGAACAAGGGGGCAGAACCTTAAAATTAGAGCCAGGCCGTTCAGGGGTGATGTCAGGAAGCACTTCTTCACACAAAGGGTGGTGGGAATCTGGAACTCTCTTCCCCAAAAAGCCATTGAGGCTGGGGGTCAATTGAAAAATTTCAAACCTGAGATTGATAGGTTTTTGTTAGGCATGGGTATTAAGGGTTACGGAACCAAGGCGGGTAGATGGAGTTAAGATACAGATCAGCCATGATCTAATTGAACGGCGGAGCAGGCTCGAGGGGCTGAATGGCCTCCTCCTGTTCCTGATGCTCCAATTCCTTCGCCCATTGTTTTAGTGCAGGGGATGAGACATGGAAAATGAATGGGTTAATGGGTCCAGTAAGACAGCGGGTAAAGGGACGTTGTACAAGCACTTGATCCGTTTGTTCGCTGATAACTTCAATGTATTACATCCTTCTCCGACATCATTAGTGAAGGCAGCAAAAACAAAAGGTCATGCAGGAAGGAAACAGCATTAACATGAAAAATATTCTGTGACCATCTCACGGCTAAATAATTCAACTGAAGGGATGCTGGAGAGAAGGGATTTATATAACCGCTTGATTATTCAAGTCTTGTCAATTTTCAGCTCCCGGTCATTGATGTAATTGTATTTATTAATTTAAAGTCCCAAGGCGCTTCACAGGAGCGATTATCAGACAAAATTTGACACCGAGCCACATAAGGAGAAATTAGGGCAGGTGACCAAAAGCTTGGTCAAAGAGGTCGGTTTTAAGGAGTGTCTTAAAGGAGGAGAGAGAGGTAGAGAGAATGGTTCCGGGGATGGGGGATCTTAGCTACAAGGACAGGTTGGAGAAGCTGGATTTGTTTTCATTAGAACAAAGGAGGTTGAGGGGTGATTTGATAGAGGTGTACAAGATTATGACGGGTTTGGATAGGCTAGACGGGGAAAGGCTGTTCCCACTAGTTGATGGTACAAGGACTAGGGGTTACAGATTTAAGGTTTTGGGCAAGAGATACAGGGGGGATGTGAGGAAAAACTTTTTTACGCAGCGAGTGGTGAGGACCTGGAACTCGCTGCCGACAGAAGTGGTGGAAGCGGAGACACTCGATGTTTTCAAGGGGAGACTGGATAGGCACTTGAGGGAAATAAACTTGCAGGGCTATGGGGATAGAGCGGGGGAATGGGACTGACTGGATTGCTCTACAGAGAGCCGGCACGGACTCGATGGGCAGAATGGCCTCCTTCTGTGCCGTTATGACTCTGGGGAAAAAATTGAGTTGCGCCCCCTTTGGGGCGCTAACTTCGCCGGGGCGCTACTTTTAGCGCCCAGAAAAACCCCCGTGGCCTAAATTCATCGGTAGCACCCCAAGAGGGAGGCGGGGCGCTACTGGAAGCACCCCACCTCCCTCTTGGGGCGCTGCGAGGGAATATCGCGGCGCTACATGCCGCGGTACAGCAGGCCTTCCTCCCCTTCTTAAAGGGGCGGGGCCTTTGGGCAGCGCGACCCGGGGCCCAGCTGGGCCATCGGGGATCGGAGTGCCAACAAAAGAGCCCGGCACTCAAGAGAGGGTGCTCAGGGGGCCGGGGGGAGGGTGCTCAGGGGGCCGGGGACGGCAACGGAGGCAGGTGCTGGCAGGTGGCCAGCAACAAAAATGGCCGCCCGGCACCTTGCCTATAATTAGCGCCGCCCCTGGCCTCAGGTAAGCCCCCCTGACCCCGTCAGACATAGCGTCCGGCGGTAAGTCAGGGGGCGCTACCGAAGATCGCGGCCAGGGCGCGAGCGGGGCGCTGCGCACGGCAATGACAACTCTAGCGAATACAAGCCCAATCGACTCAATCTCTCCTCATACGTCATTCCTGCCATCCCAGGTATCAGCCTGGTGAACCTTCGCTGCACTCCCTCCATGGCAAGAACATCCTTCCTCAGATAAGGCGACCACAACTTCATTGAGCCACAATGAAGTCTTCTCCCAACCACATTTTTTTAGCAGTGTCAGCTGTGGCTCAGTGGGCAGCACACGTGCCTCGGAGTCAGAAGGTTGTGGGTTCAAGTCCCACTCCAGAGACTTGAACACATAAAGCTAGGCTGACACTCCAGTGCAGTGCTGAGGGGACGCTGCACTGTCAGAGGTGCTGTCTTTCAGATAAGATGTTAAACCGAGGCCCCATCTGCTCTCTCAGGTGACTGTAAAAGATCCCATGGCCACTATTTCAAAGCAGAGCAGGGGAGTTCTCCCTGGTGTTGTGTTCAATATTTATCCCTCAACCAACATCACTAAAAAACTGATTATCTGGTTATTATCACTTTGCTGTGTGCAGATTGGCTGCCGTGTTTCCCACATTACAACAGTGACTCCACTTCAAAAAGTACTTCATTGGCTGTAAAGCACTTTGGGACGTCCGGTGGTCGTGAAAGGTGCTATAGAAATGCAAGTCTTTCTTTCGTTAGAGCATTTCAGGGCTGATTTTCTGATTTCATACTGCTAGGGGAGTCTTGCCTATTGTGTGCCAACTATTTCTCGATATGCAGGAACACAGGGAGAGGAGGAGGCCAGTCAGCCCCTCCAGCCTGTTCCGCCATTCAATTAGATCGCGGCTGATCCATATCTTAGCTCCGTCTGCCCGCCATGGTTCCGTAACCAATTCCTCTCCCTGGCAACTGTCTGAGGCTGAGCCAGATCCTTCGCAACTTTGGTGTCGTATTTGAACCCGAGCTGAGCTTCCGACCGCATGTCCGCTCCGTCACCAAGACCGCCTACTTCCACCTCCGTAACATCGCCCGTCTCCTCCCCTTGCCTCAGCCCATCTGCTGCTGAATCCCTCATCCATGCCTTTGTTACCTCCAGACTCGACTATTCCAACGTATTCCTGGCCAACCTTCCACCCTTGATAAACTTCAGCTCATCCAAAACTCTGCTGCCCCCGTGCCCTAACTCGCACCGAGAATGTTCACCCGTCTCCCCCACCCCCCCGTGCACTTTAACCTACATCGGCTCCCGGTCCAGCAACACCTCGGATTTATCATTCTCATCCTTGTTGTCAAAGCCCTCCACGGCCTCACCCTGATAACGCTCCTGTGAAGCGCCTTGGGATGTTTTACTACTTTAAAGGTGCTATATAAATATAAGTTGTTATCGTTGAAGTTAAGGAGTGCTGTGGGGAGGGGTTAAACTAATTTGACTGAGGGGAAGGGGGGGTGGGGGCGCACCAGGGCGCACCAGCAGAGCGGAGAGACAAGGTGCAGAGAAAATTAGGAGGGACAAACAGCAACAGGACAAAGGACAAATGTCTCCTCACCTCTCAGCGAACCTCCCTTTTGTTCTTTCATCCCCTCCCCCATTTCCCAGCCCCCAAACTGGCCTTTTAATCTGTTCCATTTCCTGCTTTTTTTCTCAGTTCTGACGAAGGGTTTCGACCTGAAACGTTAACTCCATTTCTCTCTCCACGGATGCTGCCCTGGTCTGCTGAATTTTTCTGGCCTTTTCTGTTGTTATTTCGGATTTCCAGCATCCGCAGTATTTTGCTATCGGAACAAAGGATGGTGTAGACAGAGCAGGAATGAGACGGAGGAATGAAAGCAAAGCCGACTGGCGTGGTGCTGGAATGCAGGGGTGCGACTGCGAGGAGTGTTACAGATATGGTTGATGAGCTGCAGGTGCAAAGTGCCACCTGGGGTTATGATGTAGCGGCTATAACAGAGACCTGGTTTAAACATGGGCAGGAATGGGGACTAAACATTCCTGGCTACAGTGAATTCAGGAGGGATAGGGAAGGAAAAAGAAGAGAGTGGGGGTGGCGGTATTGAACAAGGAAAATATTACAGTTCTACAGGGGGTCGGCCTTTTTATTCCAGCCCTCTCAAGATAAAGGCCAACAATCCATGAGCCTTTTGAATTATTTGTTGTGCCTGCCCACTACTGAGGGAGCGCCGCACTGTCAGAGGTGCAGTACTGCCCCTCCGACAGTGCGGCGCTCCCTCAGTACTGCCCCTCTGACAGTGCGGCACTCCCTCAGTACTGCCCCCCAACAGTGCGGCGCTCCCTCACTACTGCCCCTCTGACAGTGCAGCACTCCCTCAGTACTGCCCCTCCAACAGTGCGGCGCTCTCTCAGTACTGCCCCTCCGACAGTGCAGCGCTTCCTCAGTACTGCCCCTCTGACAGTGCGGCGCTCCCTCAGTACTGCCCCTCTGACAGTGCAGCGCTCCGCCAGTACTGCCCGTCCGACAGTGCAGCACTCCCTCAGTACTGCCCCTCTGACAATGCGGCACTCCCTCAGTACCGCCCCTCCGACAGTGCGGCGCTCCCCCAGTACCGCCCCTCTTACAGTGCAGCGCTCCCTCAGTACTGCCCCTCCGACAGTGCAGCGCTCCCTCAGTACTGCCCCTCCAACAGTGCAGCGCTCCCTCAGTACAGCCCCTCTGACAGTGCGGCGCTCCCTCAGTACTGCCCCTCTGACAGTGCGGCGCTCCCTCAGTACTGCCCCTCTGACAGTGCAGCGGTCCCTCAGTACTGCCATTCTGACAGTGCAGCGCTCCCTCAGTACTGCCCCTCTGACAGTGCAGCGCTCCCTCAGTACCACCCCTCCGACAGGGCAGCGCTCCCTCAGTACTGCCCCTCCGACACTGCGGCTCTCCCTCAGTACTGCCCTTCCGACACTGCGGCACTCCCTCAGTACTGCCCCTTCTACAGTGCAGCGCTCCCTCAGTACAGCCGCTCAGGCAGTGCGGCTCTCCATCAGTACTGCCCCTCTGACAGAGCAGCGCTCCCTCAGTACTGCCCCTCTGACAGTCCAGCTCTCCCTCAGTACTGCCCCTCCGACAGTGTGGCGCTCCCTTAGTAGTGACCCTGTGAAAGTGTGGCGCTGACTCAGTACTGCCCCTCCGACAGAGTGGGGCTCCCTCAGTATTGCCACTCTGATAGTGCGGCGCTCTGTAATGTATACAACATTGAAGGGACTACTTTGTTTTGCGGATGTACATCCTTAGTTGCGAGCGTATATAACAGACGCGTATCGATTTGTACAGTCAGTGCTGAAGTTCCAGTTACCCAGTAAAGATCGCTTGAAGTTACTCTCAGTCTCTGCTGCTTTATTATTTATGTAGTTGTGTATAGCGGTACAAACACAACAAATTGGCGACAAGAATTATGAACCTACGTCTTCCTATTCTGGCATCGCATCCAGAGGACACCAAAACTTGGAAGAAAGGAGCGAGAAGGTAGAGAAAACGGAGCACGCTTGCTAAGCTAGGCAGGGGATACGTAAGTCAAGTGAAAAGTGCACAGGACTTGCATGACGCTAGCTAACTAGTAAAGAAAGAAAAACGGATTTGGAAAAAAAAACTGGCGATGATTGGCACGATTGCAGCATTTGATAGCAGCATTGAAGACTGGGCAACTTACATTGAAAGAGTGGAGTTGTACTGTGAGGCTAACGGAGTGGAGGTAGGAAAGAAATCCACTGTTTTGCTGAGTGTTATGGGCGCAAAGACATACGGGCTGCTACGTAGTTTATTAACCCCTGAAAAGCCAGCAAACAAAACATTCAAACAAATAGTGGACACACTCCAAGACCATAGAAACATAGAAGATAGGAGCAGGAGTAGGCCATTCAGCCCTTCGAGTCTGCTCCGCCATTCAATGAGATCATGGCTGATCATCCAAATTCAGTACCCTGTCCCTGCCTTCTCCCCATATCCCTTGATCCCTTTAGCCTTAAGAAATATATCCAACTCGTTCTTGAATATATTTAATGAACTGGCCTCCACCGCCCTCTGTGGCAGATAATTCCACAGGTTCACCACTCTCTGGGTGAAGAAATTCCTCCTCATCTCAGTCCTAAATGGCTTTCCCCTTATCCTTAAACTATGACCCCTGGTTCTGGACTCCTCGGCCATCAGAAACATCCTTCCTGCATCTAGTCTGTCCAGGCCTGACAGAATTTTATAGGTTTCGATGAGATGCCCTCTCAATCTTCTAAACTCCAGTGAGTATAAGCCCAATCGACTCAATCTCTCCTCATTCGTCATTCCTGCCATCCCAGGTAACAGCCTGGTGAATCTTCGCTGCACTCCTTCCATGGCAAGAACATCTTTCCTCAGGTAAGGCCGCCAAAACTGCACACAATACTCAAGGTGCGGTCTGACCAAGGCCCTGTACAACTGCAGCAAGACATCCTTGTTCCTGTACTGAAACCCTCTCGCTACCAAGGCCAACATACCATTTGCCTTCTTAACCGCCTGCTACACCTGCATGCTTACCTTCAGCGACTGGTGCACAAGAACACCCAGGTCTCTTTGCACTTCCCCTTCTCCCAATCTATTGCCATTCAAATAATAATCTGCCTTCCTGTTTTTGCCACCAAAGTGGATAACCTCACATTTATCCACATTATAGTGCATTTGCCATGTTTCTGCCCAATCACCCAACCTGTCCAAATCGTACTGGAGTTTCACGACATCCTCCTCACAGCATACCCTCCCACCCAGCTTTGTGTCATCTGCAAATTTGGAGATATTACATCCAATTCCCTCGTCCAGATCATTAATATATATTGTGAACAGCTGGGGTCCGAGGACCGATCCTTGTGGTACCCCACTAGTCACTGCCTGCCACTCAGAAAACGACCCGTTTATTCCAACTCTTTGCTTTCTGTCCGCCAACCAGTTCACTATCCAAGTCAATACCTTACCCCCAATCCCATGTGCCTTAATTTTGCACGCTAATCTCTTATGTGGGACCTTATCGAAAGCCTTCTGAAAGTCCAAATATACCACATCCACTCGTTCTCCCTTATCTATTTTACCGGTTACATCCTCAAAAAATTCCAGTGGATTAGTCAAGCATGATTTACCTTTTGTAAATCCATGTTGACTTTGTCCGATCCTGTCACTGCTTTCCAAGTGCTCTGCTATTACATCTTTTATAATGGACTCTAGCATTTAAGCCCCAAACCACTGCTCATAGCTGAAAGATTTACATTCCATAAACGGAACCAGAGCAAAAATGAAAGCATTTCTGAATATTTGGCAAAGTTGCGCAAATTATCAGAACATTGCCAATTTGGAGTGGGCTTATCAGACGCATTGAGGGACAGATTTGTGTGTGGTATGCAAAGTGAAAGCACACAAAAGAAGCTCCTGTCTGAAAAAGACCTCACATTGGAGAAGGCTCTGAGTATTGCAATATCAATGGAAGCAGCAGCACGTGGCGCTTTAGAAATTCAACAAAAATCCCTGGAATATTCAACTAATAAAATGTCACTGAAACAAAAGAAGTGCTATCGCTGTGGCAAAATGTCACATGACCACAATGACTGTTGGTTTAAAGACAAAGACTGCAGACAATGTGGCAGACGAGGGCACATTGAAAGAGACTGCAAAGCAAATAAGCAGAAAACTGATACAATACAGAGTAACAAAAAGGTACATCAAGTGACTGAAAACAAGAAACCTTTCAAAGATAGATACACGAAGGTACACCACGTGACTGGAGACAGTTCATATAAAGAAAAAAGTGACACAGACTCAGAGGAAGAGGATCTGGCTTGTCTAAAACTACACAGTGTGAAAGAGACAGGGGATCACAGAATAATATGGGTTACTCCAGAAGTGGCAGGAGTTAGGCTGAAAATGGAGTTGGACACAGGCTCAGCTTTAACAGTGATCTCTGTACATGACTACAAACGACAGTTTTCACACATACTGCTAAGGCCAACTAAAGTACTGTTAAAGACATACACAGGACAAAGAGTGTGCCCCAAAGGTAAAATAAAAGTGACAGTGACATACAAAGAAAAAAAAATACCGCAATTGAACCTCTATGTAGTGGAAAATGGAGGACCACCATTGCTGGGACGCGAATGGCTCAGGAAAATACAGTTGGATTGGCACACCATCCAAGCACTGTTTGTGTCAGCAAAGGAGGACAGCAACGCCACTCCTGAGAGACTGTCACAAATACTCTCTGACACTCAGGAAGTGTTCAAGAAGGGAATAGGAACACTTAAGGTGCAGCACTCCCTCAGTACTGCCCCTCCGGCAGTGCGGCGCTCCCTCAGTACTGACCCTCCGACAGTGCGGCGCTCCCTCAGTGCTGCCCCTCCGACAGTGCGGCGCTCCCTCAGTACTGACCCTCCGACAGTGCAGCACTCCCTCAGTACTGTCCCTCCGACAGTGCGGCGCTCCCTCACTACTGACCCTCCGACAGTGCAGCACTCCCTCAGTACTGTCCCTCCGACAGTGCGGCGCTCCCTCAGTACTGACCCTCCGACAGTGCAGCGCCCCCTCAATACTGCCGCCCCGACAGTGCGGCGCTCCCTCGGTACTGCCTCTCCGACACTGTGGATCTCCCTCAATACTGCCCCTCCGACAGTGCGGCACTCCCTCAGTACTGACCCTCTGACAGTGCGGCGCTCTCTCAGTACTGACCCTCCGACATTGCGGCGCTCTCTCAGTACTGCCGCTCCGACAGTGCAGCGCTCCCTCAGTACTGCCCCTCTGACAGTGCGGCGCTCCCTCAGTACTGCCCCTCCGACAGTGCGGCGCTCCCTCAGTACTGACCCTCCGACAGTGCAGCACTCCCTCAGTACTGCCGCTCCGACAGTGTGGCGCTCCCTCAGTACTGACCCTCCGACAGTGCAGCGCCCCCTCAATACTGCCGCTCCGACAGTGCGGCGCTCCCTCAGTACTGACCCTCCGACAGTGCAGCGTCCCCTCAATGCTGCCGCTCTGACAGTGCAGCACTCCCTCAGTACTGTCCGTCCGACAGTGCGGCGCTCCCTCAGTACTGACCCTCCGACAGTGCAGCGCCCCCTCAATACTGCCGCTCCGACAGTGCGGCGCTCCCTCAGTACTGCCCCTCCGACAGTGTGGCGCTCCCTCAGTACTGACCCTCCGACAGTGCAGCACCCCCTCAATACTGCCGCTCCGACAGTGCGGCGCTCCCTCAGTACTGACCCTCCGACAGTGCAGCGTCCCCTCAATGCTGCCGCTCCGACAGTGCAGCACTCCCTCAGTACTGTCCATCCGACAGTGCGGCGCTCCCTCAGTACTGACCCTCCGACAGTGCAGCGCCCCCTCAATACTGCCCCTCCGACAGTGCAGCACTCCCTCAGTACTGCCCTTCCGACAGTGCGGCGCTCCCTCAGTACTGACCCTCCGACAGTGCAGCGCCCCCTCAATACTGCCGCTCCGACAGTGCGGCGCTCCCTCAGTACTGCCCCTCCGACAGTGTGGAGCTCCCTCAATACTGCCCCTCCGACAGTGCGGCGCTCCCTCAGTACTGACCCTCCGACAGTGCAGCACTCCCTCAGTACTGCCCCTCCGACAGTGCGGCGCTCCCTCAGTACTGACCCTCCGACAGTGCAGCGCCCCCTCAATACTGCCGCTCCGACAGTGCGGCGCTCCCTCAGTACTGCCCCTCCGACAGTGTGGAGCTCCCTCAATACTGCCCTTCCGACAGTGCGGCGCTCCCTCAGTACTGCCCCTCCGACAGTGCAGCGCTCCCTCAGTACTGCCCCTCCGACAGTGCGGCGCTCCCTCAGTACTGCCCCTCCGACAGTGCGGCGCTCCCTCAGTACTGCCCCTCCGACAGTGCAGCACTCTCTCAGTCTCAGCCTGGATTTTTGTGCTGACGTCTTGACCCGTGGCCTTCTAACTGAACGGTAAGAGAGCTGTCACTGAGCCACGGATGACAAGTGATTGATGGAGATTGATTGCAATGATTAGTCAGCAATTTCATTGGTACTGTATCGTGCGATTACCAGGATGGCAGAAGGCAAACTAGATGGACCTCAGCTTTTTTTGGTCTAGCAATTCATATGTTCTTATGTTTCTATGAATGTCACTGCATGTAAAATAACAGATAACTGTGACTGGTAAAATCAACTCTCTGGTTACTCAATAACAGCAAATTGTATTTATATTGTTAAACATCCCAAGGTGCTTCACAGGAGCGATTATTAAACAATATTTGACTCCGAGCCACAGAACAAGCGATTAGGACAGGTGACCAAAGGTTAAAGGTTTGGTCAAAGAGGTTGGTTTCAACGAGCGTCTTAAAGGAGGAGAGGGAGGCGGAGAGGTTTAGGGAGGGAATCCCAGAGCTCGGGGCCCAGGCAACAAAACGCACGGCCGCCAATGGTGGAGCGATGGAAATCGGGGGATGCTCAAGATGCAAGAATTGGAGGAGTGCCGAGATCTCGGTGGGGGGCGGCGGGGATTGTGGTGCTGGAGTAGGTTACAGAGATAGAGGCGGGGGCGGGGGAGAAGCAGTGGAGGGATTTGAAAACAAGGATGAGAATTTTTAAATACTCAAATAATTATTGGCAAGGGCCACTGTTTGGTGTAATTGCGCATTTGATAGGCATCATCAAAACATTAATTGACTTTTATATTTTAATTCATGGGATGTGGGCCTTGCCTGCAAGACCAGCATTTATTGCCCATCCCTAGTCGCCCTTGAGAAGGTGGTGGTGAGCCGCCTTCTTGAACCGCTGCAGTCCGCGTGGTGAAGATGCTCCCACAGTGCTGTTAGGGAGGGAGTTCCAGGATTTTGACCCGTCGACGATGAAGGAGCAGCCGATGTACTTCCAAGTCGGAATGGTGTATGTAACCTGCAGGGGAACTTGGAGGTGGTGGTGTTCCAATGCGCCTGCTGCCCTTGTCACAGAATCACAGAATCACAGAATCCCCACAGTGCAGATAGAGGCCATTTCGGCCCATCGAGCCTGCACCGACACATATCCCACCCTATCCCCGTAACCCCACGTATTTAATCCCCTAACACTAAGGGTCAATTTATCATAGCCAAATCAACCTAACCCGCACATCTTTGGACTGTGGGAGGAAACCGGAGCACCCAGAGGAAACCCACGCAGACACGGGGAGAATGTGCAAACTCCACACAGACAGTCGCCCGAGGCCGGATTTGAACCCGGGTCCCTGGCGCTGTGAGGCAACAGTGCTAACCACTGCGCCACCGTGCCCCCCCTTCTAGGTGGTGGAGGTTGCGGGTTTGGGAGGTGAATCCCTTCCACCTCTTTGAGCACAAGGGAGTTAAGCTTCTTTAAAGAGGCGTTAAATGTGATGTCCCAATAAAATTAAATAAATACACTTGATTGACAGAACTTTATCACAACATCCTCTCACAATGAATCACTCTTTTTTGAAACAGTATCATCGTGGGCTTGGGTTTCTGTTTGTGCATTCGATAACCTACAATTTTTCTTCCAATGTTTTGAATGGGCATGTCAGTCACAGGAGCAGAAAATTCCCGACCAGGAGAATCACAGCATTATTTAGCACTGAAGGAGGCCATTCGGCCCATCGAGTCTGCGTCGGCTCTTTCGAAGAGCAATCCAGTCAGTCCCACTCCCTCGCTCTTTCCCCATATTCCTGCAATTTTTCCTCCTTCAAATATTTATCCAATTCCCTTTTGAAGGCTACTATTGAATCTGTTTCCACCGCCCTATCAGGCAGCGCGTTCCAAATCCTAACCACTCGCTGCGTAAAAAAGGTTTTCTTCATGTCGCCTTGGGTTCTTTGGCCAATCACCTCAAATCTGTGTCCTGTGGTTACCGACCCTTCAGCCATTGGAAACAGTTTCTCTTTATTTACGCTAAACCCTTCATGATTTTAAACACCTCTATCAAATCTCCTCTTAGCCTTCTCTGCTCCAAGGAGAACAAACCCCAGCTTCTCCAGTCTATCCACGTAACTGTAATCCCTCATCCCTGGAACCATTCTAGTAAATCACTTCTGTACCCTCGCCAAAGTCTTCACATCCTTCCTAAAGTGTGGTGCCCAGAATTGGACACGATACTGCAGTTGCGGCTGAACTAATGTGTTATCTAGGTTTAGCATAACATGTAATGTAGGAAATGCAGCAGCCAATTTGCGCACAGCACGCTCCCACAATGAGCTACGCGATAATGACCAGATAATCTGTTCTACTGATGTAGGTTGAGGGATAGATATTTGCCAGGATAAATCCCCAGCCCTTCTTCGGAATAGTGCTGTGGAATTTTTACGTCCACCTGAGAGAGCAGAAGAGGCCTCGGTTTAACGTCTCATTCGAAAGTCGGCACCTCCGACAGTGCAGCACTCCCTCAGCACTGCACTGGGAATGTCAGCCTGGGATTACAGGCCCAAGTCTTTGGAGTGGGACTTGAACCCACGACCTTCTGACTCAGAGGCGAGAGTGCTGCCCGCTGAAGCATGGCTGATGATCTTAAATTATCCTGCTCTGGTACTGACTCACTGACAAATGCAAATAGTTCTTCCCGACTTACTTTGTCAAAACACCTCATAATTTTGATCACTTCTATTAGATCTCACAGTTTCTCCATTTCCTCATCATTTTTTTTCGGCCGGCGCAGACACGATGGGCCTCCTTCTGCGCTGTAAACGCCGATGATTCTATCCTTGGCATCATCACAGTGAATCGCTTCTACATCCTCTCCATGACCTTGACTGCTGGTTATATGTGACAGGTCTTTTGCTCAAAGCAACTAACAAGGATGCTTTGGCCTTGTAGAGGAGGCAGAGGAGATTTACCGGAATGGTACCAGGGATGCGGGACTTCAGTTATGTGGAGAGACTGGAAAAGCTGGGGTTGTTTTCCTTAGAGCAGAGGAGATTTGATAGAGGTATTAAAAATCATGAACGGTTTTGGTAGAGTAAATAAAGAGAAACTGTTTCCAATGGCTGTAGGGTCAGTAACCAGAGGACACAGATTTAAGGTGATTGGCAAAAGAACCAGAGGGGAGATGAGGAAAAACTCTTTTACGCAGTGAGTTGTTGTGATCTGGAACGCGCTGCCTGAAAGGGCGGTGGGAGCAGATTCAATAGTAACTTACAAAAGGGAATTGGATAAATACTTGGAAAGGAAACATTCGCAGGGCTGTGGGGAAAGAGCAGGGGGGAGTGGGATTAATTGGAGAGCTCGTTCAAAGAGCCGGCACAGGCACGATGGGCCGAATGGCCTCCTTCTGTGCGGTATCATACAATGATACTCTGGTAACCACAATGAAATGAATGATCAGTTAGATCTGTTTTGATGATGTTGGTTCAGGGAGAAATGTTGACCAGGACACTGGGGAGAACACTCTGTTCATCTACAAATAATGGAACTAAGGGGAAAGTGGAGGTGTGGATACAATACTGGCTCAATGCAAGGAAGCAGAGGGCGGTGGTGGGTGGATGTTTCTCTGACTGGGAGCAGGTTTGCAGTGGTGCTCCCCAAAGGGTCATTTTTGGGTCCATTACTCTTTTCAATTTTTATAAACTACCTAGACTCGGGTGTAGGGAAGCAGCATTATAAAGTCTGCAGATGATACGAAACTTGGAAAAGTAGTGGAGGATAGTTATAGGCTTCAGGATGACATGATATAGCAAGTGTGAAGTGATGCACTTTGGGTGTACTAACATGGACAGTCCGTGTGGTGAAGGTGCTCCCACAGTGCTGTTAGGGAGGGAGTTCCAGGATTTTGACCCAGCGACGATGAAGGATCGGCGATATACTTCCAAGTCAGGATGGTGTGTGACTTGGAGGGGAACTTGGAGGTGGTGGTGTTCCCATGCGCCTGCTGCCCTTGTCCTTCTAGGTGGAAGAGGTCGCGGGTTTGGGAGGTGCTGCCGAAGAAGCCTTGGCGAGTTGCTGCAGTGCATCTTGTAGATGGTACACACTGCAGCCACGGTGCGCCGGTGGTGGAGGGAGTGAATGTTTACTACAGGTTACTAGTCCAGTTGTGGAACACCTCCGTTCAGTCCGTAAGCGTGACCCTGAGCTTCCGGTCACCTGTCACTTTAATTCTCCGCTCCACTCCCACTCTGACCTCTCCACCCTCGACCTCTTACACTGTTCCAATGAAGCTCAACGTTCGCTCGAGGAACAGCACCTCATCTTTCAATTAGGCACTTTACAGACTTCTGGACTCAACATAGAGTTCAACAATTTCAGACTATAACCTCGGCCCCCATTTTTTTCAGGTGGCAGCTGTTGATGATTCTGCCATCCCCATTTGCAACATTTAATCTCTCCTGCCTTCTACCCTAGCTCAGACCGTCCCTTTTGTTCTTTCCTCCCCTCCCCACTTTCCCCGCCTCTGCACCTGCTTATTACCTGTTACATCTCTAACTTTTTCCAGTTCTGACGAAGGGTCATCGACCTGAAACGTTAACTCTGTTTCTCTCTCCACAGATGCTGCCTGACCAGCTGAGTGTTTCCAGCATTTTCTGTTGTTATTTCAAATTTCCAACATCTGCAGTGTTTTGATTTTGTTTTGTAGTAATCCACAGGTCTGGACTAATGATCCAGAGAAAAGAGAGTTTGAGAATTTCACTTCAGTTTTGACAGACTGCGGCCACCCGTTCCACCCCCTCCCCCCTCATTCCAATCCCTGCCTGCATTCGTTCCACCCCTCCCTCCCACCCCTTCAATCGCCAACCCCCTTCCCGATCACCATCCACCCCTCTGATCGCCCTCTCCCCCACTCGCTTGCCCCCCCTCACTCGCTCCCCACCTCGCCCCCACCCTTCCAGATCTCCCCCCCCGTTCTCAATCGCCCACTCTTCTTCCCGCTCGTCTCCCCCTTCCCGATTGCCACCTTTCCCCTTTCCCAATCGCCCCCCCTTCCTGATCTCAATCCTACCCCGCCATTCCCAATCTCCAACCCTTCCCGATCGCCACTCATCCCTCCGATCGCCATCCACCCTTCTCGATCGCCTAACCCCCCCCCCCCCACTCTCCTCTCACCCTCCCTGGACTCGCCTGTGGCCGTCTGCCGGCCGAAAGCAGTCAGGCCTTGACCTGTGAGCTGCGGAATTGGCGCCTGCGGCTCACCGGAACTGCGATGATGAGATCCGAGGACCAATTCAGGACAGTGCTAAGGCCTGTCCATCCTAGCTCCACCTTGGCAGCACCCGGTTTAAGCCCGATGGTGTTTAATACATTAATGAGGTACAGGAAGGGAATTCGGATTAAAATGAGAGATGCAAAAAGTACCAGAGTAAGCTTGAACAAGTCGAACGGAATCCTCCTGATCCTAGAAACCTTGAATAATGAAAGATTCAGTTTCTCTTCATTACAAAAACACTCTCATCCCTGGGATCATCTCCTCGGTGTTGAGTCTGTGTTTTCAAATGCAGTTATACTGAATAACAGGACACAGACTACAGAAGTAAGTAAACAGGTCTTTAGTGATTGAGGGTCAGGGCTGAACTGAGATACACTTTGCTCCGCAGGGTTTATATACCGGTGTGGTCACCACCGGTACTACAATGTACAGGAGCCATCAAAAAGTAGTCCATCACCTTAAGGTATCCTCTTAAGGTAGTACAGGTTAGATACACTACACTCGGCACCTTCGCCAGCACCTTGGAGAAGTCCCTGCAGTTCTGGCCCCCATACTACAAAGAAAAGCAAGACATTGAATCTTTTGTACTTTGTCCCCCACAGGAAGTGGTTGAGGAAAATAGCTTAGATACTTTCAAAAGGCAACTAGACCAGTACATGAGAGAAAAGGGAATAGAAAGATCAGCTGAAAGGCTAAGATGAGGCAGACGGAGTGGGAGGAGACTCGTGCGGAGCATAAACACCGGCACAGTCTAGTTGGGCCACATGGCCTCTATCTGTGCATATAAAATTCTGACCGGGCTAGACAGACTGGATGCAGGGAGGATGTTTCCCCTGGCTGGGGGGGGGGGGTCTAGAACGAGGGGTCACAGTCTCAGGATAGGGGGTAGGACATTTAGGACTGAGATGAGGAGAAATTTCTTCACCCAGAGGGTGGTGAACCTGTGGAATTCTCTACCACAGAAGGCTGTGGAGGCCAATTCACTGAATATATTTAAGAAGGAGATAGATAGATTTCTAGACACAAAAGGCATCAAGGGGTATGAGGAGAGAGCAGGAATATGGTATTGAGATAGAGGATCAGCCATGATCGTATTGAATGGCGGAGCAGGCTCGAAGGGCCGAATGGCCGACTCCTGCTCCTATTTTTCTATATTCTGTGTAATTCTATAAGACCTGCGACCCCCCATCCTAATAACGAGAATAACTTTATCAACTTGTCCTCCTACTTTTAATGATTTAGGGTGTCCAGGTACATAGATCATTAAAATGTCATGAACAGGTACAGAAAATAAACAAAAAGGCTAATGGGATGCTGGCCTTTATATCGAGAGGACTAGAGTACAAGGGGGTAGAAGTTATGCTGCTGCTGTACAAAGCCCTGGTTAGACCACACCTGGAGCACTGGGAGCAGTTCTGGGCACCACACCTTAGGAAGGATATATTGGCCTCGGAGGGAGTGCAGCGTAGGTTTACCAGAATGATACCCGGACTTCAAGGGTTAAGTTACGAGGAGAGATTACACAAAGTAGGGTTGTATTCCCTGGAATTTAGAAGGTTAAGGGGCGATCTGATCGAAGTTTTCAGGATATGAAGGGGAACAGATAGGGTAGAGAGAGAGAAACTATTTCCGCTGGTTGGGGAGTCTAGGACTAGGGGG
The DNA here is from genome assembly GCF_052327205.1 of Somniosus microcephalus. Lineage (NCBI taxonomy): Eukaryota > Metazoa > Chordata > Chondrichthyes > Squaliformes > Somniosidae > Somniosus > Somniosus microcephalus. The sequence goes on along the minus strand of NC_140994.1, from coordinate 265,296,721 downwards.
CAGAGTCTAAAAATTAGAGCCAGACCTTTCAGGAGTGAAATTAGGAAACACTTCTACACACAACGGGTGGTCGAAGTTTGGAACTCTCTTCCGCAAACGGCAATTGATGCTGGATCAATTGTTAAATTTAAATCTGAGATTGATAGATTTCCGTTAACCAAAGGTATTAAGGGATACGGGGCAAAGGCGGGTATATGGAGTTAGGTCGCAGATCAGCCATGATCTCATTGAATGGCGGAACAGGCTCGAGGGGCTGAATGGCCTCCTCCTGTTCCTGTGTAACAGGCTCGAGGGGCTGAATGGCCTCCTCCTGTTCCTGTGTAACAGGCTCGAGGGGCTGAATGGCCTCCTCCTGTTCCTGTGTAATAGGCTCGAGGGGCTGAATGGCCTCCTCCTGTTCCTGTGTAACAGGCTCGAGGGGCTGAATGGCCTCCTCCTGTTCCTGTGTAACAGGTTCGAGGGGCTGAATGGCCTCCTCCTGTTCCTGTGTAACAGGCTCGAGGGGCTGAATGGCCTCCTCCTGTTCCTGTGTAACAGGCTCGAGGGGCTGAATGGCCTCCTCCTGTTCCTGTGTAACAGGCTCGAGGGGCTGAATGGCCTCCTCCTGTTCCTGTGTAACAGGCTCGAGGGGCTGAATGGGCCTCCTCCTGTTCCTGTGCAACAGGCTCGAGGGGGCTGAATGGGCCTCCTCCTGTTCCTGTGCAACAGGCTCGAGGGGGCTGAATGGAAGAATGGACCTCCTCCTGTTCCTGTGTAACAGGCTCGAGGGGCTGAATGGGCCTCCTCCTGTTCCTGTGTAACAGGCTCGAGGGGCTGAATGGGCCTCCTCCTGTTCCTGTGTAACAGGCTCGAGGGGGCTGAATGGGCTCCTCCTGTTCCTGTGTAACAGGCCCGAGGGGCTGAATGGCCTCCTCCTGTTCCTGTGTAACAGGCTCGAGGGGCTGAATGGCCTCCTCCTGTTCCTGTGTAACAGGCCCGAGGGGCTGAATGGCCTCCTCCTATTCCTGTGTAACAGGCCCGAGGGGCTGAATGGCCTCCTCCTGTTCCTGTGTAACAGGCTCGAGGGGCTGAATGGCCTCCTCCTGTTCCTGTGTTCCAATGAATTGTGTACCTGAACCTTTAAGTCTCTCAAATAATAACAGAAAACGCTGGAAAAACTCAGCAGGCCAGGGCAGCATCCGTGGAGAGAGAAACAGAGTTAACGTTTCAGGTCTGAGGAAGGGTTTTGACCTGAAACGTTGACTCTATTTCTCTCTCCACGGATGTTGCCTGGCCTGCTGAGTTTTTCCAGCGTTTTTTGTTGTTATTTCGGATTTCCAGCATCCGCAGTATTTTTGCTATCCCTTTAAGCCTCTCAGCTCCTCTAATCCTTTTTTTCAGCTCTCCTCTTTTGGCCGTTGTCTCTTACCGATGTTGGCGTGTTTAAGCGAACGACAAATCCGTGCTTCTCTCTCCAGCTTCTGGTGATCTGTAACGAAAGAGGGAAGCTCGATTACTGCCACGGTTTTACAGCCACCCCACCCCCCCCAACCACTCAGGCCCCACGTACAGTCCCGTCAGTTCCCGGGTCAACGTTGTAGAGTTTGACGTCTTTGAAAAGAAGATGAAATGATTGACCCCCACTGGCAGATCCCCTGCGGCGTTGCTCACGGGGAGTGTGGGGGTTTCTGGGGCACAGTTGCGTTGTTTCGCTGCTAAGTTGAACTGTCCCTTTAAGGCCACTGCTCAAGGCCTGTGGGGGACCCAGGTGGCCGTAGATCTCAGTCTGCGGCTCCTAACACAGAACTCAGCAGGAAAATAAATCTCATTTGAACTGCAGAAACGAGCAGAAATATAACCAAAAACACACACTTGGGAGAAGAAAGCGTATTTGCTTATCCGCCTCCCCTCACAATGGCTCGAATGGTTCAAACCCTGTCCAATGTGGCTCTGACCTACACAGGCCAGCAAGCGACCCTGAGCCCAATCAGCACTCTTGCGCTAAGGCCGCAAGATCTCAGCCGGAGCCAGAGGTAGCAGTGCTGCGATGCACGAGATGCTAAGCACAGCTGAGGGAGGCCATTCGGCCCCATCTGGCTTCAGTGTAACCTATTGGCCTCAGTATCCCTGGACTTTTGAGTGACAAAATCGGATGGAATTTCCATCCCTGATGACCTCATTTGCAAAAGGTATGGGGGGGGGGTGTGGGGGAGGTGGGTGGGGGGAGGGAATTGGATCACCACTTCCCGCTGGGAATGATTTAATAGAGAAAATTGGATAAATACTTGAAGGGAAAAAATTCACAGGGCTACGGGGAAAGAGCAGGGGGGAGTGGGACTAATTGGAGAGCTCGTTCAAAGAGCCGGCACAGGCACGATGGACCGAATGGCCTCCTCCTGTGCTCTATCATTCTATGATTGCAATGGGCCGAATGGCCTCCTCCTGTGCTCTATCATTCTATGATTGCGATGGGCCGAATGGCCTCCTCCTGTGCTCTATCATTCTATGATTGCAATGGGCCGAATGGCCTCCTCCTGTGCTCTATCATTCTATGATTGCGATGGGCCGAATGGCCTCCTCCTGTGCTCTATCATTCTATGATTGCGATGGGCCGAATGGCCTCCTCCTGTGCTCTAGCATTCTATGATTGCGATGGGCCGAATGGCCTCCTCCTGTGCTCTAGCATTCTATGATTGCGATGGGCCGAGTGGCCTCCTCCTGCGCTCTATCATTCTATGATTGCGATGGGCCGAGTGGCCTCCTCCTGTGCTCTAGCATTCTATGATTGCGATGGGCCGAGTGGCCTCCTCCTGCGCTCTATCATTCTATGATTGCGATGGGTCGAATGGCCTCCTTCTGCACTGTGAGATTCTATGATTCTAAAATCTAACAATGGCAGTCACAGCCAATTCTGATTATGCTCTTGAAGTCATGTATTCCTCCTTCAGTGTCACTGCTGTTCTTGTTATGTCCCTGTGACAGTGGAAGCACGCCCGCATGAGTTACAGCTCGGGAAGCACATTTTCGCCAACACTTCTCGAAAGCTTCTCCTGACAGTTTAACACATGCTGCATTACAGAATCTGGCAGATCGACATTCATTACAGCCACTTTCAGCATCTTTCACTCGGGCTCTGCAGAAAGTAAGTGACGGTGGTCCTACTAGGTGGTACCATTGTCTTTGTGGAATCTTACAGCACAGGAGGAGGCCATTCGGCCCATCGTGCCTGTGCCGGCTCTTTGAACAAACTCTCCAATTAGTCCCACTCCCCCTGCTCTTTCCCCAGAGCCCTGAAAATTTATCCTTTTCAAATATTTATCCAATTATCTTTTGAAAGTTACTATTGAATCTGCTTCCACCGCCCTTTCAGGCAGCGCGTTCCAGATCACAACAACTCGCTGCGTAAAAACATTCTCCTCATCTCCCCTCGTTTTTTTGCCAATTACTTTTAATCTGTGACCTCTGGTTACCGACCCTCCTGCCAGTGGAAACAGATTCTCCTCATTTATTCAATTAAAACCCCTCATAATTTTGAACACCCCAATTAAATCTCCTGTTGTAATGTACTGTCACATAGTTTATCACATGATTTAGTATGAGCATGCTCAGTTTGCTCTGGCCTAGTAAACAAGCACCTTGACTAGCAACTCATCCTGTCTGTCCTTCATTTGTTCCATGCACATATATTATACTCATAGGGGGAAAAATTCAGTATCGCCCTGTTTGGGGCGCGATTATCGGCCGTGCGCAAAGTTTAGCGCCTGGCGCTAATTATTGCCTCCGACCGCAAACTTGGCTTTTATCGCCCCTGGAGGTGATTGGAGCGCTAAATCAGGCGCTTCACACCTGTCTTAAGGCGCAAAGGCCGAGGAGCGAGGCGCTACCTCAGAGCACTGGCAAAGCTCAGGTGATGTCAGTCAGCAATGGAACACAGACACACTGGCGCCGGCCAGTTCTTAAAGGGGAGGGTCGATCTTGCTCTCCATCCACACCCTGCTCATTGCAGCCTTGAGTCTCAGCCTGGAGAGACCTGTACATCAAATCTGCTGGAAAGAACAATGGAGAGACCCAGGGAAAGAGCTCAGAGTGCAGACCCCACAGTCTCTTCTAAATCGATACAAGGAAGGGCAAATCAAAATGAACCTGCAAAGTGCTGCTCAGTACCCAAAACTCCTTCACACAGCGTAGAATCTCTCCAGAAGTCTCTCTCTCTCTCTCAGAATGCGTGGTGCAAAAATGTCACCAACAAAAAAAGGCAGGAAGCGGTCGCCTTTAAATAGCGCTCCCCCAGTCCCTTCCCGACTGCAAAACGCTCCCCTCAACCTGTCGTTGCTCGCGGCAGGCGGTAAGGCAGGGGGCGCCACTCAATATCCGGTCCGGGGCGCTACCGGGGCGTTGCGCACTCGACTGCTGTCACGATCTGCCGGCGCAGGAGATCGTGGCGGCAGTGTTTAGCGCCGCCGCAAAATGTTTAGTTAATTTCGTGAGCGGCGCAAACATCGCCGCGCCCGGGCGCTAGTTGCTTTGCGTCCTATTAGCGCCCTCTTAAGGTGCTAACGGGAGGTGCAAACCAACTGAATTTTTCCCCCATAGAGTCATAACGGCACAGAAGGAGGCCATTCAGCCCATCGAGTCCGTGCCGGCTCCCTGCAGAGCAATCCAGTCAGTCCCATTCCCCCGCTCTATCCCCGTAGCCCTGCAAGTTTATTTCCCTCAAGTGCCCATCCAGTCTCCCCTTGAAAACACTGAGTGTCTCCGCTTCCACCACTTCCATCGGCAGTGAGTTCCAGGTCCTCACCACACGCTGCGTAAAAATTTTTCCTCACATCCCCCCCGTATCTCTTGCCCAAAACCTTAAATCTGTGTCCCCTAGTCCTTGTACCATCAACTAGTGGGAACAGCCTTTCCCCGTCTAGCCTATCCAAACCCGCCATAATCTTGTACACCTCTATCAAATCACCCCTCAACCTCCTTTGCTCTAATGAAAACAAATCCAGCTTCTCCAACCTGTCCTTGTAGCTAAGACCCCCCATCCCCGGAACCATTCTGGTAAATCTCCTCTGCACCCTCTCAAGGGCCTTCACATCCTTCCTAAAGTGTAGTGACCAGAACTGGATGCAATACTCCAGTTGTGGCCTAACCAGCGCTTTATAAAGGTTCAGAATAACTTCTCTACTTTTGTACTCAATACCTCTATTTATGAAGCCCAAGATCCCATGTGCTTTGTTAACCACTCTCTCAATATGTCCTGCCACCTTCAGGGACCTATGCACATTAACTCCCAGGTCTCTCTGTCCCTGCACACTCTTTAAAACTGTGCCATTAAGTGTATATTGCCTCTCCCTGTTCCTTCTGCCAAAGTGCATCACCTCACACTTCTCTGTATTAAATTCCATCTGCCACTTGTCTGCCCATTCTGCTAGCCTTTCTATGTCCTGTTGCAGTCAATTGGTATCATCCTCACTGTTTGCCACACCCCCAAGTTTGGTGTCATCGGCAAATTTAGAAATTCTACTCTATTCCAATATCCAGGTCATTTATATATATCAAAAAAAGTAGTGGCCCCAGCGTTGACCCTTGGGGAACACCACTGTCTACCATCCTCCAGTCTGAAAAACAACATTTACCATAACTCGCTGTTTTCTGTCCTTAAGCCAATTCCTTATCCAAGCTGCCACTGACTCACCTATTCCATGAGCCTCAATTTTGTTCACATTACATTTTTGGCGATGAGAATGGGATCCCAAAGCCATTTTTAGGGACCATGGAAGGACACAGTGTTCAACCTTCGAGTGGCACCAGCGATGTTGATTCTCACAGGTACACAGGTAGCATGCTGAGTCTTTGTTCGATGGGATCGGGACAATCATGGCCGCGCCTACGGGATTCATCGGAAGCCTTGACATGTATGACCAAGCTCGCGAACTATTCCGTTCTTACATTGAGCGGACGGAGATGTTTTTTGGGGCCAATAACATTATTGAGACCGAAGGTGCAGATGAGAATGTTCAAGCTCAAAATAAAGTAATTCGTGAACAGAAAACAGCAATTTTTCTAATGGAGATCGGGCCAGATATCTACGGAACTTTGACAAAACCTACTCACGCCAGGGAAAGCGAAGGATGTGTCATTTGAAGATACTGTCGAGAAACTCGAGGACCATTTCAACCCAAAGCCGTAAGAAATAGCAGAATGCTATAACTTTGGTACCAGAAACCAAAAACAAAGTGAAACCATCAGTGAGTACATTGTAGCTCTTAAAAACCTGTCTTTGCATTGTAACTTCGACACATTGTTGGATCTTGCGTGGCGAGATAAGTTTGTGTGTGGACTGGTGGATGAGCGCACACAGTCCAAGTTACTGAACAGTCTGAACCTAACGTTTGACATAGCATACAAAATTGCCCTATCTATGGAGATGGTGTCTAAGAATGCTCAGGAACTCCGTCCAACTCAAGTGACGAGAGCAGCTGAGGTCTACAGTCACAAAGCCACCGTCGAACCTAAAGCTGTGAGACCGGGTCAAAAGCATGTCGGTGAGAGCAGTTCAGTGAATTGTTAACGCTGCAGTGGGAATCACTCACCACAGTCCTGCCAATACAGCAAATCTAGAAGTGTGAGATTTAGTGGTTCAAAGGTTCAATTCCCACAATGTCAAATTGAAAAGGAGCAAATGCGCTTTTGTGAAGCCCGAGGTTGTGTACCGTGGTCTGAAAGTTGATGTAAATGGCCTGCAACCACTGAAGGAAAAGGTTGATGCTGTCATCAATGCTCCAAAGCCACAGAACGTGTCTGAGTTAAAATCTTCCCTTGGAATGGTCCAGTACTGCGCACGTTTCTTACCTGAGTTAGCGACCATGTTAGCTCCATTGCACGAGCTCCTCAAGAAGGATGCCCAGTGGAAGTGGATGAAAGGGCAACAGGAAGCTTACGACGCTTGTAAGAGAAGTCTCTCTAGCGATGCTCTACTTGCGCACTACGACACAGAGCGTGAGCTTAAGTTAGCATGTGATGCTTCTAGCTACGGTGTGGGAGCTGTTATAAGCCACGTAATCGATGAGGGCCAAGAGAAACCAATCACGTTCGCATCGCGACCCCTTACAAAGAGCAAAAGAAACTACGTGCAAATTGGAAAGGAAGCACTCGCCATAGTGTTTGGAATCAAGAAATTCCTGATCGGCAAAAAGTTTATTACCCTGATAACCGGTCACAAACCGCTCCGAGCAATATTGGGGCCCAAACCTGCCATCCCTGCAATGGCACTGCGAATGCGCGGGAAACCAGAACTTCCGTTCCCTTAAAGGAAGGGGTTCACAGGTCGAACACGTGCGCCGGAGAGGCAGCGCGTACGCCTGGAACTTCCGTTTTTCTTCCAGGTTTCTCCGGGAGGGTAAGTCTCCAGGAGCTACGCTTTTAAAAAGCAGTTGCAAGGCCTACTTTTAACAAGGTAAGTGGTGAATTAAGTTAAATTAAAACATTTTTTCCACAGGTTTATTATTTTTAAATACTTTAAAGGAAGGTAAGTTTATTTTTAGCCCTGTTAGAAACTGTAATTAATTTTTTCAAAAATTTAAATTATTGTTTAAAATAATTATTTTATGTAATTTATAGTTATTTTAAAAATGTGATTTAAAAAAATTTATTTGAAGTTTTAGTGATGTTTTGGGGCTGAATTGTATTCATAGATTTGACAGCTCTTCCTGTCAAATCTATGAATACAGATTCCCTGCTCCGATTGGCTCCCCATGGCCCACGTGATCCCAGGGAACGCTTCGAACTAACTGCGCCCTTGGGATACGCGAGCACTGCGCGCCGGCAGCTGGACCAGGTCCCGGATCGGAATCCCACGCGGGCCCACAGCTCAACGGCCGGCGCGCTAGGTAAGTGCAGGTCGGGGGCTTGCACCCGCGGGAAGCCCCCGACCCGAATTTCTGGGCCAGTGTAATGTATTATCACATGGTTTAGTATGAGCATGCTCAGTTCGCTGTGGCCTAGTAAACAAGCACCTTGACTAGCAACTCATCCTGTCTCTGTCCTTCATTTGTTCTACCCATATATATTACACCCATTAACCTCCTCTGCTCTAAGGAGAACAATCCCAGCTTCTCTAGTCTCTCCACATAACTGAAGTCCCTCATCCCTGGTACCATCTAGTAACTCTCCTCTGCACCCTCTCCAACACCTTGACATCCTTCTTTATAGTGTGGTACCCAGATAATCTGCTTTAGCGATGGTGGGATTGAGCGATAAATATTGGTCAGGACACCAAGGATAACTCCCCTGCTCTTCTTCGAAAAGTGCCATGGGATCTTTTACATCCACCTGAGGGACCTCCGAAAGATGGCACCCCCGACAGTACAGTGATCCCTCAGTATAGTGTGTCAGCCTGGAATATGTGGTCAAGTCTCGTGGAGTGGGTCTTGAACCCACGACCTTCTGACTCAGAGGCGAGAGTGCTGCCCACCGAGCCACGGCTGACACTTGCCCTGGGTGGTACCAAGCAGCTACTCGTTCACTAATGTCAATGGGCATTGAGATGTTCCATGTGTTGCAGTGTATGCCATGGTATAGTACAAGGTACAACCTCTCTAATCTCCGCACCTGGAATTTCTACTCAGGATTTGATACCGACAGATCTGAAAACCATGTTACCCATTTGATCTCCAAGCCACAAATATAAGGCTAAAGGGATCAAGGGATATGGAGAGAAGGCAGGGACAGGGTACTGAATTTGGATGATCAGCCATGATCGCATTGAATGGCGGAGCAGGCTCGAGGGGCCGAATGGCCTACTCCTGCTCCTATCTTCTATGTTTCTATGTTTCTATGTTCTTTTCCTTTACTGGAGACCAGAGTATCCATACTCTGGGGGCGGAAACTGTTGGTTTTCATCAGTATTAACAACAGCCAGGACATTCAAGTGAGAGCTATCAGGTAGATTCCCTTGGGGTCTAATTTTAATGAGAAGCCTAGGCTTAGGCCCATGAGATAGGACAACAACAATAACTTGCATTTATATAGCGCCTTTAATGTAGTAAACCGTCCCAAGGTGCTTCACAGCGATTATCAAACAAAATTTGATACTGAGCCAAAGAAGGAGATATTAGGGCAGGTGACCAAAAGCTCGATCAAACAGGTAGGTTTTAAGGAGCTTCTTAAAGGAGGAAAGAGAGGTGGAGAGGCGGAGAGGTTTAGGAAGGGAATTCCAGAGTTTAGGGCCCGGGCAGCTGAAGGCACGACCGCCAATGTTGGAGCGATGGAAATCCAGGATACACAAGAGGCCAGAATTGGAGGAGCGCAGAGATCTCGGAGTGTTGTGGGGCTGGAGGAGGTTACAGAGATAGGGAGGGGGGCGCTAGGCCACGGAGGGATTTGAAAACAGAGGATGAGAATTTTAAAATCGAGGTGTTGCCAGACCGGGAGCCAATGTAGCTCAGCGAGCACAGCGGGGTGACGGGTGAACGGGACTTGGTGCGAGTTAGGATACGGGCAGCAGAGTTTTGGACGAGCTCAAGTTGACGGAGGGTGGGAGATGGGAGGCCGGCCAGAAGAGCAGGAAAAAGAGACGCGCTAAATCAGGATGTCCGAGTTAATTGACTCCAAGATTGTGTTTTGGAAGCCTCCAGATTACAGGTAGAACAGATGACTGAGGGAGGTGAGGAGCTCAACAACTTTTGAAGTCCTTGAGAAGAATCAGCCGGAGAGAGTTTTATGAGTCTTGATTTCAACACAGTGAAGGTGCAAGGGTGGAGAATGGGTGTGTTGGACGGGGAGGGAGGGGACAGAGCCATAATATCGGAGCCAGGCCATCCAGGAGAGAAGTTAGGAAACACTTCTTCACACAAAGGGTGGTCGAAGTGTGGAACTCTCTCCCACAGAAACGCAGTAGATGCTGGGGCTCAATTAATAATTTTAAATCTGAGATCAATAGATTTTTTGTTGGGCAGGGCTATTAGGGGATATGGAGCCAAGGTGGGTGGATGGAGTTAGGATACAGATCAGCCACGATCTCGCTGAATGGTGGAACAGGCTCGAAGGGCTGAATGGCCTCCTCCTGTGAGGTGGTGGATTTGGAGGTTAGGAGAAACAAAAGAGAAACATTCAAAGGATTAGCGACCATAGTGATACAGGAAACTTTATTTTATCCGGCACCGACGGGACCGACGTGGTGCCGGTTCATCAACAATTCTGGATAACTGAAAGCTATAGTAAAAGATACGGAGAGCTCAGAGCTCCGTATAAAGCAACAAACCCTGTTGCTTAGCAACAGGTTCAGAACAATGGCCACATGTTCCAAGCGTCTCTGTAGCTCAGCAACAGCTGCAGCCACACCCTTGCACAGCAACAGACCGAGGAAGGCAAGTAGAATATGAAGTAAAACTTACCTGAACCTACTCCTGAATTTTGCCGGTTAACCGAGATTTCCGGTTATTTAGGTGCCGGTAAATCGAAAGTTTCCTGTATTGATAAAGTAGGGAGATGGAGAGCGACAGGACACAAGTATTTTTAAAATATTCGTTCCTGCTATGTGGGCGTCGCTAGCAAGGCCAGCATTTATTGCCCATCCCTAATTGCCCCTTGAGAAAGTGGTGGTGAGCCGCCTTCTTGAACCGCTGCAGTCCGTGTGGTGAAGGTGCTCCCACAGTGCTGTTAGGGAGAGAGTTCCAGGATTTTGACCCAGCGGCGATGAAGGAACGGCCGATATATTTCCAAGTCAGGATGGTGTGTGACTTGGAGGGGAACTTGGAGGTGGTGGTGTTCCTGGAGTTGCTGCAGTGCATCTTGTAGATGGTACACACTGTAGCCACGGTGCGCCGGTGGTGGAGGGAGTGGATGTTTAAGGTGGTGGATGGGGTGCCAATCAAGCGGGCTGCTTTGTCCTGGATGGTGTCGAGTTTCTTGAGTGTTGTTGGAGCTGCACTCATCCAGGCAAGTGGAGAGTATTCCATCACACTCCTGACTTGTGCCTTGTAGATGGTGGAAAGTCTTTGGGGAGTCAGGAGGTGAGACACTCGCCACAGAATACCCAGCCTCTGACCTGCTCTTGTAGCCACAGTATTTATGTGGCTGGTCCAGTTAAGTTACTGGTCAATGGTGACCCCCCAGGATGTTGATGGTGGGGGATTCGGCGATGGTAATGCCATTGAATGTCAAGGGGCAGTGGTTAGACTCTCGCTTGTTGGAGATAGTCATTGCCTGGCACTTGTGTGGCGCGAATGTTACCTGCCACTTAGCAGCCCAAGCCTGAATGTTGCCTTGCTGACACAGGCACGGACTGCTTCATTATCTGAGGAGTAGAATGGTTTACATGGGACAACAAACGTTTATTTGTAATGTGCTGTTCAGCAATGCAAATGATAAACTGAACATGCAAGGCACTGCGATTGGTATTTGTAGTTATATCAAATTCTGGGGGCAGTGGAAAGTAATTGTGTCTATTTTTAAGTCGGTAAGTGTGTATACAGCGAGGGAAAGCAACACAATCTGTTGTACTGTAAGCAGAATCAGCTTCAGCTTTGACTAGCTCAGTGCCTAACAAGCCAGTCCCTGTGATAAAATATTGAGAGAGCTGGGAGCCCACTGCAGATTGCAAATCTCATGCAAATAAATGGATTAAGCTTCCAGATAGCCCCAGATAAACAAAGCAGGTGAACCAGGGTTAGAACTGCCAGTACCTTGTGGGTCTGAGGGCATCAGGCTGATCTTCATTGTACGGAATAAAATAAAAGATCCTTCCCCAGACACATACTGAGAAAAATCCATCAGTCGCCCACCTCCTCGGAATTAAATATCTGCAGCTGACAGCGCACTCCGGCCCGTGACTCGCTCTGGACACCTCTGAGTGAGACCGGGCGGTGGAGCAGTGGGGTGGGTGGGGAGTGGGGGCGGGGTGATACAAGCCAGACGCTGCCACTCCTGATTGCTCCCCATGGGCCCCTTGCTTAGAGCGGCGCTCGTTTGGGCGTCAGCTGTGGTGCCCTCTGTGGTGGAATAGCCGAGGGATTAAAGGGTTAAATTATTAGGACAAGTCACATAAACGTGCCTTGAGTTTAGAAGGTTGAGGGGTGATCTAATCGAGGTACTTTAAAATGATTAATAGATTTGATAGGGTAGAAGCAGCGAAACTATATTCTCTGTTAGGCCGTTGTAACAGAGACAACAGGCAGGTAGTGCAGGAGACCCCTGTGACCATTCCCCTCTCAAACAGGTATACCGATTTGGATACTGTTGAGGGGGATGACTCACCAGGGGAAGGCAGCAGCAGCCAACTTCCTGGCACTGGGGGTGCTCCTGCTGCCCAGGAAGGGGGGGAAAAGAGTGGGAGAGCAATAGTGGTAGGGGATTCTATAGTAAGGGGAACAGATAGGCGTTTCTGTGGCCGTAGACGTGAATCCAGGATGGTTTGTTGCCTCCCTGGTGCCAGGGTCAAGGATATCACTGAGCGGCTGCAGGGCATTCTGGAGGGGGAGGGGGAACAGTCAGAGGTCGTGGTCCACATTGGTACCAACGACATAGGTAAAAAGAGGGATGAGGTCCTGCAGCAAGAATTTAGGGAGCTAGGTGAAGGATTAAAGAGCAGGACCTCAAAGGTTGTAATCTCTGGATTACTCCCGGTGCCACGTGCTAGTGAGTATAGGAATAGGAAGATAGAACAGATGAATGCGTGGCTAAAGGGATGGTGCAGGAGGGAGGGCTTTAGTTTCCTGGATCACTGGGTCTGCTTCTGGGAAAGGTGGGACTTGTACAAGTCGGACGGTTTACACCTGAACCAGAGGGGAACCAACATCCTTGCGGGGAGGTTTGCTAGCACTGCTGCGGGGGGTTTAAACTAACTTGGCAGGGGGATGGGGTACAGAGTGGAGCTATAGTAGGGGGTGATTTACAGACAAATACACAGGAAAAAACAAGTCAGCTGGGAAGGCAGAGCAAATATTTGAAGGCAAAAGGGAATATGGCAGGGCTGGAGGGCATTTATTTTAATGCAAGGAGTCTTGTAAAAAAGGTGGATGAACTGAAGTTGTTGTTGAATACATGGGAGTACGATATTTGTGCTATCACGGAGACATGGTTGAGGGAGGGTCAGGACTGGCAGCTGAATATTCCGGGGTATAGAATCTTCAGGCGAGACAGAGGGGGGTGTATAAGAGGAGGGGGTGTTGCAATATTAATTAAGGAGTCAATTACTGCTGTAAGGAGGGATGATATATTAGCGGGTTCCTCTAATGAGGCCATATGGGTAGAACTTAAAAACAAAAAGGGGGCAAGCACTTTGCTGGGAGTGTACTATAGGCCCCCAAACAGTCAGGGGGAGATAGAGGAACAGATATGTAGGCAAATCGCAGAGAAGTGCGAAAATAATAGGGTAATAATAGTGGGGGATTTCAACTTCCCCAATATAAATTGGGATAGTCAGAGTGTGAAAGGCTTAGAGGGTGCAGAATTCTTAAAGTGCATCCAGGAGAGCTTTTTGAGCCAGCATGTAGAAAGTCCTACAAGAGAGGGGGCGGTACTGGACCTAATTCTGGGGAATGTAGCCGGGCAAGTGGTGGAAGTGTCAGTAGGAGAGCATTTTGGCGACAGTGACCATAATTCGGTGAGATTTAAGGTGGTCATGGAAAAAGACAAAGACGGCCCGGAAATTAGGGTTCTAAATTGGGGGAAGGCCGATTTTAATATGATAAGGCAGGATCTGGCCAAAGTGGACTGGGAGCAGCTACTTATAGGAAAATCCGCATCAAAACAGTGGGAGATTTTCAGAAGGGAAATAGAGAGAGTACAACGCCAACATGTTCCTGTAAAGGTCAAGGGTGGGACTAACAAGCAAAGGGAACCTTGGATGACAAGGGATATACAAAAATGCATCAGAAATAAAAGGGGGGCTTTTGGCAGTTACAAAAGACTAAAGACGGAAGAAGCCCTAGAGGAGTATAAAAAGTGCAGGGGCATACTTAAAAAAGAAATTAGGAGGGCAAGGAGGGGCCATGAAATAACACTGGCGAGCAAAATAAAGGAAAATCCTAAGATGTTTTATAAGTATATTAAGGGCAAGAGGATAACCAGGGAAAGGGTAGGGCCCATTAGGGACCAAAGTGGCAATCTGTGTGTAGAGCCAGATGATGTAGGCGGGGTATTAAATGAATTTTTTGCATCTGTGTTCACTATGGAGAAAGACGATGCAGACATAGAAATCGGGCAAGGGGACTGTGACATACTTGAACATATTAGCATCGAGAGGGAGGAGGTGCTAGCGGTTTTAGCAGGCCAAAAAGTGGATAAATCCCCAGGCCCAGACGAGATGTATCCCAGGCTGCTGTGGGAGGCAAAGGAGGAGATTGCAGGGGCTCTGACACAAATTTTCAGAACCTCTCTGGCCACAGGGGATGTACCAGAGGACTGGAGAACAGCTAACGTAGTACCATTATTCAAGAAGGGTAGCAGGGATAAACCAGGGAATTACAGGCCAGTGAGTCTAACATCTGTGGTAGGGAAATTATTGGAAAAAATTCTGAGGGACAAAATTAGTCTCCACTTGGAGAGGCAAGGATTAATCGGGGATAGTCAGCATGGCTTTGTCAAGGGTAAATCATGTCTGACAAATCTGATTGAATTTTTCGAGGGGGTGACTAGGGGGGTGGATGAGGGAAATGCTGTGGATGTGGTTTACATGGACTTCAGTAAAGCTTTTGACAAGGTCCCGCATAGGAGACTGGTCAAGAAGGTAAGAGCCCATGGGATCCAGGGTGCCTTGGCGCGTTGGATCCTAAACTGGCTGAGTGGCAGGAGGCAGAGGGTGATGGTCGAAGGTTGCTTTTGTGACTGGAAGCCTGTGTCCAGTGGGGTACCTCAGGGATCGGTGCTGGGTCCCTTGTTGTTTGTGATCTACATAAATGATTTGGATGAGAATGTAAAAGGTATGATCAGTAAGTTCGCAGATGACACGAAAATTGGTGGGGTGGTAAATTGTGAGGAGGAAAGCCTCAGGCTACAGGACGATATAAACGGGTTGGTCAGATGGGCGGAAAAGTGGCAAATGGAATTTAACCCTGAAAAGTGCGAGGTGATGCATTTTGGACGGACAAATAAGGCAAGGGAATACACAATGAGTGGTAGGACGCTAGGAAGTACAGAGGGTCAGAGGGACCTTGGTGTACATGTACATAGATCCCTGAAGGCAGCGGAACAGGTAGATAAGGTGGTTAAAAAGGCATATGGGATACTTGCCTTCATTAGCCGAGGCATAGAATATAAGAGCAGGGAGGTTATGATGGAGCTGTACAAAACGCTGGTGAGGCCACAGCTGGAGTACTGTGTGCAGTTCTGGTCGCCTCACTATAGGAAGGATGTGATTGCTTTGGAGAGGGTGCAGAGAAGATTCACCAGGATGTTACCTGGGATGGAGCGCCTCAGCTATGAAGAGAGGCTGGACAGGCTGCGGTTGTTTTCCTTGGAGCAAAGAAGGCTGAGGGGGGACCTGATTGAGGTGTACAAAATGATGAAGGGCATAGATAGGGTAGATAAAGAGGAACTTTTCCCCTCAGTAGGGGGGTCAATAACAAGGGGGCATAGATTCAGGGTAAGGGGCAGGAGATTTAGAGGGGATTTGAGGAGGAACTTTTTCACCCAGAGGGTGGTTGGAATGTGGAACGCACTGCCTGAAAGGGTGGTAGAGGCAGGAACCCTCACAACATTCAAGAAGCATTTGGATGAGCACTTGAAATGCCATTGCATACAAGGCTATGGACCAAATGCTGGAAAATGGGATTAGACTGGACAGGGATGGAAGGGCGGCGCAGACACGATGGGCCGAAGGGCCTCTTTCTGTGCTGTAAAACTCTATGACTCTATGACTCTATGACAATCTCCAATCGTCTTAGATCCCCTTGCGATTGGACCAAGACCTTGCTCTGTCAAGCCCGTGTGGTAGCTGGTGTGCAATGGCCACCCCACGTTAAAAGAATTCACGCACAGGCATCTTCCACCCTTTAAAATGAAGTTCGGGACCTGGAACGTCAGGACCCTCATGGCTTGCATTGGACTCATCAGTCACCTGAGAACTCATTTTTAATGTGGAAGCAAGTCATCCTCGGTTCCGAGGGACTGCCTAAGAAGAAGAAGATTTCCTCTGGTGATGGTTGGGGGGGGGGGGGGGGGGGGGGGAGTCCAGAACAAGGGGGCGTAACCTTAAAATTAGAGCCGGGCCGTTCAGGGGTGATGTCAGGAAGCACTTCTTCACACAAAGGGTGGTGGAAATCTGGAACTCTCTCCCCCAAAAAAGCTACCGATGCTAAGGGGCAGTTGGAGTTTCAAGACTGAGATCGACAGATTTTTGTCTCAAGGGATATGGAGCAAAGCTGGTAAATGGAATTGAGGTACAGATCAGCCAGGATCTATTGAACGGCGGGAACAGGCTCGAGGGGCTGAATGGCCTCCTCCTGTTCCTACATTCCACACAAACACGCACATTAGCGCCTCGCGAGGTCCCGTTAGAAGTCGCTCTCGTGCTGCTGTTGCTGGAGAATGAGGAGGAAATTCCAGTCCTTGAGGTCAACAATGTGAGGAACAGGAAGAAGGAGGGATGATGCATTTTATATAAAACAATAATTATTTCAAAGCATCATTTATGGAGGGCGATGGGGTTGGAGGGGAGGGGAGGAGCTTCCTTAGTAGGATCTTCCAGTGGACTGGTCAGGTTAGAGATGTTCCCAGCACCTTGTTGGAAGCCTGAGCAATTGCTCGAGACACTCCATCGGGCTGATAAAGCAGAAGTGGTGACACTGCTGCAATTTTCTCCTACGGAACATCTCAACCTTTCGTTCTCCACTCAGAACAGTCGCGCTCTGCGAATGGTCTCACAGCGATCGTTATAGTTCATTCAGTTATAAAGGGCAGCGGAACAGAGTTGTCACAAGGTGAAGCTGTCTATTGTGGCTGGGCGTCTAATCACCCGAAGCCTGACGGCTAATCAAGGCCTCAGATAGTATCTGTAATCCAAATGTCAAAGTCACTCTACAAAGGTCCCCTATTTTCCCTTGCCGTCTCTACACTTCCTAATGAACCTAAAACTTAGCAATTCACTCCTTCATGTCTGGTGTTCATAGGCAACTAGGCAGAGCTAGAACATAAAAACATAAGAATCAGGAGTTGGCCATTCGGCCCCTCGAGCCTGCTCCGCCATTCAATAAGATCATGGCTGATCCAATCTTGTCCTCAACACCACTTTCCCGCTCTCTCCCCATAACCCTCGACTCCCCTGTAGTTTAAACGTCTGTCAATCTCCGCCTTGAATATATTCACTGACTCCGCCTCCACAGCTCTCTGGGGCAGAGGATTCCAAAGATTCACGACCCTCTGAGAGAAGAAATTCCTCCTCATCTCCGTCTTAAATGGGTGACCCCTTATTCTGAAACTATGCCCCCTAGTTCTAGGTTCCCTGATGAGGGGAAACATCCTCTCAGCATCTACCCTGTCAATCCCCCTCAGAATCTTATATGTTTCAATAAGATCCCCTCTCATTCTTCTAAACTCCAATGAGTATAGGCCCAACCTGCTCAACCTTTCCTCATACGTCAACCTCTTCATCCCAGAAATCAACCTCGTGAACCTTCTCTGAACTGCCTCCAATGCAAGTATATCCCTCCTTAAATAAGGAGACCAAAACTGTACGCAGTACTCCAGGTGTGGTCTCACCAACGCCCTGTAAAGCTGCATCAAAACTTCCCTACTTTTATACTCCATCCCCCTTGTTGGTAAACTTCATATTGGTTGCATCTCGTCTTATCTCCGAGCTTGCATTTGGTTTTAGTCTCTCAGTTTCTCATCTATTTCCCCCTTGAGTGTTGTCAGTACAATGACGGCTAACAAAGGCAATCACAGACTGGGCGGCTGGATGGTAAATCTGCCAAGGTTACTCGCTTTGAATTCCATTGTACCGAGATATTGGCTTAACGCTCCCACTCTTAGCCTGGCTCAGAAGATTTGTGGGTTTGAGCCGCACTCCAGAGACCTGAGCACCAACTCTGGGGCTGACACTCCCAGGGCAGCACTGAAGGAAAAATCTATTTTAAACAGATCTAAACAGAATTCTCTACCCCAGAGGGCTGTGGGTGTTGAATCGTTGAGTATATTCAAGGCTGAGATCGATAGATTTTTGGACTCTAGGGGAATCAAGGGATATGGGGATCGGGCGGGAAAGTGGAGTTGAGGTCGATGATCAGCCATGATCTTATTGAATGGCGGAGCAGGCTCGAGGGGCCGAATGGCCGACTCCTGCTCCTAATTCTTATGCTCTTAGACGCCCCTAACATAAACGTATCGCCGATCCTTCATCGTCGCTGGGTCAAAATCCTGGAACTCCCTCCCTAACAGCACTGTGGGAGCACCTTCGCCACACGGACTGCAGCGGTTCAAGAAGGTGACTCACCACCACCTTCTCAAGGACAATTAGGGATGGGCAATAAATGCCGGCCTTGCCAGCGACGCCCACATCCCATAAAAAGAAACAAGAACTTTAATACAATGCTGGAAATCTGAATAATATATTATATTAGACAAACTATAATGATGGCTAAACCACAGTAAACTGCAAGCTGAGAAACAGGAGCATTAATAGACATTGTCTGTCAGACAAAGGCAGCTGGTAACCAAGGACAAATCTAGGGTTGCTATGGGATTAGCAGAACGAAGTGGTACAGTCTTGAGATAAGACACCATTAAGCTGCAACAAGTGCCTACCGTGTTTCCTACATTACAACAGTGACTACACTTCCAAAGTACTTCATTGGCTGTAAAGCACTTTGGGATGCTCATTCATTGAGTATATTCAATCTCTATTCATGACTTGGATGAAGGGACCAAGTACTGTAGCCAAATTTGCTGACGATACAAAGATAGGTGGGAAAGCAAGTTGTGAGGAGGACACTTTGGGCTGGATTTAAGTCAGGTGCGGGATGGTGTCGTGTTATCCACATTTCGTGTTACCCACCCGAATCTAAATGGATGTGGGAGATTGATGCAATTTTAACTTAATTGTCCAATTGATTTCCAACGTGTGGGAACCCTTGGCAAATGGGTTTCTCCTGAATGAAAGTCCCCTCCGATGACGTTATCATTGCTGCTGCACTTAATGTCTACAGCAAGCCTTGCTTCTTCTGCAGACTGCCAAGCTTTTTGCCTGTGGAGTGTGAGAGACCTGCAGGAAAGACGACTAGCGGGAGACCCAGATCAGCTGCTCGTTTTGACGAGGTGGCACTGCAGGCATTGGTGGATGGGGCTCGGGCCAACAGGGAGGTGCTCTTCCCTTCATCAGGGAGGAAGAGGCCTCCCACTCAGACCAAGGCAGTGTGGATGCAGGTGGCTGAGGAGATCAACTCCTTGGGAGTCACCCGCAGAACCTGGATACAGAGCAGGAAAAGATTTCATGACCTTCAGCGCACTGGAAAAGTGAGTATGAATTTCCCATCACCCTCAATCTGATCCCCATTGCCTTTCCTCACCAGCACTCAGCTTCAGCAATCTCTTCCTCCGCATCCCACTTGACACTGACATCCATGCACCCTTACCCATTCCCTCTCTCTCTATGCTCACATTCACGTAGCTATTCGACTATGCAGCCCTCACAATCCCTATCACTCTGATGCTATGCAAACAACTGACAACACACAGGGAGGGCCCTTGGTCTTGCCACCTCACTCCATCTTTGTCTCCTTCTAAGTATCGATGCTATGGAATCTCTACACTCACTCCTTCATTCTCACTCAACCTCCACTTGTCTCCCTCATTGCAGGAAAAGAGAGCTCACAACAAAAGAGAGCGAGCGAGGACAGGAGGAGGGACAGCCTCAATAGCCCACCTCACCCCCTGGGAGGAGGCTGTCCTGGAAATCGTGCGAGTAGAGGAGGATTCGCGCGTGGGGGACAGACAGACGGGTGAAACACACCAAGCTGGTGACAGAAAAGTTTCCCATCTCTCTCTTTGACATTGCATGAGTCGCTGATAATGATTTTGAAGCTCTAACAGATGGACTTATGATCATCTGCAATATGCAATGTGCATGTAACCTTGGCATCACATCTCTGACTCTCCTTTACTCCCCCACAGGACCATCGCAAGCATCCGTCCCCCCTAGCCAGGAAGAAGAGGCTGAGCATCCAGACTCCTCAGAGGAAGCTGCAACCTCTGAGGGCGCAGCGTCACCAGAATTCAGCGCACCCAGCACCAGCGCAGGCACTCACACCTCGGTGGGACCTTCGGGACATAGAGTAGTGTTGTCACCTGGTGTATCACAGCTCACAAGTGAGCATCAGCAGATTGTGGAGACAGGGACAGGAGTGGAGAGTCCTAGTCGGAGGGCGCAGGACTCTGCCAGCTCGGCTCAGCTGCATGTCGACCCTCTGCCTCTGGTCCATCCATAAGATCAGCGGTGCTGGAACTCCAGGAACAGATGCAGGAGTCTCTGGCAGGTTTTGTCTCCAGGGTCGCTGCGATTGTGGAGCGAATGGAGGAGTCCATAGCAACCATGAGCAGAGCCTTTGTGGAGTCATTGGCGCATGAACGCATCACGACGGAAAGGATGGCAACCTCCCTCAAATGGATGGCAACAGTAGACGAGAGGATGGCTTCGGCCATGGAGAAGATAAGTCGCCAGAGTGCTGAAAACATGGTGAGTGTTCATAATAGAATAACATCTCTGGAGGAGCGATGGTCATCTATTGAACTGAGAAACCAGACCTTCATGGAAGTCCTTCTGAATAGGACTGCCATTGCAGATACGGGTCACCATGGCCCCCCTGATGTGCAGCAAGGTGCTCTCCAGCCACTTGCAGGTGCTGAGGGGAACCTGACCCATGAGAGGGAAGTTGGTGGCAGTCTTCAAGGAAGTGGGGGCTCCTCTCCAAGCGCTCACACTTCCATACCACTGCAGAGCCCTCGGTCAGAGTCCACACCCAAGTGAGATAGGCGTCTCAACCCCTGCACAGCTGCAGGAGCAGCAGACTGCTGGCGAGCCCTCACAGGCTCGCAACCCCAGAGGATGCCTGCCAAAGGTGTCGAGACAGGAGCAGCAGCAAAGTGAGCAAGGGGCCTCCACATCTGCTGAAGCCACAGGGGAGGCACCACGTAGGAGCACGCGTAAGAGAAAAATTGTGCACAAATAGTCACCAGGGTAGTCACTTGGGTGCAATTTTGTGTTTATTGTAAAAATGCCATCAGTTGGTTCTTGTACATAAAAATTCTGATGGCAACTGCTGTAGTTGTGGCGTGTGTCATTTCGCAAATGGGACTTTCACATTGAGGGCTTAGGATTACTTGCAACTGTCAGTATGCTGGTCAAATAGCTAGGAATCAGCAGGGTCTTGGCCATTGTCGATGCTCAGGCAAGAGGCTGCGAGGCAAAAGTGCTTGATCGGCTAGGCTAGGCAAGTCTGGCCAAAATGAGTGCGTTCTTTGCATCCCGGGCAGCAATGTTCTCGCGTAATGCTGCCGCTGGTTGATGGGCCTCTGTAGGATGTGCATGTTCGCACTCCTCCTCCTCCTCCTCATCTGAGGAGGATATGTGAGGAGCCACTTGGTCCTCGGGAATCTGCAAGCCACGACGCTGTGCCATGTTGTGAAGTGCACAGCAAACCACGACGATTCTGGAGACCCTGGCTGCTGAGTACTGCAGGGCTCCACCTGATCTATCCAGGCATCTGAAGCGCATCTTCAGCAAGCCGATGGTTTGCTCGATTATGGCTCTGGTGGACATGTGGCTCGAGTTGTAGTTCTCCTCAGCTTCGTTGGATGGTCTCCTCAACGGCGTCATCAGCCACGTCCTCAGGGGATAGCCCTTGTCTCCAAGTAGCCATCCGTGAAGTTGGTCTGGCAGACTGAATAGCGGAGGCACACTAGACTGGCGCAGTATGAAGGAGTCATGGCAACTGCCAGGGTACTTGGCACAAACATGCAAAATTTCCTTCTTGTGGTCACACACCAGCTGATCGTTAAGGGAGTGGAAGCCCTTGCGTTTGACAAAAATACCTGGATTGCGATGGGGTGCCCTAAGGGCCACATGTGTGCAGTCAATGACGCCCTGCACCCTTGGAAAGCCTGCCAGATGAGCTAATCCAACTGCTCACACCGTCACACTTGCGCGATCCCTGGTGAAATGGATGTGATTGTGCGCGAGGGCAAAGAGGGCATTGGTTACCTGCGTGATGCAAGTGTGTGCGGCCGCCTGGGAAATGCCGCTGATGTCTGCTGCTGATCCCTGGAATGAGCCTGAGGCAAAAAAGTTGAGTGCGGTGGTGACTTTGACGGCCACTGGTAAGGAGTGTCCACCTGGTCCTCTGGGCTCCAGGTCTTGTTGCAGCATTGCGCAGATGTCACCCACTACCTCTCACGAAAGTCGGAGCCGCCTTTGGCACTGCTGCTCAGACATGTTGAGATAGCTGACCCTGTGTCTGTAGACCCTGTTTGAGGGGTATCTCCTGCGCCGACGGGCTTCCATGCGCTGGCCCCTTCTGGCCTGTGCAGCTTCAGGTGGGTGAGCAGCAGCCTGGTGCTCCTGTTGTTGCCGCTGCTGTTGGTGCTGCTGTTGTTCCTGGTTCTGCTGCTGCTGCGGCTGGTGCTCGAGCTCATCTAATGCCCATAAGGGAAGGAAATAAATGGCTCCCATGCTTTTGGTATATACCTCAGTTGAGGAAGCGCTCAGTGAAGGTGGCGAGAGGGGTTTCCCAGGAGGTCACACTGGAGATGGGTGTCAGGCTCCAACCTTCCACAGGTGTGGTTAAGCCTTCTAAAAGTTCCCCCAGACCTGAGACAACAAAGTCCTGCCACCTGCAAATGATGGCTGATCAAATCTCTTTAATGGTTGACCTGCAGCTGATAGTCAGCAATCCAATAGTGCTCCCGCCAGATTTCACCATCGTGTTTCCCACCAGGCGTGTTTCATGTGGGAAAAGGGTTAAATTCGCAAGGGCCTTTCAAAATAGGATTATAGAGACTATTTAGTGGTTGTTAAGGGCGTTAACGACCTATCTCACCTGTTGGAGGCGGGACGGAGTCGGGACCATTAGACACGACTGAGTTAAAGTTGCTCGGAGTCGGGAACCAGGCGGGGGGGGGGGGGGTCCCGCCCGCCAGTTTTCGCGATTTTAACCCCCCACACGCCTCCAATCACGCCTCCACGGCCCATTGAAAATCGAGGCCATAGAGTCTGCAAAGGGATATAGAGAGGTTCAGTGAGTGGGCAAAAATTTGGCAGATGGAGTACAATGTGGGAAAATGTGAGGTTATCCACTTTGGAAGGAAGAATGAAAAAGCAAATTACTATTTAAATGGAGTGAGACTACATAATGCTGCGGTACAGAGGGATCTGGGGGTCCGAGTACATGAAACACTAAAAGTTAGCATGCAGGTACAGCAAGTAATTGAGAAGGCTCATGGAATGTTGGCCTTTATTGCAAGGAGTATGGAGTATAAAAGTAGGGAAGTTTTGATGCAACTTTACAGGGCGTTGGTGAGACTGCACCTGGAGTACTGCGTACAGTTTTGGTCTCCATATTTAAGGAAGAATGTAAGAAGTCACACAACACCAGGTTATAGTCCAACAGCTTTATTTGAAGTCACAAGCTTTCGGAGCGCTGCTCCTTCGTCAGGTGAAGTGGAGAAATGCATAAAGACACAGCTTATATAGTCAGAGAATAATGTCAGATGTTTACAGGTAATCTTTCTAACTGCCTGTAAACTTACCTGTAAACATCTGACATTATTCTCTGACTATATAAGCTGTGTCTTTATGCATCTCTCCACTTCACCTGACGAAGGAGCAGCGCTCCGAAAGCTTGTGACTTCAAATAAAGCTGTTGGACTATAACCTGGTGTTGTGTGACTTCTTACATTTGTCCACCCCAGTCCAACACCGGCATCTCCACGCCATATTTAAGGAAGGATATACTTGCATTGGAGGCAGGGCAGCGAAGGTTCACTAGGTTAATTCCTGGGATGAAGGGGTTGACATACGAAGAAAGGTTGAGCAGGTTGGGCCAATACTCATTGGAGTTTAGAAGAATGAGAGGGAATCTTATTGAAACATGTAAGATTCTGAGGGGGATTGACAGGGTGGCTGCTGAGAGGATGTTTCCCCTCGTGGGGGAATCTAGAACTAGGGGCATAGTTTCAGAATAAGGGGTCGCCCATTTAAGACGGAGATGAGGAGGAATTTCTTCTCTCAGAGGGTCGTGAATCTTTGGAATTCTCTACCCCAGAGAGCTGTGGAGGCGGAGTCACTGAATATATTCAAGGCGGAGATTGACGGACATTTGAGCTACAGGGGAGTCGAGGGGGTATGGGGAGAGAGCGGGAAAGTGGAGTTGAGGCCAAGATTGGATCAGCCATGATCTTATTGAATGGCGGAGCAGGCTCGAGGGGCCGATTGGCCGACTCCTGCTCCTATGTCTTATGTTCTTATGTTCTTATGGGACGTGCTGAGGTCGTGAAAGGTGCTACATAAATGCAATCTTTCTTTAACTTCCTAATTTTACGATCTTATCTGCTGGAGTTAAGCCCACAGTGACTAGCTTGCCTGGATCAGCCCTGCTAATTCCCTTTATAACCTTGAAAACTTCAATTTACTCACCTCGTAGCCTCTGATTTTCCAAAGAGCCCAAACCCAACTTTCCTCACCATTGCTCACAGCGTAGATTCCTGATACACTGAATATGTTATTGGAAAAACAAAAGGATTGAGAAAGAAAGACTCGCATTTCTATAGCGCCTGTCATGACCTCAGGACATCGCAAACCACTTTACAACTAATGAAGTGCTGTTGGCGTGAAGTCACTGTTGTAATGTAGGAAACGCGGCAGCCAATTCGCGCACAGCAAGCTCCCGCACACAGCAATGTGATAATGAGCAGATATTTTGTTGTTGATTTTGATGATGTTGGTTGAGGGATAAATATTGGCCTCAGGACACCAGGGAGAATTCCCCCCCTGCTCTTCTTCAAAACGGTGGCCGTGACATCTTTTACATCCACCTGAGAGAGCAGACAGGGAGTGTCAACCTAGATTTTGTGCTCAAGTCTAGGCTGGCACTCGCCATCTGGGGTGGGACTTGAACCCACAACCTTCTTGGAGCAGAGGTGAAAGTGCTACTCACTGAGCCACGGTACACACCTGGAGGTCTAGGCATGACTGAACTCAGACTTTATTCTCATCTATCAAAAGGGTCGAGCTTGATGGGCATATAGACCACCGCCTGTTTTTCAGCAGTCCTGGGTTCCCGAGTAAAGCGTAAAATCCAATTTCTAATCTCATCATTGCAAATAAACAACTGTTAAATGGTACTTGGGGAAACAAAAATGGTACTAAAAAAAACACAAAGACCCCAAAATTAACGGGGAGGGGGTGGTGGGGGGTGGGAGCGCGAGGAAAACCCGGCACGGCCGGAGACATGGAGGATCCGGGTCCCAGTTTGGTCTGGCCCAGGATCTGGCTCCAGGTTTTGCTGGACGTGGGGAGCCCACACCCCTCCTCCCCCCGCTCAGGCCTTTGGCTCAGATAGCGGACTGGGCCCTGTCGGCAGCCTCGGACTCCAGGTGCAATATTTGAGGTGGGATCCCGCTTCCTTCCTGCAGGTGCCCGACTCGCCAGAATATGGGGACATGGAGGGGGAGGGAGTGGGACCAGAGGGGGAGTCACAGATTATTATTATCTGAATGGCAATAGATTGGGCGAAGGGGAAGTGCAACGAGACCTGGGTGTCCTTGTGCACCAGTCGCTGAAGGTAAGCATGCAAGTGCAGCAGGCGGTTAAGAAGGCAAATGGTATGTTGGCCTTCGTAGCGAGAGGGTTTGAGTACAGGAACAAGGATGTCTTGCTGCAGTTGTACAGGGCCTTGGTGAGACCACATCTTGAGTATTGTGTGCAGTTTTGGTCGCCTTATCTGAGGAAGGATGTTCTTGCCATGGAGGGACTGCAGCGAAGATTCACCAGACTGATACCTGGGATGGCAGGAATGATGTATGAGGAGAGATTGGGTCGATTGGGCTTGTACTCGCTGGAGTTTAGAAGAATGAGAGGGGATCTCATTGAAACTTATAAAATTCTGACAGGACTGGACAGACTAGATGCAGGAAGGATGTTCCCGATGGTTGGGGAGTCCAGAACCAGGGGTCACAGTCTAAGGATAAGGGGTAAGCCATTTAGGACAGAAATGAGGAGGAATTTCTTCACCCAGAGAGTGGTGAACCTGTGGAATTCTCTACCACAGAAGGCAGTGGAGGCCAATTCATTAAATATATTCAAGAAGGAGTTGGATATATTTCTTAAGGCTAAAGGGATCAAGGGATATGGGGAGAAGGCAGGGACCGGGTACTGAATTTGGATGATCAGCCATGATCTTATTGAATGGCGGAGCAGGCTCGAGGGGCCGAATGGCCTACTCCTGCTCCTATCTTCTATGTTATTTTAACTGCCCCACTGCTCCTGGTGTCCGCCAGGCGAGGGGCAGTTAAAATCGGACCCGTTGGGTATTTGCGTGCCGCCTGAGTGCATTCAGGAAAGATTCTGTAAATGTTACACAGACCGTACGTAACAGAAACAGGCCATTCAGCCCAACTGGTCCGTGCCGGTGCTTATTCTCCAGACCAGCCTCCTCCCACCCTGCTTCATCTCACCCTCTCAACATAACCTTCTATTCCTTTCTCCCTCATGTGTTTTTCCAGCTTCCCCATAAATGTATCCATACTATTCGCCTCAACCACTCCCTGTGGTAGCGAGTTCCACATTCTCACCACTCTCTGGGTAAAGAACAACAACAAAAACTTGCAATTGCTGTATATAGCGCCTTTAACGTAGTAAAACGTCCCCAAGGCATGGACCAGTCGGGCCGAATGGCCTGTTCCTGTGCTGTACATCCTATGTCACGTCCGTGGAATGTTTCCTGAATATATATCAAAAAAAGAAGTTTCTCCTGAATTCCCGATCGGATTTGTTGGTGACTATCTTATATTGATGGGCCCTAGTATTGGTCTCCGCCCCCCCCCCACCCCCACCCCCCGCACAAGTGGAAACCTCTTCTCTACGTCTACCCCTTTGCTAATCTTGAAGGCCTCGAGCAGGTCAACCCCCCTCAGCCTTCTGTTTTCTGGAGAAAAGAGTTCCAGCCTGGTCAGTCTATTCTCCTCGAGTGTTCCTGTGCTGCACATTCTCTGTAATTCCCTGTTTGTTTGAAGTGACACTTGGGGGACGGAGCGTGGAGGGGGCGGAAGTAAAACTGCTGCAGATTCCTCCCACACGCGTCCCTTTATCATGACACTGATCGACAGTAAAGGCGCAGAGCGGCAGTGCCTATTTATTGCAACACCATTTTCAAGTGTAAAATGGTGCATTCTATCACAGTGCCACTGAAATAAAGAGGCGGAAATTGCAGCACAGCGGCTGATTCAACTGAGCGTTAACTATCTCTTCAGGCAGAAGGAAATCAGTGTCTGGATGACATCCAAACTCTTTGTGGTGTTGATACTCTGCTGATGATAGGGTGCAGTGGAGTTTGATGCATTAACTAGATCTTGGCTTTATCGCCAAGGCCTGGTTTCCCTCGAAGCTCATCAGCACTTCCGAACGCTTCTGTTTCAAGGGGTAAAACAACTGCAGCGACGAGGAAACATTATCAGAGTGGCAGGGCTCCGTGGCACAGTGGGCAGCACCCACTCTCTCTCTCGCTTCTGAGTCAGAAAGTCGTGGGTTCAAGTCCCACTCCAGAGACTTGAACGCAAAATCTGAGAGAGCGCCGCACTGTCGGAGGGGCAGTACTGAGGGAGTGCTGCACTGTCGGAGGGGCAGTACTGAGGGAGCGCGGCACTGTCAGAGGGGCAGTACTGAGGGAACGCCGCACTGTCGGAGGGGCAGTACTGAGGGAGTGCTGCAAGTCGGAGGGGCAGTACTGAGGGAGTGCTGCACTGTCAGAGGGGCAGTACTGAGGGAGTGCTGCACTGTCGGAGGGGCAGTACTGAGGGAGCGCCGCACTGTCGGAGGGGCGGTACTGAGGGAGTGCTGCACTGTCAGAGGGGCAGTACTGAGGGAACGCCGCACTGTCGGAGGGGCAGTACTGAGGGAGTGCTGCAAGTCGGAGGGGCAGTACTGAGGGAGTGCTGCACTGTCAGAGGGGCAGTACTGAGGGAGTGCTGCACTGTCGGAGGGGCAGTACTGAGGGAGTGCTGCACTGTCGGAGGGGCAGTACTGAGGGAACGCTGCACTGTTGGAGGGGCGGTACTGAGGGAGTGCTGCACTGTCGGAGGGGCGGTACTGAGGGAGCGCCGCACTGTCGGACGGGCAGTACTGAGGGAGCGCCGCACTGTCGGAGGGGCGGTACTGAGGGAGCGCCGCACTGTCGGAGGGGCAGTACTGAGGGAACGCCGCACTGTCGGAGGGGCGGTACTGAGGGAGCGCCGCACTGTCGGAGGGGCAGTACTGAGGGAGCGCCGCACTGTCGGAGGGGCGGTACTGAGGGAGCGCCGCACTGTCGGAGGGGCGGTACTGAGGGAGCGCCGCACTGTCGGAGGGGCGGTACTGAGGGAGCGCCGCACTGTCGGAGGGGCAGTGCTGAGGGAGCGCCGCACTGTCGGAGGGGCAGTGCTGAGGGAGCGCAGCACTGTCGGAGGGGCAGTACTGAGGGAGCGCCGCACTGTCGGAGGGGCAGTACTGAGGGAACGCCGCACTGTCGGAGGGGCGGTACTGAGGGAGCGCCGCACTGTCGGAGGGGCAGTACTGAGGGAACGCCGCACTGTCGGAGGGGCGGTGCTGAGGGAGCGCCGCACTGTCGGACGGGCGGTACTGAGGGAGCGCCGCACTGTCGGAGGGGCGGTACTGAGGGAGCGCCGCACTGTCGGAGGGGCAGTACTGAGGGAGCGCTGCACTGTCGGAGAGGCAGTACTGAGGGAGCGCTGCACTGTCGGAGAGGCAGTACTGAGGGAGCGCCGCACTGTCGGAGGGGCAGTACTGAGGGAACGCCGCACTATCGGAGGGGCAGTACTGAGGGAGCGCCGCACTGTCGGAGGGGCAGTACTGAGGGAGTGCTGCAATGTTGGAAGGGGCAGTACTGAGGGAGCGCCGTACTGTTGGAGGGGCAGTACTGAGGGAGCGCCGCACTGTCGGAGGTGCTGTCTTTCGGACAAGACGTTAAACCGAGGCCCCGTCTGCCCTCTCGGGTGGACGTAAAAGATTCCACCAGTTCTCCCCGTCTTGGCCCAATATTATCCCTCAACGAACGTTAAGTAAAAAACAGATGATCCGGTCATTATCACATTGCTGCCTGTGGGATCTTGCTGGGCGCAAATTGGCTGCTGCATTTACAACATTGTGACTACACTTCAAAAAAAGTACTTCATTGGCTGTAAAGCTCTTTGGGACGTCCTGAGGTTGTGAAAGGGGGCTGTATAAAATCGGCCCCCGGGGAATTGGCTCGGCAGTGAATCAGTGGAACCTGGCAAGGACAGAGGTGACAGATGTGTGGGATCCTGTGCAGCTAGCCCCCCAGTGTACGGTGCAGCCCAACCGCCCGCTCCCCCCCGCTTCAGATCTCGGAGTTTAATCTAGTTAGGAGGCGTTGCAGCGAAGAGGCGAAACAGCGGATTAAAATTCATGCTTGAGATTTGCACAGCAAAGGAAACGCACACAAGAACTCGACTGTGCTGTTTCAGTCTGAGTCGGCTGAGAGAGCAGCTCGCTCCCTTTCAATTGCACCAGCATGTAATGTTTCCTGACAGGTAGTACGGCGTGGGACGGTAATCCACCCACTCTCCCTCTCTGTGTGACATTAACCCTCCCAGGCTGCGATGCTCATGACATTAAACCCTGTTAGCCCAACACACGTGGAATTGTGTGTTTAAGCACCCGGTTTAAAACTCAGCTACACCCCTCAGTCTCAGGGCAAATTAAATTCCAACGTGCTTTGGACAAAGCTTTTTTTTAATTAATCGATGAAATTAAACTGTACAAGGACGGCACCTGTTCAGAACCAACAGCCAGTAATACATTCCTCTTATTCCACATCTCATAGTGTTTATTGTTACATTGCAAGACTGGCGGAGGCTGCTAGGTGTGGAATGGGGTGTAAATCATCTCCCCAATACTGCGGCCTGGCCTGGCTGTAAACCCTTTCCAGGCCAGTGCCTGAATTCGCAGCGGAAAATCAGCATAGCTCCCCGCCCCGCCCCTAATCATGGCCCCGCCCCTCAGTGAGGCTCCTCCCCTCAGTGAGGCTCCTCCCCAGTGAAGCTCCGCCCTCAGTGAGGCTCCCCCCAGTGAGGCTCCGCCCTCAGTGAGGCTCCTCCCCAGTGAGGCTCTGCCGTCAGTGAGGCTCCTCCCCCCAGTGAGGCTCCTCCCCTCCCAGCCCCTCCCCTAAGCATGACTCCTCCCCTAGCCCCTCCCTTCTGTGTGGTCCCTCCCTTCAGAGCAGCCCCTCCGCTCAGTGAGGCTCCGAGCCCCTACCCTTTGCGAGGTTCCGCCCATCAATTATACCCGTCCCTAAATATGACCCCTCCTCTCAATGTGGATCCTCCCCTCAGTGTCCCCTCCCATCGCAGCTGTTCCCTGCTCCTCCCCTTAGCACAGCTCTGAGCCGCTCCCCTCAGTCCTGCTCCCAGCCTCTCTCCTGAGCATGGAGAATTTATAATGGGGAACAAGGAAATGGCTGAGCAATTAAAGAAATACTTTGGTTCTGTCTTCACAGAAGAGGACACAAATAACTTCCCAGAAATGCGAGGGAACCAAGGGTCTCGTGAGAAGGAGGAATTGAAGGAAATTAGTATTAGTAAAAAAATAGTGCTGGAGAAATTAATGGGACTGAAAGCTGATAAATCCCCAGGGCCTGATAATCTGCATCCCAGAGTACTAAATGAGGTAGCTATGGAAATACTGGATGCATTGGTTGTCATCTTCCAAAATTCTATAGATTATGGAACAGTTCCTGCAGATTGGAGGGTGGCAAATATAACCCCACTATTTAAAAAAGGAGGGAGAGAGAAAACAGGGAACTACAGACCGGTTAGCCTAACATCAGTAGTAGGGAAAATGCTAGAGTCTATTATAAAGGATGTGATAACAGGACACTTAGAAAATATCAACGGGATTAGACAAAGTCAACATGGATTTATGAAAGGGAAATCATGTTTGACAAACCTATTGGAGTTTTTTGAGGATGTAACTGGTAGAATAGATAAGGGAGAACCAGTGGATGTGGTGTATTTGGATTTTCAGAAGGCCTTTGATAAAGTCCCACATAAGAGGTTAGTGTGCAAAATTAAAGCACATGGGATTGGGGGTAATATACTAGCATGGATTAAAAATTGGTTAACAGACAGGAAACAGAGTAGGAATAAATGGGTCTTTTTCGGGGTGGCAGGCGGTGACTAGTGGGGTACCGCAGGGATCAGTGCTTGGGCCCCAGCTATTCACAATATATATCAATGATTTGGATGAGGGAACCAAATGTAATATTTCCAAGTTTGCTGATGACACGAAACTAGTTGGGATTGTGAGTTGTGAGGAGGATGCAAAGAGGCTTCAAGGCGATTTAGACAAGTTGAGTGAGTGGGCAAATACATGGCAGATGCAGTATAACGTGGATAAATGTGAAGTTATCCACTTCGGTAGGAAAAACAGAAAGGTAGTGTATTATTTAAATGGTGATAGATTGGGAAATGTTGATGTACAAAGTGACCTGGGTGTTCTTGTACACCAGTCACTGAAAGCCAACATGCAGGTGCAGCAAACAGTTAGGAAGGCAAATGATATGTTGCCCTTCATTGCAAGAGGATTTGAGTACAGGAGCAAGGATGTCTTACTGCAGTTATACAGGGCCTTGGTGAGACCACACCTGGAGTACTGTGTGCAGTTTTGGTCTCCTTACCTAAGAAAGGATATACTTGCCATAGAGGGAGTGCAGCGAAGGTTCACCAGACTGATTCCTGGGATGGCAGGGCTGTCGTATGAGGAGAGATTGGGTCGACTAGGCCTGTATTCACTAGAGTTTAGAAGAATGTGAGGGGATCTCATTGAAACGTATAAAATTCAGACAGGGTTAGACAGACTGGATGCAGGGAGGATGTTTCCCCTGGCTGGGGGGGGGTCTAGAACGAGGGGTCATAGTCTCAGGATACGGGGTAGGACATTTAGGACTGAGATGAGGAGAAATTTCTTCACTCAGAAGGTGGTGAACCTGTGGAATTCTCTACCACAGAAGGCTGTGGAGGCCAAGTCACTGAATATATTTAAGAAGGAGATAGATTTCTAGACACAAAAGGCATCACGGGGTATGGGGAGAGAGCGGGAATATGGTATTGCGATAGAGGATCAGCCATGATCATGTTGAATGGCGGAGCAGGCTCGAAGGGCCGACTCCTGCTCCGATTGTTCTATGTTTCTATCATTGGTTGCCAAGGTGTGGGCGTCACTGACAAGACCGACATTTATTGCCCATCCTTACTGAGTTGTTCGCTGGGCCAAGGGCAGTTAAGAGTCGAGCATGTTGGTGTGGGAACTGGAGTCACATAGAGGCCCAGACCGGGTAAGGACGGCAGGTTTCCTTCCCTGAAGGGACATCAGTGAACCCGTTGGGTTTATTACGACAATCCGACAGCCTCGCGGTCACTTTTACTGAGACCAGCTTTTTATTTCCAGATTTTTTGAACTGAACACATGTTCAAATTCGGGCATAAAACAGACCAATTTAGCATCGCAGCCCAATCTGCACAGGCGCTGGTCCCATTGCTAAACATCGTAGGGCCATTTTTTATGCGTCCCGGGCGCAGGTGAATTTCTAAAGCACATTCTTCCACCTAAACGCCATGTTGACTGACGCTCATCAAACCCTGTTATTTTTGCCTTGACTTTCTGATAGGGCACCGGGGAGTATTTTGAAGAGAAAATTCTCCCCCTCGACTTTCCTCGCGCTTTCAGCAGAACAGGCTCAAAGTCAATCACGTCGTCACAGACCAGTAATTATCTCATCTTTTCTCGAGATGGTGACCTTCTTTATGAAAGGGAAGTGTTTAATTATAGTTAGCTTTAGTCTTTTTCTGCCAATCACGTTGACAATGCAATAAGTTGTTGCCTCTCCATTCTGGTAATTGTTATGTCCTGATCGTTATACAAATGTGACCTCCTCACTCTTCGCAGAGTCCCCCATGGATTAACGGGAGCTGAAGATAGCTACACACTCGCAACCAGTCAGCGCTTCGAATCATACAATCATAGAAACTCACAGCACAGAAGGAGGCCATTCGGCCCATCGTGCCTGTGCCGGCTCTTTGAAAGTGAAGTCGTGCTCAGTCCCCCATCCCCCGCGTTGTGTCCATAACCCTGTGAGTTCCTCATCCTCCAGAACCCGTCCGACTCCCTTTTAAAATTATTGATGGAATCAGCTCCCACCACCTTTCCAGGTCGAACGTTCCCGATCCCGACAACTCTCCGAGTGAAAACATCTCTCCTCATCTCCCCTCCAGATCTTTTGCCAATTGAGACATATAAGATTCTGGGAGGGATTGACAGGGTAGATGCAGAGAGGATGTTTCCCCTCGTGGGGGAATCTAGAACTCAGGGGGCATAGTTTCAGAATAAGGGGTCGCCCATTTAAGACGGAGATGAGGAGGAATTTCTTCTCTCAGAGGGTCGTGAATCTTTGGAATTCTCTACCCCAGAGAGCTGTGGAGGCGGAGTCACTGAATATATTCAAGGTGGAGATTGACGGACATTTAAACTACAGGGGAGTCGAGGGTTATGGGGAGAGAGCGGGAAAGTGGAGTTGAGGCCAAGATTGGATCAGCCATGATCTTATTGAATGGCGGAGCAGGCTCGAGGGGCCGAATGGCGGAGCAGGCTCGAGGGGCCGAATGGCGGAGCAGGCTCGAGGGGCCGAATGGCCAACTCCTGCTCCTATTTCTTATGTTCTTATGTTCAATGATTTTGAATCTCTGACCTCTGGTTATTGACCCACTCCCCAGAGGGAATAGTTTTTCTCTCTCGACTCTGTCAAAACCCCTCATCATCTTGAAAACCTCTAATGGGTCACCTCTTAACCTTCTCTGTTCCAAGGAGAACACTCCGAACTTTTCCAACCTCTGCTCCCAACTGAAGCCCCTCATCCCTGGTAACATCCTGGTGAACCTCCTCTCTACCCTTTCTAAGGCCTTTCCATCTTTCCTGAAGTGCGGGGCCCAGAATTGTCCACATTACTCCAGGCTGAGGCCTAACCAGTGATTTATAAAGTTCCAGCTTGAACTCTTTGCTTTTATATTCTATTCCTCTATTGATAAACCCAAGTAACCCATACACTTTTTAGCCATCTTATCAACTTGCTCTGCCACCTTTAAGGATTTGTGTATCTGGACACCCAGCTCTCTCTACTCACCTGCACTTTTCAAAATCAATGATTGACTGCAACCCAATCAGTTCAAATTTCCCAACAGAAATTTAGGGGGAAAATTTCGGTATCGCCCCGTTTGGGGCGCCATTATCGGCCGTGCGCAAAGTTTAGCGCCTGGCGCTAATTATCGCCTCCAACAGCAAACTTGGCTTTTATCGCCCCTGGAGGTGATTGGAGCGTTAAATCAGGCGCTTCACACCTGTCTTAAGGCGCAAAGGCCGAGGAGCGAGGCGCTACCTCAGAGCGCTGGCGAAGCAAGGAAGGGCCAATCAAAATGAACCTGCAAAGTGCTGCTCAGTACTCAAAACTCCTTCACACAGCGTTGAATCTCTCCAGAAGTCTCTCTCTCTCTCTCTCTCTCAGAATGCGTGGTGCAAAAATGTCACCGAAAAAAAAAGGCAGGAAGTGGTCGCCTTTAAATAGCGCTCCCCCAGTCCCTTTCTGACAGCAAAACGCTCCCCTCAACCTGTCGCTGCTAGCGACAGGCGGTAAGGCAGGGGGCGCCACTCAATATCCGGTCCGGGGCGCTACCGGGGCGTTGCGCACTCGACTGACGTCACGATCTGCGGGCGCAGGAGATCGTGGCGGTAGTGTTTAGCGCCGCCGCGAAACGTCTAGTTAATTTCGCGAGCGGCGCAAACATCGCCGCGCCCCAGGCGCTAGTTGCTTTGTGCCCCATTCGCGCCCTCTTAAGGCACTAACGGGAGGCGCAAACAACTGAATTTTTCCCCCTTAGAGTTTAAACACGTCAGACAACAGATAAAAAGTTAGAAATCGGACTGAAATTAATAAGGAAGTGAGGAGAATGAGAGCGAAGTCTGTAGAAGTGTCTCAAAAATCAAAGGGAAAAGAGATGGAAGCAAGAGCACTTTTGAAAATTGAAGTAAATTATTTTAAATGGCTTTTAAATTACTGTATATCAAATGTCTTTTGGGATAGGACAGAGATTGAAGGGTATGTGAGAGGCAGGTAGGCGTATTTTAGTCATTCACTCTCGGGATTTGAGCGTCGCTGGCACGGCCAGCATTTATTGCCCATCCCGAGTTGCCCTGTGAAGGTGGAGGTGGGCCGCCTTCTTGAACCGCTGGGAGCGGGCTTGATACAAACTGAGTGTCTCGCTCGGCCACTTCGGAGGGCAGTTCAGAGTCACCTACGATGGTGTGGGACTGGAGTCACATATAGGCCCAGACCGGGTAAGGACGGCAGGTTTCCGTCCCTAAAGGGGCATCAGTGAACCCGTTGGGTTTTTACACAATCCGACAGCCTCACGGTCACTTTTACTGAGACCAGATTTTTATTTCGAACTGATTTCAAATTCTCAAACTACCCACAGTGGGATTTGAATCCACACTGTCTAGATTATCAGCCGCAGGTCTCTGGGTTAGTAGTCCAGCAACATAACCACTAAGACTATCGTACCCGTAGCGTGAGGCACACGAACATGCGAATTAGGAGCAGGAGTCGGCCACTCGAGCCCCTCGAGCCTGCTCCGCCATTCAATAAGACCATGGCTGATCCGATTACTCCACCTTCCCGCCTACTCCCAATAACTTTTCACCCCCTTGCTTACCAAGAATCTATCTACCTCTGCCTTAAAAATATTCAAAGACTCTGCTTCCACTGCCCTCTGAGGAAGAGAGTTCCAAAGACTCACGGCCCTCTGTGAGAATGAAATTCTCCTCATCTGTCTTAAATGGGCGACCCCTTATTTTTAAACAGTGACCCCTAGTTCTAGATTCTCCCACAAGAGGAAACATCCTCTCCACATCCACCCTGTCCAGACCCCTCAGGATCGTATATGTTTCAATCAAGTCACCTCTTACTCTTCTAAACTCCAGCGGATACAAGCCTAGCCTGTCCTGTCCAACCTTTCCTCATAAGACCATGAGGCACATTTCAGTTAGCTGGTACATCACATATCTCCCGTGCGAGGACCACAACTGCTAGCCTACGGGG
Organism: Somniosus microcephalus; assembly: GCF_052327205.1. Lineage (NCBI taxonomy): Eukaryota > Metazoa > Chordata > Chondrichthyes > Squaliformes > Somniosidae > Somniosus > Somniosus microcephalus. Next base: position 265,260,386 of record NC_140994.1, on the reverse strand, counting down.
TCATCCTGCTTACCTAAGGAAGGATATACTTGCCATAGAGGGAGTGCAATGAAGGTTCACCAGACTGATTCCTGGGATGGTGGGACTGCCGTATGAGTAAACTAGGCCTGAGTTCTCTTGAATTCAGATGAATGAGAGGGGATCTCATTGAAGCATACAAAATTATTACAGGGCTTGATAGGGTGGATGCTGGGAGAATGTTTCCCTTGGCTGGGGAGTCTAGAACCAGGGGCCACAGCCTCAGGATAAAGGGTAGGCCATTCAGGACTGAGATGAGAAGACATTTCTTTGCACAGAGGGTGGTGAATCTTTGGCATTCTCTACTCCAGAGGGCTGTGGAGGCTCAGTCATTGGGTATATTCAAAACAGAGAGCGATAGATTTCTGATTAGTAAGGGCATCAAGGGATATGGCCGGTGAATGAAGTTGAGGCAGAAGATCAGCCATGATCTCATTGAATGGCGGAGCAGGCTCGAAGGGCCGAGTGGCTTACTCCTGCTCCTATTTCTTCTGTTCTTATGTTCTCAGTACTGCCCCTCCGACAGTGCTGCGCTCCCTCAGTACTGACCCTCCGACAGTGCGGCGCTCCCTCAGTACTGCCCCTCCGACAGTGCGGCGCTCCCTCAGTACTGCCCCTCAGACAGTGCGGAGCTCCCTCAGTACTACCCCTCCGACAGTGCGGTGCTCCCTCAGTACTGCCCCTCCGACAGTGCAGCACTCCCTCAGTACTGCCCCTCCGACAGTGCGGCGCTCCCTCAGTACTGCCCCTCCGACAGTGCAGCGCTCCCTCAGTACTGCCCCTCCGACAGTGCGACGCTCCCTCAGTACTGCCCCTCCGACAGTGCGGCGCTCCCTCAGTACTGCCCCTCCGACAGTGCGGCGCTCCCTCAGTACTGCCCCTCCGACAGTGCAGCACTCCCTCAGTACTGCCCCTCCGACAGTGCGGCGCTCCCTCAGTACTGCCCCTCCGACAGTGCGGCGCTCCCTCAGTACTGCCCCTCCGACAGTGCAGCACTCCCTCAGTACTGCCCCTCCGACAGTGCGGCGCTCCCTCAGTACTGCCCCTCCGACAGTGCGGCGCTCCCTCAGTACTGCCCCTCCGACAGTGCGCTCCCTCAGTACTGCCCCTCCGACAGTGCGGCGCTCCCTCAGTACAGCCCCTCAGACAGTGCAGCGCTCCCTCAGTACTGCCCCTCCGACAGTGCGGCGCTCCCTCAGTACTGCCCCTCCGACAGTGCGGCGCTCCCTCAGTACTGCCCCTCCGACAGTGCAGCACTCCCTCAGTACTGCCCCTCCGACAGTGCGGCGCTCCCTCAGTACTGCCCCTCCGACAGTGCGGCGCTCCCTCAGTACTGCCCCTCCGACAGTGCGCTCCCTCAGTACTGCCCCTCCGACAGTGCGGCGCTCCCTCAGTACTGCCCCTCCGACAGTGCGGCGCTCCCTCAGTACTGCCCCTCAGACAGTGCGGCGCTCCCTCAGTACTACCCCTCCGACAGTGCCGCGCTCCCTCAGTACTGCCCCTCCGACAGTGCGGCGCTCCCTCAGTACTGCCCCTCCGACAGTGCGGCGCTCCCTCAGTACTGCCCCTCCGACAGTGCGGCACTCCCTCAGTACTGCCCCTCCGACAGTGCGGCGCTCCCTCAGTACTGCCCCTCCGACAGTGCGCTCCCTCAGTACTGCCCCTCCGACAGTGCGGCGCTCCCTCAGTACTGCCCCTCCGACAGTGCGGCGCTCCCTCAGTACTGCCCCTCAGACAGTGCGGCGCTCCCTCAGTACTACCCCTCCGACAGTGCCGCGCTCCCTCAGTACTGCCCCTCCGACAGTGCGGCGCTCCCTCAGTACTGCCCCTCCGACAGTGCGGCGCTCCCTCAGTACTGCCCCTCCGACAGTGCGGCACTCCCTCAGTACTGCCCCTCCGACAGTGCGGCGCTCCCTCAGTACTGCCCCTCCGACAGTGCGGCGCTCCCTCAGTACTGCCCCTCCGACAGTGCGGCGCTCCCTCAGTACTGCCCCTCCGACAGTGCGGCGCTCCCTCAGTACTGCCCCTCCGACAGTGCGGCGCTCCCTCAGTACTGCCCCTCCGACAGTGCGGCGCTCCCTCAGTACTGCCCCTCCTACAGTGCAGCGCTCCCTCAGTACTGCCCCTCCGACAGTGCAGCGCTCCCTCAGTACTGCCCCTCCGACAGTGCAGCACTCCCTCAGTACTGCCCCTCCGACAGTGCAGCGCTCCCTCAGTACTGCCCCTCCGACAGTACAGCACTCCCTCAGTACTGCCCCTCCGACAGTGCGGCGCTCCCTCAGTACTGCCCCTCCGACAGTGCAGCGCTCCCTCAGTACTGCCCCTCCGACAGTGCGGCGCTCCCTCAGTACTGCCCCTCCGACAGTGCAGCGCTCCCTCAGTACTGCCCCTCCGACAGTACAGCACTCCCTCAGTACTGCCCCTCCGACAGTGCGGCGCTCCCTCAGTACTGCCCCTCCGACAGTGCAGCGCTCCCTCAGTACTGCCCCTCCGACAGTGCGGCGCTCCCTCAGTACTGCCCCTCCTACAGTGCAGCGCTCCCTCAGTACTGCCCCTCCGACAGTGCAGCGCTCCCTCAGTACTGCCCCTCCGACAGTGCAGCACTCCCTCAGTACTGCCCCTCCGACAGTGCAGCGCTCCCTCAGTACTGCCCCTCCGACAGTACAGCACTCCCTCAGTACTGCCCCTCCGACAGTGCGGCGCTCCCTCAGTACTGCCCCTCCGACAGTGCAGCGCTCCCTCAGTACTGCCCCACCGACAGTGCAGCACTCCCTCAGTACTGCCCCTCCGACAGTGCAGCGCTCCCTCAGTACTGCCCCTCCGACAGTACAGCACTCCCTCAGTACTGCCCCTCCGACAGTGCGGCGCTCCCTCAGTACTGCCCCTCCGACAGTGCAGCGCTCCCTCAGTACTGCCCCTCCGACAGTGCAGCACTCCCTCAGTACTGCCCCTCCGACAGTGCAGCGCTCCCTCAGTACTGCCCCTCCGACAGTACAGCACTCCCTCAGTACTGCCCCTCCGACAGTGCGGCGCTCCCTCAGTACTGCCCCTCCGACAGTGCAGCGCTCCCTCAGTACTGCCCCACCGACAGTGCAGCACTCCCTCAGTACTGCCCCTCCGACAGTGCAGCGCTCCCTCAGTACTGCCCCTCCGACAGTACAGCACTCCCTCAGTACTGCCCCTCCGACAGTGCGGCGCTCCCTCAGTACTGCCCCTCCGACAGTGCGGCGCTCCCTCAGTACTGCCCCTCAGACAGTGCAGCGCTCCCTCAGTACTGCCCCTCCGACAGTGCAGCGCTCCCTCAGTACTGCCCCTCCGACAGTACAGCACTCCCTCAGTACTGCCCCTCCGACAGTGCGGCGCTCCCTCAGTACTGCCCCTCCGACAGTGCAGCGCTCCCTCAGTACTGCCCCTCCGACAGTACAGCACTCCCTCAGTACTGCCCCTCCGACAGTGCGGCGCTCCCTCAGTACTGCCCCTCCGACAGTGCAGCGCTCCCTCAGTACTGCCCCTCCGACAGTGCGGCGCTCCCTCAGTACTGCCCCTCCTACAGTGCAGCGCTCCCTCAGTACTGCCCCTCCGACAGTGCAGCGCTCCCTCAGTACTGCCCCTCCGACAGTGCAGCACTCCCTCAGTACTGCCCCTCCGACAGTGCAGCGCTCCCTCAGTACTGCCCCTCCGACAGTACAGCACTCCCTCAGTACTGCCCCTCCGACAGTGCGGCGCTCCCTCAGTACTGCCCCTCCGACAGTGCAGCGCTCCCTCAGTACTGCCCCACCGACAGTGCAGCACTCCCTCAGTACTGCCCCTCCGACAGTGCAGCGCTCCCTCAGTACTGCCCCTCCGACAGTACAGCACTCCCTCAGTACTGCCCCTCCGACAGTGCGGCGCTCCCTCAGTACTGCCCCTCCGACAGTGCAGCGCTCCCTCAGTACTGCCCCTCCGACAGTGCAGCACTCCCTCAGTACTGCCCCTCCGACAGTGCAGCGCTCCCTCAGTACTGCCCCTCCGACAGTACAGCACTCCCTCAGTACTGCCCCTCCGACAGTGCGGCGCTCCCTCAGTACTGCCCCTCCGACAGTGCAGCGCTCCCTCAGTACTGCCCCACCGACAGTGCAGCACTCCCTCAGTACTGCCCCTCCGACAGTGCAGCGCTCCCTCAGTACTGCCCCTCCGACAGTACAGCACTCCCTCAGTACTGCCCCTCCGACAGTGCGGCGCTCCCTCAGTACTGCCCCTCCGACAGTGCGGCGCTCCCTCAGTACTGCCCCTCAGACAGTGCAGCGCTCCCTCAGTACTGCCCCTCCGACAGTGCAGCGCTCCCTCAGTACTGCCCCTCCGACAGTACAGCACTCCCTCAGTACTGCCCCTCCGACAGTGCGGCGCTCCCTCAGTACTGCCCCTCCGACAGTGCGGCGCTCCCTCAGTACTGCCCCTCAGACAGTGCAGCGCTCCCTCAGTACTGCCCCTCCGACAGTGCGGCGCTCCCTCAGTACTGCCCCTCAGACAGTGCAGCGCTCCCTCAGTACTGCCCCTCCGACAGTGCGGCGCTCCCTCAGTACTGCCCCTCAGACAGTGCAGCGCTCCCTCAGTACTGCCCCTCCGACAGTGCAGCGCTCCCTCAGTACTGCCCCTCCGACAGTACAGCACTCCCTCAGTACTGCCCCTCCGACAGTGCGGCGCTCCCTCAGTACTGCCCCTCCGACAGTGCGGCGCTCCCTCAGTACTGCCCCTCAGACAGTGCAGCGCTCCCTCAGTACTGCCCCTCCGACAGTGCGGCGCTCCCTCAGTACTGCCCCTCAGACAGTGCAGCGCTCCCTCAGTACTGCCCCTCCGACAGTGCGGCGCTCCCTCAGTACTGCCCCTCAGACAGTGCAGCGCTCCCTCAGTACTGCCCCTCCGACAGTGCAGCGCTCCCTCAGTACTGCCCCTCCGACAGTACAGCACTCCCTCAGTACTGCCCCTCCGACAGTGCGGCGCTCCCTCAGTACTGCCCCTCCGACAGTGCGGCGCTCCCTCAGTACTGCCCCTCAGACAGTGCAGCGCTCCCTCAGTACTGCCCCTCCGACAGTGCGGCGCTCCCTCAGTACTGCCCCTCAGACAGTGCAGCGCTCCCTCAGTACTGCCCCTCCGACAGTGCAGCGCTCCCTCAGTACTGCCCCTCCGACAGTACAGCACTCCCTCAGTACTGCCCCTCCGACAGTGCGGCGCTCCCTCAGTACTGCCCCTCCGACAGTGCGGCGCTCCCTCAGTACTGCCCCTCAGACAGTGCAGCGCTCCCTCAGTACTGCCCCTCCGACAGTGCGGCGCTCCCTCAGTACTGCCCCTCAGACAGTGCAGCGCTCCCTCAGTACTGCCCCTCCGACAGTGCGGCGCTCCCTCAGTACTGCCCCTCCGACAGTGCAGCGCTCCCTCAGTACTGCCCCTCCGACAGTGCGGCGCTCCCTCAGTACTGCCCCTCCGACAGTGCAGCACTCCCTCAGTACTGCACTGGGACTGTCGGCCTGGATTATGTGCTGGAGTAGGATATTAACCCACAACCTTCTGACTCAGAGGCGAGAGTGCTACCCACTTAATTAAACATCTTTAGATACAGTGTTTATTTTCCCGAATTCTGCAGTTAGTGAAAGTCAAGGACAATGTCATACAAACACAAATTACAAAGGCAGAAAAATTACAGGATTCAAAAGAACTGAGAGCCGACATCTTGAGTTGGTTGGTTGCTAAGGGATGCCAACATCTGACTCACACAGAGTCATGTTACTCTACATTTAACAGTGCTGGTAAGCCACAATTAACTAGGCTAGAATTTACTATGTGCGTTATTAATGTGGAACATTTAACGTGGTCACGTGGTATTATTTTGGCCGCTATTTTACATTTCTACAGTGCCTTTCACGACCACCGGACGTCCCAAAGCGCTTTACAGCCAATGAAGTACTTTGTTAAGTGTAGTCACTGTTGTAATGTGGGAAACGAGGCAGCCAATCTTGTGCACAGCAAGCTCCCACAAACAGCAATGTGATAATCTGTTTTAGTGATGTTGTCTCATCCGCAAGACGGCATCTACCGACAGTGCGGCACTCCCTCAGTACTGCCCCTCCGACAGTGCGGCGCTCCCTCAGTACTGCCCCTCCGACAGTGCAGCGCTCCCTCAGTACTGCCCCTCTGACAGTGCAGCACTCCCTCAGTACTGCCCCTCCGACAGTGCGGCACTCCCTCAGTACTGCCCCTCCGACAGTGCGGCGCTCCCTCAATACTGACCCTCCGACAGTGCGGCGCTCCCTCAATACTGCCCCTCTGACAGTGCGGCGCTCCCTCAATACTGCCCCTCTGACAGTGCGGCGCTCCCTCAGTACTGACCCTCCGACAGTGCGGCGCTCCCTCAGTACTGCCCCTCCGACAGTGCGGCGCTCCCTCAATACTGCCCCTCTGACAGTGCGGCACTCCCTCAGTACTGACCCTCCGACAATGCAGCGCTCCCTCAGTACTGCTCCCCGACAGTGCGGCGCTCCCTCAGTACTGCCCCTCCAGCAGTGCGGCACTCCCTCAGTACTGCCCCTCCGACAGTGTGGCGCTCCCTCAGTACTGCCCCTCCGACAGTGCGGCGCTCCCTCAGTACTGCCCCTCCGACAGTGCGGCGCTCCCTCAGTACTGCCCCTCCGACAGTGCGGAGCTCCCTCAGTACTGCCCCACCGACATTGCGGCACTCCCTCAGTACCGCCCCTCCGACAGTGCGGAGCTCCCTCAGTACTGCCTCTCCGACAGTGCGGAGCTCCCTCAGTACTGCACTGGAGTGGCAGCCTGGATTTTTGTGCTCAAGTCTCCGGAGAGGGGCTTAGAACCCACAACCTTCTGACCCAGAGGCGAAGGTGCTGCCCACTGAGCCACGGCTGAGATACGGCTGATGCAGTTTTAAGCTCATCTCTCCCAACCTTCAAAAGACTTCTCCAAGCTTGCCTCGCCAGCTGCACCTTCAATCACCTCCCAAGTCTGTACAATGCCTGGAGTTCTAGCCCCCGCCCCCCGCACTGCCCACCTCCCCCTGCTCATGTTAAGCTCCTTTGCAATGCTTCTCTATGGTAAAGGTGCTATTTAAGTGTAAGTTGTGCAGTATCAGTACGCAGTCTCCTGAGAATACAACCGCTCCACCAGCAAAGACAGGCCGATCCAGGCCGACTTTGAACAACCTACCACCAACCCCTCTCAAATCTAGAAGGCCATTTTGGACCGTCGCCCAAAGCCCTTCAGCGATCTCCCCTCAGCCTTGATGACTGACGGCGAAATGCTTGGAAGGACTGCGACATACGGAATGGATTCCTTGTAGAGGACCTCACAGTCCAACCTGCAGGATCAAACCTTCCTCGCAAACAGTGGACGACCATCAACCGCCTCAGAACCGGCCATGGTCGATGCTGTCACCTTCTCCATAGATGGAAGATTAAAGCATCCCCATCATGTGACTGTGGAGTTCCTGATCAGACCCTGGAGCACATCATTAAGCACTGCCCTGAGGAAATTCACAGGCAGCTTACAAGATATGCGCGCTTTGGCCTGGATATCTGACTTGGATATTAACATTTAATTTGTTTTTTTTGCTACTATCATACAACAACAACAACTTCTAATTATATAGCACCTTTAACATAGTAAAACGTCCCAAGGCGCTGCACAGGAGGGTTATGGGACAAAAATTTGACACCGAGCCACATAAGGAGAAATTAGGGCAGGTGACAAGGTAGGTATTACGGAGCGTCTTAATGGAGGAGAGAGAGGCGGAGAGGTTTAGGGAGGGAATTCCAGAGCTTAGGGCCTTGGCAACAGAAGGCACGGCCGCCAATGGTGGAGCGATTATAATCAGGGATCCTCAAGAGGCCAGAATCAGAGGAGCGCAGATATCTTGGGGGGGGGGGGGGGGGGGCGGTGGAGGGGTGCGGGCGGGGGGGAGGTTGTGGGGCTGAAGGAGGTTACAGAGATAGGGAGGGGTGAGGCCATGGAGGGATTCAAACACAAGGATGAGAATTTTGAAATCGAGGCGTTGCTTACGAAAGAAGGGAGTGTAAATTGTTGCTTCATGGGTTAATACCAAATGAATGTCACAGAAATGCACGGTGTAGGTGCTCACACTAATAATTACCGCTCGTGTATTATTAAATAGAACAAACATCTTTTGTTGACGAAAACCCAAGTCTAAGAAGATTAGAGGAATGGGAGACTTTAACAACAGGAAATGCCACATGACCCAACAAGCCTATCCCTAATAACAACAGAAAACGCTGGAAAAACTCGGCAGGCCAGGCAACATCCGTGAAGAGAGAAACAGAGTCACGTTTCAGGTCGAAACCCTTCGTCAGGACTGAAAAAACACAGGAAATGAAACAGATTAAAAGGCCAGTTTGGGAGCTGGGAAATGGGGGAGGGGATGAAAGAACAAAAGGGAAGGTTGGGGAGAGGTGAAGAGACATTAAGAGATATTCAAGGCGAGACGAGATGGTAATAGGACAGGTAAAGAGACAAAGGATGGCTCTAGATGAAGTGTGAAATGCGCTGGCAGAGTGAGAGACAGCTGCCATGTGGGAGAGAGAGGGAAAAAGAAAAGGCACAAACCAAAAGTGTGGATAAAACATAGAAACATAGAAGATAGGAGCAGGAGTCGGCCATTCGGCCCCTCGAGCCTGCTCCGCCATTCAATGAGATCATGGCTGATCATCCAAATTCAGTACCCTGTCCCTGCCTTCTCCCCATAACCCTTGATCCCTTTAGCCTTAAGAAATATATCCAACTCCTTCTTGAATATATTTAATGAATTGACCTCAACTGCCTTCTGTGGCAGAGAATTCCACAGGTTCACCACTCTCTGGGTGAAGAAATTCCTCCTCATCTCTGTCCTAAATGGCTGACCCCTTATCCTTAGACTGTGACCCCTGGTTCTGGACTCCCCGACCATCGGGAACATCCTTCCTGCATCTAGTCTGTCTAGTCCTGTTAGAATTTTATAAGTTTCGATGAGATCCCCTCTCATTCTTCTAAACTCCAGCGAGTACCAGCCCAATCGACCCAATCTCTCCTCATACGTCATTCCTGCCATCCCAGGTATCAGTCTGGTGAATCTTCGCTGCACTCCCTCCATGGCAAGAACATCCTTCCTCAGATAAGGCGACCAAAACTGCACACAATACTCAAGGTGCGGTCTCACCAAGGCCCTGCACCACTGCAGCAAGACATCCTTGTTCCTGTATTCAAACCCTGTCGCTACGAAGGCCAATATATTAAATATATTAAAATATATAAAAATATATAAAAAGCCTATCCCTAGGTTGTTTAATTGAGATACCTGAGTGAAGGTTTTAAGGCCCAGAGTGCAGAAGACCATCAAGAATAAAGAACATACTACGAGAGAAGACGAGATCAGTCAAGAATTAGTGATTGGGAGGCCTCCAGACTTAGGTTTATAAAGCCTGCCGATTGCAGGAGGGAGGGAAGACTGTGGGAGGAAGTTAAGAACAGGAGGAGGCCAATCAGCCCCTGGGGCCAATTTCACCATTCAATTAGATCATGGCTAACCATTGCCACTTACCCGCTTTCGCTCCATGTCCCTCGATACCCTTACCCAACAAAAATCTATCCATCTCAATCTTGAAAGCTCCAATGGACCCCCAGCCTCCACAGTTTTATGAAGGAGAAAGTTACAGATTTCCACTACCTTTGTGTGAAAAAGTGCTTCCTGATCTCACTCCTGAATGGGCTTATTTTAAGGAGTTCTGGACTCCCCCCGACCAGAGGAAATAGTTTCTCTCCATCTAACCCTTTCAAATCCCTTAATCATTTCAAGCACCTCATTTAGATCACCCCTCAACCTTCTATACTCGAGGGAATACAAGCCCAGTCTGTGCAACCTGTCCTCATAATTTAATCCTTTTAGTCCCCGGGTATCATTCTGGTGAATCTGCGCTGCTCCCCCTCCGAGGCCGATATATCCTTCCTGAGGGGCGGGGCCCGGAACTGAACCCAGTTACTCCAGTAGGAGTCTGACCAAGGCTCTGTACAGTAGAAACATCACTTCCTCCCCTCTGTATTCCAGCCAACTTGAGATAAAGGCCCACATTCCATCAGCCTTTTAGAATACCTGTTGCACCTGTGCACTTCCTCCGCAGCTCCGAGTCCCTCACCATTTAGAAAATATTCAGATTTGACTTTCTCAGGTTCGAAGTGGACTCCACCTGCCATAGTTTTGCCCAACTGACTTAGTCTGCGACGTAAGAAAACTTCTAGGCCCTTGGTCAGAGTATTAAACAAGGCTTTAATCAACTGTTTCACAACATGGAAGTCTAGTTGTGTCCTTCACTAGTTCCTGTTAAAGAATATCCTGCGCAAGCTGGGCCCACGCCCGAGTATTTATACTCTCCCTGGACAGCGCCACCAGCAGGCCACCCAGTATTATTACATAAGTCATTTTCACATGAATGACAAGATTCATGTCAGTCTGTCTATGTCCCTTTGTAACTTCCTGCTCCCACTTACACAACTTCCTGCACCTCCCAACTTAATGTCTTCTGCAAAGTTGGACATACAACTCTCTATTCCTTCATCCAAGTGATTAGTATAAAGGTGAAAAGCTGAGGCCCCCGGTACGAAAGACTGATATTTAGAGATTCTTAGTAAATGGGAATCATATATGTATAAATTCAAGTGTCGCCATTGACCAACTAATCTTACCCCATGATTCCCCATGGGTATGGAAATGTTAAAGACTGTTCGAGTGTAGCCGCGAGGACAGTCAAAAGCAGTTTTGACTAAGCCCTGACCACAAACAGCCACAGGCTGCAAGGGAAGGTTAAATTGTTAAATAACATATTATAATGCTAAGTAGAAATTAGAGTTCGCTAAACAAAACTAATTGTAAAGATATTTAAAAGATAATGGAGGAAAAATTCAGTATCGCCCCGTTTGGGGCGCCATTATCGGCCCTGCGCAAAGTTCAGCGCCTGGCGCTAATTATCACCTCCGACGGCAAACTTGGCTTTTATCGCCCCTGGAGATGATTGGAGCGCTAAATCAGGTGCTTCACACCTGTCTTAAGGCGCAAAGGCCAAGGAGTGAGACGCTACCTCAGATCGCTAGCGAAGCAAGGAAGGGCAAGTCAAAATAATCCTGCAAAGTGCTGCTCAGTACTCAAAACTCCTTCACACAGCGTTGAATCTCTCCAGAAGTCTCTCTCTCTCTCAGAATGCGTGGTGCAAAAATGTCACCGACAAAAAAAGGCAGGAAGCGGCCGCCTTTAAATAGCGCTCCCCTAGTCCCTTTCTGACTGCAAAACGCTCCCCTCAACCTGTCGTTCCTAGCGGCAGGCGGTAAGGCAGGGGGCGCCACTCAATATCCGGTCCGGAGCGCTAACGGGGGCGTTGCGCACTCGACTGACGTCACGATCTGCCGGCGCAGGAGATCGTGGTGGTAGTGTTTAGTGCCGCCGCAAAATGTCTAGTTAATTTCACGAGCGGCGCAAACATCGCCGCGCCCGGGTGCTAGTTGCTTTGCGCCCCATTAAGGCGCTAACGGGAGGCGCAAACAACTGAATTTTTCCCCCAATTAGTATAAAGGACATAAAATGAGAGAGATCATGGGAGTTAAGGTATCCATCTGGTAGATTAAAGTGAGATCGTCTGGACACCTTCAAGACTAGTGAAACAGCGCTGACATGGGCTGGGCCCTTGCTATAGAAAGGTCTTGTACTGCTTGAAGCTAGAAATAAGAGAGATAAGGTAAATTCCAATGAGGTGAAGAACGTATAAACAAGATAACAATGAACAGGGTAGAGTTGTTGGAAGATTACTGAGCCGGGAGGAGTCAGGATGCTAACCTTAATTTGAGTGACAATGGTATTTTGACCATTACAGCCAATTAAAAAAGGTGATTTTGTTAAAGACCATGAAGTAAGAAAATTACTAGGCACTTGGTCTAAGCGTTAAACAAAGCTTTAACCAATTGTTTTACAACATGGAGGTCTAGTTGTGGCCTTCACTAGTTCTTGTTAAGAATGTCCTGCGCAAGCTGGGCCCGTGCCCGAGTATTTATACTCTCCCTGGACAGCGCCATCCGCAAGCCGCTCAGTATTATTTCATAAGTCTTTCTTTCATGAATGACAGATTCATGTCAGACCATATATGGACATTGGCCAAATGAACCATTGATAAGAAATGAGTTAAATCCTCAATACTCAAAGAACAACTTTACACAGACCTACTGCGAGAACAAAGGAACAGACTGAAGACGACGTCACCTGTGTCTGAGAGGCTCCGGAGACCAAGGGCTGTGAGCTACTCGTTAAACTATCATCCTGTTGTTAAGTATATTATGCTTATAAGCTTAATAAATCTTGATCTATTGCTCAAACATACTGGCTGCTGCCTATTTGTGTCTTGTCCAAGAACTCTGAGAAGATCATTAAATACTTACATCACTAATAAATCCAATAGGGAATTCAAGAGAGACTTCTTTACCCAGAGAGTGGTGAGAATGTGGAACTCGCTACCACAGGGAGTGGTTGAGGCGAGTAGTATAGATGGATTTAAGGGGAAGCTGGATAAACACATGAGGGAGAAGGGAATAGAAGGATATGCTGATAGGATTGGATGAAGGGGGGTGGGAGGAGGCTGGTGTGGAGCATAAACACCGACATGGGCCAGCTGGCTAGAATGGCCTGTTTCTGTGCTGTAAATTCAATGTAATATTTATGCTTCATCACCATCACTGAAACAGATGATTTGATGTTTGTGGGACCTTACTGCACAAAAACTGGCTGCCGCGTTTCTTACATTCCAACAGTGACTACACTTCAAAAGTATTTCATTGGCTGTAAAGCGCTTCGGGACGTATTGAAGCCGTGAAAGGCGCTGGAGAAATGCAAATTATTTCTTTAAAGGAAGGAAAATTTGGGAGAGGTGCGTAACAGATGGCCGATCCAGCACCCTGACAGTTACAATCAGCCCTTGAGACGTTCAGATAGACAGGCAGAGAATGATAGATAGAGAAGTAGATAAAGAAATAGAGATTTGATGAAGATTATTAGGTAAATAGATGGATGCACGGGTAGATAGATAGACGTAAAAGATCACATGACACTGTTTCAAAGAAGATCAAGGGAGTTCTCCCCGGTGTCCTGGGCCAATGTTTATAAGAACATAAGAAATAGGAGCAGGAGTAGGCCAATCGGCCCCTCGAGCCTGCTCCGCCATTCAATAAGATCATGGCTGATCTGATCCTAACCGCCAATCTACTATCACTGAACCATCTCCTGAATCTAACAGAATTAGACACATGAAATAGGAGCAGGATCAGGCTACACGGCCCCTGGGCCCGCTCCGCTATCCACAGGGCCATGACCGATCCGAACCTAGACTCATGTCCAAATTCCTGCCCGCTCCCCGTAACCCTTAATTCCCTTTACTTCTAGGAAACTGTCTATTTCTGTTTTAAATTTATGTAATGATGTAGCTTCTGCAGCTTTTTGGGGCAGCATATTCCTTGGACCTACCACCCTCTGAGTGAAGTAGTTCCTCCTCATCTCAGTTTTGAAAGAATAGCCCCTTATTCTAAGACTATGCCCCCTAGTTCTAATTTCACCCATCATCGGGAACATCCTCCCCGCATCCACCCGATCCAACCCCTTCACAATCTTATATGTTTCAATAAGATCGCCTCTCATTCTTCTGAACTCCAATGAGTAGAGTCCCAATCTACTCAACCTCTCCTCATATGTCCATCCCCTCATCCCCGGGATTAACCGAGTGAACCTTCTTTGTACTGACTCGAGAGCAAGTATGTCCTTTCTTAAGTATGGACACCAAAACTGTATGCAGTATTCCAGGTGCGGTCTCACCAATACCTTGTACAACTGAAGCAATACCTCCCTACTTTTATATTCTATCCCCCTAGCAATGAAAGCCAACATTCCATTGGCCTTCTTAATCACTTGCTGCACCTGCATACTAACCTTTTGAGTTTCGTGCACCAGGACCCCCAGATCCCTTTGTACTTCAGTACTTTCCAGTTTCTTGCCATTAAGATAATAACTTGCTCTACGATTTTTCCTGCCAAAGTGCATAACCTCACACTTTCCAGTATTGTATTCCATCTGCCAAATCTCTGCCCACTTACTTAGCCTGTCTATGTCCCCTTGCAGGTTTTTTATGTCCTCCTCACTCACTACTTTCCCTCCCATCTTAGTATCATCTGCAAACTTTGATATGTTACACTTGGTCCCCTCCTCCAAATTGTTAATATAGATTGTAAAGAGTTGGGGACCCAGCACTGACCCCTGCGGAACACCACTAGTTACTGATTGCCAGTCTGAGAATGAACCATTTATCCCAACTCTCTGCCTTCTGTTAGATAGCCAATCCTCTATCCATGCCAGAATATTACCCCCAATCCTGTGATTTTTTATCTTAAGCAATAATCTTTTGTGTGGCACCTTGTCAAATGCCTTTTGGAAGTCTAAATACACTACGTCCACTGGTTCCCCTTTATCCACCCTATATGTTACTTCCTCAAAGAACTCCAGCAAATTTGTCAAACATGACTTCCCCTTCATAAAAGCATTCATTAACATCACTAAAACAGATTATCTGGTCATTATCACATTTATGTTTGTGGGAGCTTGCTGTGCGCAAATTGGCTGCTGCGTTTCCTACATTACGGCAGTGAATAAACTTCAAGGAGTAGTTCATTGGCTGTCAAGTGCTTTGGGAAGTCCCGTGGATGTGAAAGGCGCTACAGAAATGCAAGTCTTTCTTTCTTTCCAACAGAGGCTGATCGACAGCCATCAGGCGGAAGACCCTTGGGTTAATTCCCCCACCCCCCCCCAACCCCTCTCTAGATCAGGGAATTATGAGTAATTGCAGTATCCCTATTGCCAATTCCATCGGAGATTGGCTAAGAAAGCAGAGCAGCGATTGCATCGGGTCCCTTCAGGTCTATAGTCACCCACCATTCCTGGAAGCTTTCTCCAGATGTTAAATAAATTATACAATTAATATTTTTATTTAACTTGTTACAAATTGCACTTTCCTATCTGTTTTATTGATTTTTTTCAATGATTTCCCCCCAACCCCGCCCCCCCCCCCATACTCAGGGGGAAACATTCGGTATCGCCCCGTTTGGGGCATGATTATCGGCCGGGCGCAAAGTTTAGCGCCTGGTGCTAATTATCACCTCCGACGGCAAACTTGGCTTTTATCGCCCCTGGAGGTGATTGGAGCGTTAAATCAGGCGCTACAGACCTGTCTTAAGGCGCAAAGGCCGAGGAGCGAGGCGCTAACTCAGAGCGCGGGCGCAGCGCAGGTGATATCAGTCAGCGATGGAACACAGACACACTGGTTCCGGCCAGTTCTTAAGGGGGAGGGTCGATCTTGCTCTTCAGCCACACCCTGCTCATTGGAGCCTTGAATCTCAGCCTGGAGAGACCTGTGCCTAAATCTTGCAGCCAAGGACTATGGAGAGGGCCAGGGAGCGAGCACAGCGCTTCAGCGAGCAGGCCTTGGAGGCTCTGGTTGGCGCGGTGGAGCGCAGAAGATGTAAATTAGCATAATTGCATCTAAGAATTCTATAAAACACTAGGTAGGCCGCAGCTAGAACACTGCATACAGTTCTGCTCACCACATCAGAGGGACGACATGATCGCACTGGAGAGGGTACAGAGGAGATTTACGAGGGTGTTGCCTGGGCTGGAGAATTTTAGCTATAAAGGAAAGATTGGAGAGGCTGAGGTTGTTTTCTTTGGAACAGAAGAGGCTGAGGGGAGATTTAATTGAGGTGTATAAAATTATGAGGGGCCCAGATAGAGTTGATAGGAAGGACCTATTTCTCTTAGCAGAGGGGTCATTTCATGGGTACGGTAGCTTAGTGGTTATGTTACTGGACTAGTAGTGAGTTCAACTCCCACCACGGCAGCTGGGGAATTAAAATTCAGTTAATTAAATAAATCTGGAATGTAAAAGCTCGCGTCAGTAATGGTGAAAGTGAAACTATCGGATTGTTGTAAAAACCCATCTGGTTCACTAATGTCCTTTAGGGAAGGAAATCTGCAGTTCATACCCGGTCTGGCCTATATGTGACTCCAGACTCACAGCAGTGTGGTTGACTCTTAACTGCCCTCTGAAATGGCCGAGGGAGCCACTCAGCCCAGTCGACCCTGCAAACACCTCCTCACCAACATCTGGGGACTTGTGCCAAAATTGGGAGAGCTGTCCCACAGACTAGTCAAGCAACAGCCTGACATAGTCATACTCACAGAATCATACCTTTCAGCCAATGTCCCAGACTCCTCCATCACCATCCCTGGGTATGTCCTGTCCCACCAGCAGGACAGACCCACCAGGGGTGGTGGCACAGTGGTATACAGTCGGGAAGGAGTGGCCCTGGGAGTCCTCAACATTGACTCCAGACACCATGATATTTCATGGCATCAGGTCAAGCATGGGCAAGGAAACCTCCTGCTGATTACCACCTACCACCCTCCCTCAGCTGATGAATCAGTACTCCTCCATGTTGAACACCACTTGGAAGAAGCACTGAGGGTAGCAAGGGTACTCTGGGTGGAGACTTCAATGTCCATCACCAAGAGTGGCTCGGTAGCACCACTACTGACCGAGCTGGCCGAGTCCTGAAGGACATAACTGCCAGTCTGGGCCTGCGACAGGTGGTGAGAGAACCAACATGAGGGAAAAATCTACTTGATCTTGTCCTCACCAATCTACCTGTCGCAGATGCATCAGTCCATGACAGTATTGTTAGCAGTGACCACTGCACAGTCATTATGGAGATGAAGTCCTGTCTTCACACTGAGGATACCCTCCATCGTGTTGTGTGGCACTACCACTGTGCTAAATGGGATAGATTCCTCAGGGCAGTGTCCTCGGCCCAACCATCTTCAGCTGCTTCATCAATGACCTTCCCTCCTTCATAAAGTCAGAAGTGGGGATGTTCGCTGATGATTGCACACTGTTCAGTTCCATTCGCAACTCCTCAGATAATGAAGCAGTCCCCGCCCGCGTGCAGCAAGACCCGGACGACGTTCAGGCTTGGGCTGATAAGTGGCAAGTAATATTCGCGCTACATAAGTGTCAGGCAATGACTATCTCCAATAAGAGAGCACCTAACCACCATCCCTTGACATTCAACAGCATTACCATCGCCGAATCCCCTACCATCAACATCCTGGGGGTCACCGTTGACCAGAAACTTAACTGGACCAGCCACATAAATAATGGCTACAAGAGCAAATCAGAGGTTGGGTATTCTGCAGTGAGTGTCTCACCTCCTGACTCCCCAAAGCATTTCCACCAGCTACAAGGCACAAGTCAGGATTGTGATGGAATACTCTCCACTTGCCTGGATGAGTGCAACTCCAACAACACTCAAGAAGCTCGACACCACCCAGGACGAAGCAGCCCGCTTGATTGGCACCCCATCCGCCACCTTAAACATTCCCTCCCTCCACCACCGGCGCACCGTGGCTGCAGTGTGTACCATCTACAAGATGCACTGCAGCAACTCGCCAAGGCTTCTTCAGCAGCACCTCCCAAACCCGCGACCTCTACCACCTAGAAGGACAAGGGCAGCAGGCGCATGGGAACACCACCACCTCCAAGTTCCCTCCAAGTCACACACCATCCTGACTTGGAAATATATTGCCGTTCCTTCATCGTCGCTGGGTCAAAATCCTGGAACTCCCTCCCTAACAGCACTGTGGGAGCACCTTCACCACACGGACTGCAGCGATTCAAGAAGGCGGCTCACCACCACCTTCTCAAGGGCAATTAGGGATGGCGATAAATGCTGGCCTTGCCAGCGACGCCCACATCCCAGGAACGAATTTAAAAAAAACCCAGGGGGCAGAGATTTAAAGTAATTGGTAGAAGGATTAGAGGGGAGTTGAGGAGAACTATTTTTACCCAGAGGGTGGTGGAGGTCTGGAACTCACTGCCTGAAAGGGTGGTAGAGGCAGAAACCCTCGTCGCATTTGGATATGCACTTGAAGTGTTGTAATCTACAGGGCTACGGACTAAGAGCTGGAAAGTGGGATTAGGCTGGAGAGCTCCTTTTCGCCCGACACAGACATGATGGGCCGAATGGCCTCCTTCTGTGCCGTAAATTTCTAAGCTTTCTATGATCATTCATTGATGGTAAATTACCACTTTGCTTGTTGATTGCACAGAATCTACAGCAGAGAAACAGGCCATTCGGCCCAACTGGTCTATGCCGGTGTTTATGCACCACAGGAGCCTCCTCCCTCTCCAGTTACCCGTATCCCTCTATACATTTCTCCCTCAAACATCCGCTTCAATACATCACAGCTCTCGGCTTCAACCACACCCTGTGGCAGTGCCTACCACACTCTCACCACTCGCTGTGTGATGCGCTATCAATTACTCATAAAAGACGGAGAGTTAGGAGAGTAACCAAAAGGCTTTTATTAACAAAGAACAGAGCATGCCTCTCGTGGTTGACTGGTTTCCAAGAAGGCAGGGGGCTGCAGAGCAGTCACCTTTATACCTGGGCGTGTGGGTGGAGCCAGGGGCGGAGCCAGCTGAGGCATGCATAGATACAACAGTGTGCAACAACAACAACAACAACGGTGAACAACAATAACAGTGGTTTACCACACTGTGTAAAGAAATTTCTGATAAATTCTTTATCTGATCTGTTAGTGGCTATCATCTTATCTGCTCCCCAATCATTATTGTGCTCAATATTGCCTCAACAACCCACTTTGGATATTTTCCACCCACTGTTTAAATAAAATCTACTTGAATTAAGATCATTTTACTTTATGAAGCTGCATATATGAGGCACGCTTTCAGTTTATTTTAGATTTTTAACCCATTCGATTCTTGTCTCATTAGACCAGTGGCACTGAAGATATGGACCCAAGGTCCATTTACAAACCCCTACCCTCTTCTCTTGACCTATAGCCCTCAGTAGGCTTGCTAATTGTGTGTCATTAGAACATAAGAATTAGGAGCTGGAGTCGGCCATTTGGCCCTTCGAGCCTGCTCCGCCATTCAATGGGGCAGTAATTCCTCCCCAAACGCGTGAGTACGGAAGGGCTACTCACGCGTCTGGCCGGAGGAAATGCCGGTTTTCAGCATGCACAGCGCATGCGCTGAAAACCGGCATTTCCTCTCCTCTAACCCAAGAGGTGAAGAGGCTAGCGCGTGCGCTGTAGGGGGCAGCGCGTGCATCTTGGATTTCCTCTGTTTTGGGGGATTTGCGCATGTCTAAAGGCCTCCGGTCTTTACGCTTGTAAAAAGCACACGTAAGTATTTATTTTTACAGGTAAGTGGTGTTTTAGTGCAACTTAGAATTTTTTTTTCCACAGGTTTATTATTTTAAAGAATCTACAATAAGGTAAGTTTAGTTTTAGACCCTTTTTATTAAAAATTTATTTTTTTCAAAAAAAAAATTGTTTAAATTATTTTTTTTTACTTATTTATACTTAATTTAATGATTGGGATGTTTTTTAAAATCTTATTTAAAGTTTAAGTAGTGTTTTGGGGTGCAGTACTTCTCATGAGTTTGACAGTTCTTACTCTCAAACTTATGAATGAAGTTTCCCCTCCCCTGATTGGCTGAACAGTGCTCACCTGATCCCAGCCGGCACATCGCACTAACTACGCCACTGGGTCAGGTTAGCACAGCGCGCCGACATCAGAACCTGGCCACTGAAAGGAAATCCACTGCGGGCCAGGTTTCAGATGTCGGCGCGCCGGGTAAGTGCACATCGGGGGCTTGCACGTGCGGCAAGCCCCCGACACCAAGTTCTGGGCCAATAAGATCATGGCTGATCTTCTACCTCATCTCCACTTTCCTGCACTATCCCCATATCCCTTCATTCCCTTAATATCCAAAAATCTATCGACCTCAGCCTTGAATATACTCAACGACTGAGCCTCCACAGCCCTCTGGGGTCGAGAATTCCAAAGATTCACCACCCTCTGAGTGAAGAAATTCCTCCTCATCTCAGTCCTAAATGGCCGACCCCTTATTCTGAGACTGTGACCCCTGGTTCTAGACTCCCCAGCCAGGGGAAACATCCTCCCTGCATCTACCCTGTCAAATTTTGTATGTTTCAATGAGATCACCTCTCATTCTTCTAAACTCTAGAGAATATAGGCCTAGTCTACTCAATCTGTCCTCATAGGACAATCCCCCCATCCCAGGAACCAGTCTGCTGAACCTTCGTTGCACTCCCTCTATGGCAAGTATATCCTTCCTTAGGTAAGGAGACCAAAATTGTACACAATACTCCAGGTGTGGTCTCACCAGGGCCCTATATAATCTCTGGCAAGCCTTTCATGGCCTGTCCCAGCATCGACCGAACTGGGATCCAGTTCTGACGAAGGGTCATCGAACTGAAACGTTAACTCTGTTTCTCTCTCCACAGATGCTGCCTGACCTGCTGAGTATTTACAGCATTTTCTGATTTTATTTGGAATCCAGTGCTGTTCCCTCTCCCTTTAGAAATGCCGGGATGAGGTCCTAAAAGCTGAATATAGGGAGTTAGGAGGTAAATTAAAAAATAGGACCACAAAGGTAGTAATCTCAGGATTGCTACTAGTGGCACGTGCTAGTCAGAGTAGAATAGAAGGATATTTCAGAGGAATGGTGCAAGGGGGAGGGATTCAAATTCCTGGGACATTGGAACCGGTTCTGGGGGAGGTGGGACCAATACAAACTGGACGGTTTGCACCTAGGCGGGACCGGGACCGATGTTCTAGGGGGAGTGTTTGCTAGTGCTGTTGGGAAGGGTTTAAACTAAAATGGCAGGGGGTTGGGAACATGTGCAGGGAGACAGAGGAAAGGGAAACAAGGATAGAAGCAAAAGACAGGAAGGAGAAAAGCAAAAGTGGCAGTCAGAGAAATCAAAGGTGTAAATCAAACATGGCCACAGTAAATAATAATTCTAAAAGGTCTAAGAGTGTTAAAAAAACAAGCCTAAATGCTTTGTATCTTAATGTGAGGAGCATTCGTAATAAGGTGGATGAATTAGCTACAGTCCATTATAAAAGATGTAACAGCAGAGCACTTGGAAAACAGTGACAGGATCAGACAAAGTCAAAATGGATTTACAAAAGGTAAATCATACTTGACTAATCTACTGGAATTTTTTGAGGATGTAACTGGTAGAATAGATAAGGGAGAACCAGTGGATGTGGTGTATTTGGACTTTCAGAAGGCTTTCGATAAGGTCCCGTATAAGAGATTAGCACATGGGATTGGGGGTAAGGTACTAACTTGGACAGAGAACTGGTTGGCAGACAGGAAGCAAAGGGTTGGAATAAACAGGTCTTTTTCAGAGTGGCAGGCAGTGACTAGTGGGGTACTGCAGGGATCGGTGCTAGGACCCCAGTTATTCAAAATATATATTAATGATCTAGACGAGGGAGCTAGATGTAATATCTCCAAGTTTGCAGACGACACAAAGTTGGGTGGGCTTGTGTGCTGTGAGGAGGATGCAGAGAAACTCCAGTATGATTTGGGCAGGTTGGGTGATTGGGCAGATGCATGGCAGATGCAGTATAATGTGGATAAATGCGAGGTTATCCACTTTGGTGGCAAAAACAGGAAGGCAGATTATCTGAACGGCAATAGATTGGGAAAAGGGGAAGTGCAAGGACCTGGGTGTCCTTGTGCACCAGTCGCTGAAGGTAAGCATGCAGGTGCAGCAGGCGGTTAAGAAGGCAAATGGTATGTTGGCCTTCATAGCGAGAGGGTTTGAGTACAGGAACAAGGATGTCTTGCTGCAGTTGTTACGGGGCCTTGGTGAGACCGCACCTTGAGTATTGTGTGCAGTTTTGGTCGCCTTATCTGAGGAAGGATGTTCTTGCCATGGAGGGAGTGCAGCAAAGATTTACCAGACTGATACCTGGGATGGCAGGAATGACGTATGAAGAGAGATTGGGTTGATTGGGCTTGTATTCGCTAGAGTTTAGAAGAATGAGAGGGGATCTCATTGAAACTTATAAAATTCTAACAGGACTAGACAGACTAGATGCAGGAAGGATGTTCCCGATGGCGGGGGAGTCCAGAACCAGGGGTCACAGTCTAAGGATAAGGACTGAGATGAGGAGGAATTTTTTCACCCAGAGAGTGGTGAACCTGTGGAATTCTCTACCACAGAAGGCAGTTGAGGCCAATTCATTAAATATATTCAAGAAGGAGTTAGATATATTTCTTAAGGCTAAAGGGATCAAGGGATATGGGGAGAAAGCAGGGACAGGGTACTGAGTTTGGATGATCAGCCATGATCTCATTAAATGGCGGAGCAGGCTCGAGGGGCCGAATGGCCTACTCCTGCTCCTATCTTCTATGTTTCTATGTTTCTAGGACAAAGCAGCCCACTTGATTGGCACCCCATCCACCACCTTAAACATTCACTCCCTCCACCACCGGCGCACCGTGGCTGCAGTGTGTACCATCTACAAGATGCACTGCAGCAACTCGCCAAGGCTTCTTCGGCAGCGCTTCCCAAACCCGCGACCTCTTCTACCTAGAAGGACAAGGGCAGCAGGTGCATGGGAACACCACCACCTCCAAGTTCCCCTCCAAGTCACACACCATCCTGACTTAGAAGTGTATCGGCCTTTCCTTCATCGTCGCTGAGTCAAAATCCTGGAACTCCCTCCCTAACAGCACTGTGGGAGTACCATCACCACACGGACTGCAGCGGTTCAAGAAGGTAGCTCACCACCACCTTCTCAAGGGCAATTAGGGATGGGTAATAAATGCTGGCCTTGCCAGCGACGCCCACATCCCATTAACGAATAAAAATATGGCCTACTCCTGCTCTTATTTCTTATGTTCTTCTGTTCTTCAACTCTTCGCCCCATCTCTTTCCCCCTTCAAAGGCCTTTCCAAAATCTAGTATGTTCAATCACCTCTTTGGTCGCCTCTTCAAACTCCTGGGAAAAGGACTGTTTGACTGACAGTCAATAATCATCCAATCAGGTATCGAGCAGCCTGTTCAATGAGTGTGGGAAGGTGGAATAACAACAGAAAATGCTGGAATAACTCAGCAGGCCAGGCAACATCCGTGGAGAGAAAATAGAGTCAACGTTTCGAGTCAAAGTCTTTGTCAAGACTGGAAGAGCACAGGAAATGAAATAGATCGAAAGGCCAGGCTGGTAGAGAACAAAAGAGAAGTGAAGAGACATTAAGAGGGATTCAAAACGAGACGAGATGGTGGTCGGACTAGTGGAGACAAAAGACGGCTCTAGATTAGGCGTGAAATGTGCTGGCAGAATGGGAGACAGCTGCCATGTGGGAGAGAGAAAAAAAGAAAGGGGGGTGGGGGGAAGGGCCAAAACAAAGGTGTGGATAAAAAATAAGTAAAAATGTAATGGGGGCCGAGGTTATGATCTGAAATTGTTGAACTCGATATTGAGTCCGGAAGACTGCAAAGTGCCTAATCGGAAGATGAGGTGCTGTTCCTCGTCCAGCATCCGCAGTATTTTGCTATCGTACTAGTGTGGGAAGGCGGGTCGCTGCGAGGATGGAGGTGGTGGGAGTGTGGGGGACGGGGTGCTCGGAGGTATGAACCCACCTGGAATACGTGCAACCGGAGCGGATAAACCCAGGAAGACCCTGGGCGTGGCCCCTGCTCCCTGTCATGTTGATTTGCTCCCCAAAGGACTTGAAAGGGAGGGGGAAAGATATCAACTTCCTCTCAGTATCAGACAAAACTTGACACCGAGCCACAAAAGGAGATATTAGGACAGGTGACCAAAAGCTTTTGTCAAAGAGGTAGGTTATAAGGAGCATCCTAAAAAGAGGAGAGAGAGGCGGAGAAGTTTAGGGGGGGATTTCCAGAGCCTAGGGCCCAGGCGGCTGAAGGCACAGCCGTCAAAGGTGGAGCGATAGAAATCGGGGATGCGCAAGAGGCCGGATCAGGATCCCTCCCCCCCCATAGTCACATAAACTGCCGACAATCATTGGCCAGCCTCCCGGTGAACTGCCGATTGCACAAAGCACCATCACGGCGCACAGTGTCCTTGGAGGAGCTCCACATCGTGAGTCATCGAGATGAGGATAAGACAATAGGAGGAAAAGAATGTAATCAGTATTGAAGCCCTTTGTTGCGGCTTGAAGCACGCTTAATCACAATGGCATTTTATTTTATCAGAAATTAGGGTATTTTAAAAAAATTGTAGTCATTTGTTGGGGATGTTTTGGCACACACTGGAGTTGGTTCCAGTGATTACTCCCGACATCCATTAGTCCTGCTCCTCCCACTGTACAGATTGCCACTGCTGTAACTGTCAGCTACACATGAGCTGTTATTTCTAGCATTTCAATTTGTGAGTAAATTATTCAGTTTGAGGATTGTCATTTAAAGGGACTGGAACCAACGTCAGCACAAAGCACTGCTAGATCACGTACAGCACGGGTTAGATACATCAAACACTCCCAGGGCAGGTACAGCACGGGTTAGGTACATCAAACACTCCCGGGGCAGGTACAGCACGGGTTAGATACAGAGTAAAGCTCCCTCTACACTGTCCCATCAAACACTCCCAGGGCAGGTACAGCACGGGTTAGCTACAGAGTAAAGCTCCCTCTACACTGTCCCATCACACACTCCCAGGGCAGGTACAGCACGGGTTAGGTACAAAGTAAAGCTGCCTCTACACTATCCCATCAAACACTCCCAGGACAGGTACAGCACGGGTTAGATACAGAGTAAAGCTCCCCCCTACACTGTCCCATCAAACACTCCCAGGGCAGGTACAGCGTGGTTTAGATACAGAAAAAGCTCCCTCTACACTGTCCCATCAAACATTCCCAGGGCACGTATAGCACGGGTTTGATACAGAGTAAAACTCCCTCTACACTGTCCCATCAAACACTCACAGGGCAGGTACAGCACGGGTTAGATACAGAGTAAAGCTCCCTCTACACTGTCCCATCAAACACTCCCAGGGCAGGTACAGCACAGGTCAGATACAGAGTAAAGCTCCCTCTACACTGTCCCATCAAACACTCCCAGGGCAGGTACAGCACGGGTTAGATACAGAGTAAAGCTCCCCCTACACTGTCCCATCAAAGATTCCCAGGGCATGTACAGCATGGGTTAGATACAGAAAAAGCTCCCCCTACACTGTCCCATCAAACACTCCCAGGGCAGGTACAGCGTGGTTTAGATACAGAAAAAGCTCCCTCTACACTGTCCCATCAAACATTTCCAGGGCACGTATAGCACAGGTTAGATACAGTGTAAAGCTCCCTCTACACTGTCCCATCAAACACTCACAGGGCAGGTACAGCACGGGTTAGATACAGAGTAAAGCTCCCTCTACACTGTCCCATCAAACACTCCCAGGGCAAGTACAGCACAGGTCAGATACAGAGTAAAGCTCCCTCTACACTGTCCCATCAAACATTCCCAGGGCAGGTACAGCAGGGGTTAGATAGAGAGTAAAGCTCCCCCTACACTGTCCCATCAAAGATTCCCAGGGCATGTACAGCATGGGTTAGATACAGAAAAAGCTCCCTCTACACTGTCCCATCAAACATTGCCAGGGCAGGTACAGCACGGGTTAGATACAGAGTAAAGCTCCCTCTACACTGTCCCATCAAACATTCCCAGGGCACGTACAGCATGGGTTAGATACAGAGTAAAGCTCCCCCTACACTGTCCCATCAAACACTCCCAGGGCAGGTACAGCACTTATTAGATACAGAGTAAAGCTCCCTTTACACTGTCCCATCAAACACTCCCAGATAGATACAGCACGGGTTAGATACAGAAGAAGATCCCTCTACACTGTCCCATCAAACACTCCCGGGGCAGGTACAGCACGGGTTAGATACAGAGTAAAGCTCCCCCTACACTGTCCCATCAAACATTCCCAGGGCACGTATAGCATGGGTTAGATACAGAGTAAAGCTCCCTCTACACTGTCCCATCAAACACTCCCAGGGCAGGTACAGCACGGGTTAGATACAGAGTAACGCTCCCTCTACGCTGTCCCATCAAACACTCCCAGGGCAGGTACAGCACGGGTTAGATACAGAGTGAAGCATTCTTTTGTATTTCCTGCACCAGACATTCTGCGACATTTCTGAGTGAGCTTGAGGGGTTGTTTGATGTTATGGGACCGTGCTCAATGGGAACAGGCATGTGACTGGCAAACTTACATAATATCCCAAAGGAGCTTTTCAACCAACAGTCAGAGCAGACTTTCATCCATCAGTCTCAGCTGGATTTGAACCAAAGTTTTATAGGTAAAAGGGCAGTGCCTAATCTATTCTACCACCAGTTCCCTACTTTACAAAGATATTCACCATCTGAGACCCTACTCGTTCAAGCCATCAAGGATAGACCTTTTATGAAAGGGTTTGATAGGGTAGACGTTAGATATATTTCTTAAGGCTAAGGGGATCAAGGGATATGAGGAGAAGGCAGGGACAGGGTACTGAATTTGGACGAATAGCCATGATTGCATTGAATGGCGGAGCAGGCTCGAGGGGCCGAATGGCCTACTCCTGCTCCTATCTTCTATGTTTCTATGTTACGTAGAGAAGATGTTTTCTCTTGTGGGGGAGACCAGAACTAGGGGCCATCAATATAAGACAGTCACTAATAAACCCAATAGGGGGATTCAGGAGAAACTTCTTTACCCAGAGAGTGGTGAGAATGTGGAACTCGTTACCACAGAGAGTGGTTGAGGCGAATAGGAGAGATGCACTTCAGGAGGAAGCTAGATAAACACAGGAGGGAGAAAGGAATAGAAGGAGATGCTGATGGGGTGAGATGAAGAGGGTGGGAGGAGGCTCGTGTGGAGCATAAACACCGGCACGGACCAGTTGGGCTGAATGGCCTGTTTCTGTACTGTAAAGAATATGTCAGGAATACTAGATATCATTTTAGTTGGGGGCCGATCTCCTCACCTCCCTACCCCCCCTCCCCCCCATTCTAGCTGACGGATGTACTGTGACTGCAGTGAATAGGTTGTGAGTTGCTATAGAAACGCATAGCTGTGCTCTGGATTCAGTGGTTTTTATTGATGCATTCAAATATTTCCTTTTCTTTAATATAGAGAGAATTGCTCCATTATCTCATCAGCCTGGATGTGTGCTGGATGTTATTGAATTCTTTCTTTAAAATAAGGACCTTGGTGAGAAAAATGTCACCTCAGTTCTGCAGAAAACCTTCAGTATTATTTCATTGTCAAATGCCCGCTTTTATAGTGGAGGTGTCACAGTTGGTTTCATCCATCCTTTTGTTATCTGCGGGCTCGACAATTCCAACTCTCTCCTGGTCGGCTGGCCTCCCTCTGTAAACTAACGTGCATCTAAAACTCTGCTGTCCCGTGTCCTAACTCACACTGAGTCCCTTTCACCCATCCACCCCCCGACACCTTGTGCTCGCCGACCTATATTGGCTCCCGGTCCGGCAACACCTCATATTTAAAACGCTCAGCCTCATGTCCAAACCATTCCATGGCCTCCTCGCCCCCTCCCTATCGCTATAACCTCCTCCAGCCCTACAACCCTTGGCGAAGTCTACCTTCCTCCAATGCTGTTGCATTGTTAACAATTATTTACGCCGCTTCACCATCGGCGGCCGAGCCTTTAGCCGTTTAGGTGCTGAGCTCTGGAATTCCCTCCCTTAACCTCTCCGCCTCTCCTCCACTTTCCCCTCCTTTAAGACGCTCCTTAAAACCTACCTCTATGACCAAGCTTTCGGTCACCTGTTCCTAATATCTCCTCTGTGTCAAATTTCATCTTAGAACTCTCCTGTGAAGTATCTCGGGGACATTTTACTGCATTTCATTTGGTTGCTGTTTGCGGGACCTTCGCTGCATGACTACCTGCCGACTCCCAGTTACTGCACCTGAAAGTGGTTCATTGCACGTGCAGCTCCTTCAGTCAGTTATAAAACATGTGATAAGCTGCAATATAAATACAAGTCTTTCTTTCCTTCTTCCTGGTCCTTACGCAATCTACTTGATCATAGAATTAAGAGGGAACATGCCAGAAAAACACAGGAAGCGAAACACCCAAAATGTTAGCCTGTTTAATCTCCTTCCACAGCCCATGTACACTCTCCCCTATCATGGGCTCTACCCACCCATTGAATCTCCTCCCACAGCCCATGTACACTCTCCCCTATCATGGACTCTACCCACCCATTTAATCTCCTCCCACAGCCCATGTACACTCTCCCCTATCATGGACTCTACCCACCCATTTAATCTGCTCCCACAACCCATGTAAACTCTCCCCCATCATGGACTCTACCCACCCATTTAATCTCCTCCCACAGCCTATGTACACTCTCGCCTATCATGGACTCTACCCACCCATTTAATCTCCTCCCACAGTCCATGTACACTCTCCCCTAAGATGGACTCTACCCACCCACTTAATCTCCTCCCACAGCGCATGTACACTCTCCACTATCATGGACTCTACCCACCCATTTAATCTCCTCCCACAGCCCATGTACACTCTCCCCTATCATGGACTCTACCCACCCATTTAATCTCCTCCCACAGCCCATGTACACTCTCCCCTATCATGGACTCTACCCACCCATTTAATCTCCTCCCACAGCCCATGTACACTCTCCCCTATCATGGACTCTACCCACTCATTTAATCTCCCCCCACAGCCCATGTACACTCTCCCCTATCATGGACTCTCCCCACCCATTTAATCTCCTCCCACAGCCCACGTACAATCTCCCCTATCATGGACTCTCCCCACCCATTTAATCTCCTCCCACAGCCCATGTACACTCTCCCCTATCACGGACTCTACCCACCCATTTAATCTCCTCCCACAGCCTATGTACACTCTCCCCTATCACGGACTCTACCCACCCATTTAATCTCCTCCCACAGCCCATGTACACTCTCCCCTATCACGGACTCTACCCACCCATTTAATCTCCTCCCACAGCCCATGTACACTCTCCCCTATCATGGACTCTACCCACCCATTTAATCTCCTCCCACAGCCTATGTACACTCTCGCCTATCATGGACTCTACCCACCCATTTAATCTCCTCCCACAGTCCATGTACACTCTCCCCTAAGATGGACTCTACCCACCCACTTAATCTCCTCCCACAGCGCATGTACACTCTCCACTATCATGGACTCTACCCACCCATTTAATCTCCTCCCACAGCCCATGTACACTCTCCCCTATCATGGACTCTACCCACCCATTTAATCTCCTCCCACAGCCCATGTACACTCTCCCCTATCACGGACTCTACCCACCCATTTAATCTCCTCCCACAGCCCATGTACACTCTCCCCTATCATGGACTCTACCCACCCATTTAATCTCCTCCCACAGCCTATGTACACTCTCGCCTATCATGGACTCTACCCACCCATTTAATCTCCTCCCACAGTCCATGTACACTCTCCCCTAAGATGGACTCTACCCACCCACTTAATCTCCTCCCACAGCGCATGTACACTCTCCACTATCATGGACTCTACCCACCCATTTAATCTCCTCCCACAGTCCATGTACACTCTCCCCTAAGATGGACTCTACCCACCCACTTAATCTCCTCCCACAGCCTATGTACACTCTCGCCTATCATGGACTCTACCCACCCATTTAATCTCCTCCCACAGTCCATGTACACTCTCCCCTAAGATGGACTCTACCCACCCACTTAATCTCCTCCCACAGCGCATGTACACTCTCCCCTATCATGGACTCTACCCACCCATTTAATCTCCTCCCACAGCCCATGTACACTCTCCCCTATCACGGACTCTACCCACCCATTTAATCTCCTCCCACAGCCCATGTACACTCTCCCCTATCATGGACTCTACCCACTCATTTAATCTCCCCCCACAGCCCATGGACACTCTCCCCTATCATGGACTCTACCCACCCATTTAATCTCCTCCCACAGCCCATGGACACTCTCCCCTATCATGGACTCTCCCCACCCATTTAATCTCCTCCCACAGCCCATGTACACTCTCCCCTATCATGGACTCTACCCACCCATTTAATCTCCTCCCACAGCCCATGTACACTCTCCCCTATCATGGACTCTACCCACCCATTTAATCTCCTCCCACAGCCCGTGTACACTCTCCCCTATCAGGGACTCTACCTAAAGCATTAAATCACCTGAGAGACAGTTCTGTATAAATACACCCTGATCCCCAAAATTTCAGAGACACTTTTTTCGCTGGTGGGGAGAGTCCAGGACAAGAGGACATCACTTTAAAATCAGAGCCAAGCCCTTCAGGGCAGAAGTTAAGAAACACTTCATCATGCAAAGGGTGGTCGAAGTGTGAACGCTCGCCCACAAAAAGCAGTCGATAGAAAGATAGAAAGACTTGCATTTCTGTAGCAACTTTCACGACCTCGGGACTTCCCAAAGCGCTTTACAGCCAATGAAGTACTATTTGAAGTGCAGTCACTGTTGTAATGTAGGAAACGTGGCAGCCAATTTGCGCACAGCAAGCTCCCAAAAACAGCAATGTGATAATGACCAGATCATCTGTTTTAGTGATGTTGATTGAGGGTCAATATTGGCCAGGACACCGGGGAGAACTCCCCATCTCTTCTTCAAAATAGTGCCATGGGGTCTTTTACGTCCACCCGAGAGAGCAGACGGGGCCTCGGTTTAATGTCTAATCCAAAAGACGGCACCTCTGACAGTGCAGCGCTCCCTCAGCACTGCACTGGGAGTGTCAGACTAGATTATCTGACCGGGTTTTCTGACAATGACGCTGGAGTCCTGAGCCACGGCTGACACAGATGCTAACTGATCATTTTAAATCTGAGATCTATAGATATTTGCTAGCCAAGGCTATAAAGGGATATGGAGCCAAAGCGAGTGGATGGAGTTAAGAAACACATCAGCCATGATCTCATGGGATAGTAGAACAGGCTCGAGGGGCTGAGTGGCCTCCTCCTGTTCCTATATTCCTAACTGCAGTGGGAATTCTGTTGCACACCCAATTCACGGTGTTCCCGAATTTCCAGTGATCAGAAGTTTAATCACCAGAAAATCGGAGTCGGGTTTCCTGACCTTGACGCTGGAGTCCTGATGTGCGGTTTTAGTGGGCGCACTGACCCAGATGTGTCCGGCGCTGGTCACTGCTGCTCGTGATGCTCCTTCAGCAGGTGAGCACGAGCAAAGCGAATCGATGGAGGCCATTCTGAGGGGCTTGGCTGCACCCCGGGAATGAAAAGTCAAGACCAGCAGATCTTTTTAAAACCAAACACAGGTGGGGTCAAGATACAGATCAGCCATCATCTAACTGCATGACGGAACAGGCTCAAGGGGCTGAATGGCCTCCTCCTGTCCGTATGTTTAAAGGTCGCGTGACTTTACGCATCTGTCTAACAGGATAACAACATTTTTTTCACAGAATCATAGAATCACAGACATTCACCTGGCAGAAGGAGGTCATTTGGCCAATCGTCTCCGTGCCGGCCGACAAAGAGCTATCCAGCCTAATCCCACTTTCCAGCTCTTGGTCCGTAGCCCTGGAGGTTTCGGCACTTCGAGTGCATATCCAAGTACTGTTTAAATGTGATGAGGGTTTTTGCCTCTACCGCCCCTTCAGGCAGTGAGTTCCAGACCCCCACCACCCTCTGGGTGAAAACATTTCTCCTCAACTCCCCTCTAGAAACATAGAAACATAGAAGATAGGAGCAGGAGTAGGCCATTCGGCCCCTCGAGCCTGCTCCGCCATTCAATGAGATCATGGCTGATCATCCAAATTCAGTACCCTGTCCCTGCTTTCTCCCCATATCCCTTGATCCCTTTAGCCTTAAGAAATATATCTAACTCCTTCTTGAATATATTTAATGAATTGGCCTCTACTGCCTTCTGTAGTAGAGAATTCTACAGGTTCACCACTCTCTGGGTGAAGAAATTCCTCCTCATCTCAGTCCTAAATGGCTTACCCCTTATCCTTAGACTGTGACCCCTGGTTCTGGACTCCCCCTGCCATCGGGAACATCCTTCCTGCATCTAGTCTGTCTAATCCTGTTAGAATTTTATAAGTTTCAATGAGATCCCCTCTCATTGTTCTAAACTCCAGCGAGTATAAGCCCAATGAACCCAATCTCTCCTCATTCGTCATTCCTGCCATCCCAGGCATCAGTCTGGTGAATCTTCACTGCACTCCTTCCATGGCAAGAACGTCCTTCCTCAGGTAAGGCGACCAAAACTGCACACAATACTCAAGGTGTGGTCTCACCAAGGCCATGTACAACTGCAGCAAGACATCCTTGCTCCTGTACT
This sequence comes from Somniosus microcephalus, assembly GCF_052327205.1. Classification (NCBI taxonomy): domain Eukaryota; kingdom Metazoa; phylum Chordata; class Chondrichthyes; order Squaliformes; family Somniosidae; genus Somniosus; species Somniosus microcephalus. The sequence continues at coordinate 265,228,059 of NC_140994.1, read as the reverse complement.
CGAACCCTCTCGCTACGAAGGCCAGCATACCATTTGCCTTCTTAACCGCCTGCTGCACCTGCATGCTTACCTTCAGCGACTGGTGCACAAGGACACCCAGGTCTCGTTGCACTTCCCCTTCTCCCAATCTATTGCCGTTCAGATAATAATCTGCCTTCTTGTTTTTGCCACCAAAGTGGATAACCTCACATTTATCCACATTATACTGCATCTGCCCAATCACCCGACCTGTCCAAATCATACTGGAGTTTCTCGGCATCCTCCTCACAGCACACATGCCCACCCAGCTTTGTGTCATCTGCAAACTTGGAGATATTACATCTAGTTCCCTCGTCTAGATCGTTAACATATATTGTGAATAGCTGGGGTCCTCGGACCGATCCCTGCGGTACCCCACTAGTCCTTCTACTAATCCTTCTGCCAATGACTTTAAATCCACGTCTCCTGGTTATTGACCTGTCTGCTAAGGGGAATAGGTCCTTCCTCTCCACTCTATCTAATCAACTGTTGACAAAGATTAATGGCCCAGAAATTGGGGTCTCCACGGGTGAGTACGCACGGGGTACTCACCCGTAAGCCCAATGGAAGTTCCGGTTTCCTGCATGCACTGCGCATGCGCGGGAAACCGACACTTCCGTTCCCCTGAAAGCAGGGGTTCAGAGGTTGAACGCGTGCGCCGGAGAGGCAGAGCGTGCGCGTCGAACTTAGGTTTTTTTGCAGGTTTTCCCGGGAGGGTAAGTCTCCAGATGTTAGACATATAAAAAGCAGGCGTAAGGCTTGCTTTTTACAAGGTAAGTGGTGAATTAATTAAAATTAAAACATTTTTTCCACAGGTTTATTATTTTTAAATACTTTAAAGCAAGGTAAGTTTATTTTTAGCCCCGTTAGAAAATAACATTATTTTTTTCAAAAATTTAAATTACTGTTTAAAATAGTTATTTCATGTAATTTATAGTTTATTTTAAAAATGTGATGGTTTTTTAAAATTTATTTGAAGATGTAGTGATGTTTTGGGGCTGTAGTATTTCTAAGTTTGATAGCACTTCCTGTAAGACTTATGAATGGAGCATTCCCTGCTCCGATTGGCCCCCGTGATCCCAGGGGACGTTTCGAACTAACTGCGCCCCTGGGATATGCAAGCACTGCGCGCCGGCAGCTGGAGCAGGCCCAGGATCGGAATCCCACGCGGGCCCACAGCTCAACGGCCGGCGCGCTAGGTAAGTGCAGGTCGGGGGCTTGCACCCGCGGGAAGCCCCCGACCCGAATTTCTGGGCCATTACCTCCTATTGACATTGGTGTTGACTGGCTGTGTTGCTCAAGTTTCATGAAGTGAGACTTGAACCCACAACCTTCTGACTCAGAGGCGAGAGAGAGAGAGTGCTACCCATTTAGCCACAGCTGACACAGGGCAGCCAATTTGCGCACTGCAAGGATCCACAAACAGCACTGTGACAATGACCTCTCCTGCCTTCAAATCTATCACAGACGTTCCCTTTTGATCTTTCATCCCATCCCCCATTTCCCAGTTCCTACACTTGCTTAAAAATCTGTTCCATCTCCTGCTTTTTCCAGTTCTGACGAAAGGTCATCGACCAGAAACGTTAACTCTGTTTCTCTCTTCACAGACGCTGCCCTGACCTGCTGAGTACCTCCAGCATTTTCTGTTTTTATATCATATTTTTTCACTTGCTGATAGCGGGACCTTGCAAATCGACTGCCACATTTGCAACAGTGCGACTTTCGAAGTGTAGTCGCTGTTGTAATGTGGGAAACACGGCAGCCAATTTGCGCACAGCAAGCTCCCACAAACAGCAATGTGATAATGACGGAATAATCTCTGTTTTCAGTGATGTTGGTTGAGGGATAAATATTGGCCCCAGGACACTGGGGCGAACTCCCCCCTGCTCTTTTCCGAAATAGTGGCCACTGGGATCTTTCACGCCCACCTGGGAAGTGGACAAGAGTAGCAATGTCATGGCTGCACCAGCGCTTTCAACTTCCTCTCTGAATCACACACCATTCTGACTTGGACATGTACGGTCCAAAATCCTGGAACTCCCTCCCTACCGACAGCCACCGTGGGAGCAGCAACATTTCACAGCCTGCAGCAGCTCAAGAAGGAGGCCCATCACCACCCAGGGAAACCAGGGATGGCCAATGAAAGGCCGGCCTCGCCAGTGACACCCACTTCCCCCGAGTACAAACGGAAACAAATCCTCAAGGTTGGCGCTCCGTCCTCTGCGCCGATGCCAACTGAAGGTTCCAGCTTCCTCTGGTTTTTCTCAGCTGTTATATATTTGTATCTGGCCTGAATTTGTTAATCTTTTTGTACTCGTGATCATTAATAGCTAAATATTTGCCAGTTTTTCTATTCCAATGATAAGAAAACTAACCTGAAAACACTCCAGAAAACCCTACTGACAGCCTATGAAGTCCCGATAGCAGGGGGTTCAAGTCAGCTCCTTCCAAATATGACAGGTAGAGGCAGATACCTGCACCTTAAATATTGAATGGGAAGAGATGGCCGTACAGATGCAGACATAGAGCAATGTGCCCTGTGATTTTGTTTTTGTGCGTTGCCCCTTTAATCGGCTGCACGGCCCATTTGGATTTTTCCGCATGCTCAGTTTCTCCCGTGTAAAAGCTGGCGGGCGGCAATATTCCCCCTAAATTCTTTCTTGGCTGCGCGGCCCCTTTAAGGGGCTGTGCGGCCCATTTACAGTTTCACGAATGGGTGAAATTTGAGATTAGGTACAGCCGGTCCCGAGCAGAGAGCGGGAACACCGGTGAGTGTCCCGCGCAGGAGCTCCAGCCCGCTGCACGGCCCCACGCAGCTCCACAGCGACACTGGTTGCTAGGTGACTAGGGGGGAAAAATTTGGTTGCTTTGCGCCTCCCGTTAGCGTAGTAAGAGGGCGCTAATGGGGCACAAAGCAACTAGCGCCGCCAATGCCTCCCGCGAAAGTCAGCGGGAGGTTAGCGGGAGCGGTAACCTTTAGTGTCCTGCGGCGCTGCACCACAGGTGATGACGTCATCACTGTGCGCAGCGCCCCGCTTGGGCCCGGCCGCGATATTCGGTAGCGCCCCCTGATTTACCACCGGACGCTACGGCCGACGGGGTCAGGGGGGGCCTACCTGCGGCCGGGGTGGCGCTAATTAACGGCGAGGTGCCGGGCGGCCATTTTTGTTGTTGGCCACCTGCCAGCACCTGCCCCCGTTGCCGTCCCTGGCCCCTGTGAAGCCCCCGCCACGGACTGCCAGCTGCACTCCGTGAGCCCGGCACTCTTTTGCCAGCACTCCGATCACTGGTGGCCCAGCTGGGCCCTGGGTCGCACTGCGCGAGGCCCCTCCCCTTTCAAAAGCGGAGGAAGGCCTGCAGTATCGCAGCACGTACCGCCGCGATATTCCCTCGCAGCGCCCCAAGAGGGAGGCGGGGCGCTTCTAGAGTCATAGAGTGATAGAGTTATACAGCACAGAAAAAGGCCCTTTGGCCCATAGTGTCCGCGCCGGCCATCAAGCCCTGTCTATTCTGATCCCATTTTCCAGCACTTGGTCCGTAGCCTTGTATGCTATGGCGTTTCAAGTGCTCATCTAAATGCTTCTTGAATGTTGTGAGGGTTCCTGCCTCTACCACCCTTTCAGGCAGTGAGTTCCAGATTCCAACCACCCTCTGGGCGAAAAAGTTTTTCCTCAAATCCCCTCTAAACCTCCTGCCCCTTACCTTGAAACTATGTCCCTTGGTTATTGACCCCTCTACTAAGGGGAAAAATTCCTTTCTATCTACCCTATCTATGCCCCTCATAATTTTGTACACCTCAATCAGGTCCCCCCTCAGCCTTCTCTGCTCTAAGGAAAACAACCCCAGCCTGTCCAGTCTCTCTTCATAGCTGAAGCACTCCAGCCCAGGTAACATCCTGGTGAATCTCCTCTGCACCCTCTCCAATGCAATCACATCCTTCCTATAGTGTGGCGACCAGAACTGCACACAGTATTCCAGCTGTGGCCTAACTAGCATTTTGTACAGCTCCATCATAACCTCCCTGCTCTTATATTCTATGCCTCGGCTAATGAAGGCAAGTATCCCATATGCCCTTTTAACCACCTTATCTACCTGTCCTGCTGCCTTCAGAGATCTATGTACATGCACACCAAGGTCCCTCTGATCCTCTGTCCTTCCTAGGGCCCTACCATTCATTGTGTATTCCCTTGCCTTGTTAGTCCTCCCAAAATGCATCACCTCACGCTATATCGTCCTGTAGCCTGAGGCTTCCCTCCTCGCTATTTACCACTCCACCAATTTTCGTGTCATCTGCAAACTTACTGATCATACCTCTTACATTCATATCTAAATCATTAATATACACCACAAACAGCAAAGGACCCGGCACCGATCCCTGCGGTACACCAATGGACACAGGCTTCCAGTCACAAAAACAACCTTCGACCATCACCCTCTGCCTCCTGCCACTAAGCCAATTTTGGATCCAATGTGCCAAATTGCCCTGGATCCCATGGGCTCTTCCCTCTTGGGGCGCTACCAATGAATTTCAGCCGCGGGGGTGCCAATTTTTCTGGGGCACTAAAAGTAGCAAAGTTAGCGCCCCAGCGGCGGGGGGGGGGGGCGGGGGGGGGGTGGCGGGTGGCGATACAATTTTCCCCTCTAGAACTCTTAAGTATTTGGCATTTGGAACTGCCACAGCGCGCCAATTGTGTTCGACAACAACATGCATTTATACAGTGTCTAAAGCATCCCCGGGTGCTTCACAGCCGCGTAAACCAAACAAAATCTGACAGCGAGGCACTTAAGGACATATTAGGACAGGTGAGCAAAGGAGTGTTTTAAAGGAGGAGAGAGAGGCGGAGAGGTTTAGGGAGGGAATTCCAGAGCTTTGGGGCCTGCTCAAGAGGGCAGAATTGGAGGAGTGTAGATATCTCGGGGGGTTGTGGGGCTGGAGGAGGTTATAGAGATAGGGAGGGGACGAGGCCATGGAGGGATTTGAAAACAGAGGGTGAGAATTTTTAAATCGAGGCGTTGCCGGGCTGGGAGCCAGTGTAGGTCAGCGAGCACAGGGGGTGACGGGTGACCGGGACTTGGGGCGAGTTAGGATACGGAGCAGCAGAGTTTTCAATGAGCTCAGGTTTAAGGAGATGGGAAGGTGAACCTGGAGAGTTTGGGATATTTCCTTTGCGCCATTGTCCAGCCGCCATTCCTAGCAAGAGAACCTGCCTAAACGGGCAGGGGGAGGAATTGTCAAGAAGTGAAGACTATGAGGCCGTCTTGTCGAGCTCATCTCTAGACAATGCAGTCTACCTCTTCTCCAGCCCACTGGCTGCCGCCTCTCCTCGTCTTCCTTCACCTGCGGGAGCTGATGGATTAAATAGGAAAGAGGCTTCTTGCCAACTCTAATCCACGAGCATATTGCCCCTCGGTGACTTCGAACCAAACTGAAGCATCATCTGAAGAAACATGTCGCGCATATGGCTGGCGGACTGAATTACCAGCTGGTGCCAAGATTTTAAAGTCTTAATTGCATGTAAATTGAATATCCCGTCGAGTTTGGAACACGTCCATTTTAGTTAGAGAGGAACTTTTAGCTGACAAAATATTCTGAGTTGATTTTCTAGTGTACAAAAAACCGGCAGCTATTAAGCACTCGAACAGTTATTGATTACATTGAATGTTTATAGGACAACACGAGTTTTTCCCAATGCAAAGAGCTGAATATTGGCGCATCATGTTGCAACTGAGGGGTACAGTTCAGGTATCAGCCGTGGCTCCGTGTGGGGCTACTCCTGCCTTCTGAGCCACAAGGTAGTGGGTTCAATGCCCACTCCAGAGACTTGAGTACAAAATCTGGGGTGATTTTCCTGGTGCAGTGCTCAGGGAGCGCCGCACTGTCGGAGGGGCAGTACTGAGGGAGCGCCGCACTGTCGGAGGGGCAGTACTGAGGGAACGCCGCACTGTCGGAGGGGCAGTACTGAGGGAGCGCTGCACTGTCGGAGGGCCAGTACTGAGGGAGCGCCGCACTGTCGGAGGGGCAGTACTGAGGGAGCGCTGCACTGTCGGAGGGGCAGTACTGAGGGAGCGCCGCACTGTCGGAGGGGCAGTACTGAGGGAGCGCCGCACTGTCGGAGGGGCAGTACTGAGGGAGCGCCGCACTGTCGGAGGGGCAGTACTGAGGGAGCGCCGCACTGTCGGAGGGGCAGTACTGAGGGAGCGCTGCACTGTCGGAGGGGCAGTACTGAGGGAGCGCCGCACTGTCGGAGGGGCAGTACTGAGGGAGCGCCGCACTGTCGGAGGGTCAGTACTGAGGGAGCGCCGCACTGCCGGAGGGGCAGTACTGAGGGAGCACCGCACTGTCGGTGAGGCAGTACTGAGGGAGCGCCGCACTGTGGGAGGGGCAGTACTGAGGGAGCACTGCACTGTCGGAGGGGCAGTACTGAGGGAGCACTGCACTGTCGGAGGGGCAGTACTGAGGGAGTGCTGCACTGTCGGAGGGGCAGTACTGAGGGAGCGCCGCACTGTCGAAGGGTCAGTACTGAGGGAGCGCCGCACTGTCGGAGGGGCAGGACTGAGGGAGTGCTGCACTGTCGGAAGTGCTGCTTTTTGTGTGAGATGCTAAACATAAGCTCTGTCTGCTCTCTCAGGTTCACATAAAAAAATCCGACACCACCATTTTGAAGAAGAGCAGGGGAGATCTCTCTAGTGTCCTGGGCCAATATTTACTCCTCAGCCAACATCCCTATAAAAAAGTATCTGGTCATTAAAAAGAAGGAAAGACTTGCATTTCTGTAGCACCTTTCACAACCTCAGGACATCCCAAAGCGCTTCACAGCCAATGAAGTACTTTTTGAAGTGTAGTCACTGTTGTAATGTAGGAAACGCGGCAGCCAATTTGTGCACAGCAAGCTCCCACAAACAGCAATGAGATAAAAGATCATCTGATTTAGTGATGTTGATTGAGGGATAAATACAGGAAACTTTGGTTTATCTGGAGGTTGTATGTCCGGAATACTCGATCTAACGGCAAAAATCAGGAGCCATTTTCTATAAGTTTTTTTAGTTCTCGTTCTTTTTTTTCCCAGTCAGGCGCTGCAAGGTCTGTAGCTATAGCAACAGCTTCAGCTAGAGACGCTTGCAGCTGCAGCCGACTCTTTAGAAGCTGTTGCTAAGCAACAGTGTTTGTTGTCAGATATGGAGATGAAAACCTCCATATGCTTCAACAATGGGGCAGTAATTCCTCCCCAAATGCGTGAGTACGGAAGGGGTACTCACGCGTCTGGCCGGAGGAAATGCCGGTTTTCAGCATGCACAGCGCATGCGCTGAAAATCGGCATTTCCTTTCCTCTAACCCAAGAGGTGAAGAGGCTAGTGCGTGCGCTGTAGGGGGCAGCGCATGCGTCTTGGATTTCCTCTGTTTTGGGGGATTTGCGCCTGTGTAAAGGCCTCCGGTCTTTACGCTTGTAAAAAGCACATGTAAGTATTTATTTTTACAGGTAAGTGGTGTTTTAGTGCAATTTAGAATTTTTTTTCCCACAGGTTTATTATTTTAAATAATCTACAACAAGGTAAGTTTAGTTTTAGACCCTTTTTATTAAAAATTCATTTTTTTCAAAAAAAAAATTATTGTTTAAATTATTTTTTTTAACTTATTTATACTTAATTTAATGATTGGGGTGTTTTTTAAATTTTTATTTAAAGTTTAAATAGTGTTTTGGGCCCCCGTAGTTTTCATGAGTTTGACAGCTATTACTCTCAAACTCATGAATGAACCTTCCCCTCCCCTGATTGGTTGTACAGTGCTCACCTGATCCCAGCCGGCACATCGCACTAACTACGCCACTGGATCAGGTAAGCACTGCGCGCCGACAGCTGAACCGGGCCTGTGACAGGAAATGCAAGCAGGCCCGGGCTTCAGATGTCAGCGCGCAGGGTGAGTGCAGATCGGGGGCTTGCACGCGCGGCAAGCCCCCAATCCTAATTTCTGGGCCATTAACTTTGTATGTCCGGCAGTTTTGATAGATCGGCAACACACCGGTCCCGTCGGTGATGGATATCACAAAGTTTCCTGTATTGGCCAGGACACCGGGGAGAACTCTCCCCTGCTCGTCTTTGAAATGGCGGCCCTGGGATCTTTTACCTGAGAGAGCAGGCGGGGCCTCGGTTTAACGTTTCATCCAAAAGACGGCACCTCCGACAGTGCAGCACTCCCTCAGTACTGCACCGGAGTGCAGGCCTAGGTTTTTGTGCTGAAGTCCCTGGAGTGGGACTGTGAACCCACAAGCTTCTGACTTAGAGACGAGAGTGAAACCCACTGAGCCACGACTGATTGGAAGGAAACCAGCCAGGCTTCCATCTCCTGACCGCCATCCGGCGAGGCCTGCTTCAGGCTACCTGTGTGTGTGGAGGCAGGTGAAGTCCGGGTTGGAATGGGCTGTGATTACCCCTCCCCCCACTGCGAAATACCACCAAGAGTAAGCATTAGGATAGGTCCCAAAATCTACCAGGCACCGGTGGAGCAGGGCCTTGGCGTGGGTCAGAGCTTTCAGGAGCGGACAGGAGAAGATCGAGAAAAAAAAAATCCAGTTAAAAAAAAACTTGTTCACCCCCCACTCCCAACTTCCCACCATTAGCAGCCGTGCCTTCAGCTGCCCGGGGCCCCAAGCTCTGGAATTCCCTCCCTAAACCTCTCCGCCTCTCTCTCCTCCTTTAAGATGTTCCTTAAAACCCACCCTCTCTGAGCAAGCTTTTGGTCACCTGTCTCTTTTAACCGGCACCGGAAATCTCTCTTAACCGGCAAAATTCAGGAGTAGGTTCAGGTAAGTTTTACTATATATTAGTGGCCGTGTAACCGGGGTTCCTGGATCTGTGGCCGTGTAACCGGGGTTCCTGCAGCTGTGGCCGTGTAACCGGGGTTCCTGGATCTGTGGCCATGTAACCAGGGTTCCTGGATCTGTGGCCGTGTAACCGGGGTTCCTGGATCTGTGGCCGTGTAACCGGGACTCCTGTACAAGTGGCCGTGTAACCGGGGCTCCTGCACCTGTGGCCGTGTAACCGGGGTTCCTGGATCTGTGGCCGTGTAACCGAGGTTCCTGGATCTGTGGCCGTGTAACCGGGGTTCCTGCACCTGTGGCCGTGTAACCGGGGTTCCTGGATCTGTGGCCGTGTAACCGGGGTTCCTGGATCTGTGGCCATGTAACCGGGGTTCCTGGATCTGTGGCCGTGTAACCAGGGTTCCTGCACCTGTGGCTGTGTAACCGGGGTTCCTGGATCTGTGGCCGTGTAACCGGGGTTCCTGTATCTGTGGCCGTGTAACCGGGGTTCCTGTATCTGTGGCCGTGTAACTGGGGTTCCTGGATCTGTGGCCGTGTAACCAGGGTTCCTGCACCTGTGGCTGTGTAACCGGGGTTCCTGGATCTGTGGCCGTGTAACCGGGGTTCCTGGATCTGTGGCCGTGTAACTGGGGTTCCTGGATCTGTGGCCGTGTAACTGGGGTTCCTGGATCTGTGGCCGTGTAACCGGGGTTCCTGCTCCTGTGGCCGTGTAACCGGGGTTCCTGGATCTGTGGCCGTGTAACCGGGACTCCTGCACAAGTGGCCGTGTAACCGGGGCTCCTGCACCTGTGGCCGTGTACGGGGCTCTGGTACCTTAGTAACTATACCTCTCTGTAATCCGGACTTTTTGATTAACCGGCACCACGCCGGTCCCGTCGGTGCCGGATAAAAAAGAGTTTCCCGTATCTCCTTATGTGGCTCGGTGTCAAATTTTGTTCAGTAATCGCTCCTGTGAAGCCCCTTGGGACGTTTTACTACATTAAAGGCGCTATATAAATGCACGGCGTTGTTGTTATTTATTTAGTCAGTACTGTGGGTGAGTGCACAAAGTCTGTGCTTTTGATCTTGTTTTGTTAAATCTGTTAAGTCTGTTCTAATCATTCTGACTGCTGGATCCTGTCAGTCGCTGCCCGTCCCTGAAACTTGCCCACTGAAATTTAGCAGTCTGGGCAACAGCGGAGCTATTTCCCAGCAGGTAGCCCGTCGTCACGCCAATCACATTCAACATTTTTGGTTCGAGGCGACCATAATTATAGAATTCCAATCAACTGAAAGCGTACTTAAGAGTTGAGAGTGGGGATGTTATACATCATTGCCAGACACCATTACTGCATCAACAAAGACAGCTCCATTTAGTCAACTGATGTCCATTGGGGACCTTCTTTTTAAATAAATTATATGTTACCGTGGCAACAGAAAAGCAGACATGCAAGCTTAAAGAGGCAGCTCAGTGAAGCTTGCGTCAGTCGCCGCGGGGCTGGGCCGTGCAGAGGTCTCTTGAAAGAAATATCTTCCAGCCGGCCATCGCAGGGCTCAGCTGGAAGATGCGCTTCCCAGCGACAGAGTTGCTATCCATATCGCACCTTATCAACAGCAACGTGCATTTATATAGCGCCTTTAACGTAGTAAAACAGCCCAGGCTGCTTCACAGGAGCGTAAAACAGGCAGATGCAGTATAACGTGGATAAATGTGAGGTTATCCACTTTGGTGGCAAAAACAGGAAGGCAGATTATTATCTGAATGGCAATAGATTGGGAGAAGGGGAAGTGCAACGAGACCTGGGTGTCCTTGTGCACCAGTCGCTGAAGGTAAGCATGCAGGTGCAGCAGGCGGTTAAGAAGGCAAATGGTATGTTGGCCTTCGTAGCGAGAGGGTTCGAGTGCAGGAACAAGGATGTCTTGCTGCAGTTGTACAGGGCCTTGGTGAGACCACATCTTGAGTATTGTGTGCAGTTTTGGTCGCCTTATCTGAGGAAGGATGTTCTTGCCATGTAAGGAGTTCAGCGAAGATTCACCAGGCTAATACCTGGGATGGCAGGAATGACGTATGAGGAGAGATTGGGACGATTGGGCTTGTACTCACTGGAGTTTAAAAGAATGAGAGGGGATCGCAATGAAACTTATACAATTCTGACAGGACTGGACAGACTAGATGCAGGAAGGGTGTTCCCGATGGTCGGGGAGTCCAGAACCAGGGGTCACAGTCTAAGGATAAGGGGTAAGCCATTTAGGACAGAAATTAGGAGGAATTTCTTCACCCAGAGAGTGGTGAACCTGTGGGATTCTCTACCACAGAAGGCAGTTGAGGCCAATTCATTAAATATATTCAAGAAGGAGTTAGATATATTTCTTAAGGCTAAAGGGATCAAGGGATATGGGGAGAAAGCAGGGACAGGGTACTGAATTTGGATGATCAGCCATGATCTCATTGAATGGCGGAACAGGCTCAAGGGGCCGAATGGCCTACTCCTGCTCCTATCTTCCATGTTTCTATGTTTCAAAGCATTTGACAGCGAGCCACATAAGGAAATATTAGGACAGGTGACCAAAAGCTTGGTCAAAGAGATCGGTTTTAAGGAGCGTCTTAAAGGAGGGTAGCGAGTTAGCGAGGTGGAGAGGTTTAGGGAGGGAATTCCAGAGCTTAGGGCCCCGGCAGCTGAAGGCACGGCCGCCAATGGTGGAGCGATGGAAATCGGGGATGCTCAAGAGGCCAGAATTGGAGGAGCGCAGAGATCTCGGGCGGGGGGGGGTTGCAGGGCTGGAGGAGAGAGTGAATAACAATAGTCACAGCCCCCCTTCAGTTGAGTGGCTTGCAGACTGGCCTCACTCATGGGCGATGCACAGGAGGGTTGTTTAGCCCTGGGAAACTGTACTTCAACTGGGCTAAGCACCTCGAAAAAGGAAGAACATTGCACCTTATAATGTCCGTCCAAACATTTCCAGAAATCACTTCACAGAAGCGAGTCACTTTGGTGTGCAATGACTGCAGTTGTCATTGCCAAAGCCAGCAGGAGAGGAAATGGAGAGAACTGCAGAAAGACTAATCGATTCAGTGAATTCTGCTGTTTATCTGTTAATTGAGGCCCCCTCAGTAGTCACTGTAATCATTACGCTATACTTTAGAGAGTGCCATTAAAACGAGACACTTCTCATTGCTCTGCTTGGCAGTACTCCTTTATGGCAATCCAGAGCTGAACTTGTGTGAATGTTACTGGCACATCTCATAGAGTCATAGAGTTATACAGCACAGAAAGAGGCCCTTCGGCCCATCGTGTCTGCGCCGGCCATCAAGCCCTGTCTATTCTAATCCCATTTTCCAGCACTTGGTCCATGGCCTTGTATGCTATGGCGCTTCAAGTGCTCATCTAAATACTTCTTGAATGTTGTGAGGGTTCCTGCCTCTGCCACCCTTTCAGGCAGTGAGTTCCAGATTCCAACCACCCTCTGGGTGAAAAGGTTTTTCCTCAAATCCCTTCTAAACCTCCTGCCCCTTACCTTGAAACTATGCCCCCTGGTTATTGACCCCTCTACTAAGGGGAAAAGTTTCTTTCTATCTACCCTATCTATGCCCCCCATAATTTTGTACACCTCAATCAGGTCCCCCCTCAGCCTTCTCTGCTCTAAGGAAAACAACCCCAGCCTGTCCAGTCTCTCTTCATAGCTGAAGCGCTCCAGCCCAGGTAACATCCTGGGGAATCTACAAAGTATCAAGTCAAGTTCTAAGAGGGAGCGCTGCACTGTCGGAGGTGCCGTCTTTCAGATGAGACGTTAAACCAAGGCCCCGCCTGCCCTCTCAGGCGGACGTAAAAGATCCCACGGCCGCTATTTCGAAGAAGAGCAGGGGGAGTTCTCCCCGGTGTCCTGGGGCCAATATTTATCCCTCAACCAACATCACTAAAAAAACAGATTGTGTGGTCATTCATCACCTTGCTGATTGTGGGAGTTTGCAATGCGCAAATTGGCTACCGCGTTCCCTACCTTACAACAGTGACCACACTTCATTGGCTGTAAAGCGCTTTGGGACGTCCTAAGGTCGTGAGAGGCACTGGAGAAATGCAAGTTCTTTCTCTCTATTAGGGATCAGCCTTGTGGCTCTTCCCCTCGCTGTCTCCGGGTTCTAAACATCAATATGTTCGTTTGCAATTCATTTGTCCATTATTACGATGGCGGCGCCAACAATAGGGTCATACTTCAGTTTAAATAACTGAGAAAGTTACTGCACACGAACATGTTAAACATTACGCTAACATTAGCAATGCCGTGATTCCCAGGCCAATATATCTTCTCTGTATTCATTAAAACAATGAGTGGCTAGAAAAAAGAAATTGGCATCACTTTTGTAAGAAAACACAAGGTTTATTTCATTTAAAGTTTGATATTACCTTTGTGCGAAGCAGCTTGGATCTATTGATTGATTATCCCTGTCAGTGTGCTGGCCATTTCTGGTCAATCACTGTCTCGAATCCAGCGCGCAAACTGATTCATTGACCAACAACAAGGAAACACAATTTGAAGACAGGGATTTGTTCAATTAATAATAAATCCTGGTTCAGGGATTTAATTTATAAAGGAGATTTTATTTTATTGGCTATAAATGAGGCCCAAGAAAGAACTTGGTACAAGGCTCCCTGAAATTGAGACTCTTCGCATCATCTCCTACTTTAACTCACTCTTTCTCAGGAATTCAAACTGTGGAACTCCTCCCCTCCCTCAGTCTCCCCTCAAACTGTGGGACTCTCCTCCCTCAGTCTCCCCTCCAAACTGTGGACTCCTCTCCTCCATCAGTCTCCCCTCAAACTGTGGGACTCTCCTCCCTCAGTCTCCCCTCCAAACTGTGGAACTCCTCCCTCCCTCAGTCTCCCCTCCAAACTGTGGAACTTGTAGTGTATGTACCCGTCTACCCTTAAGGAAATTATTGTATGTAACCGTTCACCTTTAAGGGAACTACTTTAAGTGTGGCACTACTTGTTTGGCTTCTGTATACTGTAATACCGACAGTGACCACACCAGTATATAAGTGTTGTGGCAGGATTGCTGGGGCAGATTCGCCCGGACCTTCGAATAGTAAAGACCTGTTTGTTGTTATTTCTGAAGTCTGTGTATTTATTAATTGCCCAACCCACAGACTTTACAGTGGCGACGAGTCCGATCGTACCCTGCGGCAAGATTACCAAAGCAAGAAGAGCATCGAAGAGAGGCAACCGCCCTCGTCGTGCTGCTGGAAGAAAACACGAGGCTGCAGCAGGAGAAAGGTGGAAGACTTTAGCAACAAAAGCTTCCGTCTGCAACAGGCACTGACTACCCTTCTACCACGGTGCGGAGTGAGCCGATCAGCAGGAAACAAGGCGGCCGCGGAGACTGTGAGTAGGGGAAGGTGTAGAGAATATCCGGAGGATAAGGGCAGAGCACTCGACCTCGGTCGAGGGGGAGCTGAGCCGGTCAAAAGTCGGGTCCAACGGCGTCGGGTAACAGCCGGACCGCGATCGGCGGGAAAAATCCGGGCAGCGACCGCAGCCACGAAGCGCTGAGCCTGCGAGTAGGCGCGGGAAGAGAAACCCAGCCGCAGCCGGGGAGGGAAACACCGGTCTGCGAGAGGGCTGGGGAGGCGAACGGGAACCGTGCGGGTGAGAGCCGGGTGCGGAGAGAGAGACTGCGAGGAGCCAATCCAGCGGCTGAGCTGTTCTCCACCAACGGGGTACTCAGAGCCGGCAAAACCGAACGTGCGGGAGTGGGAGAGAGACACAGCCGAAAACGGGGTGAGAGACTGCGCGAGAGCCAGTCCAGCGGCTGAACTTTCCTCCGTTAACGGGGTGTACCCAGCGCCGGTAGAGTCGTGCGGGCGGGAGGAGAAGACAGAGCCGAGTAGGGGGAGCTGTGCGAGAGCCAGCCCAGCGGCTGAACCTGTCCGCTGCGGGGAAAGCGTACCCCTTCCACCAGGAAGAAACGCGGGAAGCCGCCATTAGGCGGAGGAGCCGACAGAAGCGGGAAACCGCCATTGAAGTGGGCGGGGAGAGGAAGGAAGAGCGGGAAACCGCCAAATTCGCGGGAAAAGCCGCCATCTTAGAAAAAAAAATACATAAGAATTTAAAGAAATATTTGTGTTGTACCCAAAGAAAGGAAGATGCCTAAGCGTGGGGACAGCAACGATTTTAACTCCGAAATAGAAGACTGGCCCATGTACGTGGAACGTATTGAGATACATTGTAAGGCTAACAAAATAGCTAAGGAGGAAAAAGCTGTAACCTTACTTAACATGATGGGTGCGAAAACATTCGGGTTGTTGAAACATCTTCTCTCTCCAGCTAAACCGGCGGATCAGACTTTCGAGGATATAGTAGCGGTGCTGAAGGATCACTTGAACCCCACACCGTTGAAGCTGGCTGAACGATTCAGATTCTATGCGAGAACGCAGAAGAAAGACGAAAGCAACGCGGAATACTTGGTCGAACTGCGGAGGCTAGCGAAACACTGCCAGTTTGGAGGGAATCTGACAGAGGCACTGCGAGACAAGTTCGTATGTGGATTGTCCAAAGAAGGGACGCAAAAGCGACTACTGGAAGAGAACAACCTCACACTTGACAGGGCTGTCCTTATAGCTGCATCATATGAAGCCGCAGCAAAAGGAACGGCGGTAATGCAGCGGAAGACGGTGGCACTAGGGGTGGACCACATCACCTCGAGGACTACGAAATGCTATCGTTGTGGGAAGACAACACACGACCAGAAGCGTTGCTGGGGTAAAAACCAAGAATGCCGGAAATGTGGCAAGATCGGGCACATAGCTAAAGTGTGCCGGTCAGGAACGACGTACAACAATAACGAGTCCTCACAAAAATGGTACAGAAAGGTACAAGAGGCGACTAGGAAGAGTCTGAAGGAACAGAAGTCGGACTCACACTCCAAACACAAAGGACTGGACAGTCTGAGAATCCACAACGTGAGCAATGAAGCCGACCGACAAACTATTTGGATAACGTTACAGATTGAGAAGGTACAAGTAAAAATGGAAGTAGACACCGGATCGGCGTTGACTGTCATGAATAAGCATGACTATAAAAAGTTTTTCAAGCATATTCCACTACGGAATACGGATCTAGTGCTGCAGACATACACGGGGCACAAAGTATTCCCCATCGGAAAAACAGAGGTTAAGGTGAGATACCAGGATAAAGTTCACCACCGGTTAGATCTGTATGTGTTGCCTGAGGGAGGTCCACCACTTCTGGGACGAGAGTGGATCCAAAAAATAAAGATGGACTGGCAGTCACTAAACACCATGACGGTGGAGTCCGAAAAAGAGGATGTCAAACCTGAACGGTTGTCCAGAATATTAGACGAAGCTAAAGAGGTATTCCAGCAAGGACTGGGAACGCTGCGAGGTATTAAAGCAAAGGTCAAGATTGCAGAACATGCAAGCCCAAAGTTTTTTAAGGCCAGATCGGTACCGTACGCAATACGACCAGCAGTAGAGGCAGAACTAGAAGAACTTGAACGATCAGGGGTTCTGTCAAAAGTAGACTGGAGTGAGTGGGCCACGCCCATTGTTCCCGTCATGAAATCCTCACCAAGTAATAAGCCAGGGGGACCGGGGAAGGTCCGTATCTGCGGAGATTTCAAGATCACAGTGAATCCGGTACTTCACACGGTACAATACCCGCTTCCGCGGATTGAAGATATTTTTGCTTCATTGGCTGGAGGGAAGCACTTCACGAAGATGGACTTGGCTCAGGCATATTTACAGATGGAGGTTGAGGAAGAGTCACGCCAATACCTCACCATCAACACTCACAGAGGCTTGTATCGCTATAATAGACTGGTCTTTGGAGTAGCTTCGGCGCCAGCAATTTGGCAGAGGGCCATGGAACAGGTGTTACAAGGAATTCCAAGCACGCAGTGCTACTTAGATGATATTCTAATCACGGGAAAAGATGAGGAAGAACACCTCACGAATTTGAAACTGGTACTCACCAGGTTGAAGGAGTATGGCCTTCGGGTTAATCGCAAGAAGTGTGAGTTCTTCCAAAAACGGATCTCATACTGCGGTCATGTCATTGACCGAGAGGGACTACATAAGTCACCGGAAAAGATAGAAGCGGTCGTGAAGGCCCCCGCTCCAGGAAACGTGTCACAGCTAAGGTCATTCTTGGGGTTGATTAATTACTATCACAAGTTTCTGCCAAATTTATCTACGGTGCTGCATCCGCTAAATGAGCTGTTGCGGAAAGAAACACCATGGAGGTGGAGTGAAGAATGCAAAAAGGCTTTTCGCAGGAGCAAGGAGTTGATTACCTCTGAAGAAGTGTTGGCTCATTTCAACCCAGCATTACCCCTTCGGCTAGCTTGTGATGCTTCCCCGTACGGAATTGGGGCAGTACTTTCGCACAGACTACCAAATGGCTCGGAAAGGCCGGTGGCATTCGCGTCCCGATCATTGACACCAGCGGAACGAAATTACGCCCAGATAGATAGGGAGGCCCTCAGTCTTGTGTGGGGCGTGAAGAAATTCAACCATTACCTGCAGTGTAAGAGGTTCACATTGCTGACGGACCACCAGCCGTTGGTGTCCATATTCAACCCAAACAAGGCCGTTTCTACCATGACGGCACAAAGGTTACAAAGATGGTCAGTTTTACTTGGAGCACACCAGTATGATATTGAATACAAACGGTCCAAACAGCATGGAAACGCTGATGGGCTATCACGCTTGCCATTGCCGATGGTAGAAGAAGCGAGGACAGTGGACCCAGTAGAGTTGTTCCACTCATCAATAGTGGAGTGTCTGCCGATAACAAACTCAATGATTGAGAATGAGACAAGGAATGACCCGACTCTTTCACGAGTCTATGATTTAACGGTGGAGGGATGGCCAGCACAGTGCGAACCAACACTGCAAGCATTCTCACAGAGGAAAGAACAACTGTCAGTGTGTCGAGGAACCCTGATGTGTGGGTCTAGAGTGGTGATTCCACCCAAACTCCAAAAGAAGGTACTCAAGGAGCTGCACGAAGGACACCTGGGTGGCGTAAAGATGAAGAATCTAGCAAGGGCGTTTGTGTGGTGGCCAGGCATCGATGGGGACATAGAGGAGATCACGAAGAATTGCCTAGGATGTCAGAGGGTTCAGAATGCGCCACCACAGGCCCCTCTGCACCCATGGGAGTGGCCCTCATCTCCCTGGCAAAGAGTACACATCGACTTTGCTGGTCCATTTATGGACTCGATGTTCCTAATAGCGGTAGATGCCCACTCCAAGTGGCCAGAAGTAATTAAGATGACCACCACCACGACGGAAAAAACCATCACGGTGTTAAGGACTATGTTTGCTCGGAATGGCCTGCCAGAACAGATCTGTTCTGACAATGGACCGCAATTTGTATCTGAGGAATTTAAGAAATTCTTAAAGAGCAATGGGGTTAAACATTACACGTCAGCCCCATACCATCCCGCCTCCAATGGATTGGCTGAAAGGTTTGTCCAGACCTTCAAGAAGGCCGTAAAGGCCATGAGTAATGAAGACATAAGTTTACAGCATAAGGTGGATAGTTTTTTGTTGGCATACCGAAATGCAACCCATGCGGTCACAAATCAAACTCCCGCGATGATGTTTTGTAATAGACGCCTACGATGTCGGCTGGATTTACTCAAACCAAACGTCAGAAGGGACGTAGAGAACCGGCAATTCCAGGGCATGAACGAAAGGGCCACTAGATCCTTCCAGACCGGTCAACGAGTTTTGGCCCGGGACTATCGTACTGAGAAATGGCAGCCTGGAACGATTGGAAAAAGGCTAGGCCCGTTGATGTACACTGTGGACATTGGAGACAATATAATAAGGCGCCATGTTGACCAGATCATAGGGTCCGCCACAAATGGGCCCCCGACTTCACCACCTTACCCGGATAAGGTTGAGACTGAGTTACCCAGAACACCTAAGTCCGATCTGGTAGTTCTGGAGTCAGAGGAACCTGACACTGTGCTTCGAGCCGATTCAACTTTACCAGAAACACCTACTAGCCCGCTTGGAATGACGACACCACTGCGGCGTTACCCGGACAGAATCCGGAAACCTCCCGAAAGACTGAATCTATGAACTGTCTTAAATAAATCTGTATATATATATGTGATAATGTATGTCCACTATGGACTCAGTATGTTGAAAGCTAAAAAGGGAGGATTGTAGTGTATGTACCCGTCTACCCTTAAGGAAATTATTGTATGTAACCGTTCACCTTTAAGGGAACTACTTTAAGTGTGGCACTACTTGTTTGGCTTCTGTATACTGTAATACCGACAGTGACCACACCAGTATATAAGTGTTGTGACAGGATAACTGGGGCAGATTCGCCCGGACCTTCGAATAGTAAAGACCTGTTTGTTGTTATTTCTGAAGTCTGTGTATTTATTAACTGCCCAACCCACAGACTTTACAGAACTCCTCCCCTCCCTCAGTCTCCCCTCAAACTGTGGAACTCCTCCCCTCCCTCAGTCTCCCCTCAAACTGTGGAACTCCTCCCCTCCCTCAGTCGCTCCTCAAACTGTGGAACTCCTCCCCTCCCTCAGTCTCCCCTCAAACTGTGGAACTCCTCCCTTCCCTCAGTCTCTCCTCAAACTGTGGAACTCCTCCCCTCCCTCAGTCGCCCCTCAATCTGTGGAACTCCTCCCCTCCCTCAGTCTCCCCTCAAACTGTGGAACTCCTCCCTTCCCTCAGTCTCCCCTCCAAACTGTGGGACTCCTCCCCTCCCTCAGTCTCCCCTCCAAACTGTGGAACTCCTCCCCTCCCTCAGTCTCCCCTCCAAACTGTGGAACTCCTCCCCTCCCTCAGTCTCCCCTCCAAACTGTGGTACTCCTCCTCTCCCTCAGCCTTCCCTCTAAACTATGGACCTGCTCAGCTCTCTGTGCTTGGCGTCTACTCCCCATCTCAAGGACCTTGGGACATTTTGCTACATTAAGATGCTAAATAAGGAAGAATTTGGATTATACAATGACTTATCACATCTCCCAGGAGCATCGTAAAGCACTTCACCTACAATGAATTTTATTGAAGAGTAGTGGCTGTTCTTACGCAGCGAGGTGTGGCAGCCATTTTGCACACAGCACGATCCCACAAACGGCAATGAGGTGAATGACCCGCTCAGTTTTTGTTTCTGCTGCTGTTGGTTGAGGAAGGGGCTTTGACCAGGACACCGGGGTGAACTCCCCTGCTCTTCTTCAAAAAGTGTCACGGGATCTTAAACATGCCACTGGACCAGGTAGATTGGGCCTCAGTCCAACATCTCACCAGTTGGACGTTAGCTCCCTAAATGAAAGTTGTTGACTCTGTGAAAGGGTTAATTGCTTAGCAATCTAATTCAAGAACCAACATTAACAACTGGTTTTATTTTTGTTCAACTGTTTAATAATTCCGTAGCATTTTTTTTTGAGGGAGTATATAGATGAGGAAATAACTGAGACACTGTGAGGACTCAAAGCAGCGACATACTGAGACCATGTATAATTCATGAGTTCCTTATGTTAAGCTAGTCCCAGAGTAGTCTTGTCACTTTGAAACAGAAACAAGGGATAAGGTACAGGCAGATAAAAGTGGGAGTGTTACATCGAGTCTACAGCACAGAACCAGGCCATTCGGCCCAACAGGTCCGTGCCGGTGTTTATGCTCCACACCAGCCTCCTCCCACCCCTCTTCATCTCACCCCATCACCATATCCTTCTATTCCTTTCTTCCTCATGTGTTTATCCAGCTTCCCCTTAAATGCATCTGTACTATTCATCTCAACCACTCCCTGTGGTAGCGAGTTCCACATTCTCACCACTCTCTGGGTAAAGAAGTTTCTCCTGAATTCCCGATTGGATTTATTAGTGACTAGCTTATATTTATGGCCCTTAGACTTGGCTCTCTCATAAGTGGAAACATCTTCTCTACGTCTACCCTATCGAATCCCTTCATAATTTTAAAGACTGCGATCAGCTCACCCCTCAGCCTTCTCCTTTCTAGAGGAAAGAGCCCCAGCCTGTTCAGTCTTTCTTGATAGTTATAACCTCTCAGCTCTGGTATCATCCATGTAAATATTTTTTGCACCTTCTCCACTGCCTCTATACCCTTTTTGTAATATGGAGACCAGAACTGTGCGCAGTCCTCCAAGTGTGGTCTAAGAACATACATAAGAACTAACAGAATAACTAACAGAAAGCAGAGAGTCGGGATAAATGGGTCATTTTCTGGTTGGCAATCAGTAACTAGTGGGGTGCCACAGGGATCAGTGCTGGGGCCTCAACTACACTATTTACAATCTATATTAATAACTTGGATGAAGGGACCGAGTGTACTGTAGCCAAATTTGCTGATGTTACAAAGATAGGCGGGTTAGCAAGTTGTGAGGAGGGCACAGAGTCTGCAAAGGGATATAGATAGGTTCAGTGAGTGGGCAAACATTTGGCAGATGGAGTACAATGTGGGAAAATGTGAGGTTATCCACTTTGGAAGGAAGAATGAAAAAGCAAATTATTATTTAAATGGAGAGAGACTACAAAATGCTGCGGTACAGAGGGATCTGGGGGTCCTAGTACATGAAACACAGAAAGTTAGCGTGAAGGTACAGCAAGTAATTAGGAAGGCTCTTGGAATGTTGGCCTTTATTGGAAGGGGTATGGAGTATAAAAGTAGGGAAGTTTTGATGCAACTTTACGTGGTGTTGGTGAGACCACACCTGGAGTACTGCGTACAGTTTTGGTCTCCATATTTAACAAAGGATATACTTGCATTGGAGGCAGTGCAGAGAAGGTTCACTAGGTTGATTCCTGAGATGAGGGGGTTGACGTATGAGGAAAGGTTGAGCAGGTTGGGCCTATACTCATTGGAGTTTAGAAGAATGAGAGGGGATCTTATTGAAACATATAAGATTCTGAGGGGGATTGACAGGGTAGATGCTGAGAGGATGTTTCCCCTCGTGGGGGAACCTAGAACTAGGGGGCATAGTTTCAGAATAAGGGGTCACCCATTTAAGACGGAGATGAGGAGGAATTTCTCTCTCAGAGGGTCGTGAATCTTTGGAATTCTCTACCCCAGAGAGCTGTGGAGGCGGAGTCAGTGAATATATTCACGGTGGAGATAGACAGACATTTGAACAACAGCACTGTGGGTGTACCTACACCATATGGACTGCAGCGGTTCAAGAAGGCGGCTCACCACCATCTTCTCAAGGGCAATTAGGGATGGGCACTAAATGCAGGCCTAGCCAGCGACGCCCACATCCCATCAATGAATTTTTAAAAAAGTGAGTCAAGGGTTATGGGGAGAGCGCAGGAACGTGGTGTTGAGGCCTGCTCCTGCTCCTGATGTTCTTATGTTAATGGGAGCAGGATTAGGCCATTCGGCCCCTCGAGCCTGCTCCGCCATTAAATAAGATCATGGCTAATCTTCTACCTCATCTCCACTTTCCCACCCGATCCCCATATCCCTTGATTCCCAAAAATCTATCGCTCTCAGCCTTGAATCTACTCAATAACTGAGCCTCCACAGCCCTCTGGGGTAGAGAATTCCAAAGATTCACCACCCTCGGAGTGAAGAAATTCCTCCTCATCGCAGTCCTAAATGGCCGACCCCTAACCAAGCTTCTATATAAATTTAAAATTATCTTCTCTGCTTTTGAATTCTATTCCTCTAGAAATGAACTCTGTCATTTATTGCCCATTCCGAGTTGCCCCTTATACAACTGAGTGTCTTGCTAGACCTCATCACAGGGCAGTTAAGAGTCAATCATGTTGGTGTCGGACTGGAGTCACAATAGGCCCAGGCCAAGTAAGGACAGCAGTTTCCTTCCCTAACACCAACAACAACTTGTATTTATATAGCGCCTTTAACATTGTAAAATATACCAAAGTGCTTCACAAAAGTGTCATAAAACAAAATTTGACGCCGAGCCATATAAGGAGATATTAGGACAGGGGACCAAAAGCTTGGTCAAACAGGTAGGTTGTAAGGAGCGTCTTAAAGGAGGAGAGAGAGGTAGCGAGGCGGAGAAGTTTAGGGAGGGAATTACAGAGCTTAGGGCCTCGGCAACAGAAGGCACGGCCGCCAATGGTGGAGTGATTATAATCAGGGATGCTCAAGAGGCCAGAAATGGAGGAGCGCAGAGATCTTGGGGAGTTGTGGGGCTGGAGGAGGTTACAGAGATAGGGAGGGGCGAGGCCATGAAGGGATTTGAAAACAAGGATGTGAATTTTAAATTCGAGGTGTTGCTTAACCAGGAGCTAATGTAGGTCACCGAGCACAGGGGTGATGGGTGAAAGGGACTTGGTGCGAGTTAGGACACGGGCAGCCGAGGTTCGGATCACCTCAAGTTTACGTAGGGTGGAATGTGGGAGGCGGCCAGGAGAGCGTTGGAATAGTCAAGTCTAGAGGTAACAAAAGCATGGATGAGGGTTTCAGCAGCAGATGCGATGAGGCAGGGGCGGAGATGGACGATGTTACAGTGGTGGAAGTAGGCTGTCTTAGTGCTGGAGCAGGTATGTGGTCGGAGATGACACCAAGTTTGCAAACAGTGTGGTTCAAATTTAGTCAGAAGCTGGGGAGAGGGATGGAGTCGATGGCTAGGGGACGGAGTTTGTGGCGGGGACTGAAGACAATGGCTCTTAATGGCCATTAAAGGGACATTAGTGAACCAGTTGGGTTTTTACGACATTCCTCCAGTTTCATGGTCACTTTTCCCAATAAAATCTGGAAATAAAACACTGGCTATGTATCGAATTCAAAATTCTCAGACTGCCCTGGGTCAGTCAGACAACCCTAGGTGCAAGATTCACGTTCACAAATTATCGATTTGAGTTAGGTATATCAGTGCTGTTAAAAAGAGGAATTTACAGCTTTCTGATGGACTGCAGCAGGAGTGCTGGATAGCGTTACAGCACAGAGACAGACCCTTTGTTCCTACTGGCCTACGCAGGTGTTTATGCCGTGGCTCAGTGGGCAGCCCTCACCTCTGAGTCAGAAGGTTGGGGCTTCATAGTCCCACTCCAGAAACTTGCAGCACCTAATCTCGGCCGACCCTCCCAGTGCGGCACTGAGGGAGCTGAGCTTGTGGGAATGTTGCCGACACATCTAACCTACAAAGCATCAAGTTCAGTTCTAAGAGGGAGCGCTGCACTGTCGGAGGTGCCATCTTCCGGATCAGACATTAAACCGAGGCCCCGTCTGCTCTCTCAGGTGGATGTAAAAGATCCCACGGCCGTTCGAAAAAGAGCAGGGGAGTTCTCCCTGGTGTCCTGGGGCCAATATTTATCCCTCAATCAACATCAATAAAACAGATGATCTGGTCATTATCACATTGCTGTTCGTGGGAGCTTGCTGTGCGCAAATTATCTGCCGCATTTCCTACATTACAACAGTGACTACACTCCAAAAGTACTTCATTGGCTGTAAAGCACTTTGGGACGTCAGGTGGTCATGAAAGGCAATATATGGCACATGGGAACACCACCACCACCAAGTTCCCCTCCAAGTCACACACCATCCTGACTTGGAAGTATATCGCCGATCCTTCATCGTCGCTGGGTCAAAATCCTGGAACTCCCTCCCTAACAGCACTGTGAAAGTACCTTCACCACACGGACTGCAGCGGTTCAAGAAGGCGGCTCACCACCATCTACTCAAGGGACGATTAGGGATGGGCAATAAATGCTGGCCTCGCCAGCGATGCCCACATCCCAGGAACGAATTTTAAAAAACGTTGGGAAGGCGTGTGTGACTTGGAGGGGAACTTGGAGGTGGTGGGGTTCCCCTGCGCCCGCTGCCCTTGTCCTTCCAGCTGGTGGAGGTGGCGGGTTTGGGAGGTGCTGGCGATGATTGCTTGCCACAGGAAGGCTATTCCATGAAAGACTCTCGCTGAATACGCAAGTGCTGGTCAGCCTGGATTATCCCACAGTGGCAGGAGCAATTCTGACGGGTTTTCTCTGCAGTCTGTTGTTAAGATATTCATCACTTAATAATTGTGTTGCTTTAATTGCCTTGATTTGACAGGCCTTTCTCCAAAGAGATTTCACGCCCCATTGCTCCTCTGAGCAACACACCGCAGAATCTGTCAACAGATGTGGCTCACGGACAGTGTGTGCGCAGCCTATTTCAAGGAAGAAAGCATCGCAGCCAATCAGTTCCTAGAAATAAAGAAAGAGCTTGCGTTTCGATAGCGGCTTTCCTGCCCGCAAGATGTCCCAAAGCGCTTCATAGCTATGTCGGAGGGTCAGTACTGAGGGAGCGCCGCACTGTCGGAGGGGCGGAACTGAGGGAGCTCCGCACTGTCGGAGGGGCAGTACTGAGGGAGCGCCGCACTGTCGGAGGGGCAGTACTGAGGGAGCGCCGCACTGTCGGAGGGGCAGTACTGAGGGAGCGCTGCACTGTCGGAGGGGCAGTACTGAGGGAGCGCCGCACCGTCAGAGGGGCGGTACTGAGGGAGCGCCGCACTGTCGGAGGGGCAGTACTGAGGGAGCGCCGCACTGTCGGAGGGGCGGAACTGAGGGAGCTCCGCACTGTCGGAGGGGCAGTACTGAGGGAGCGCTGCACCGTCAGAGGGGCAGTACTGAGGGAGCGCCGCACTGTCGGAGGGGCAGTACTGAGGGAGCGCTGCACTGTCGGAGGGGCAGTACTGAGGGAGCGCTGCACTGTCGGAGGGGCAGTACTGAGGGAGTGCCGCACTGTCGGAGGGGCAGTACTGAGGGAGCGCCGCACTGTCGGAGGGGCAGTACTGAGGGAGTGCCGCCCTGTTGGAGGGGCATTACTGAGGGAGCGCCGCACTGTCGGAGGGGCAGTACTGAGGGAGCGCTGCACTGTCGGAGGTGCCGTCTTTCAGATGAAACATTAAACCGAGGCCCCGTCTGCTCTCTCAGGTGGACGTAAAAGATCCCATGGCACTATTTCAAAGAAGAGCAGGGGAGTTCTCCCCGGTGTCCTGGGGCCAATATTTATCCCTGATCCAACAGAACTAAAAAAACAGATTATCTTGTCATTCTCACATTGCTGTTTGTGGGAGCTTGCTGTGCGCAAATTGGCTGCTGCGTTTCCCACATGACAACAGTGACTACACTTCAAAAGTAGTTAATTGGGTGTAAAGGTCATCCAAATCTCTGCTGCCCGTGTCCTAACTCGCACCAAGTCCCGTTCACCCATCACCCCCTGTGCTCGCTGACCTACATTGGCTCCCGGTTAAGCAGCGCCTTGATTTTAAAATTCTCATCCTCGTTTTCAAATCCCTCCATGGTCTCGCCCCTCCCTATCTCTGTAACCTCCTCCAGCCCCACAATCCCCCCGAGATCTCTGCGCTCCTCTAATTCTGGCCTCTTGCGCATCCCCGATTTCCATCGCTCCACCATTGGCGGCCGTGCCTTCAGCTGCCTGGGCCCCTAAGCTCTAAAACTCCCTCCCTAAACCTCTCCGCCTCTCTCTCCTCCTTTAAGATGCTCCTTAAAACCTATTGGCCGATCCTTCATCGTCGCTGGGTTAAAATCCTGGACCTCCCTCCCTAACAGCGCTGTGGGAGTACCTTCACCACACGGACTGCAGCGGTTCAAGGCGGCTCAAGCCTTCTCGAGGGCAACTTTGACCAAGCTTTTTGTTGTTGTTGTGAAAAGCTTTGGGTCATCCTGGGGTGGTGCAAGGCGCTATAGAAATGCAAGTCATTTCTTGCTTTCAACCAACACCACCAAAAACAAAGGAACTGTTTCCATTAATTCATGTCCCATAGGAAGTGGTGTCCCCCAGGGATCCGCGCTGGGACCACTGCTGTTCACCATATGCAGAAATAATGATTTGGACTCAGAAATCGGAGGTATGGTGTTGAAACGTACAGATGATACCATATTGCGGAGGGTGGGCGGGACGGGGGGGTAGTTGGGATATAACTAATAATGTGGAGGATCGTGCCAGAATACAGGAAGAAATAAACAGGTTGTCAGAGTGGGCGGATAAATAGGATATGAAATTCAATATAGCAAAGTGCGAGGTGGTTCAGCTTGGTAGGAGGAATAAAGAGGCCACTTAGTCCTTGGAAGCTAAGAAACTAAACAGGGGTAGAGTAACAAAGAGAGCTGGAATTACAGATACATGCATCACCAAAAGTAGCAACGCAAGCTGATAAAGATTGCACACAAAGCACTCAGGTTCAGTTCTAGAGGAGCAGAGTACAGAAGTGGGGAGGTAAGGCGAAGTTTATATCGCACCTGGGCTCGGCCACACTTGGGAGTATTGTGCACAGCTCTGGTCTCCATATTACCAAAAAAAAAGGGTTATCAAAACACTGGAGAAAGTGCAGAAAAGATTCCCAAGGAGGTTACCAGAATTGAGAGGATTGCGGCTATCGGGAAAGGCTGGGGCTCTTTTCTCTGGAAATACCTCACAGAGGTCTTGAAAATTATGAAGGGATTTGCTCGGGTGGGTTTTCAAGTCCCGCTCCAGAATCTTGAGCCATGATCCAGGCTGATACTTCAGTGCAGTACTGAGGGAGTGCTGTGCTGTCGGAGGTGCCGTCTTTCGGATAAGATATTGAAACTTATAAAATTCTGACAGGACTGGACAGACTAGATGCAGGAAGGATGTTCCCGATGGCCGGGGAGTCCAGAACCAGGGGTCACAGTCTAAGGATAAGGGGTAAGCCATTTAGGACAGATGAGGAGGAATTTCTTCACCCAGAGAGTGGTGAACCTGTGGAATTCTCTACCACAGAAGGCAGTAGAGGCCAATTCATTAAATATATTCAAGAAGGAGTTAGATATATTTCTTAAGACTAAAGGGATCAAGGGATATGGGGAGAAAGCAGGGACAGGGTACTGAATTTGGATGATCAGCCATGATCTCATTAAATGGCGGAACAGGCTCGAGGGGCCGAATGGCCTACTCCTGCTCCTATCTTCTATGTTTCTATGTTATCCCAGCATCCATAGCAGCAGTGAGCGTCCTCTATTAAACCAATAGTCCCTTTTTGTAATATGGGACCGGAACTGTGCACAGTACTCCAACTGTGGTCTAACCAAGCTTCTATATAAATTTAACATTATCTTTTCTGCTTTTGAATTCTATTCCTCTAGAAATGAACTCTGTCATTTATTGCCCATTCCGAGTTGCCCCTTATACAACTGAGTGTCTTGCAAGACCTCATCACAGGGCAGTTAAGAGTCAATCATGTTGGTGTCGGACTGGAGTCACAGACCAAGTAAGGACGGTAGTTTCCTTCCCTAACAACAACAACTTGTATTTATATAGCACCTTTAACATAGTAAAACGTCCCAGTGTGCTTCACAGGAGTGTCGTAAAACAAAATTTGACACCGAACCATATAAGGAGATATTAGGACAGGTGACCAAAAGCTTGGTCAAACAGGAAGGTTTTAAGGAGCATCTTGAATGAAGAAAAAGAGGTAGCGAGGTGGAGAGGTTTAGGGAGGGAATTCCAGAGCTTAGGGCCCAGGCAGCTGAAGGCACGGCCACCAATGGTGGAGCGATGGAAATCAGGGATGCTCAAGAGGCCAGAAATGGAGGAGGGCAGAGATCGTGGGAGGTTGTGGGACTGGAGGAGGTTACAGAGATAGGGAGGGGCGAGGCCATGGAGGAGATTGAAAACAGCGATGAGAACTTTAATATCGAGGTGTTACTTAACCGGGAGCCAATGTAGGCCAGCGAGCACAGGAGAGATGGGTGAACGGGACTTGGTGCGGGTTAGGACGCGGGCAGCCGAGGTTTGGATCACCTCAAGTTTACGTAGGGTGGAATGTGGGAGGCGGCCAGGAGAGCGTTGGAATAGTCAAGTCTAGAGGTAACAAAAGTGTGGCGGATCGCCACCTAAACGGGCGCAATCCACTTTTCCGTCCGTGGACAATAAATCGGGCACCTTGCCTTTAAGAAGCATGCTGCCTTTAAGGCATGATAAAGGAGCGGGCGTCGCACTCAGTGTGTACACAAAGGCGCAGGCGTCGCCCTCATTCTGTTTTCGGGTTTAGCAGAGAGAAGAGCTGGGGCAGCCATCTCTCAAGAGAATGTAATAAAAAGCTATATGTTCCTCAGATCGGTTCGGCCTCCATTTGTGTTCTGCGGCAGCCTCAACATTGGTGACCCCGACGCTCAGAATGTATTCCGAGCACTGCAATGGCGGACACGAACGCAGTTTCCGTGAAACTGCCGGAGTTTTGGGAAAACCAGCCCGGAGCCTGGTTCCTCCAAGCTGAGTCCCGATTCCGGCTGCGACACATCACCACAGATGGGACGAAGTATGACTACCTCGTCGCATCACTCGGTAGCTCCACAGTCACGAAGGCCTGGATAGCGCTGCAGAACTCACCAGAGGAGGGCAAGTATGCACATCTTAAGGCCGCGCTCCTTAAAAAATTTACGACCTCGACATACCAGCGAAACTGCCGCATCCTCGACCTTCCAGGCCTCGGTGACGCCTTACCGTCAGACCTCCTCTCCCATATGCTCTCACTCACCGACGAGAGCCCACCCGGGTCCCTCTTCCGCACGCTGTTCATCTGCCAGCTACCTCCCAGCATCCGCCCAGCGATCGTGGCGTCCGGCCTCACGGACCTAGAAGCCCTGGCCGACGAGGCCGACAAGCTGCTGTCCGCTCACTCCAGCCGCGACGTCGCTCCGGACCTGGCAGCCACAGCCTGGGCGCGCCCTTCACCGGCCACCACGCGGCCACAAGGCCCAGCCACGGGGCCCACGGGGCCTTCGCGCCCCACAAACCCGGGCTACTGTTACTACCACGCACGGTTCAGCGCCAGGGCACAACGGTGCACACCTCCCTGCTCCTTCAAGTCCGCCCCCGTACCAGCCCCCGCAATGGCCGTGGGCCACGCAGGCTCCCTGCTGTACGTCACGGATGACAAAACCGGCCGCCGGTTCCTGTGCGACACTGGAGCTCAGCACAGCATCATCCCGGCCTCCGCCCTCGACATCCAAAAGGGCGAACGAGGACAGGCGCTGGCTGCTGCTAACGGCTCGGACATCCGGACGTACGGCACCCGCACAGTCACCCTCGACCTCGCTGGTCACCGCTACCGATGGGAGTTCATCACTGCCAAGGTACTCTCCCCTCTCATCGGCGCAGATTTCCTGTGCGCCCACGGCCTACTGGTAGACATCCCTCGACACCGCCTCGTGGACATGAACACCATGTCCCCCATCCTGGGCGCCATGGCCCCCCGTCAACCCGCCGACATGGCGTCACAGTGCCAGGCCCGGGCCACGGATGGCTACTCGGCACTCCTGGCCGAATTCCCGGCCCTCACCAACCCGACCTTCTCCGCGGAGGTCGCCAAACACGGGGTGGAACACTTCATCCCCACCACAGGCCCCCCAGTGTACGCCCACGCCCGCAGGCTGGACCCGGCCAAACTGGAGATCGCGCAGACCGAGTTTGCCACTATGGAACAGCTCGGCATCATCCGCCGCTCCAACAGTCCCTGGGCCTCCCCACTCCACATCGCCCCCAAACCAGGCGGGGGTTGGCGCCCCTGCGGGGATTACCGCCGCCTCAACGACGCCACCACCCCTGATCGGTACCCCGTGCCGCACATTCAGGACTTCTCGGCTAGACTGGCCGGCCGCTCAGTCTTTTCCAAAGTCGACCTGGTGCGCGGCTACCACCAAGTCCCCGTCCACCCCGCGGACGTCCCCAAGACGGCCGTAATCACCCCCTTCGGGCTTTTCGAGTTCCTGCGGATGCCCTTCGGCCTCAAGAACGCGGCCCAGGCATTCCAACGGCTCATGGACTCGGTCCTTCGGGACCTGAAGATCCTGTTCGCCTACCTGGACGACATCCTGGTAGCCAGTTCCTCCAAGCAGGAACACCTCGAACACCTTCGCATCCTGTTCGGGCGCCTCAGCGACCACGGGCTCATCCTCAGCCCAGCCAAGTGCCAGTTCGGCCTGGACAAGATCGACTTCCTCAGCCACCACATCACCCATGCTGGGGCCATTCCCCTGCCCACCAAGCTGCAGGCCGTCCAGCAATTTCCCCGCCCCACCACCATCAAAGGACTTCAGGAGTTCCTCGGGATGGTGAATTTCGACAACCGCTTCATCCCCAAAGCGGCGTCCCTCATGAGGCCCCTGTATGAAGCCCTCCGGGGCAGGAGCGGCAAGATGGCGGTCGAATGGACGGCAGACGTATCAGCCGCCTTCAACTCCACCAAGACCGCGCTCGCCGACGCCACCCTGCTCGCGCACCCACGGCCCAATGCCAGAGTAGCGCTCACCACGGACGCCTCCGACCATGCGGTCGGCGCCGTGTACGAGCAGTGAGTCGACGGCGCCTGGCAACCACTTGCCTTCTTCAGCCGCCAACTACGCCCCCCGGAGGTCAAGTACAGCACCTTCGACCACGAGCTCCTCACGCTGTACCTGGCGGTCCGCCATTTTCGGTTTTTGATGCGTTTGTCGACCACAAACCCCTGACATTCGCAATGGCAAAGACAACCGACCCCTGGTCCGCCAGGCAGCAGCGCCAGCTCGCGGCAGTGTTCGAGTTCACCACGGACATCCAACACGTCTCCGGCCGAGACAACGTGGTAGCCGACTGCCTCTCCTGCCCCGCCATCCATGCCGCACACCTGGCAGTCGACTACGCTCAACTCGCAGCAGACCAGCTCACGGACCCTGATCTGCTCTCCGCACCTACCAACCTACCAGGGCTACGCCTGGCCGACGTCGCCTGCGGCCCGACCGCAGTCACGGTCAAGTGCGACATATCCCTATCTCAACCTCGGCCCGTCGTCCCAGCGTCCTGGCGCCGCCGGGTATTCGAGATTCTCCACAACCTCTCCCACCCCGGCGCCCGCGCATCCATCAAATTGGTAGCCAACCGCTTTGTCTGGCGCGGCCTTCGCAAGGATGTGCGTACTTGGGCCAACTCCTGCCTAGCCTGTCAACGGGCCAAGGTGCAGCAACACACGAAAGCACCCCTCGAGGAGTTCACCGTCCCTTCACGTAGATTCGACCACATCCACATGGACATCGTCGGGCCCCTGCCACAGTCGCAAGGCCACACGCACTTGCTGACGATCGTCGACCGCACCACGCGCTGGCCCGAGGCAATTCCACTGACCTCTACCACCACCGCCGACATCGCCAGAGCCTTCGTCAGCACCTGGGTCGCACGGTTTGGCGTCCCCTCCGACATGACATCGGACAGAGGTCCGCAATTTACCTCTGAACTCTGGACCGCCATCGCACGCAATCTCGGGGTGACCATTCACCGCACCACAGCGTACCACCCCCAAGCCAACGGACTGTGTGAGCGGTTCCACAGATCCTTGAAGGCATCTCTTCGAGCCAGACTCCAGGACGGCGCCTGGACCGACCGACTCCCGTGGGCCCTCCTCGGTCTGCGCTCCGCGGTTAAAGAAGACCTCCATGCATCGGCAGCAGAGCTCGTGTACGGCCAGCCGCTGCGCGTACCCAGCGAGTTCCTGCCCACCGCCACGACACCCTGGTCAGCCGACCAGCAACGCCACGACTTCGCCTCACCGGCGCTACAGTTCGCCCCGGTGCCCATTGCCCGGCACGGTGAATCCACCTCACACGTCCCGCTAAGCCTGCACCAGGCACGGTTTGTTTTCGTCCGGCACGACGCCCACCGCGGACCCCTTCAACCCCCATACGACGGGCCCTACAAAGTGCTACAGGCTGGGGACAAATTTTTCGCCCTACAAGTGGACGACAGGACTGAAAAAGTGTTGGTTGACCGACTCAAGCCAGCAGGTCCCAGTAGCTCGTCCACCGCCGCGCGGCCAACCTGCCCTCAAGCCAGTACACCCAGCTGCTCCACGGCCGGCCGTTCCACGTCCACCGGCGTCCTACAAGAGCCGCTCCGGCCGGCCCATCAGACCACCGCACCGTCTCGTCCACACCTCCTAAGCGGATTCTGGGGGGAGCTGTGTGGCGGATCGCAACCTAAACGGGCGCAATCCACTTTTCCGTCCGTGGACAATAAATCGGGCACCTTGCCTTTAAGAAGCATGCTGCCTTTAAAGCATGACAAAGGAGCGGGCATTGCCCTCAGTGTGTACACAAAAGCGCGGGCGTTGCCCTCATCCTGTTTTCGGGTTTAGCAGAGAGAAGAGCTGGGGCAGCCATCTCTCAAGAGAATGTAATAAAAAGCCATGTGTTCCTCAGATCGGTTCGGCCTCCATTCGTGTTCCGCGGCAGCCTCAATAAAAGCATGGATGAGGGTTTCAGCAGCAGATGCGATGAGGCAGGGGCGGAGATGGACGATGTTACGGTGGTGGAAATAGGCTGTCTTAGTGCTGGAGCAGGTATGTGGTCGGAGATGACACCAAGTTTGCAAACAGTGTGGTTCAAACTTAGTCAGAAGCTGGGGAGAGGGATGGAGTCGATGGCTAGGGGACGGAGTTTGTGGCGGGGACTGAAGACAATGGCTCTTAATGGCCACTAAAGGGACATTAGTGAACCAGTTGGGTTTTTACGACATTCCTCCAGTTTCATGGTCACTTTTCCTAATAAAATCTGGAAATAAAACACTGGCTATGTATCTAATTCAAAATTCTCAGACTGCCCTGGGTCAGTCAGACAACCCAAGGTGCAAGATTCACGTTCACAAAATATCGATTTGAGTTAAGTATATCAATGCTGTTAAAAAGAGGAATTTACAGCTTTCTGATGGACTGCAGCAGGAGTGTTGGATAGCGTTACAGCACAGAGACCCTTTGTCCCTACTGGCCTACGCAGGTGTTTATGCCGTGGCTCGGTGGGCAGCACCCTCGCCTCTGAGTCAGAAGGTGGGGGCTTCATAGTCCCACTCCAGAAACTTGCAGCACCTAATCTCGGCCGACCCTCCCAGCGCGGCACTGAGGGAGCTGAGCTTGTGGGAATGTTACCAACACATCTAACCTACAAAGCATCAAGTTCAGTTCTAAGAGGGAGCGCTGCACTGTCGGAGGTGCCATCTTCCGGATGAGTCATAGATTCATAATGGTGCAGAAGGAGGCCATTCGGCCCATCGAGTCCATGCCGGCTCTCTGTAGAGCCAATCCAGTCAGTCCCATTCCCCCGCTCTATCCCCGTAGCCCTGCAAGTTTATTTCCCTCAAGTGCCTATCCAGTCTCCCCTTGAAAACACTGAGTGTCTCCGCTTCCACCACTTCCGTCGGCAGCGAGTTCCAGGTCCTCACCACTCGCTGCGTAAAAAAGCTTTTCCTCACGTCCCCCCCTGTATCTCTTGCCCAAAACCTTAAATCTGTGTCCCCTAGTCCTTGTACCATCAACTAGTGGGAACAGCCTTTCCCCGTCTAGCCTATCCAAACCCGTCATAATCTTGTACACCTCGATCAAATCACCCCTCAACCTCCTTTGCTCTAATGAAAACAAATCCAGCTTCTCCAACCTGTCCTTGTAGCTAAGATCCCCCCATCCCCGGAACCATTCTGGTAAATCTCCTCTGCACCCTCTCAGGGGCCTTCACATCCTTCCTAAAGTGTGGTGACCAGAACTGGACGCAATACTCCAGTTGTGGCCTAACCAGCGCTTTATAAAGGTTCAGCATAACTTCTCTACTTTTGTACTCAATACCCCTATTTATGAAGCCCAAGATCCCATTTGCTTTGTTAACCACTCTCTCAATATGTCCCGCCACCTTCAGGGACCTATGCACATTAACTCCCAGGTCCCTCTGTCCCTGCACGCTCATTAAAACTGTGCCATTAAGTGTATATTGCCCCTCCCTGTTCCTTCTGCCAAAATGCATCACCTCACACTTCTCTGTATTAAATTCCATCTGCCACTTGGCTGCCCACGCTGCTAGCCTTTCTATGTCCTGTTGCAGTTGATTGGTATCATCCTCACTGTTTGTTTGCCACCCCCCCAGGTTTGGTGTCATCGGCCAATTTAGAAATTCTACTCTGTATTCCAATATCCAGATCATTTATATATATCAAAAAAAGCAGTGGGTGTTACACCGAGGCCCCGTCTGCTCTCTCAGGTGGACGTAAAAGATCCGGCCACTATTTCGAAAAGCAGGGGGGAGTTCTCCCCGGTGTCCTGGGGCCAATATTTATCCCTCAACCAGCATCACTTAATACAGACTGGCCCGGATTTTCGTGCGCGTATGGGGTCGTAAGTGCCCCGCAAGTTCTGGGTTACCGCATGTGATATGCAGGCGTGAAAATCAGGAACTTGCGATCTGTCAAGTTTCAGTTTGTCAGATGTTATGAATCCGAAGGAAATGGACATTCGTTGGGGCAGGGTTGGGCGTAAGGCCTTCTTTTACCAGCGTAAGGGTTTAAATAAATATATGTTTCATTAAATGGCCGTGCCTTCAGCTGCCCAGGCCCTAAGCTCTGGAATTCCCTGCCTAAACCTCGCTACCTCTCTTTCCTCCTTTAAGACGCTCCTTAAAACCTACCTCTTTGACCAAGCTTTTGGTCAGCTGCCCTAATTTATCCTTATGTGGATCGGTGTCAAATTTCTTTGTCTTAAAATACTCCTGTGCAGCATCTTGGGATGTTTTACTACGTTAAAGGCGCCATAGTTGTCAATGTTGTTGTAAATTGTATTGTAATTGATTGCTAATGTGATGATTTTTTGTTTAAGTGTGTTATTTATGTGATTCCGATTAAGTTTATGAGGATTCCGTACGTAAATGGAAATCCCCGGAGCATAATGGGAATCCCCCTTTATGATTGGTTGGGCTGGCCCACGTGATCCCAGGGACGCTTGCGGACTGCCTGCCCCCGGGGTAGTTGGGCCTTTACGCAGGGCGTACGCCTGCAGGCCCAGGACCGCAGGCAAGAGTCCGAAGGTACGGAGGCGCCAGGTAGGCGCGGAGTTTTCCTGCGGACCGGAGGCGTTCGCTCGCGGGAAAGCCTCCAACCGCAATTTCCAGCCCAATAATTATCTCATCATTTCTCTCATCGCTGTGTGTGGGATCTTGCTGTGCCCAAATTGTGTTTCCTACATTACAAAAGGTGGCTACACTTCAAAAAGTACTTCGTTGGCTGTAAACGCTTTGGGATGTCCGTAAAGATGCTACATAAATAAAATCATCGAATGATACAGCACAGAAGGAGTCTGACGCAAGGAAACTACGAGGCACTTGGTCTAAGCGTTAAACAAAGCTTTAATCAACTGTTTTACAACATGGAGGTCTAGTTGTGTCCTTCACTAGTTCCTGTTAAGAATGTCCTGCGCAAGCTGGGCCCGTGCCCGAGTATTTATACTCTCCCTGGACAGCGCCACCCGTAGGCCGCTCAGTATTATTTCATAAGTCTTTCTTTCATGAATGACTGATTCATGTCAGAGTCCATTCGGCCCATCATACCAGCTCTACGTACGAGCTCTCCAATTAGTCCCAATCCCCTGCTCTTTCCACATAGTCCTGCTAATCTTTTCTTCTCAAGTATTTCCAGATCACTACCACTCGTTGCGTCAATAAAATTCTCATCTCCCATCTGGTTCTTATGCCAATTACCTTCAATCTGTGTCTGCTGATCGTTCACCATCCCGCCACTGGAAACAGTTTTTCCTTAGTTACTCCATCAAAACCTCTCAAATATTTGGACCCCTCTATTAACTCTCCCTTTAACCCTCTCTGCTCCAAGGAGAACAATCCCAGCTTCTCCAGTTTCTCCACATAACTGAAGTCCCTCCATCCCTGGAACCATTCTAGTAAATCTCCTCTGCACCCTCTCCAAGGCCTCGACATCCTTCCTGAAGAGCGGTGCCTGGGATTGGCCACAAGACTCCAGCTGGGGCCCAACCAGTGACTTAGAAAGGTTCAGTGTAACTTGCTTGCTTTTACACTTTATGCCTCTATTTATAAAGCCGAGGATCCCGTATGCTTGGTTCACAGCCTTCTCAACCTGTCCTGCCACCTTCAATGACCTGAGTACGTGAAGCCCCAGGTCTCTCTGTCCCTGCACCCCCTTTAAAATTGTACCATTTAGTTTATATCGCCGCTCCTCATTCTTTCGACCAAAATGCATCACTTCACACTTGTCTGCGTTAAATTGTATCTGCCACATCTCTGCCCATTTCACCCGTCTGTCCACATCCTCCTGAAGTCTGTCACTATATCCCTCGTTGTTTACTACATTTTCCGAGTTTTGTATCATCTGCAAACTGTGAAGTTGTGCCCTGTACACCCAAGTCCAGGTCATTAATATATATCGGGCCAGAAATTCGGGTCCCCACGGGTGAGTACGCGCTGGGTACTCACGCGTAGGGCCAACGAAAGTGCCGGTTTCGTGCATGCACTGCACATGCGCGGGAAACCGGAACTTCCGTTCCCTTGAAGGAAGAGGTTCACAGGTCGAACGTGTGCGCCGGAGAGGCAGCGCGTACGCCTGGAACTTCCGGTTTTTTTGCAGGTTTCTCCGTGCGGGTAAGTCTCCAGCAGCTGCGCGTGAAAAAAGCAGTCGCAAGGCCTGCTTTTAACAAGGTAAGAGGTTAATTAAGTAAAATTTAAACATTTTTTCCTCAAGTTTAACATTTTAAAATACTTTAAAGAAAGGTAAGTTTACTTTTAGCCCCGTTAAAAGCTTTAATTAATTTTTTCAAAAATTTAAATTTTTGTTTAAAATAGTTAATTTATGTAATTTATAGTTATTTTAAAAATGTGATTTAAAAAAAAAATGTATTTGAAGTTTTACTTAGGTTTTGGGGCCGATCCCTATTCATAGATTTGACAGGTCTTCCTGTAAAATCTATGAATAGAGATTCCCTGCTCCGATTGGCTCTCCATGGCCCTCGTGATCCCAGGGGACGCATTGAACTAACTGCGCCCCTGGGATACGCAAGCACTGCGCGCCGGCAGCTGGAGCAGGCCCAGGATCGGAATCCCACGCGGGCCCACAGCTCAACGGCCGGCGCGCTAGGTAAGTGCAGGTCGGGGGCTTGCATCCACGGGAAACCCCCGACCCGAATTTCTGGCCCATCAGAGAGAGCAGCGGTCCTAATACCGACACCTGGGGGACACGACTCTATACTTCCCTCCAGTCTGAAAAACAACCGTTCACCACTACTCTCTGCTTTCTGTCCCTGAGGCGATTTGATATCCCGGCAGACACGGGCTCTTTTCTGTTTGAAGCCCGAGGTTTAAAAGTAAATAAAATGCATTAAACATGACAGCAGGAGACGGCTGAGTTGGTAAGGAGTGGCTCCAATTCCCTTACCGTGCTAAAACTAGCAACAACAAGAGCAACGGGCAAGCATGGAGAGGCGTACGAATGATTTGGGGCATTGCTTTTAACACCACTCAGTATTTGACCCAGGTGCAGCGAAAGATGTCTTTAGAAATAGTGAAAGTGTGAAGGCACCGCACAACAATAACTTGCATTTATATAGCGCCTTTAAAGTCATAGATTCATAGATTCATAGAGATAGGAACAGGAGTAGGCCATTCGGCCCTTCGAGCCTGCTCCGCCATTCAATGAGATCATGGCTGATCTTCGTCTGAGATCATAGCTGATCTTACCAGTTCAGTACCCCGTCCCCGCCTTTTCTCCGTAACCCTTAATCCCCTTAGCCTTCAGAAATATATCCAATTCTCTCTTGAAAATATTTATTGAATTAGCCTTCACAGCCCTCTGTGGCAGGGAGTTCCACAGGCTCACCACTCTTTGAGTGAAGAAATTCTTCCTCATCTCTGTTTTAAATGATTTGCCCGCTATTTTTAGACTGTGGCCCCTGGTTCTGTGCTCCCCGGCCATTGGAAACATTCTCTCTGAATTCAGCCTGTCCAGGCCTGCCATAATTTTATATGTTTCGATGAGATCCCCTCTCAATCTTCTAAACTCCAGTGAGTACAAGCCCAAACTATTTAATCTCTCTTCGTAGGTCATTCCCGCCATTCCAGGTATCAGCCTGGTGAATCGCCGTTGCACTCTTTCCATGGCAAGAACATCCTTCCGCAGATGGGGCGACCAAAACTGTACACAATACTCCAGATGCGGTCTCACCAGCACCTTGTACAGCTGTAGTAAGGTATCCCTATTCCTATACTCGAACCCCCTTGATATGAAGGCCAACATACCATTTGCCTTCTTAATCGCCTGTTGCACCTGCATGCTCTCCTTCAGTGACTGGTGCACAAGAACACCCAGGTCCCTCTGCACTTCCCCATCTCCCAATCTATTGCCATTTAGATAATAATCTACCCTCCTGTTTTTACCCCCAAAGTGGATAACCTCGCATTTATCCACATTATAGTGCATCTGCCACGTATCCGCCCATTCCCCCAACCTGTCCAAATCGCACTGTAGCCTCCTGACATCCTCATCAGAGCCCACCCCTCCTCCCAGTTTAGTGTCGTCAGCGAATTTGGAAATATTGCATCCAATTCCCTGATCCAGATCATTTATATATATTGTGAACAGCTGGGGTCCCAGGACAGATCCTTGCGGCACCCCGCTGGTCACTGCCTGCCACTCCGAAAACGAGCCGTTTATTCCAACTCTCTGTTTTCTATCCGCCAGCCAGTTCTCTATCCACGTTAATACTTTGCCCCCAATCCCATGAGCCTTAATTTTGCATGATAATCTTTTGTGTGGAACCTTATCGAAGGCTTTCTGGAAGTCAAGGTACACCACATCCACTGGCTCTCCCCCATCTATTTTACCAGTTACTTCCTCAAAAAATTCCAGCAGATTAGTCAAACACGATTTACCCTTTGTAAATCCATGTTGACTCTGTCCGATCCTTTCCCCATTTGTCAAGTGCTCCGCTATTTTATCCTTGATAATGGACTCTAGCATTCTGCCCACAACCGATGTAAGGCTTACTGGTCTATAATTCCCTGCTTTCTCTCTACCCCCCTTTTTAAATATTGGGGTAACATTAGCTACCCTCCAATCCACGGGTACTGTTCCCGAGTCAATGGAGTTCCGGAAGATGATCCTTAGAGCATCTGCTATCTCCAGGGCCACCTCCTTAAGTACCCTAGGATGTAGTTTATCAGGCCCCGGGGATTTGTCGGCCTTCAGTCCCCTCAACTTACCCAGCACCATATCCCTAGAGATACTAATTTCTGTCAGCTCCTCCCTCTCATTAGTCCCTATGTTTGCCGATATTCCTGGGAGGTTATTTGTGTCCTCCTTTGTGAATACAGAACTAAAGTATGAGTTTAATTGGTCTGCCATTTCCTTATTCTCCATTATATATTCTCCCGAATCGGACTGCAAGGGACCGACTTGGGATTTTACCAGTCTTTTCCTCCTGATATACCGATAAAAGCTTTTGCAGTCTGTCTTTATGTTTGCTGCAAGTTTACTTTCGTATTCTATTTTCCCCTTCCTGATTAATCCCTTTGTCCTCTTTTGCTGTATCTTGTACTGCCCCCAATCTTCCGGTCTGGTGCTTTTTTTTGCCAGTTGATATGCCCTTTTTTTTGATTTTATGCTGTCCCTAATTTCCCTCGTTATCCACGGTTGAGTCACCTTTTTAGGTTTATTTTTGTGCCAAACCGGTATAAACATGTTCTGGAATTCTTCCATTCTATCTTTGAATGCTTGCCATTGTCTATCCACTGTCAATCCCCCCAGAAACACCACCCAATCAATCTTACCCAATTCCCGTCTCATACCCTCGTAATTCCCTTTATTTAAGTTCTGGACCTTAGTCTCTGATTCAATTTCCTCACTCTCCATCTCGACTGAGAGCTCGATCATATTATGATCGCTCTGACCCAAGGGGCCTCGTACAAGAAGATTGCTGATAAGTCCCTTCTCATTGCACAATACCCAGTCTAAAATGGCCTGATCTCGAGTCGGCTCCTCGACATATTGGTCCAGATAACCGTCCCGAAAACATTCTAGGAATTCCTCCTCCTCAGAATTTTTACTAGTTTGGGTAGTCCAATCAATATGTAAATTAAAGTCACCCATGATGACAGCTGTGCTCTTATCGCACGCTTCTCTAATTTCCCTTTTTATGCCTTCCCTCACCTCCATATTACTATTTGGAGGCCTATATATCACACCCACTAACGTTTTCCTCCCCTTGCTATTTCTCATTTCTACCCAAACAGATTCCGTTTCATCCGAGTTAATATCCTTCCTTTCCATTGCATTAATCCCCTCCTTTACCAGCAATGCTACCCCACCTCCCCTACCTTTTTGCCGATCCTTCCTAAATATTGTATATCCCTGGATGTTAAGTTCCCAGCCTTGCCCACCCTGCAGCCACGTTTCTGTAATCCCAATCAAATCATACTTGTTTACCTCTATTTCCACAACTAATTCATCCACCTTGTTCCTAATGCTTCTAGCATTAAGATACAAAGCCTTCAGGCTTGCTTTTTTCACACTCTCATTATGAATTAGTTTGGCCCTTTGTGTTTCTCTCCTTTGCTTATTGCTTCTCACCTTTCTACCATCTATTTCTGACTCTAAGTCAGTGGGGAATTCCAGGACTTTGACCCAGAGAAGATGAGGGAAACCTGATCTATGTCCAGGTCAGGACGGTGCGTGAGATGTGAGGATGGACGGAGTATTCTGGAGTTGATTGGAAGACTTGCATCTCTATAGCGCCTTTCACAACCACCGGACGTCCCAAAGTGCTTCACAGCCAATTTTTGGCGTGTGGTCACTGTTGTAATGTAGAAAACGCGGCAGCCAATTTGTGCACAACAAGCTCCCACAAACAGCAATGTGATAATGACCAGATAATCTGTTTTTTAGTGATGTTGGTTGAGGGATAAATATTGAACACGACACCGGGGAGAACTCCCCTCATCTTCTTTGAAGCAGTGGCCGTGGGATCGTTTACGTCCACCTGTGAGAGCAGATGGGGCCTTGGTTTAACGTCTCATCTGAAAGACGGCACCTCCGACAGTGCAGCGCTCCCTCAGTACTGCCCCTCTGACAGTGCGGCGCTCCCTCAGTACTGCCCCTCTGACAGTGCAGCACTCCTTCATTACTGCCCCTCCGACAGTGCGGCACTCCCTCAGTACTGCCCCTCCGACAGTGCAGCGCTCCCTCAGTACTGCCCCTCTGACAGTGCGGCGCTCCCTCAGTACTGCCCCTCCGACAGTGCAGCGCTCCCTCGGTACTGCCCCTCCAATGGTGCAGCACTCCCTCAGTACTGTCCCTCCGACAGTGCAGTGCTCTCTCAGTACTGCCCCTCCGACAGTGCGGCGCTCCCTCAGTACTGCCTCTCCGCCAGTGCAGCGCTCCCTCAGTAATGCCCCTCCGACAGTGCAGCGCTTCCTCAGTACTGCCCCTCCAACAGTGCGGCGCTCCCTCAGTACTGCCCCTCCGACAGTGCGGCGCTCCCTCAGTACTGCCCCTCCGACAGTGCAGAGCTCCCTCAGTACTGCCCCTCCGACAGTGCAACGCTCCCTCAGTACTGCCCCTCCGACAGTGCAGCGCTTCCTGAGTACTGCCCCTCTGACAGTGCAGTGCTCCCTCAGTACTGCCCCTCCGACAGTGCAGCGCTTCCTCAGTACTGCCCCTCCGACAGTGTGGTGCTCCCTCAGTACTGCCCCTCCGGCAGTGCAGAGCTCCCTTAGTACAGCCCCTCCGACAGTGCGGCGCTCCCTCAGCAAGCAGAAGTCAAGCGCAGGCAGCGCACGTCAACCCAAGCACCCCACCCACCCGCCCCTTCAACCATCGTCTGCCCCACCTGTGACAGAGACTGTAGGTCCCGCATTGGACTCATCAGTCACCTGAGAACTTATTTTTAATGTGGAAGCAAGTCATCCTCGGTTCTGAGGGACTGCCTAAGAAGAAGAAGAAAAAGCTCAGGTCTGTGGAGTTGGATTTGAACCCAGAACCTTCCGGCTCAGAGGCGAGAGAGAGAGTGCTACTAACTGAGCCACAGCTGACACAACAATTGGGACAGATTAAGCTCTCAACGCCAATGGCGCTCGCCGTTATTTAGGAGCAACTTCAGAGGAAGGGCAGATGCACAGTTACACGCAACTACACAAAAGTTGCAGTCTGAATTGCGCCACTCCACCGTTAGCTTTGCAGAAACAGCATCACGATAGCTGCCTCACCATTGAGATGCAGTGAACAGCATGAAGTTGCTGTATTTGCGCAGTAGATAGGAACTAAACTCACCGCAGAAAGTTATGTTTTATCACTACAAGCGTAAGTACCCTTTTATTGATGTGATGTGCTATTTTTAAAAATTTGTTAATGGGATGTGGGCGTCGCTGGCAAGGCCAGCATTTATTGCCCCATCCCTAATTACCCTTGAGAAGGTGGTGGTGAGCCGCCTTCTTGAACTGCTGCAGTCCGTGTGGTGAAGGTGCTCCCACGGTGCTGTTAGGAAGGGTGTTCCAGGATTTTGACCCAGCGACGATATACTTCTAAGTTAGGATGGTGTGTGACTTGGAGGTGGTGGTGTTCCCATGCACTTAGCTGCCCTTGTCCTTCTAGGTGGAAGAGGTC
This sequence comes from Somniosus microcephalus, assembly GCF_052327205.1. Lineage (NCBI taxonomy): Eukaryota > Metazoa > Chordata > Chondrichthyes > Squaliformes > Somniosidae > Somniosus > Somniosus microcephalus. The sequence goes on along the minus strand of NC_140994.1, from coordinate 265,184,841 downwards.
GCGGGTTTGGGAGGTGCTGCCAAAGAAGCCTGGGTGAGTTGCTGCAGTGTATCTTGCTTTGAGAGCTGCTAGATCTGTACTGAATTTATCCCATTTAGCACGGTGGTAGTGCCACACAACACGATGGAGGGTGTCCTCAGTTTGAGGACGGGATTTCGTCTCCACAATGACTGTGCGGTGGTCACTGCTGCCAATGCTGTCATGGACAGATGCATCTGCGACAGATAGATTGGTGAGGACGAGGTCAAGTAGATTTTTCCCTCGTGTTGGTTCTCTCACCACCTGTCGCAGGCCCAGACTGGCAGCTATGTCCTTCAGGACTCGGCCAGCTCGGCCACCAGTGCTGCTACTGAGCCACTCTTGGTGATGGACATTGAAGTCCCCCACCCAGAGTACATTCTGTGCCCTTGCTACCCTCAGTGCTTCTTCCAAGTGGTGTTCAACATGGAGGAGTACTGATTCATCAGCTGAGGGAGGGCAATAGGTGGTAATCAGCAGGAGGTTTCCTTGCCCATGCTTGACCCGAAGCCATGAGACTTCACGGGGTTCGCAGTCAATGTTGAGGACTCCCAGGGCCCTTCTCTCCCCACTGTGCCACCACCCCTGGTGGGTCTGTCCTGCCGGTGGGACAGGACATACCCAGGGATGGTGATGGAGGTGTTTGGGACATTGGCTGAAAGGTATGATTCTGTGAGTATGACTATGTCAGGCTGTTGCTTGACTAGTCTGTGGGACAGCTCTCCCAATTTTGGCACAAGTCCCCAGATGTTGGTGAGGAGGACTTTGCAGGGCTGGGTGTGCCGTGTCCGTAGCCGAGGTCGATGCCGGTTGGTCCTCTGGTTTCATTCTTATTATGTTTCGTAGCGGTTTGTTACAACTGAGTGATTTGCTCGGCCATTTCAGAGGGCAGTTAAGAGTCAACCACGTTGCTGTGGGTCTGGAGTCACATATAGGCCAGACCGGGTAAGGACGGCAGATTTCCTTCCCTAATGGACGTGAATCAGATGGATTTTTAGGACAATCTGATAGTTTCATGGTTAGCATTACAATAGGAGTTTTTTATTCCACATTTATTTAATTAACTGAATTTAAATTCCCCAGCTGCCGTGGTGGGGTTTGAACTCACGTCTCTGGATCATTAGTCCAGGCCTCGGGATTACTAGCCCAGTGACATCACCACTACGCTACCGTTCCCATATTGCTGCCAGCCAACCTCTCTTGCACTGAAGATTAACTATTATAAGTGTAGCGTCTCATTCCTTCAGGTTTTAATCGTTGTTGGAGATTTTTAAAATATCAAATTAAAAATTCAAAACTTAAAAAAAACTTTTCCTTTCAGTCTTTTATTTTCTCGCTCTTAATCTAAACTTTCTTTCCCTCTCTTTATTTCTCTTTCTGTACCTCATTAGACATTGAATTCACCCATTCTAATTCACACTTCATCTCAGTTTATTTCACAACCCTTCAAACTGATTGTTTAAGGAGATACACAGTTGCCTGCCCTATTCACTCAGGTCCCAGTTCCCAGATCCCGGTTTCCCTCGCTGCCCCGTTATCAGCTCGCACTTTCGGCAACCTGCCGCGCAAAAAAATTAAAAACTTAAACGTGCAAGGGCAAGTCTAATGAATGGCCAATGTCTCTAGATGCCCAGCCACAGCAAAATTTGGGCCATTATCTTTGCGTAAAACAGGTTTAATGGGTGGGTAGAGACCATGATAGGGGAGAGTGTACATGGGCTGTGGGAGGAGATTCAATGGGTGGGTAGAGTCCATGATAGGGGAGAGTGTCCATGGGCTGTGGGAGGAGATTAAATGGGTGGGTAGAGTCCATGATAGTGGAGAGTGTACACGGGCTGTGGGAGGAGATTAAATGGGTGGGTATAGTCCATCATCAGGGAGGGTGTAAATGGGCTGTGGGAGGAGATTAAATGGGTGGGTAGAGTCCATGATAGGGGAGAGTGTACATGGGCTGTGGGAGGAGATTAAATGGGTGGGTAGAGTCCATGATAGGGGAGAGTGTACATGGGCTGTGGGAGGAGATTAAATGGGTTGGGTAGAGTCCATGATAGGGGAGAGTGTACATGGGCTGTGGGAGGAGATTAAATGGGTGGGTGGAGTCCATGATAGGGGAGAGTGTACATGGGCTGTGGGAGGAGATTAAATGGGTGGGTAGAGTCCATGATAGGGGAGAGTGTACATGGGCTGTGGGAGGAGATTAAATGGGTGGGTAGAGTCCACGATAGGGGAGAGTGTACATGGGCTGTGGGAGGAGATTAAATGGGTGGGTAGAGTCCATGATAGGGGAGAGTGTACATGGGCTGTGGGAGGAGATTAAATGGGTGGGTAGAGTCCATGATAGGGGAGAGTGTACATGGGCTGTGGGAGGAGATTAAATGGGTTGGGTAGAGTCCATGATAGGGGAGAGTGTACATGGGCTGTGGGAGGAGATTAAATGAGTGGGTAGAGTCCGTGATAGGGGAGAGTGTACATGGGCTGTGGGAGGAGATTAAATGGGTTGGGTAGAGTCCATGATAGGGGAGAGTGTACATGGGCTGTGGGAGGAGATTAAATGGGTGGGTAGAGTCCATGATAGGGGAGAGTGTACATGGGCTGTGGGAGGAGATTAAATGGGTGGGTAGAGTCCATGATAGGGGAGAGTGTACATGGGCTGTGGGAGGAGATTAAATGGGTGGGTAGAGTCCATGATAGGGGAGAGTGTACATGGGCTGTGGGAGGAGATTCAATGGGTGGGTAGAGTCCATGATAGGGGAGAGTGTACATGGGCTGTGGGAGGAGATTCAATGGGTGGGTAGAGTCTATGATATGTTTCTCAAAGTTCTTTCTGATTGTGTAGTGAACTTTGTTTATTTCACTCTGGAGTGACGATGTGATCTTTGACCTCAGACCCTGTGACACAGCAAGGAAACAGAGTTTGTTTACATCGATTCCTCTCCTGCTGCAACCTTCTGATTTAGGTCACTTTCTTTATGAGGAGGAAGGAAGAAGCAATCATTGATTGGTGCCAACAGGTTTATTAATTTGTTTCTGAAAGGTGTTGATAGGTAATCGATGACTGGGATTAAGTTGACAGAGCAGGTTTGTGCAATTCAGGTTTTTTGTATTCGTTCCTGGGATGTGGGCGTCACTGGCAAGGCCAGCATTTATTGCCCATCCCTAGTTGCCCTTGAGAAGGTGGTGGTGAGCCGCCTTCTTGAACCGCTGCAGTCCGTGTGGTGAAGGTGATCCCACAGTGCTGTTAGGGAGGGAGTTCCAGGATTTTGACCCAGTGACGATGAAGGATCGGCCGATATATTTCCAAGTCAGGATGGTGTGTGACTTGGAGGAAAACCTGGAGGTGGTGGTGTTCCCACGTGCCTGCTGCCCTTGTCCTTCTGGGTGGTAGAGGTCGCGGGTTTTAGGAGGTGCTGCCGAAGAAGCCTTGGCGAGTTGCTGCGGTGCATCTTGTAGATGGTACACACTGCAGCCACGGTACGCCGGTGGTGGAGGGAGTGAATGTTTAAGGTGGTGGATGGGGAGCCAATCAAGCGGGCTGCTTTGTCCTGGGTGGTGTCGAGCTTCTCGAGTGTTGTTGGAGCTGCACTCATCCAGGCAAGTGGAGAGTATTCCATCGCACTCCTGACTTGTGCCTTGTAGATAGTGGAAAGGCTTTGGGGAGTCAGGAGGTGAGACACTCGCCGCAGAATACCCAGCCTCTGACCTGCTCTTGTTGCCAATATATTTATGTGCCTGGTCCAGTTAAGTTTCTGGTTAATGGTGACCCCCAGGATGTTGAAGCTGGGGGATTCAGTGATGGTGAAGTTGTTGAATGTCAAGGGGCTGTGGTTAGACTCTCGCTTGCTGTAGATAGTCATTGCATGGCATTTGTGTGGCGCGAATGTTACCTGCCATTTATCAACCCATGCCTGAATGTCATCCAGGTCTTGCAGCATGCCGCAATGGACTGCTTCATTATCTGAAGAGTTGCGAATGAAACTGAACTCTGTGCAGTCAACAGCCAACATCCCCATTTCTGAATTTATGATGGAGGGATGGTCATTGATGAAGCAGCTGAAGATGGTTGGGCCTAGGACACTGCCCTGAGGAACCCCTGCAGCGATGTCCTGGGGCTGAGATGATTGATCGCCAACAACCACAACCATCTTCTTTTGTGCTAGGTATGACTCCAGCCAGTGGAGAGTTTTCCCTGATTCCCATTGACTTCAATTTTACTCGGGCTCCTTAATGCCACACTTGGTCAAATGTTGCCTTGTTGTCAAGGGCAGTTACTCTCATCTCACCTTTGGAATTCAGCTCCTTTGTCCATGTTTGGACCAAGGCTGTAAGGTCTGGAGCCGAGTGGCCCTGGCGGAACTGAAACTGAGCATTGGTGAGCAGGTTATTGGTGAGTAAGTGCCGCTTGATAGCACTGTCGACGACACCTTCCACCGCTTTGCTGATGATTGAGAATAGACTGATGGGACGGTAATTTGCTGGATTGGATTTGTCCTGCTTTTTGTGGACAGGACATACCTGGGCAGTTTTCCACATTGTCAGATAGATGCCAGTGTTGTAGCTGTACTGGAACAGCTTGGCTAGAAGCGCGGCTAGTTCTGGAGCACAAGTCTTCAGCACGATAGCCGGGATGTTGTCGGGGCCCATGGCCTTTGCTGTATCCAGTGCACTCAGTCGTTTCTTGATATCACGTGGAGTGAATCGAATTGGCTGAAGACTGGCTTCTGTGATGGTGGGGACCTCTGGTCTCCCACCAATCTTGGCAACATTGTATGCCTTCATTTTCAATATGATACCATCCTTTACTTCCTTAGTTAGCCACGGATGATGCTCCCTTCTCTTAAAAAGTATGACTATGTCAGGCTGTTGCTTGACTAGTCTGTGGGACAGTTCTCCTAATTTTGGCACAAGTCCCCAAATGATAGTGAGGAGGAGCTGGGGGTGCCAGTGTCCTGTCCGAAGACAGTGCCTAGGTCAATGCCGGGTGGTCCATCCAGATTTATTCTTATTATTATTGTTTCTCATAGCGGTTTGCTACAACAGGGTGGCTTGCTGGGCCATTTCAGGGGACAGTTAAGAGTCAACCACGATGGTGTGGGACTGGTGTCACAGATAGGCCAGCCCAGGTAAGGACAACAAATTTCCTTCCCCAAAGGATATTAGTGAACCAGATGGGTTGTTATGACAATCCAATAGTTTTATGGTCATCATTATTGATACTAGCTTTTTATTTCAGATTTATTTAAATTTATATTCTCCAGCTGCCGTGGTGGGATTTAAACTCCTGTCTCCGGATCATTAGTCCAGGCCTCTAGGCATTTCTAGTCCAGTAACATCACCACTATGCTACCATTTCCTCGGCAGTGGCAATGCCATTGAATGTCAAGGGACTCTCGGTTGTTGGAGGATTAAGTTGGTGTAGCAGGTTTGTGCGATTCAATCTGGACAAAGGGGTCCAACTACCTCAAAAACTCCCAAACTGCAAGAGGACGCTCGATGTCCCTTAACACCACACGTGGAGCCGGCAACAGTGAGGAGGAGGCCGCGGTGAAGAGGAGGACGGAGCGGCTGAGGGACATCGTGCTCCCACTGCCACGGGAAGCCATTGTATTGACTCTGAACGCGGCGCTGTATGTATAGCTGACGCGTCCCCACGGGGAACAAGCATTCCATTGTACTTGTTACATATGGCAAATAAATCTAATCTGAATCTGAATCTGAACCTTCTCAACGATGTAACTGCTTCATTGCTTAATGAGCCTTTCCCTGTCATCGTGACTTCGGGAGGTTAGAAAAATTGATGTCATGCCAAAAGAGTTAATAAAATATGGCATGTTTTGTCGCAAGTGGCTATTGAAGAGCAAGTCAATCATGACATTTAAGAGGGAATTAGATAAACATTGCTACAAAAAGTATTAAAGAGTGCAAAGGCGGGAAATTGGGGCCTGAGTATCTACAGGAAACTTTCGATTAACCGGCACCTAAATAACTGGAAATCTCGGTTAGCCGGCAAAATTCAGGAGTAGGTTCCGGTAAGTTTTACTTCATATTGTACTTGCCTTCCTCGATCTGTTGCTGTGCAAGGGTGTGGCTGCAGCTGTTGCTAAGCTACAGAGATGCTTGGAACTTGTGGCCATTGTTCTGAACCTGTTGCTAAGCAACAGGGTTTGTTGCTTTATACGGAGCTCTCAGCTCTCCGTATCTTTTACTGTAGCTTTCGGTTATCCGGAATTTTTGATGAACCGGCACCACGTTGGTCCTGTCGGCGCCGGATAAAAAAAAGTTTCCTGTAGTTCGAGTGTGGAACTGGCGCCAGTACAGGAGCGTTAAGCCGAATGGCTCCATCAGTACTGAACGTTCCGTAATTCTGTCAACAGACGTGAGATATGGAAGTCTAGGGCTTTACCTATACCAAAAGCCAGAGCTTTCAGTCAAAATAGATGTCTGTTGTGTTGAAAAGGTATCAAATAAATGAAAGCTTCATTATAATGGCTCAGAAAGAAAGAACTTACATTTCTATAGCGCCTTTCATGACCTGAGGAGATCCCAAAGCACTCTTCAGCCAATTACGTACTTTTAAGAACATAACAAATAGGAGCAGGAGTCAGCCATTCGGCCCCTCGAGCCTGCTCCGCCATTCGATTAGATCATGGCTGATCTTCTACCTGAACTCCACTTTCCTGCACTATCCCCATATCCTTTGATTCCCTTAATATCCAAAAATCTATCGCTCTCTGTCTTGATTATACTCAACGACTGAGCCTCCACAGCCCTCTGGGGTAGAGAATTCCAAAGATTCACCACCCTCAGAGTGAAGAAATTCCTCCTCATCTCAGTCCTAAAAGGCCGACCCCTTGTTCTGAGACTGTGACCCCTGGTTCTAGACTCCCCAGCCAGGGGAAACATCCTCCCTGCATCTACCCTGTCAAGCCCTGTAAGAATTTTGTATGTTTCAATGAGATCACCTCTCATTCTTCTAAACTAGAGAATATAGGCCTAGTCTACTCAATCTCTCCTCATAGGACAATCCCCCATCCCAGGAACCAGTCTGGTGAACCTTCGTTGCACTCCCTCTATGGCAAGTATATCCTTCCTTAGGTAAGGAGACCAAAACTGTCCACAATACTCCAGGTGTGGTCTCACCAGGGCCCTGTATAATTGCAGTAAGACGTCTTTACTCTTATACTCAAATCCTCTTGTAATAAAGGCCAACATACCATTTGCTTTCCTAATTGCTTGCTGTACCTGCATGTTAACTTTCAGTGATTCGTGTACAAGGACACCCAGGTCCCTCTGAACATCAACATTTCCCGATCTCTTGCCATTTAAAAAATACTCTGCTTTTTTATTTTTCCTACCAAAGTTGATAACTTCACATTTCTCCACGTTATATTCCATATGCCACGTTCTTGCCCATTCACTTAGCCTGTCTATATCCTCTTGAAGCCTCCTTGCATCCTCCTCACAACTTATATTCCCACCCAGCTTTGTATCATCAGCAAACATCCCTTATCCAAATCATTGATGTAGACTGTGAATAGCTGAGGCCCAAGCACTGATCCTTGTGGTACCCCACTATTTAAATAAAGGGAACTATGATGGTATGAGACGCGAGTTGGGTAGGATTGATTGGGTAATGTCACTCAAAGGGTTGACGGTGGATAGGCAATGGCAAACATTCAAAGATCGCATGGATGAACTACAGAATTTGTTTATCCCAGTTTGGCATAACAATAAATCAAAAAAGGTGACTCAACCGTGGCTATCAAGGGAAATTAGGGATAACATAAGATCCAAAGAGAGGGCATATAAATTGGCCAAAAAAAGCAGCAAACCTGAGGATTGGGAGCAGTTTAGGATTCAGCAAAGGAGGACAAAGGGATTAATTAAGAGGGGGAAAAAAGATTATGAAAGTAAGCTTGCAGTGAACATAAAAACTGACTGTAAAAGCTTTTATAGATATGTGAAGAGAAAAAGATTGGTGAAGTCAAGCGTAGGTCCCTTGCAGTCAGAATCAGGGGAATTTATAATGGCAAACCAATTAAATACATATTTTGGTTCTGTCTTCACAAAGGAGGACACAAATAACCTCCCAGAGATGCCGGGGAACATAGGGACTAATGAGAGGGAGGAACTGAAAGAAATCAGTATTTGTAGGGAAATGGTGTTGGGGAAGTTGACGGGATTGAAGGCCGATAAATCCCCAGGGCCTGATAATCTACATCCTAGGGTACTTAAGGAAGTGGCCCTGGAAATAGTAGATGCATTACTGGTCATCTTCCGGAACTCGATAGACTCTGGAACAGTACCCATGGATTGGAGGGTAGCTAATGTTACCCCACTATTCAAAAAAGGTGGTAGAGAAAAAACGGGGAATTATAGACCAGAGAGCCTGACATCGGTAGTGGGGAAAATGTTAGAGTCCATTATAAAAGATGTAACAGCAGAGCACTTGGAAAGCAGTGACAGGATCGGACAAAGTCAACATGGATTTACAAAAGGTAAATTGTGCTTGACTAATCTACTGGAATTTTTTGAGGATGTAACTGGTAAAATAGATAAGGGAGAACCAGTGGATGTGGTGTATTTGGACTTTCAGAAGGCTTTCGATAAGGTCCCGCATAAGAGATTAGCGTGCAAAATTAAGGCACATGGGATTGGGGGCAAGGTATTGACTTGGATAGAGAACTGGTTGGCAGATAGAAAGCAAAGAGTTGGAATAAACGGGTCGTTTTCCGAGTGGCAGGCAGTGACTAGTGGGATGCCGCAAGGATCGGTCCTAGGACCCCAGCTGTTCACAATATATATTAATGATCTGGACGAGGGAATTGGATGTAGTATCTCCAAACTTGCAGATGGCACAAAGCTGGGTGGGAGGGTAAGCTGTGAGGAGAATGTCGTGAAACTCCAGTACGATTTGGACAGGTTGGGTGATTGGGCAGAAACATGGCAAATGCACTATAATGTGGATAAATGTGAGGTTACCCACTTTGGTGGCAAAAACAGGAAGGCAGATTATTATTTGAATGGCAATAGATTGGGAGAAGGGGAAGTGCAAAGAGACCTGGGTGTTCTTGTGCACCAGTCGCTGAAGGTAAGCATGCAGGTGCAGCAGGCGGTTAAGAAGGCAAATGGCATGTTGGCCTTCGTAGCGAGAGGGTTTGAGTACAGGAACAAGGATGTCTTGCTGCAGTTGTACAGGGCCTTGGTGACAGTGCACCTTGAGTATTGTGTGCAGTTTTGGTCGCCTTATCTGAGGAAGGATGTTCTTGCCATGGAAGGAGTGCAGCGAAGGTTCACCAGGGTGATACCTGGGATGGCAGGAATGACGTATGAGGAGAGATTGGGTCGATTGGGCTTGTACTCACTGGAGTTTAGAAGATTGAGAGGGGATCTCATCGAAACTTATAAAATTCTGACAGGACTGGACAAACTAGATGCAGGAAGGATGTTCCCGATGGCCGGGGAGTCCAGAACTAGGGCTCATAGCCTAAGGATAAGGGATAAGCCATTTAGGACTGAGATGAGGAGGAATTTCTTCACCCAGAGAGTGGTGAACCTGTGGAATTCTCTGCCACAGAAGGCAGTGGAGGCCAATTCATTAAATATTTTCAAGAAGGAGTTGGATATATTTCTTAAGGCTAAAGGGATCAAGGGATATGGGGAGAAGGCAGGGATAGGGTACTGAATTTGGATGATCAGCCATGATCTCATTGAATGGCGGAGCAGGCTCGAGGGGCCGAATGGCCTACTCCTGCTCCTATCTTCTATGTTTCTAAGTTACAGCCTGCCAACCTGAAAATGATCCATTTATTCCTACTCTCTGTTTTCTGTCCATTAACCAATCCTCAATCCATGCTAGTATATTTCCCCCAATCCCATGAGACCTAATTTTATTTAATAACTTGTGTGGCACCTTATCGACTGCCTTCTGAAAACTAAATACACCACATCCACTGGTTCCCCCTTATCTATTCTGCTAGTTACAATCTCAGAAAACTCTAACAGATTCGTCAAACATGCTTTCCCTTTCATAAATCCGTGTTGACTCTAAGTGCCCTGTTACCACGTCCTTTATAATATAGTCTAGCATTTTCCCTACTACTGATGTCAGGCTAACTGATCTGTAGTTCCCTGTTTTCTCTCTCCCTCCTTTCTTAAATAGTGGGGTTTCACTTGCTACCTTCCAATCCGTGGGAACCATTCTAGAATCTATGGAATTTTGGAATTTGACAACCAATGCAACCATTATCTTTATAATCACCTCTTTCAAAACCCTAGGATGTAGGCCATCATGCTTTCAGTCCCATTAATTTCCCATTTATTGGCTTTAAGTCCCATTAATTTCTCCAGTACTTTTTTTTACTAATACTAATTTCTTTCAGTTCCTCATTCTCGCTAGACCCTTGGTTCTCCGCTATTTCTGGGAAGTTTTTTGTGTCTTCTTCCCTGAAGACAGACACAAAGTATGTGTTTAAGTTCTCAGCCATTTCCTTATTCCCCATTATAATTTCTCCTGTCTCAGCCTGTAAGGGACCCACATCTACTTTTGCTAATCTTTTCCTTTTTACATACCTTTGAAGCTTTTACATTCTGTTTTTATGTGTCTCGCTAGTTTACTCTCATATTCTATTTTCCCTTTCTTTATCAATTTCTTGATCCTCCTTTGCTGAATTCTAAAATCCTCCCAATCCTCAGGCTTATCACTCTTTTTAGCAACATTATAAGCCTCTTCCTTTGATCTAATACTATCTTTAACTTCTCTTGTTAGCAACAATTGGACCACTTTTCCTGTGGGGTTTTTGTGCCTTAAAGGAATGTATATTTGTTGTAAATTATGTATTAATTCTTTAAATGCTAGCCAGTGCTTGTCTACCATCATACCTTTTAATGTAGTTTCCCAATCTACCTTAGCCAACTCGCCCCTCATACCCACGTAGTTTGCTTTGTTTAGACTTAAGACCCTAGTTTCAGATTTAACTAAATTACTTTTGAACTTCATATAAAATTCTATCATATTATGATCACTCTTCCCTAAAGGCCCCTTTACTACAAGGTTATTAATTAACCCTTTCTCATTGCACAATACTAGATCTAAAATAGCCTGTTCCCTAGTTGGTTCCTCAACATACTGATCTAGAAAACTATCTTGCATACATTCCATGAATTCGTCCTCCACACTATTACTGCAAATTTGGTTTGCCCAGTCTATATGTAGATTAAAACCCCCCATGATTACTGTATTACCCTTGTTACATGCGCCTCTAATTTCCTGATTTATACTCTGCCCTACATTACAACTACTGTTTGGGGGCCTATGAACAACTCCCACCAATGTTTTCTGCCCCTTGCTGTTTCTTAGCTCCACCCAAACTGATTCTACTTCTTGATTTTCGGAGCTAAGATCCTTTCTCTCGACTGTCTTTATCCCATCCTTTATTATCAGGGCTACCCCTCCTCCTTTTCCATTTTGCCTATCTCTTCTAAAAGTTAAGTATCATAAGAACATAAGAACATAAGAAATAGGAGCAGGAATAGGCCACTTGGCCCCTCGAGCCTGCTCTGCCATTCAATAAGATCATGGCTGACCTTGGGCTCAAAGCCACTTCCCAGCCCGCTCCCCATAACCCTTCACTCCCTTATCTTGCAAAAATTTGTCTATCTCCACCTTAAATGTATTTAATGACCCAGCCTCCACGGCTCTCTGGGGCAGAGAATTCCACAGATTTACGACCCTCTGAGAGAAGAAATTCCTCATCTCAGTTCTAAAAGGGCGACCCTTTATTCTAAAACTGTGCCCCCGAGTTCTAGATTTCCCCATGAGGGGAAACATCCTCTCTGCATCGACCCTGTTGAGCCCCCTCAGTATCTTATATGTTTCAATAAGATCACCTCTCATTCTTCTAAATTCCAATGAGTATAGGCCCAACCTGCTCAACCTTTCCTCATAAGTCAACCCCCTCATCTCTGGAATTAACCTAGTGAATAGTCTCTGAACTGCCTCCAATGCAAGCATATCCTTCCTTAAATAAGGAGACCAAAACTGTACGCAGTACTCCAGGTGTGGTCTCACCAACACCTTGTACAGTTGTAGCAGGACTTCCCTGCTTTTATACTCCAACCCCCTTGAAATAAAGGCCAACATTCCATTTGCCTTTTTGATTACTTGCTGTACCTGCATGCTAACTTTTTGTGTTTCATGCACAAGGACCCGCAGGTCCCTCTGAACTGTAGCATTTTGTAACCTGTCTCCATTTAAATAATAGTTTGCTTTTTTATTTTTCCTGCCAAAGTGGATAACCTCGCACTTTCCCACATTATACTCCATCTGCAAAATGTTTGCCCACTTACTTAGCCTGTCTATATCCCTTTGCAGATTCTTTGAGTCCTCTGCACAACTTGCTTTCCCACCCATCTTTGTATCATCTGCAAACTTAGTACATTACACGCGATCCCTTCATCCAAGTCATTAATGTAGATTGTAAATAGTTGAGGTCCCAACGCCGATCCCTGTGGCACCCCACTAGTTACCGTTTGCCAACCAGAAAATGACCCATTTATCCCGACTCTCTGCTTTCTTAGTTAGCCAATTCTCTATCCATGCTAATATATTACCCCCAACTCCGTGAGCTCTTATCTTATGCAGTAACCTTTTATGTGGCACCTTATCGAATGCCTTCTGGAAATCCAAATACACCACATCCACTGGCTCACCCTTGTCCACCCTGCTCATTACATCCTCAAAGAACTCCAGCAAATTTGTTAAAAATGATTTCCCTTTCCTAAAACCATGCTGACTCTGTTTGACTGCAGTATGCTTTTCTAAATGCCCTGCTACTGCTTCCTTAATGAAGGACTCCAGCATTTTCCCAACGACAGATGTTAGACTAACTGGTCTATAGTTTCCTGCTTTCTGTCTCCCTCCTTTCTTAAATAGGGGTGTTACATTTGCGGTTTTCCAATTCGCTGGGACCTCTCCAGAGTCCAGGGAATTTTGGTATATTGCAACCAATGTATCCACTATCTCTGCAGCCACTTCTTTTAAGACCCTGGGACGCAGGCCGTCTGGTCCAGGGGACTTGTCGTCTTTTAGTCCCATTATTTTACCGAGTACTATTTCCTTAGTGATAGTGATTGTCTTTAGTTCCCCCTCCCTGTGGCCCCTTGATTATCCATTGTTGGGATGTTGTTAGTGTCTTCTACAGTGAAGACAGATGCAAAATATTTGTTCAGAGTCTCTGCCATTCCTGGAATATTTAGTTCCAAACCATGGCCAAATTGCAACCATGATTCCGTTATGGCTATTAAATCAAACCTGTTCATTTCTATCTGCGCTATTAATTCATCTATTTTGTTGCGAATGCTTCACACATTCAGATATAGTGCCTTTAGCTTTGACTTATTTCTATTTTTCCCTGATGTCACCTCAGTCACTGATGCCTTATTACCTTTGTTAGTCTCTGTCCCTTCCTGACCCACTCTGCTTATGTTTACCCAAACCTCTACTCTGCTCTAGAGCCGTGACATTTCTCTCGCTGCTTTTAAATTTACTCTTTCCTGAATCCTCCCACCACCCCCCTTCATTAGTTTAAAGCCCTGTCTACTGCCCTAGTTATTTGGTTCGCCGGGACACTGGTCCCAGCCCGGTTTAAGTGGAGCCAATCCCAACGGAACAGCGCCCTCTTTCCCCAGTACTGGTGCCAGTGCCCCATGAACTGAAACCCCTCCCTCCCACACCACTCTTTGAGCCACGCATTTAAACTTCTAGGCCTAGAAATTCATTGACACCACTTTTGGGGCGCTAAAGTGGGGCGTCCGCTAAAGTTTGCGGCCGCCGCCAAATCTAGGTCACTTCTCCGATATTCATTAGCTTCGCCCTACTAGTTCGGGCGAGCGCTAAAACTGCTGCTGGACGCCTCTCTTTGGGCGCTAAGCCGGAGGTGGTGATCGATAGCGCCGAGGCCGGGCGCAGCGCAGGTGCGGCCATCTCGTGATTGACAGCAGACACCCTGGCGCCGGCCAGCTCTTAAGGGGGAAGGGTCGACTGTGTCTGTTGCCACGCCCTGGATAGTGGAGCCCTCCAGCTAGGCCTGAACACTGCTGCTGGACCCAAATAGCGCCTGAAGACATGGAGAAGGCCCGTGAACGTGCGCAGCGCTTCTCAGAGCGTGATCTGAGTGTGCTGCTTGCTGCTGTGGAGAAGAGGCGCCATGTTTTGTACCCGGACAATGGCAAGAAGGCAACGGTCCGCGTCTACAGGAGAGCCTGGAGGCATGTCGCCAGCAAGCTGTCAGCCAACAGCGACGTCCCCAGGACCGGTGCCCAATGCCGCAAAAAGTTAAATGACCTCACACGCATTGTCAGGGTGAGTACCCTTTCCAATGACCTCCTCATCCTTGCATGTGCACCTCACATTATGGGCAAAGGGACCTGAAAGCTCTAATGGCCAGCCTTCATCCAGCGGCTATGGCACAGGCATGAGCATCAATTGCACATCCTGCACTGAACACACTGGCCAAGCTATTCCACCATGGGAGGCAGTGCACACCAGATCATGGCGACACACTGGCCAAGCTATTCCACCATGGGAGGCAGTGCACACCAGATCATGGCGACACACTGGCCAGGCTATTCCACCATGGGAGGCAGTGCACACCAGATCATGGCGACACACTGGTCAAGCTATTCCACCATGGGAGGCAGTGCACACCAGATCATGGCGACACACTGGCCAGGCTATTCCACCATGGGAGGCAGTGCACACAAGATCACGGCGACACACTGTACTTAGAGGCCGTCCTTTCTCTTGCAGGCCAAGCTGGTGAATAATCGCAAGAGCCGGACTGCGACCAGGGGAGGACGACCCCATATCCAGCCACTCACCGAGCTGCAACATCGCGTGGAGCACCTCATGGGTGGCCGGGTGATTGGGCCCGTTGCATGTGGAGATGCCGACCCTGTTCTGGGCAGCAATGGTAAGGACATCACCTTTTGCACCTCTCTCGTCCCACTTTCGCATCAGATCTACATCCTTTGTCACTGTCCGACCAATGCGCTGAATGCCACCACTCATGCATCCCGCACTGACGCCCTCTCCTCACTCTAAAGCTACTCTTGTGCCTTCCTGCTTTCAGATGGTCAAGAGGAGGTCCCTCAACTTGCCAGTGACAGACCCTCCGAGGAGGAGCAGGAGGAGGAGCAAGAGGAAGGCGGCCCATCAGGGGAACCCTCAGCCGCGGCCACCCAGGCCAATGTAGGGGACACGCCTTCCCTGGAGGGCAGCGTGGCGGAAGTGTCGAAGGGGAGGGGAGCTCCTGGGACCTGCGTGCTGCAGAAAGGCGGGAGGGGGGTGGAAGCTCGGCGGCCTTCTCCCCAGAGGGAGGATGCGTCGGAGGGGAGTCCAATTGCTGGGCCCAGCGGCCTCCAGCAACGCAGGAAGGGTCGGCCAGCTCGGCGGCCTTCTCCCCAGAGGGAGAGTCCGGCCTCCAGTCAGGAGATGCTCTTCGCCGAGGAGATGGAACGCCTCGAAGACTTGTCCGCGGACTCGGCGCGCCGGCACACGGAGCTCATGGCGGCAGTGGCACGGTTGCCTGAGTCCATCGATTCCCTCTCTCGGAGTGTGGCCGAGTTCGGGCCCTTAGAGGCCACCAGTCGGGCGGAATACCGGGCAGATCTGTCAGCGACTGGCCAGGCGATTAGTGGTGCCGTCCAGTCACTGGCTGCTCTGCTGCGGTCAGTGAACAGGTCAACACGGGCACTCACTGCTGCCACACTCGCTGTGTCAGCCAGGCATCGCCAGGGCACCCGGCGCGCTGCAGCAGCACATCGGTCTGTCCCTCGGCAGATTGGTGCGCATGCTGCAGTGCTGGCCCGGGCGAGTGCCAGTGTCTCAGGTGACCAGCGAGCGCCTGCCATCCGCCAGCTTGCCGCCATTCCTCCAGCCGCCACTGCCACTCCCCCAGTGGAGCTGCCAGGAGCTGCTGCAGCGACTGATGCTGGCCAGCCACAGCTGCAGCAATCAACAGCCGGCCGCTCGACGGCCAGACCTCGACTAGGCCGACTCCCAAGGGCATCTGCCGTCATGACATGTGCCCCTCAGGAGCCTGCCCCCAGCCTTGCAGCAGCCAATGGCCTTACTTTGAGGCGGAGCAGCAGGGCAGGCAGGGGCCACCCAAAGATGGCCAAGGCATCGCCCTAGCGGGCCAAATAGTCGAATGTGTGGCCATTTGTGTTTGTTTCTTGAGGCCGAGAATTGGATGTTTGTTTTTTGAAGGCCGATGATGTGATGTTTGTTTTGGACGAAGGCCGAGAATGACGGCCATTTTAGTTGCCCTATTTTGTTAATCCTCCCCAGGTTGTGGGAGCGAGTAATGTGTTTGAGTGTTTTTTGGGGGTTTCATCTGTTTTTGGTTTTCATGTGGGAAGGGCCCAGAGTTTGTACAATAAAGCATTTTATTTATTCACATTGTCCATGTTTGATCTTTGAAGTGTTTGTTGCCTTAACCGGCTGAGGGCTTGCGGAGCGGCTGCAATCATGTTCTATCATTGGCACAAGCCATTCCCTGACAGGGGGCCTAGAAGTGACGTTCAATAAGCCGACGACGGGCGGCCCTTGGACCTTGTGCGTCCCTCCTGGGCTGGTACTCCTCGTCCTCATCGTCCTCATGCTCCTCCTGCTCCTCCTCCTGAGGTGGTGGTCCAACGTGAGGTGGCAGTACCTGAGTCCTGCGGATAGCCAGGTTGTGCAGCATACAGCAAACGACGACGAATTGGGAGACTCGATCCTGCGAATACTGGAGGGCTCCCCCGGAGCGATCGAGACAGCGGAACCGTTGCTTGAGCACGCCGATTGTTTGTTCTATGAGGTTCCTCGTCGCTTGATGGCTCTCGTTGTATGCCTCTTCAGCAGGGGTCGTGGGCGCGCGGAGCGGGGTCATGAGCCAGGTACACAAAGGATAGCCTTTGTCCCCGATAAGCCATCCTCTTGGGGGAGGCTGTGCCTGGAACATGTCAGCCACAGTTGTCTGTCGCAGGATAAAGGCATCGTGGCTGCTGCCTGGAAAGCGGGCATTGACAGCTAGGATGCGCTGCCTGTGGTCACACACCAGCTGTACATTGAGGGAATGGTAGCCCTTCCAGTTGCGGTACTCCTCGGCATGCTCAAGAGGTGCCCGCAAAGCCACATGCGTGCAGTCAATGGCGCCCTGCACCATGGGGAAGCCCGCTATTCTTGCAAACCCCACTGCACGCTGCTGCTGCTTGTCCAGGGTCATGGGGAAGGAGATGAATTGATGTCTCCTTCTGAAAAGGGCTTCGGTCACCTGGCGGATGCAGCAATGCATGGCGAACTGGGAGATGTTAGCGATGTCCCCAGTAGCAGATTGGAAGGAGCCGGAGGCATAGAAGTTGAGAGCCACCGTCACCTTCACTGCCACCGACAGAGACGTCCTGCGCATCAGCTGTGGCTGCAGATCTCTCTGAAGCAGCCAGCAGATGTCTGCAACCACCTCCCTTCGGAATCGCAGCCTCCTAACACACATCGCGGCAGACATGGTCAGATAGGAGGTCTGCTGGCGGTATACCCTGCGTGGGTAAGGCCTCAGTTGGCGACGCCTGTTGCCCCCTCTGCGTCTAGCCAGGGCTGCCACTCTCTCACGGTGTCTGTAAGCCCTTCTGGCATAGGGCTGAAATTCAGCGTTGCCACCCAATGCAGCCCCCATTATATGCTGGCAAACACTGAGCTCTGAATGAAGGCAAAGATAATTGGTAAGCTCTGGCCTGAGCCAAAAATACCTGTCCAAGTGTTGGTCCAAACCAGTAAACTCTCCTCCTTGGTCTCTGTCCAAAAAACCGTTGCACAAGAGTGAATGCTGCAAAATGGCTGGCCTTTATACTGCTGGGTAAGTGCCCTTTAATTAGCGCTCCCCGCGGCCCGGCTGGCCTGTGTACCGTTCCACTTCACAGTCGCTCGGGCCGCCCGGCGCACAATGGGCCGGCGCGAGTGAAGTTCCAGTTTGGGGCGCACAAAGGGCGTTGCACTATTAAATGACGTCATGATCTGCGCGCGCAGCAGGGCGCGCGCTAAGACTTTGCGCCGGCGCTAAATGTGTCCTGAAGTTGGGGAGAGGCGCAGATCGCGCTGCGCCCGGGCGATAAGCGCCTAGCGCTCGAGATCTACTCCCCCTAAGGCGCTAACGGCTGGCGCGCCCAACTGAATTTCTAGGCCCTAATCTGTTTGTCCCTCTGCCAATTTGCACGTGGCTCAGGTAACAATCCTGAAATGATTACCTTTGAAGTTCTGCTTTTTAATTTGGATCCTAGCTCCTAAACTCCCTCAGCAGAAACTCATTCCCAGTTCTACCTATGTCATTGGTTCCTAAGTGGACCACGACAACTGGATCCTCCCCCTCCCACTCCAAGTTCTCCCCCGGCTGTGAGGAGATGTCTTTAACCCTGGCACCGGGCAGGCAACACAACCTTCGGAACTCTCGGTCGCGGCTGCAGAGAACAGTATCTATCCCCCTGACTATACTGTCCCCTACCACAACTACATTCCCTTTCACTCCCCCCACTTGAATGGCCTCCTGCACCATGGTGCCGTGGTCAGCTTGCTCATCCATCCTGCAGGCTTTTCCCTCATCCACACAGGCAGCAAGAACCTCATACCTGTTGGACAAGGGCAAAGGCTGAGGCTCCTCCAGCACTGCACCTGGGGTCCCCTTACCTGCCTGAGTTGCAGTCACACCCTCCTGTCCCTGACCACTAACCAGACCTGTACCACTACCTGACGTAAGGGCTGTGACTGCCTCCTGGATCAAAGTGTCCAGGTAACTCTCCCCATCCCTGATGCCCCGCAATGTCTGCACCTCAGACTCCAGCTCAACAACTCTGAGCTGAAGTTCCTCAAGATGCAGGCACTCACTGCAAACGTGGCTGTCCGGGATCACAATGCTCTCCACAAACTCCCACATGCTACAACACTGGCATCGATCCGACAATGTGGAAAACTGCCTAGGTATGTCCTGTCCACAAAAAGCAGGACAAATCCAATCTGGCCAATTACTGCCCCATCAGTCTACTCTCAATCATCAGCAAAATGATGGAAGGTGTCATCGACAGTGCTATCAAGCGGCACTTACTCACCAATAACCTGCTCACTGATGCCCAGTTCGGGTTCAGCCAAGACCACTCGGCTCCCGACCTCATTACAGCCTTGGTCCAAACATGGACAAAGGAACTGAATTCCAGAGGTGAGGCGAGAGTGACTGCCCTTGACATCAAGGCAGCACTTGACCGACTGTGGCATCAAGGAGCCCAAGTAAAATTGAAGTCAATGGGAATCAGGGGAAAAGTCTCCACTGGCTGGAGTCATACCTAGCACAAAAGAAGATAGTTGTGGTGGTTGAAGGTCAATCATCACAGCCCCAGGACATCACTGCAGGGGTTCCTCTGGGCAGTGTCCTAGGCCCAACCATCTTCAGCTGCTTCATCAATGACCTTCCCTCCAACATAAGGTCAGAAGTGGGGATGTTCGCTGATGACTGCACAGTGTTCAGCGCCAGCAGATGGAATACAATACTGGAAAGTGTGAGGTTATGCACTTTGGCAGGAAAAATCGTAGAGCAAGCTATTATCTTAATGGCAAGAAACTGGAAAGTACTGAAGTACAAAGGGATCTGGGGGTCCTGGTGCACGAAACTCAAAAGGTTAGTATGCAGGTGCAGCAAGTGATTAAGAAGGCCAATGGAATGTTGGCTTTCATTGCTAGGGGGATAGAATATAAAAATAGGGAGGTATTGCTTCAGTTGTACAAGGTATTGGTGAGACCGCACCTGGAATACTGCGTACAGTTTTGGTGTCCATACTTAAGAAAAGACATACTTGCTCTCGAGTCAGTACAAAGAAGGTTCACTCGGTTAATCCCGGGGATGAGGGGATGGACATATGAGGAGAGGTTGAGTAGATTGGCACTCTACTCATTGGAGTTCAGAAGAATGAGAGGCGATCTTATTGAAACATATAAGATTGTGAAGGGGTTGGATCGGGTGGATGCGGGGAGGATGTTCCCGATGATGGGTGAAACTAGAACTAGGGGGCATAGTCTTAGAATAAGGGGCTGCTCTTTCAAAACTGAGATGAGGAGGAACTACTTCACTCAGAGGGTGGTAGGTCCATGGAATATGCTGCCCCAAAAAGCTGTAGAAGCTACATCATTACATAAATTTAAAACAGAAATAGACAGTTTCCTAGAAGTAAAGGGAATTAAGGGTTACGGGGAGCGGGCAGGAATTTGGACATGAGTCTAGGTTCGGATCGGACATGGCCCTGTGGGTAGCGGAGCGGGCCCAGGGGCCGTGTAGCCTGATCCTGCTCCTATTTCGTGTGTCTAATTCTGTTAGATTCAGGAGATGGTTCTGTGATAGTAGATTGGCGGTTAGGATCAGATCAGCCATGATCTTATTAAATGGCGGAGCAGGCTCGAGGGGCCGATTGGCCTACTCCTGCTCCTATTTCTTATGTTCTTATGTTCTAATGTTCTTATTCAGAACTCCTCAGATAATGAAGCAGTCCCCGCCCGCATGCAACAAGACCTGGATGACGTTCAGGCTTGGGCTGATAAGTGGCAGGTAACATTTGCACCTCAGAAGTACCAGGCAATGACTGTCTCCAACAAGCGAGAGTCTAACCACCTCCCCTTGACATTCAACGGCATTACCATCGCCGAATCCCCCACCATCAACATCCTGGGGGTCACCATTGACCAGAAACTTAACTGGACCAGCCACATAAATACTGTGGCAACAAGAGCAGGTCAGAGGTTGGGTATTCTGTGGTGAGTGTCTCACCTCCTGACTCCCCAAAGCCTTTCCACCATCTACAAGGCACAATTAAGGAGTGTGATGGAATACTCTCCACTTGCCTGGATGAGTGCAGCTCCAACAACACTCAAGAAGCTCGACACCATCCAGGACAAAGCAGCCCGCTTGATTGGCACCCCATCCACCACCTTAAACATTCACTCCCTCCACCACCGGCGTACCGTGGCTGCAGTGTGTACCATCTACAAGATGCACTGCAGCAACTCGCCAAGCCTTCTTCAGCAGCACCTCCCAAACCCGCGACCTCTTCCACCTAGAAGGACAAGGGCAGCAGGCGCATGGGAACACCACCACCTCCAAGTTCCCCTCCAAGTCACACACCATCCTGACTTGGAAATATATCGCCGATCCTTCATCGCCAGATCAAAATCCTGGAACTCCCTCCCTAACAGCACTGTGGGAGCACCTTCACCACACGGACTGCAGCGGTTCAAGAAGGCGGCTCACCACCACCTTCTCGAGGGCAATTAGGGATGGGCAATAAATGTTGGCCTTGCCCGCGATGCCCACATCCCAGGAATGAATTAAAAAAGCGCTGCAGTTCCCTATATGACCTTGTTTCCCTATATGACCTTGTTTTATTTAATTAAATTTAATTCAATTTGAATTCAGGTAACTTAGTTTACAGTGTAGTTTCTTGACTATTTACTTGATCTAGATTAAGTTATGGGTACTGAAATTAAATATCTACCTGTAACACAAAGCACTACAAGTAGTGTTGGCAAAAAGCAGCAACTCCTTCCCCCTCTTCTCCGAATTCCCACTTTTTCCAAGTTCCCAAATAAAACACCCTGGGGGCGAAATTCGCCTCCTTTGCGCCTGCCGTTAGTGTCTCTGGGGGGTGCTAATGAGGCGCAAAGAGCTTATCGCCCGGGTAGGGTTGTTAATAGCCAAACGATGCGACCCCTTAGCGCCCTGCAGCTGAAATTTGGCTGCCGCGGGTGACGTCAGCGACAGCCTTGCGGGTCGCGAGCCGGGCCGCACACCGCTGGCGGGGCGCTAATTAAAGCGGCTGTCGGGCTGCGCCCCGCGCCGACATTTTGTTATGGCAGCCCTTGGCATGGTCCGTGGCTGCCATCGCGCCGTCCGGCACCGCGTCTCGGTGCCGGGCTGCGGCCACGGCACCCGCCGCCCCGGTGGGCTAGTGGAGGCCGTCAAACTGCCTGCAGAACGCGCAGCGGCCCTCCCCTTTGACAGAAGGGGAGCGCCCCACGCACCGCCCCGAGAGGGAGTGGAGAGCCCGAAATAGCGTATCGCCTCACCGCTGGGGCGGTAAGCCCAATTTAGCGGTCGCGGCGGCACTCCCGCCCCGGGCGCTAAATGTGAGGCGCTAATCCGGTTACCGCCTCCAAACGGGGCATAACCGAATTTTGCTCCCCCTGTTTTAATCCCGCTCTTTGCAGACCTTTGAAGTGTAGTCACTGTTTTACGTAGGAAAGGCAGCAGCCAATTTGCGAAGAGCAAACTCCCACTTAAATTCTGGCCTTGCCAGCGATGCCCACATCCAGAGAATGAATTTTAAAAAATAATATCCATATCTCTCAAATTTAACGGTCCAGTGTGTGCAGTAATAAATTGAGACGGATAGTAATAAGCACCAAGGTTCACTGAATGACTGAGCGGTTATGTTGATATTATTTGATTATCTGTCAGAGGTAAAAAGATATTAAAAATGGAAGGATTTTTTTTTTTAATCCAAAAGCTGCCCCATCTCAAACCCAACATTTCTACTTAAAAACTCTTCTCAGGGCTGGGTAAAAATATAACAAATCAAAAAAACCGTGGCCGAGAAATTCGACCAGGCCCAAAATGGCCGGTGCCACCGCAGAGGGCGAGATTTGCTTGCGCCCGTAACAAGATGGCGGCGGGCAGCTCCGCTATTTTGCTGCTTCCTGCGGATTGACATTATTGTGGCGTTCAGCCCAACACAAAACAAAACGTGCGGAACGCCCAGCAAGGACTCTGGGGGGAGGGCCTGGAGGTCGGGGTCAGGATCGGGCGGGGGGAGGTCGGAGAGGGCTTGGAGGTCGGAGTCGGGAGTGAGGTCAGAGATGATAATGGTAAGTACTTAACTTTTGTTAATTCGGCGCAGTTTAGCGTTTGTTTTCCCGGAGGCAGTCAGTGCTGCCTCAGACCTGCAGCAGAAAGCAGACGTTAGGCCCCTTAACTGAATATGTTAATTGCCCCAACGCCCGCTTCAGACGAAGATGAACAATGTCTCTTTTTTTTGCCCTCACCGATATGGTGTCTGGCGCGGCCCGTGTCGGACATGGGTGGAAGCAAGGCGGACGCCATTTTTCCCACGAAACCGGCCTTAACAGCCGGAGGGAGTGCAGCAAAGATTCACCAGACTGATACCTGGGATGGCAGGAATGATGTATGAGGAGAGACTGGGTCGATTGGGCTTATACTCGCTGGAGTTTAGAAGAATGAGAGGGGATCTCATTGAAACTTATAAAATTCTAACAGGACTGGACAGACTAGATGCAGGAAGGATGCTCCCGATGGTCGGGGAGTCCAGAACCAGGGGTCACAGTCTAAGGATAAGGGGTAAGCCATTTAGGACAGAGATGAGGAGGAATTTCTTCACCCAGAGAGTGGTGAACCTGTGGAATTCTCTACCACAGAAGGCAGTAGAGGCCAATTCATTAAATATATTCAAGAAGGAGTTGGATATATTTCTTAATGATAAAGGGATCAAAGGGTATGGGGAGAAGGCAGGGACAGGGTACTGAATTTGGATGATCAGCCATGATCTCATTGAATGGCGGAGCAGGCTCGAGGGGCCGAATGGCCTACTCCTGCTCCTATCTTTGATGTTTCTAAGGTGCTGAATTTCAGGCCCCATAAGTCTTAGCTCATTACATCCAATCATTGCAGATCAGACAGGAACAAAGCAGACAGAACATCGAACATGAAAGCAAAAAGGTCAGAGAAAGTCATGCTCATCCACCACCTTAAACATTCACTCCCTCCACCACCGGTGCACCGTGGCTGCAGTGTGTACCATCTACAAGATGCACTGCAGCAACTCGCCAAGGCTTCTTCGGCAGCACCTCCCAAACTCTGTTATTATTCAGGCACCTCAATGGGTTTCTGAGGAGATTGAGGGACATGGTGAGAAGGTGGGTAGCTGAGGTCTAGATCAATCAAAAAGAGATGGGCTTGTTAAGCTGAACAGTCTTTTAGAAAGATAGAAAGAAACATCATCAACAACAAATTGCATTTACATAGCGCCTTTAATATAGTAAAACATCTAGGCCTAGAAATTCAGCGGGCTGCGCCACGTTAGCGCCCAAAGAGGGCACTTAGTGGGTTTAGCGCCACTGGCCACGCCTCCCGCGAAATATAGCAGGGCGCTAATGGCGGCGTTAGCCTGTAGCGCGGCGCCGCCACCGATGACGTCATCGGTGTGCGCAGCGCCCCACTACTGCCCCGATCACGAAATTTGGTAGCGCCCCCCGCTGTAACGCCGGTTGCAATTTGCGACTGGTTCAGGGGAGCCTACCTGCGCGGTAGAGGCGCTAATTAAAGGAGAGGTGCGGGGCGGCCATTTTTTTTGCTGGCCGCCTGCCAGCACCTCTTCGCGATGTCGTCCCCGGCCTCCTGAGCGCCCCCCCACCCCCGCGTTGTGTCGGCTGTCTCCCAAGAGCCCGGCACTTCTCCTCGGTGCCGGGATCTTTTGCCGGCACCCGTGATCTCCGATCGCACTGCAGCAGGCCCCTCCCCTTTAAGAAGGGGAGGAAGGCCTGCAGTACCGCCGCGCCGTGCCGCAGTGTGTGGTGCTGCGGCACGTTGCGCTGCGATTTTCAGTTGCAGTGCCCCAAGAGGGATGCGGTCCGTTTGGGGCGCTGAAACTGAATTTCCGGCTGGCGCTCGCGGCTCCTTCCGGGGCGGTACTTCCGGTGTCCAGGCGAGACTGGGGACCCAAGTGGGGCGCCACCGAATTTCTAGGCCCTAGTGTCAGCCAGTCCCTCACCTCTGAGTCAGAAGGTTGTAGGTTCAAGTCCACTCCAGAGACTTGAGCACAAAAATCTAGGCTGACACTCCCAGTGCATTACTGAGTGAGTGCCGCACTGTCAGAGGTGCCATCTTTCGGATGTGATGTTAAACTGAGGCCCCATCTACTCTCTCAGGTGGATGTAAAAGATCCCATGGCACTATTTCGAAGAAGAGCAGGGGAGTTATCCCCGGTGTCCTGGCCAATATTTATCCCTCAATCAACATCACTAAAACAGGTGGTCTGGTCATTATCACATTGCTGTTTGTGGGAGCTTGCTGTGCGCAAATTGGCTGCCGCGGTTCCTACATTACAACAGTGACTACACTTCAAATAGTACTTCATTGGCTGTGAAGCGCATTGGGACATCCGGTGGTCGTGAAAGGCGCTATATAAATGCAAGTCTTCCTGTTTTTCTAAGACGCTTCACAGGAGCGGTTAGCAAACAAATTTGACACCGAGCCACATAAGGAGATATTAGGACAGGTGACCAAAAGCTTGGTCAATGAGCTAGGTTTTAAGGAGCTACTGAAAGGAGGAGAGGGAGAGAGGTAGAGGGGCAGAGAGGTTTAGGGAGGGAATTCCAGAGCTCGGGGCCCAGGAAGCTGAAGGCACGGCCGCCAATGGTGGAGCGATTATAATCGGGGATGCTCAAGAGGGCAGAATCGGAGGAGAGTTGTAAGGCTGGAGGGGATAGGGAGGGGGCGTGAGGTTGTGAAGGGATTTGAATACAAGGATGAGAATTTTAATGTAGATCAGCGAGCGCAGGGGGTGATGGGTGAATGAAAAAAGGAAGAAACATAGAAACATTAAAAAATCGGAGCAGGAATCGGCCATTCGGCCCTTCGAGCCTGCTCCACCGTTCAATATGATCATGGCTGCTCCTCTATCTCAATACCATATTCCCGCTCTCTCCCCATACCCTTTGATGCCTTTTGTGTCCAGAAATCTATCTATCTCCTTCTTAAATATATTCAGTGACTTAGCCTCCACAGCCTTCTGTGGTAGAGAATTCCACAGGTTCACCACCCTCTGAGTGAAGAAATTTCTCCTCATCTCAGTCCTAACTGTCCTACCCCGTATCCTGAGACTGTGACCCCTGGTTCTAGACCCCCCAGCCAGGGGAAACATCCTCCCTGCATCCAGTCTGTCTAGCCCTGTCAGAATTTTATACGTTTCAATGAGATCCCCTCTCATTCTTCTAAACTCTAGTGAATACAGGCCTAGTCGACCCAATCTCTCCTCATACGACAGTCCTGCCATCCCAGGAATCAGTCTGGTGAACCTTCGCTGCACTCCCTCTATGGCAAGTATATCCTTTCTTAGGTAAGGAGACCAAAACTGCACACAGTACTCCAGGTGTGGTCTCACCAAGGCCCTGTACAACTGTAGTAAGGCATCCGTGCTCCTGTACTCAAATCCTCTTGCAATGAGAAGAAAAAAAGGGAGAAAGGAAGATGAACTCGCATCTCTCAGGAACATCTGAAATTGTTTCACATAAAATGAATGACTTTGAAAGGCAGTGATTGTTGTTATGTAGAAAAGAAAAGATGATATAGCGCCTGTCACCACCCCAGGATGTCCCAAAGCGCTTTACAGCCAATGAAGTACTTTTGGAAGTGTGGTCACTGTTGTAATGTGGGAAACACGGCAGCCAATTTGCGCACAGCAAGCTCCGACAAACAGCAGTGCAATAATGACCAGATAATCTGTTTTAGTGATGTTGATTGAGGGATAAATATTGGCCCCAGGACACCGGGGAGAACTCCCCCTGCTCTTCTTCAAAATAGTGGCCGTGTGATCATTTACATCCACCTGAGAGAGCAGACGGGGCCTCGGTTTAATGTCTCATCCAAAAGACGGCACCTCCGACAGTGCAGCGCTCCCTCAGTACTGCCCCTCCGACAGTGCGGCGCTCCCTCAGTACTGCCCCTCCGACAGTGCGGCGCTCCCTCAGTACCGCCCCTCCGACAGTGCGGCGCTCCCTCAGCACTGCACTGGGAGTTTTTTGTGCTCAAGTCTCTGGAGTGGGGCTCGATCCCACAACCTTCTGACACAGAGACAGAGAGAGAGAGAGAGAGAGAGAGAGAGAGACAGAGAGAGAGAGAGACAGAGAGAGAGACAGAGAGAGAGACAGAGAGAGAGAGAGAGAGAGAGACAGAGAGAGAGAGAGACAGAGAGAGAGAGAGACAGAGAGAGAGAGAGAGAGAGAGAGAGAGAGACAGACAGAGAGAGACAGAGAGAGAGAGACAGAGAGAGAGAGAGAGAGAGAGAGACAGAGAGAGAGAGAGAGACAGAGACAGAGAGAGAGAGAGACAGAGAGAGAGAGACAGAGAGAGAGAGAGAGAGAGAGAGAGAGTGCTACCCACTGAGCCACGGCGGTTGACACACAGCGAGCTCCCTCCAACAAGGAGACGAACGGTCAGTTAATCTGGTTCTGGTGCTGCTGGTTGAAGGAGGAGCATTGGCCGGGGAAACCGGGACAATTCCTTGTTCTTTTCACGACCTCAAAAAATTCCGAAGTTCTTTACAAATGCCTTTTGATGTTTAAGGATCTGCGGGATAACATTCATTTCAACACAGCGGATATGCAGCTGGCCATCTCGTGTCTCGCTATGATGAGTGACGCGGTATTTTGAAGATCACAGTTGTGGTCTTGGTTGGATGATCTACCCAGAAATTGGATCAATCCCAAAGAGGAAAACTTTTGTCAACTATACCTGCACAGATAAGAGTCAGAATTCTGGAACGGTAATCACCGTTGAATCCTTTATGCAACCATTATTTACAAGTTGAGAGTCTAATTCAACCTAGAATCCTTCTGGCTAAAAAAAGCACCTAGCCATTTGCAAATTCCATTATCTTAGTGTTGAACATCTCATAAAAACCATTTAGCGTGTCAAGTCAGACAAGTACCTACATTTTGTACAAGATAATGGATGTTACTTGGCTGGCTAATGCTCAGATTATTCAAATAATGTAATACTCTTAATACAATTGGATTGACTAAATAAAAATTCCAAAGTCTGTTTGGTACATCTTGTTTACCAAGACATTTGGGCCTAGAAATTGGGTATAGCCCCGCTTGAGGCGTTAGAACTGGCGCTGCGCAAAGTTTATAGCCAGACGAAACTTATCGCCACCTGGCGCCATATTGGGTTGCATCGCCCCCAAAGGGGATTGAGGCGCTAATTCAGCCGTTGCACGGTGCTCTTAAGGCGCAAAAGTTCAGGCGCTACTCAATATCGACGCGGACAGGCGCAGTGCAGGTGATCTCAAATACGGGAAACCACGAGACCTCCAGGCGCCGGCCGGCTCTTAAAGGGGTGGGTCAGTCAGCCTGAGCTTCAACACCCAACGCCCTGTAGGCCTCAGAATCGGCGCTCGCCCTTGTCTGGTGTTACAAACCTGTTCAGCATGGAGAAGGTTAGACAGAGAGCAGCACTGAGGCTCTGGACCACTTGGTGGCTGCAGTTGAACGCCGTCGAGAGGTCCTGTATCCGGATAATGGCAAGAGGCCGAATCAGAAGGCTTACCGACGATCTTGGAGGGAGGTTGCTGTGAGGGTCAACTCCAGCAGCATGGTGACCAGGACCCCTGTTCAGTGCAGGAAGAAATTCAACGACCTCACATGGATCGTTAGGGTGAGTGATGGTTTACCAAACTTCTGATTCCCTCCATCTGCAGCTGACTTCGGGCACCCTGCTGCAATGATGCGCCAATGGCCATCTGTCAGCAAGCACCCATGGCCCTTTCTGGGCACACACATGGACAGATGTCTCAAGGCCTCATGTAAGGGATTTTGCACCATGGGGGGCATGCGATGAGGTCTCAAGGCCTCATGTAAGGGATCTTGCACCATGGGGGGCATGCGATGAGGTCTCAAGGCCTCATGTAAGGGATCTTGCACCATGGGGGGCATGCGATGAGGTCTCAAGGCCTCATGTAAGGGATCTTGCACCATGGGGGGCATGCGATGAAGTCTCAAGGCAACATGTTACGGAACTTCCCCTTCTTTCCCCTGCAGTCCAAGCTGGCGATGATTCGAAAGGAGCAGCGTCGAACCGGTGGCGGACCTGCACAAGTGGTCACTCTCATGGATCTGGAGGAGAGAGTGCACCAGATACTTGGAGGACGTCTGTCTGGTCCTGTGACCACTGCATCTGCCGACCCCATTACCGACAGCGAGGGTAAGACTCTCACCTTTTCCACCTGTTGCCTTCCACTTGGTCCCCCCGCCAGCATGCATCCTCAGTGTGCAGCCATGTCAGAGCCTTGCCGCAATCTGGCATGCCTTTCAGCAAACCTGTCCTTTTGCTAAAGCCACTCTTCCACCTCCCACTTTCAGATGAAGCAGCACCAACTCGGGCTCAACGCGCTGAAGCTGCCAGTGCCAGTGCCACCGGAGGCGAGGACCAGGAGGAATCCGGACCAGCCGTTGCAGAATCCGGGGAGCTGACACATCTACAGACTGGGGATAGTAGCCCCTGGAGGGGAGGGGGGGGCGCTCTGAGGATGAACCAGTTGCCGGACCAAGCGGCATGCAGCAACGCACGGGGGATAGGCAAGTTCGGTCACCGTCTCCCCGGAGGGCAAGGCAGGTCGTGATGACTGCTGCACAGAGTGCAGATGAGGTCCGTCGCCTGGCTGAGATGAGCAAACAGGCCCGGGTCAGACACACGGAGCTGATGGCTGCAGTCGAGAAGATGCCTGAGTTAATAGATTCATTGGCTAAGAGTATGTTGGACTTCGGGGCAACAATGGAGAAGACTCTCCAGGGCTTTGGGGCAACAATGGACAGGACTCTCCAGGTGTTCGGGGAAACAATGGACAGGTCTATCCAGGGCTTCGGGGCAACAATGGACAGGACTATCCAGGGCTTCGGCCCAACAATGGAGAGGATTGTCCACGGCTTTGAGTCAGCTATGGAAAGGACTGTTCAGGGCTTCGGACAATCCCTGGAAAGGTCTGTGCAGGGCTTGTCCGAGGCAGTGGAGCGGTCGGCACCTGCCTTGTCCGAAGCAATGGGAAGAACTGTCCAGGCCTTCTCCGAAGCACTGGCACCTGGCACACAGGTCCTCACTGTTGCCACGCAGTCACTTGCTGGGCTCCTCCACAGCCAGATTGACGCAACGCGATCTCTCACTGTAGCCACCCTCTCTGCATCAGTTAGGATCACCCTGGGCCCTTCCAGTCCCATACAAGGCCAGGAATCAGTGGAGCATGCGATTGTGGCGGATGAGCCGAGCCGCTCCCCTCAGATAGCCAGTGTGTCGTCCGACCATGGTGCAGGTGTCCTCTCTCGGCAGGTGACCATTGCACATGCCAGCGCTGGGACGCCTGCATTGCAGCTGCCACCACCTGCAGGCCACACTGCTTCCAGCCATGGTCACATCAAGCATCCTGCGTCCGCACCCTCCAAACCCAGAGGTCGGCCAGGCCGTCCCTCAGGGGCTTCTGCGCTTCCAGACAGTCAGCAGGCGTCCCCCAGCCTTCAGGCCGCCACTGGGGTCCAATTACGTAGGAGCAGCAGGGAGGGAAGGGGCCGGGCGCGAAAGAGAAGTCGTTCTCCCTCAAGGGGCCAGTTGTAGAGGGAGGTGCTGAGACGTTTGTTTGTCCAAATTCAAGGACACCCTCACCTGTTGTTATATTTGCAGAAGGTTTGTTGAGTTTTGCGGCTTTGCCGAAGAGTTCACAGTTACTTTGAAAGTTATGGTTTCTGTTGACATTACGTTGTTTAGCTGTAATGAAAGACTTTTGTGCCAATAAACAGAAGTTTCAATGTGGCATGGTGCATGTGACTACTTTCAGTGATGCTGGCATTCAGAGGCCCTCAAACATCCAAAGTGCGCATGAGTTAAGACTCTCATCATTCCGCCACAGGGGTGTCGACACGGGTCCAGATGAGCCTCTGACATATGGCCCTTCCACTTTCAGCAGCCCTTCCATCTTCCTCCTCCTCCTCCTCCTCCTCCTCCGCCTGCTCTGCTGGTCGTTGAGGGACAGCTGGAATTGGCTGGGTGCGTCGAATCGCCAAGTTGTGGAGCATGCAGCAGACGACGACGATGTGTCCCACTTGCTGCGGCGAGTACTGCAGGGATCCCCCCAAATGTTCCAGACATTGGAAACGCTTTTTGACAACACCATAGTGTGCTGTTTACTGTGCCTGGTCGCCTGATGGCCGCTGCTGATCAGCTCTTCTGCTGGGGTGTCGGCCACACGGAGTGTTGTCATCAGCCATGGCCAGAGAGGATAGCCCTTGTCCCCAGTAAGCCAGCCTCGTCTTCGAGGCAGCCCCTCAAAAAGGTAACAAACTGAGGTCAGCCGCAGGATAAAGGCATCGTGGCTGCACCCTGGGAAATGCGCGGTGACTGCCATGATGATTTGGCGGTGGTCACAGACCAGCTGCATGTTGAGGGAGTGGAACCCCTTGCGGTTGCGGAAGTCCTAAGGATGATGGCATGGTGCCCTCAAAGACACGTGTGTGCTGTCACTCGCCCCCTGCACCATGGGGAAGTCCGCAATAGAACCGACACCCTGCGCGCCCTCCGCCTGCTTGTGCAGGGTCCGAGGGAAGGTAATGAATTGACGCCTTCGCCTATAAAGGGCATCTGTAACTTGCCGGATGCAACAGTGGACTGCAGCCTGAGCGACAGTTGCATTGTCCCCAATGGCTGACTGAAAGGATCCGTTGGCATATAAATGGAGGCCATCAGTCAGTTTAGCCATCACGGACAGAGAGGTTCTGCAGCGTTCACGCGGCTGCAGATCCTGACCAAGCAGGTGGCACAGATCAGTAACAATGTCCCTCCAGAATCGGAGCCTTCCCAAACACTTCTCCTCCGACATGTCAAGGCTTGTCACCTGCTGCCTAAAGACCCTCGCAGCATCCCGTCGGATTGGCCGACCTCCATTGCCCCTCCTCCTTCTGGCCGATCCCGGCCCTCTCTCCCGCCGTCTCTCTGCCCCTTCACAGTGTTGGGCGATGAGGCCGTCGCCCTCCAAACAAGCTCCCATTCCCATGCCAGTTGGTCAAAAGGCTTTTAGGTGTAGTGCTGCAAGTGCTTCGGACAGGGTTGAAGGTGCCAAGTACTGTAAAGCTCAAATCCCAGAACTCCGCTCCACATTAGCTCGCCAACTCTCTCTAGCAACGATCGCAATGAGCAGGCCAAGTGGCAGAAGATTCTGCACTAGAGCTGTCCCCTTTAAATAGCGCCCCCCTACTCCGAGAAGGGCCTGCTAGCCCTCCCTCGAACTGTCACTAATAGCGCTGGGCGCTAAGGCTCCGGGCGCCACCCAATATGGGCTCAGGCACTCCTAAAAGGCGTTGCACACTGAAATGACGTCATGAGCTGCTTGCGCTCGCGGGCGCGCGCAAACACTTAGCGCAGGCGCTAAATGTATAGTCAATATCTGAGTTGTCGCTATCTTCATAGCGACCGCCCCAACATAGGGCATCGCCCCAATTCTAGGTCTCTTTAGGCGCTCAGCGCCGGCGCTACCAACCCAATTTCTAGGC
This sequence comes from Somniosus microcephalus, assembly GCF_052327205.1. Classification (NCBI taxonomy): domain Eukaryota; kingdom Metazoa; phylum Chordata; class Chondrichthyes; order Squaliformes; family Somniosidae; genus Somniosus; species Somniosus microcephalus. The sequence goes on along the minus strand of NC_140994.1, from coordinate 265,152,431 downwards.
CTTGATGTTTAAAAATTTTCTTCTAAACATCATACAGCACAGAAGGAGGCCATTTGACCCATCGTGCCTGTGCCGGCTCCTAGATACAGCTCTCTAATTAGCCCCACTATTGTGGGATATGATATATATGAGGTAATGCATCTGGGGAGGGCTAACAAGGCAAGGGAATACACAATTAATGGTGGGATAGTGAGTAGTGTAGAGGAACAGAGGGACCTTGGAGTGCATGTCCACAGATCCCTGAAGGTAGCAGGACAGGTAGATAAGGATGTTAAAAAGGCATATGGGATTCTTGCCTTTTTTAGCCGAGGCACGGAATATAACAGCAGGGAGGTTATGCTTGAATTGTATAAAACACTAGTTAGGCTGCAGCTAGAGTACTGCGTGCAGTTCTGGTCACACAAAATACAGGAAAGGATGTGATTGCACTAGATGGGGTGCAGAGGAGATTTACGAGGATGTTGCCTGGGCTGGGGAATTTGAGGAGTGCAGAGATCTTGGAGGGCTGGAGGAGGTTACAGAGATAGGGAGGGGTGAGGCCATAGAGAGATTTGAAAACAAGGATGAGAATTTTAAAATCGAGGTGTTGCCGGACCGGGAGCCAATGTAGGTCAGTGAGCACAGGGGGTGATGGGTGAACGGGACTGGGTGTGAGTTAGGACACGGGGCAGTGAGCACAGGGGGTGATGGGTGAACGGGACTGGGTGCGAGTTAGGACACGGGGCAGTGAGCACAGGGGGTGAACGGGTGAACGGGACTGGGTGTGAGTTAGGACACGGGGCAGTGAGCACAGGGGGTGATGGGTGAACGGGACTGGGTGTGAGTTAGGACACGGGGCAGTGAGCACAGGGGGTGATGGGTGAACAGGACTGGGTATGAGTTAGGACACGGGGCAGTGAGCACAGGGGGTGATGGGTGAACGGGACTGGGTGCGAGTTAGGACACGGGGCAGTGAGCACAGGGGGTGATGGGTGAACGGGACTGGGTGTGAGTTAGGACACGGGGCAGTGAGCACAGGGGGTGATGGGTGAACGGGACTGGGTTTGAGTTAGGACACGGGGCAGTGAGCACAGGGGGTGATGGGTGAACGGGACTGGGTGTGAGTTAGGACACGGGGCAGTGAGCACAGGGGGTGATGGGTGAACGGGACTGGGTGTGTGTTAGGACACGGGGCAGTGAGCACAGGGGGTGATGGGTGAACGGGACTGGGTGTGAGTTAGGACACGGGGCAGTGAGCACAGGGGGTGATGGGTGAACGGGACTGGGTGTGAGTTAGGACACGGGGCAGTGAGCACAGGGGGTGATGGGTGAACGGGACTGGGTGTGAGTTAGGACACGGGGCAGTGAGCACAGGGGGTGATGGGTGAACGGTACTGGGTGTGAGTTAGGACACGGGGCAGTGAGCACGGGGTGATGGGTGAACGGGACTGGGTGTGAGTTAGGACACGGGGCAATGAGCACAGGGGGTGATGGGTGAACGGGACTGGGTGTGAGTTAGGACACGGGGCAGTGAGCACAGGGGGTGATGGGTGAACGGGACTCGGTGCGAGCTAGGATACGGGCAGCTGAGTATTGGATGACCTCAAGTTATAAATGGAGAGGTGACCTAAGGCCCGAGGCGTCACAGGACAGCAGGTAGTTGATTGGTTGGTGAGTATTACAGCGTTTCTTTCTCTCTAAGCTAGTGCAATGGTTTAAACCAAGAGCTGGGGAACAATAACTAATAATTTATGAAATTAATAACTTAACTAGATAAACAAATTAATTAATATAACTATAAATAATAATTTGAATAAAAACTTTAACTAATTAAATAAGTAAATAAATAAAAAAGACTAGAGATGGCAGAGCAGGCTATATGTCGGGACTGTATTATGTGGGATTTTGTGGACAGCGAGACTGTCCCGGATTCCCACATCGGCAGGAAATGTCTTGACCTTCAGTCACTCCGGCTCAGAGTCATTGAGCTGGAGAGCGAGTTAGAGACACTCCAAAAACATAAGGGAGGGGGAGGAATTTCTGGTTAGTTTTATTTAGAATACAGTCACACCCCAGAGGAAAGCACAGGAAGGGGAGGGTGTGACTCTCAGGGAGCCGGGTAGCGGGGATTTAGGAGAGGTTGAGAAGGAGGTCCCGCAGACACTGGTCCTGTCCAACAGGTACGATGTACCCGCTACCTGTGAGGACAAAGGAGAAAGACTGCAGGGAGGACTGCCACAATGCAGACCAAGGCACCGTGGCACGGAAGGCTGTCCAAAGAGGGGGAAGATAGTAGATTGGCGGTTAGAATCAGATCAGCCATGATCTTATTGAATGGCGGAGCAGGCTCGAAGGGCCGATTGGCCTACTCCTGCTCCTATTTCTTATGTTCTTATGAAGAGCAGAATAGAAATGTGGTAGTGATAGGGGACTCTATAATTAGGGGGATAGATAGCCTCCTCTGCAGCCAAGAATGAGAATCCCGAAGGGTGTGTTGCCTACCCGGTGCCAGGGTAAGGGACAGGGTAAATCCAGTTGTCGTGGTCCATGTTGGAACAAACAACATAGGTAGGAACAGGGAGGATGTCCTGCTGAAAGAGTATCAGGAGTTAGGAACTAAATTTAAAAGCAGGACCTCAAGGGTAATAATCTCTGGATTATTGCAGGAACTGCGTGCAAATTGGCACAGAGACAGACAGATCAGGAGAATGAACACGTGGCTAAAGAGCTGGTGTGGGAAAGAGGGGTTCCTTTTCATGGGACACTGGCACCAGTACTGGGACAGGAAGGAGCTGTACCGATGGGACTGGCTCTACCTGAACCGGGATGGGACCCATGTCCTAGCGGAAAGGGTAAATAGGGAGGTGGCAAAGGCTTTAGACTAGTAAGATGGGGGGAGGGATCTACAAGAAACGTAAGCAGCCTAACTATAAACAAAACAGGAAAGGAGAGCATAGGAAAGAATAAAGTAAGGGAGGACATTTATGGCCAGGGAATAAATGGAGTTATAGAACAGGAATGTAAAAATAAAGTGAGAGGAAATCCTATTAAAAATGAGTTAATCTGTCTGCACAGCAATGCACACAGTGTCTGTAATAAAACAGGGGAGCTGGAGGCAATAATACATTGCGAGAAACCAGACATAGTTGGGATTATTGAGACATGGCTCCAGAAAAATCAGGACTGGGAATTAAACATTGCAGGGTATAACATATTTAGAAAAGATAGAGAGGGGAAAAGGGAAGGTGGAGTAGCTGTACTTATTAGGGATAACATAATGGCAGTAGAAAAAAGTGACACAGCTATCAGCAAGACAGAAATAGAATCCATATAGATAGAGATAAAAGATAATAAAGGATCAATCACACGAATAGGTGTAGTCATAGAGTCATAGAGTTTTACAGCACAGAAAGAGGCCCTTCGGCCCATCGTGTCTGCGCCGCCCATCCATCCCTGTCCAGTCTAATCCCATTTTCCAGCATTTGGTCCGTAGCCTTGTATGCAATGGCATTTCAAGTGCTCATCCAAATGCTTCTTGAATGTTGTGAGGGTTCCTGCCTCTACCACCCTTTTAGGCATTAAGTTCCACATTCCAACCACCCTCTGGGTGAAAAAGTTCCTCCTCAAATCCCCTCTAAATCTCCTGCCCCTTACCCTGAATCTATGCCCCCTTGTTATTGACCCCCCTACTAAGGGGAAAAGTTCCTCTTTGTCTACCCTATCTATGCCCCTCATCATTTTGTACACCTCAATCAGGTCCCCCCTCAGCCTTCTTTGCTCCAAGGAAAACAATCCCAGCCTGTTTAGTCTTTCTTCATAGCTGAGGCGCTCCATCCCAGGTAACATCCTGGTGAATCTTCTCTGCACCCTCTCCAAAGCAATCACATCCTTCCTATAGTGAGGTGACCAGAACTGCACACAGTACTCCAGCTGTGGCCTCACCAGCGTTTTGTACAGCTCCATCATAACCTCCCTGCTCTTATATTCTATGCCTCGGCTAATGAAGGCAAGTATCCCATATGCCTTTTTAACCACCTTATCTACCTGTTCCGCTGCCTTCAGGGATCTATGTACATGTACACCAAGGTCCCTCTGACTCTCTGTACTTCCTAGGGTCCTACCACTCATTGTGTATTCCCTTGCCTTATTTGTCCGTCCAAAATGCATCACCTCGCACTTTTCAGGGTTAAATTCCATTTGCCACTTTTCCGCCCATCTGACCAACCCGTTTATATCGTCCTGTAGCCTGAGGCTTTCCTCCTCGCAATTTACCACCCCACCAATTTTCGTGTCATCTGCGAACTTACTGATCATACCTTTTACATTCTCATCCAAATCATTTATGTAGATCACAAACAACAAGGGACCCAGCACCGATCCCTGAGGTAACCCACTGGACACAGGCTTCCAGTCACAAAAGCAACCTTCGACCATCACCCTCTGCCTCCTGCCACTCAGCCAGTTTAGGATCCAACGCGCCAAGGCACCCTGGATCCCATGGGCTCTTACCTTCTTGACCAGTCTCCTATGCGGGACTTTGTCAAAAGCTTTACTGAAGTCCATGTAAACCACATCCACAGCATTTCCCTCATCCACCCCCCTAGTCACCCCCTCGAAAAATTCAATCAGATTTGTCAGACATGATTTACCCTTGACAAAGCCATGCTGACTATCCCCGATTAATCCTTGCCTCTCCAAGTGGAGACTAATTTTGTCCCTCAGAATTTTTTCCAATAATTTCCCTACCACAGATGTTAGGCTCACTGGCCTGTAATTCCCTGGTTTATCCCTGCTACCCTTCTTGTATAATGGTACTACATTAGCTGTTCTCCAGTCCTCTGGTACATCCCTTGTGGCCAGAGAGGTTCTGAAAATTTGTGTCAGAGCCCCTGCAATCTCCTCCTTTGCCTCCCACAGCAGCCTGGGATACATCTCGTCCGGGCCTGGGGATTTATCCACTTTTTGGCCTGCTAAAACCGCTAGCACCTCCTCCCTCTCGATGCTAATATGTTCAAGTATGTCACAGTCCCCTTGCCCGATTTCTATGTCTGCATCGTCTTTCTCCATAGTGAACACAGATGCAAAAAATTCATTTAAAACCCCGCCTACATCATCTGGCTCTACACACAGATTGCCACTTTGGTCCCTAATGGGCCCTACCCTTTCCCTGGTTATCCTCTTGCCCTTAATATACTTATAAAACATCTTAGGATTTTCCTTTATTTTGCTCGCCAGTGTTATTTCATGGCCCCTCCTCGCCCTCCTAATTTCTTTTTTAAGTATGCCCCTGCACTTTTTATACTCCTCTAGGGCTTCTTCCGTCTTTAGTCTTTTGTAACTGCCAAAAGCCCCCCTTTTATTTCTAATGCATTTTTGTATATCCCTTGTCATCCAAGGTTCCCTTTGCTTGTTGGTCCCACCCTTGACCTTTACAGGAACATGTTGGCGTTGTACTCTCTCTATTTCCCTTCTGAAAGTCTCCCACTGTTTTGATGTGGATTTTCCTATAAGTAGCTGCTCCCAGTCCACTTTGGCCAGATCCTGCCTTATCATATTAAAATCGGCCTTCCCCCAATTTAGAACCCTTATTTCCGGGCCGTCTTTGTCTTTTTCCATGACCACCTTAAATCTCACCGAATTATGGTCACTGTCGCCAAAATGCTCTCCTACTTAAACTTCCACCACTTGCCCGGCTACATTCCCCAGAATCAGGTCCAGTACCGCCCCCTCTCTTGTAGGACTTTCTACATGTTGGCTCAAAAAGCTCTCCTGGATGCACTTTAAGAATTCTGCACCCTCTAAGCCTTTCACACTCTGACTATCCCAATTTATATTGGGGAAGTTGAAATCTATATTGGGGTAGTCTACAGATCACCTAATAGTGGAAGGGAGGTAGAAGGAGAAATATACAGACAAATTAGAGAAATGAGTAAAATGAGTAAAAAACATAGAATAATAATCATGGGGGATTGAAAATACCCCGATATTAATTGGGCAGAAGAGGTAGGTAAAGGGGATAAGGGAATGGAGCTCCTACAGTGTGTGCAGGACTCCTTTCTAACCCAATATGTAAAAAGCCCAACAAGGGAGGATTCGCTATTGGATCTAGTAATGGGGATAAGAGAAGTAAAGGTAGGGGAACATCTAGGCAATAGTGACCATAATATAAAACGCTTTAAGATGATAATTGAGAAGGACTTAAGTATTTTGAAGACCAGGTTAATAGATTGGAAAAAAGCTGATTTTGAGGGGCTGAGAATAGAACTTGGGAAAATAAAATGGGCAACAATATTGCCAAACAATGATGTAGAACAGCAATGGGAAACATCTAAAACTTTGTTCAACAGAGTGCAGGAACAATATATTCTGTTAAAACACAAGAACAAGCTAAACACTAATGGGACACCATGGATAAATAAAGACATAAGGGTAATACTGAGGGTAAGGAAAGAGGCAGACACTAAGTACATGACAGCAGGGGAGAGCATGATAAGGGAAAATACAAAGAGATTAGGCGAGAAGTCAAAAAACAATTAGGAAGGCAAAGAGGAACTATTAAATTAAATTATCAAGGAACATAAAACAAAATAGTAAAATATTTTACAGGCACATAAATAAAAAAAGGAAGCTCGGGATGGGAATAGGGCCATTAAGGAATAGACAAGATAATATCATAGGCAGCGATAGAGAGATGGCAGAAATATTAAGTAACTACTTTGCTTCAGTAATTACCAGGGAGACAGAACAGATGGACATGACATCAGACGATGAGATTACAAATGAGATAACTGCATTTAAAATAAAGGAGGTATATTGAATAAATTAATCAAACTCAAAGGAAAAAAAACCCTGATCCAGATGCACATCCGCGCATTTTAAAAGAATCTAGGGAAGAGATAGCAGAGGCATTACTGTGCATATTTAATAATTCGTTAGAAAAAAGCGTAGCGCCAGAGAACGTAATACCTATATTTAAGAAGGGAGATAGAACATGTCCAGGGAACTATAGACCAGTCAGCTTAACATCGGTGGTAGGAAAAATAATTGAATCCCTCTTAAAGGAGAAAATAGAAAAACATCTAGAAACCAAAAATATAATAATGAACAGTTAGCATGGATTTCAAAAGGGAAAGCCTTGAAATCTTTAAAGAGTTAATCAAGAGAGTAGAGAAGGGTAATGTAGTAGATGTAATTTATATAGATTTTCAAAAGGCCTTCAATAAGGTACCACATAATAGACTAACGAATAAGGTCAGAGAATGCGGAGTCAGGGGACAAGTCTTCAGCTAATTCGATTCACTCCATGTGACATCAAGAAACGGCTGAGCGCACTGGATACAATAAAAGGCTATGGGCCCCGACAACATCCCCGCTGTCATGCTGAAGACATGTGCTCTACACTTAGCCAAGCTGTTCCAGTACAGCTACAACACTGGCATCTACCCAACAATCTGGAAAACTGCCCAGGTATGTCCTGTCCACAAAAAGCAGGACAAATTCAATCCGACCACTTACTGCCCCATCAGTCTACTCTCAATCATCAGCAAAGTGGTGGAAGGTGTAATCGACAGTGCTATCAAGCGGCACTTACTCACCAATAACCTGCTCACTGATGCTCAGTTTGGGTTCCGCCAGGACCACTCGGCTCCCGACCTCATTACAGCCTTGGTCCAAACATGGAGAAAAGAGCTGAATTCCAGAGGTGAGGTGAGAGTGACTGTCCTTGACATCAAGGCAGCATTTGACCGAGTGTGGCATCAAGGAGCCCTAGTAAAACTGAAGTCAATGGCAATCGGGGGGAAAACTCTCCATTGGCTGGAGTCATACCTAGCACAAAGGAAGATGGTTGTAGTGGTTGAAGGTCAATCATCACAGCCCCAGGACATTGCTGCAGGAGTTCCTCCGGGCAGTGTCCTAGGCCCAAACATCTTCAGCTGCTTTATCAATGAACTTCCCTACATTACAAGGTCAGAAGTGGGGATGTTCGCTGATGACTGCACAGTGTTCAGCACCAACAGATAATGAAGGAGTCCATGCCCACATGCAGCAAGACCTGGATGACATTCAGGTTTGGGCTGATAAGTGGCAGGTAACATTCACACCACATAAGTGCTAGGCAATGACGATCTCCAACAAGTGAGAGTCTAACCACCGCCCCTTGACATTCAACAGCATTACCATCGCCGAATCCCCCACCATCAACATCCTGGGGGTAACCATTGACCAGAAACTTAACTGGACCAGCCACATAAATACTGTGGCAACAAGAGCAGGCCAGAGGCTGGGTATTCTGCGGTGAGTGTCTCACCTCCTGACTCCCCAAAACCTTTCCACCATCTACAAGGCACAAGTCAGGAGTGTGATGGAATACTCTCCACTTGCCTGGATGAGTGCAGCTCCAACAATACTCAAGAAGCTCGACACCATCCAGGACAAAGCAGCCCGCTTAATTGGCACCCCATCCACCACCTTAAACATTCACTCCCTCCACCACCGGCGCACTGTGACTGCAGTGTGTACCATCTACAAGATGCACTGCAGCAACTCGCCAAGGCTTCTTCGGCAGCACCTCCCAAACCCGCGACCTCTTCCACCTAGAATGACAAAGGCAGCAGGTGCATGGGAACACCACCACCTCCAAGTTCCTCTCCAAGCCACACACCATCCTGACTTAGAAATATATTGGCCGATCCTTCATCATCGCTGGGTCAAAATCCTGGAACTCCCTCCCTAACAGCACTGTGGGAGTACCTTCACCACACGGACTGCAGCGGTTCAAGAAGGTGGCTCACCACCACCTTCTCAAAGGGAACTAGGGATGGGCAATAAATGCTGGCCTTACCAGCGACGCCCACATCACAGGAACGAATATAAAAAAAAGAATAGCTAGCTGGCTTCAGGACAGAAAGCTGAGAGTCGGGGTAAAGGGTAGCTATTCCCAGTGGCAGAAGGTGGGTAGTGGTGTTCCACAAGGATCAGTGCTGGGACCACTGCTGTTCACAATTTACATTAACGATTTAGACTTTGGAATCAAAAACACAATTTCTAAATTTGCGGGTGACACCAAATTGAGGGGATAGTTAATACTGAGGAGGACTGTAACAAATTACAGGAGGACATCAATAAACTTGCGGAATGGACATATAATTGGCAAATGAATTTCAACACAGATAAATGTGAGGTATTACATTTTGGTAGGAAGAATAGGGAGGTCACTTATTATTTGGAGGGTGCGAGTCTGGATGGGGTAGAGGAACAAAGGGATCTCGGAGTACAAATACACAAATCACTAAAAGTTGCGACACAGGTTAGCAAGGTCATAAAAAAAGCAAACCAAGCACTAGGGTTTATTTCTAGGATAGAATTGAAAAGTAGGGAAGTTATACTAAACCTGTATCGAACCTGGTTAGACCACACTTGGAGTACTGCGTACAGTTCTGGTCGCCACATTATAAAAAGGATATAGAGGCACTGGAGAGGGTGCAGAGAAGGTTTACAAGGATGATACCAGAAATGCGAGGGTATACATATCAGGAAAGGATGAACAGGCTGGGGCTCTTTTCTCTTGGAAAAAAGGCTGAGGGGTGACCTAATAGAGGTCTTTAAAATTATGAAACATTTTGATCGAGTGGATACAGAGAGAGTGTTTCCACTTGTGGGGAAGAGCATAACTAGGGGCCATCAATATAAGATAGTCACCAAGAAATCCAATAGGGAATTCAGAAGAAACTTCTTTACCCAGAGAGTGGTGAGAATGTGGAACTCGCTACCACAGGGAGTGGTTGAAGCGAATAGTATCGATGTATTTAAGGGGAGGCTAGACAAACATGTGAGGGAGAAGGGAATCGAGGGTTATGCTGATCGAGTTAGATGAGGAAAGACGGGAGGAGGCTCGAGTGGAGCATAAACGCCAGCATGGACTGGTTGGGCCGAATGGCCTGTTTCTGGGCCGTATATCGATGTAATCCTATGGAATCCTATATAAAGTTCATGTAGGGTGGAAGATTGGAGGCCGGCCAGCAAAGCATTGGAATAGTCAAGTCTGGAGGTAACAAATTGAGGACGAGGGTTTCAGCAGCAGACGAGCTGAGGCAGGGGCGGAGTCGGGCGATGTAACGGCGGCGGAAGTAGGCGATCTTTGTGATGGAGAGGATACGTGGTCGGAAGCTCACATATATCAAATCAAATCAAATCAACTTTTATTGTCATTGTTAGTGCACAAGTGCAGTACAACGAAATGTAGGCTTGCGGCTCCCGAGAGTGTACAATTTGGATTAGGACACTTAAACATTTCAACATACATTTGTACATATATATTAGCATAAATATGACCATAATAAAGTGCATCGGCAGATGTGCAGGCTTTAGTGTTTATTTGTGGAGTTCAGTAGGATGACAGCCCTGGGAAAGAAGCTGTTCCTAAATCTGGTCGTATGGGTGCGAATGCATCTGTAGCATCTTCCAGATGGCAGGAGGGCGAACAGACTGTGGCTGGGGTGGGTAGGGTCTTTGATGATGGACCGTGCCCTCCGTAGGCAGCGTTTCTGATATATATGTTCTATGGTTGGTAGCCGGGTGCCGGTAATGCGTTGGGCAGTTTTGACTACCCGCTGCAGGGCTTTCCGGTCATGGGAGCTACAGCTGCCGTACCATACCATGATACAGTTTGTCAGGATGCTCTCTATAGTGCAGCGGTAGAAGTTAGAGAGGATCGGGGGTGACAGATTACATCCCTTCAGCCTCCTCAAGAAATATAGGCGCTGCTGGGCCTTCTTCACCAGAGAGGAGGTGTTGATGGACCAGGGGAGGTCTTCCGTGATGTGGACTCCGAGGAACTTAAAGCTGGCCACCCTTTCCACCACATCCCCATTGATGTGGATGGGGGTGTGACTTCCGCCTTTGGACTTCCTGAAGTCCACGATTATTTCCTTTGTTTTCTTGGTGTTAAGGGCCAGGTTGTTGTCGGCGCACCACGTCACGAGTCAGCTGGTAGCTCCTCATTGCGATAATTTTACGCCTGGGTCGGCGGAAATGCTGGCACTAGCGCGCATCTTAGGGTGATGTAGCAGTGCCGTCGCCCATAATGCACCAACATCACGGATCCGGCACGTGGGTGTGTGCGTATCAGAGAATGGCGGGCACCTCACCTTCCACCCTCCGGTCCACAGGTGGGGAGAGGTGGGCGTGCAGTGAACATCAGTCATTCAGCAGATTGGGCGACCGCTTTGCGGGACACCCTCGTTCAGTCCGTAAGGGTGACCCCGAGCTTCCGGTCGCCTGTCACTTTAATTCACCGCTCCACTCCCACTCGGACCTCTCTGTCCTCGACCTCTTGCCTTGTTCCACTGAAGCTCAGCGTAAGCTCGAGGAACAGCACCTCATCTTTCGATTAGGCACTTTACAGCCTTCTGGACTCAACATTGAGTTCAACAATTTCAGATCATAACCTCGGCCCCTATCATTTTTTTCATTTTTTTCTCTCTCTCTCTCACGGCAGCTGTCAATCATTCTGCCATCGCCATTTACACTTCATCTAGAGCCATCTTTTGTTTCTTAACTTGTCCCGTTACCATCTCCTTTTGCCTTGCACCATCAGCCCTTTTATTTCTTAATCTCTCCTGCCTTCCATCCTATCACAGACCTTCCCTTTTGTTCTTTCCTCCCCTCCCCCCTCTCCCTGCTCCTACACCTGCTTAAAAACCTGTTCCATCTCCAACTTTTTCCAGTTCTGACGAAGGATCACCGACCTGAAACGTTAACTCTGTTTCTCTCTCCACGGACACTGCCTGACCTGCTGAGTATTTCCAGCATTTTCTGTTTTTATTTCAGATTTCCAGTAAACGCCGTATTTTGCTTTTGTATCAGTCATTATAGCCTAAATGCTGCCTTTCGGACCAGACGTTAAACCGAGGCCCCGTCTGCTCTCTCAGGTGGACGTAAAAGATCCCATGGCCACTATTTCGAAGAAGAGCAGGGGGGGAGTTCTCCCCGGTGTCCTGGGGCTAATATTTATCCCTCAACCATGTGGTAAACCTTGATAGCGCATCAAACCAACATCACTAAAAACAGATTATCTGCTCGTAATCACAGTGCTGTCTGTGGGAGCTTGCTGTGAGCGATTTGGCTGCCGTGTTTCCTACATTGCAACAGCGACTACACTTCAAAAAGCACACAATAATACAATACAATACAATACAAATCGCTTTATTGGCATGATAAGTTACATCTTATGTTGCCAAAGCATCAAAATACATTTATGGTTGAACACATAAACGCGGTTCCATTCATACAGTGTATAAACAGGTATATCCCTGAGTTTATAAATATATTTTCGCCTTGTTTATATATACTCTTGTCTTAGTTTACTGGTTGTCCCTCTGTTCATGGCAAGCTGTAACATAGTGTGCCGCCAGTGTTACACAGCTTCTCTCCTCCCCCAGTAGGAATGGGAGTTTTTGGTTGTCAGTCAGATTTCTGAATTCAGGGCATATTATTACCCCCCAAGTTACAATTACTCCCCAGTGAACAATGTTCCCTCTAAGCTGCGCGGCCGATGGGAAAGGTCCCACGCAGGACGCTCACCGGCTTCCCCGTTGTAAATAAATACGTGCGCAGAAATTTAAAGGGACGGCGCACTAAAAGAAACAGGCCGCGCGGAACAAAGCGCAGAGTGCAGGGAAGATTGGCAATGAGTCTCTCTGTTTTGCCACAGACAAACAAGTTCCAAAACAGTTAAAAACAAGATAACAGTGCAATATATTATTTAAAATGCTGAGCATTTGATCTTCCAGATTCACCGGTACGGTTTCACACGCCTACCCGGAGTGGGTGGGAACTTTCTGTGCCCCCATTTACACATCCCACACACGCACGACACACATAACATTTCATCCACTTTCTGAGCATTTATTTCAATTTCCATGTTAATTGTCGGGGCACAATTGATATGCACAGGACAAGTGACTCACACATCACTCGTTCATCTCCTCCCATTTGTAGCTTAAAGGGCGCCCAGCCTAGAAAACAGGGCCACCCAACGTGGGCCAGAGTCGTGCACTGCCCGCATTGCTCTTATGAATGGCCTTGAATTGGCCACAGGGGAGGTTGAAAGTGATCTCAAGAGGGTCGCCAGCCTCAACAATTAACACGCACAAGTCACACCAGAGCATCAAGCGACAAAGCAAAATAAAAAAGCTGCTCTATAAACGGCTGGATCGGTGGAGTACAGGTCAGGGAATGCTGTGCTAAGACCGCACGCGCCTTGGTCAGACTCCACTGTGACCAAAAAAAGGACCTGCATCTGTATCGTGCCTTTCGGGACCTCAGGAGCAGAGCTAATCCTTGATGCGCCATGCACCCACGCAGTGTGCGCCTGACTACACTGACGGTTACATGGTTATGAGGCTGTGGGAATGAATGATTTGGAGAGGCAGATGGTTTGATGAATCTTGATTTTGAAACAGGGCTGGGGCTGGGGGTAATATTCTGGCATGGATAGAGGATTGGCTATCTAACAGAAGGCAGAGAGTTGGGATAAATGGTTCATTCTCAGACTGGCAATCAGTAACTAGTGGTGTTCCGCAGGGGTCAGTGCTGGGTCCCCAACTCTTTACAATCTATATTAACGATTTGGAGGAGGGGACCGAGTGTAACATATCAAAGTTTGCAGATGATACTAAGATGGGAGGGAAAGTAGTGAGTGAGGAGGGCATAAAAAACCTGCAAGGGGACATAGACAGGCTAAGTAAGTGGGCAGAGATTTGGCAGATGGAATACAATACTGGAAAGTGTGAGGTTATGCACTTTGGCAGGAAAAATCATAGAGCAAGTTATTATCTTAATGGCAAGAAACTGGAAAGTACTGAAGTACAAAGGGATCTGGGGGTCCTGGTGCACGAAACTCAAAAGGTTAGTATGCAGGTGCAGCAAGTGATTAAGAAGGCCAATGAAATGTTGGCTTTCATTGCTAGGGGGATAGAATATAAAAATAGGGAGGTATTGCTTCAGTTGTACAAGGTATTGGTGAGACCGCACCTGGAATACTGCATACAGTTTTGGTGTCCATACTTAAGAAAAGACATACTTGCTCTCGAGTCAGTACAAAGAAGGTTCACTCGGTTAATCCCGGGGATGAGGGGATGGACATATGAGGAGAGGTTGAGTAGATTGGGACTCTACTCATTGGAGTTCAGAAGAATGAGAGGCGATCTTATTGAAACATATAAGATTGTGAAGGGGTTGGATCGGGTGGATGCGGGGAGGATGTTCCCGATGATGGGTGAAACTAGAAATAGGGGGCATAGTCTTAGAATAAGGGGCTGCTCTTTCAAAACTGAGATGAGGAGGAACTACTTCACCCAGAGGGTGGTAGGTCCATGGAATATGCTGCCCCAAAAAGCTGTAGAAGCTACATCATTACATAAATTTAAAAGAGAAATAGACAGTTTCCTAGAAGTAAAGGGAATTATGGGTTACGGGGAGCGGGCAGGAATTTGGACATGAGTCTAGGTTCGGATCGGTCATGGCCCTGTGGGTAGCGGAGCGGGCCCAGGGGCCGTGTAGCCTGATCCTGCTTCATGTGTCTAATTCTGTTAGATTCAGGAGATGGTTCTGTGATAGTAGATTGGCGGTTAGGATCAGATCAGCCATGATCTTATTGAATGGCGGAGCAGGCTCGAGGGGCTGATTGGCTGACTCCTGCTCCTATTTCTTATGTTCTTATGTTCTCTGGAAAAGAGAAGGCTGAGGGGTGACCTGATAGAGGGTCTTCACGATTATTTAATCGGTTCGATAGGGTAGACGTAGAGAAAATGTTCCCACTTGTGAGGGAGACCAGAACTAGGGGCCATCAATATAAGACAGTCACTAATAAATCCAATAGGGAATTCAGGAGAAATGTCTTTACCCAGAGAGTGGTGAGAATGTGGACCTCGCTACCACAGGGAGTGGTTGAGGCAAATAATACAGATGTATTTAAGGGGAAGCTCGATAAACACAAGAGGGAGAAAGGAATAGAGGGTTATGGTGATGGGGTGAGATGAAGAGGGTTGCGAGGAGGCTGGTGTGGAGGATAAACACCGGCACGGACCTGTTGGGATGAATGGCCAGTTTCTGTGCTGTACATTCTGTGTAATTCTATGCAACAGTGAGGAAGCAAGGAGAAGGGATGGTGTATAGGATAGTGGGAGGGGGCGGGAACTTGAAGCTCAGGGGGAGCAAGAGGAGGAAGAAAGGAGAGGTTAGAGGAGCAATAAAAGAGAGAGAGCAAAGGAAGGATGGGGAAATTCTAAAGCTGGACATCAGGCTTTAAGACTGGAGACTTTAACAGCGGTTACAAGCCATCATCGAATCATTAAATCAGTTGGACAGAATCAAGAGAAATTTAATTTTAAAACTAAATTGACCAAATAATTTTAAATTCACATGAAATAAAATAGCTTGACAGCTCACTCTCGATGGCTGCAACCTATTGCAAAGTGAGATTTATGACAGAACGGCAAGCGCCCTTTCCAACTCTCTCTCACACACAGTGTTACAGATTATACGCATCAATTAAAAAAATCACTCACTTTCACGTTCAATCTTCATTCACTTACCTGATTGGGGCTCCTCCCGCTGCCCTGTCTCTATGGCAATAGGGTGCGTTGCCCAATATCTGGGGTCCCTCGGACCTAAATATTTCTGCCCTAGGGCATTGCGCTGCGAGGGGCGAGGACGCTCAGGAATGGACACTACTGAATTTCAAGTTAACGGTGTGTGTGTGAGGGTGGGGAGTTGGATGGGGTACAGTGTGTGTGAGGGTGGGGAGTTGGATGGGGTACAGTGTGTGTGAGGGTGGGGAGTTGGATGGGGTACAGTGTGTGTGAGGGTGGGGAGTTGGATGGGGTACAGTGTGTGTGAGGGTGGGGAGTTGGATGGGGTACAGTGTGTGTGAGGGTGGGGAGTTGGATGGGGTACAGTGTGTGTGAGGGTGGGGAGTTGGATGGGGTACAGTGTGTGTGAGGGTGGGGAGTTGGATGGGGTACAGTGTGTGTGAGGGTAGGGAGTTGGATGGGGTACAGTGTGTGTGGGGGTGGGGAGTTGGATGGGGTACAGTGTGTGTGAGGGTGGGGAGTTGGATGGGGTACAGTGTGTGTGAGGGTGGGGAGTTGGATGGGGTACAGTGTGTGTGAGAGTAGGGAGTTGGATGGGGTACAGTGTGTGTGGGGGTGGGGAGTTGGATGGGGTACAGTGTGTGTGAGGGTAGGGAGTTGGATGGGGTACAGTGTGTGTGAGGGTGGGGAGTTGGATGGGGTACAGTGTGTGTGAGGGTGGGGAGTTGGATGGGGTACAGTGTGTGTGAGGGTGGGGAGTTGGATGGCGTACAGTGTGTGTGAGGGTGGGGAGTTGGATGGGGTACAGTGTGTGTGAGGGTGGGGAGTTGGATGGGGTACAGTGTGTGTGAGGGTGGGGAGTTGGATGGGGTACAGTGTGTGTGAGGGTGGGGAGTTGGATGGGGTACAGTGTGTGTGTGAGGGTGGGGAGTTGGATGGGGTACAGTGTGTGTGAGGGTAGGGAGTTGGATGGGGTACAGTGTGTGTGAGGGTGGGGAGTTGGATGGGGTACAGTGTGTGTGAGGGTGGGGAGTTGGATGGGGTACAGTGTGTGTGAGGGTGGGGAGTTGGATGGGGTACAGTGTGTGTGAGGGTGGGGAGTTGGATGGGGTACAGTGTGTGTGAGGGTGGGGAGTTGGATGGGGTACAGTGTGTGTGAGGGTGGGGAGTTGGATGGGGTACAGTGTGTGTGAGGGTGGGGAGTTGGATGGGGTACAGTGTGTGTGAGGGTGGGGAGTTGAATGGGGTACAGTGTGTGTGAGGGTGGGGAGTTGGATGGGGTACAGTGTGTGTGAGGGTGGGGAGTTGAATGGGGTACAGTGTGTGTGAGGGTGGGGAGTTGGATGGGGTACAGTGTGTGTGAGGGTGGGGAGTTGGATGGGGTACAGTGTGTGTGAGGGTGGGGAGTTGAATGGGGTACAGTGTGTGTGAGGGTGGGGAGTTGGATGGGGTACAGTGTGTGTGAGGGTGGGGAGTTGGATGGGGTACAGTGTGTGTGAGGGTGGGGAGTTGAATGGGGTACAGTGTGTGTGAGGGTGGGGAGTTGGATGGGGTACAGTGTGTTTGAGGGTGGGGAGTTGGATGGGGTACAGTGTGTGTGAGGGTGGGGAGTTGGATGGGGTACAGTGTGTGTGAGGATGGGGAGTTGGATGGGGTACAGTGTGTGTGAGGGTGGGGAGTTGGATGGGGTACAGTGTGTGTGAGGGTAGGGAGTTGGATGGGGTACAGTGTGTGTGAGGGTAGGGAGTTGGATGGGGTACAGTGTGTGTGAGGGTGGGGAGTTGGATGGGGTACAGTGTGTGTGAGGGTGGGGAGTTAGATGGGGTACATTGTGTGTGAAGGTGGGGAGTTGGATGGCGTACAGTGTGTGTGAGGGTGGGGAGTTGGATGGGGTACAGTGTGTGTGAGGGTGGGGAGTTGGATGGGGTACAGTGTGTGTGAGGGTGGGGAGTTGGATGGGATAAAGTGTGTGTGAGGATGGGGAGTTGGATGGGGTACAGTGTGTGTGAGGGTGGGGAGTTGGATGGGATACAGTGTGTGTGAGGGTGGGGAGTTGGATGGCGTACAGTGTGTGTGAGGGGAGGGAGTTGGATGGGGTACAGTGTGTGTGAGAGTGGGGAGTTGGATGGGGTACAGTGTGTGTGAGGGTGGGGAGTTGGATGGGGTACACTGTGTGTGAGGGTGGGGAGTTGGATGGGGTACACTGTGTGTGAGGGTGGGGAGTTGGATGGGGTACAGTGTGTCTGAGGGTGGGGAGTTGGATGGGGTACAGTGTGAGTGAGGGTGGGGAGTTGGATGGGGTACAGTGCGTGTGTGAGGGTGGGGAGTTGGATGGGGTACAGTGTGTGTGAGGGTGGGGAGTTGGATGGGGTACAGTGTGTGTGTGAGGGTGGGGAGTTGGATGGGGTACAGTGTGTGTAAGGGTGGGGAGTTGGATGGGGTACAGTGGGTCTGAGGGTGGGGAGTTGGATGGGGTACAGTGTGTGTGTGAGGGTGGGGAGTTGGATGGGGTACAGTGTGTGTGAGGGTGGGGAGTTGGATGGGGTACAGTGTGTGTGAGGGTGGGGAGTTGGATGGGGTACAGTGGGTCTGAGGGTGGGGAGTTGGATGGGGTACAGTGTGTGTGTGAGGGTGGGGAGTTGGATGGGGTACAGTGTGTGTGAGGGTGGGGAGTTGGATGGGGTACAGTGTGTGTGAGGGTGGGGAGTTGGATGGGGTACAGTGTGTGTGAGGGTGGGGAGTTGGATGGGGTACAGTGTGTGTGAGGGTGGGGAGTTGGATGGGGTACAGTGTGTGTGACGGCGGGGAGTTGGATGGGGTACAGTGTGTGTGAGGGTGGGGAGTTGGATGGGGTACGGTGTGTGAGAGGGTGGGGAGTTGGATGGGGTACAGTGTGTGTGAGGGTGGGGCGTTGGATGGGGTACAGTGTGTGTGAGGGTGAGGAGCTGGATGGGGTACAGTGTGTGTGAGGGTGGGGAGTTGGATGGGGTACAGTGTGTGTGAGGGTGGGGAGTTGGATGGGGTACAGTGTGTGTGAGGGTGGGGAGTTGGATGGGGTACAGTGTGTGTGAGGGTGGGGCGTTGGATGGGGTACAGTGTGTGTGAGGGTGGGGAGTTGGATGGGGTACAGTGTGTGTGAGGGTGGGGAGTTGGATGGGGTACAGTGTGTGTGAGGGTGGGGAGTTGGATGGAGTACAGTGTGTGTGTGAGGGTGGGGAGTTGGATGGGGTACAGTGTGTGTGTGAGGGTGGGGAGTTGGATGGGGTACAGTGTGTGTGAGGGTGGGGAGTTGGATGGGGTACAGTGTGTGTGAGGGTGGGGAGTTGGATGGGGTACAGTGTGTGTGAGGGTGGGGAGTTGGATGGCGTACAGTGTGTGTGAGGGTGGGGAGTTGGATGGCGTACAGTGTGTGTGAGGGTGGGGAGTTGGATGGGGTACAGTGTGTGTGAGGGTGGGGAGTTGGATGGGGTACAGCGTGTGTGAGGGTGGGGAGTTGGATGGGGCACAGTGTGTGTGAGGGTGGGGAGTTGGATGGGGTACAGTGTGTGTGAGGGTGGGGAGTTGGATGGGGTACAGTGTGTGTGAGGGTGGGGAGTTGGATGGGGTACAGTGTGTGTGAGGGTGGGGAGTTGGATGGGGTACAGTGTGTGAGAGGGTGGGGAGTTGGATGGGGTACAGTGTGTGTGAGGGTGGGGAGTTGGATGGGGTACAGTGTGTGTGAGGGTGGGGAGTTGGATGGGGTACAGTGTGTGTGAGGGTGGGGAGTTGGATGGGGTACAGTGTGTGAGAGGGTGGGGAGTTGGATGGGGTACAGTGTGTCTGAGGGTGGGGAGTTGGATGGGGTACAGTGTGTGTGAGGGTGGGGAGTTGGATGGGGTACAGTGTGTGTGAGGGTGAGGAGTTGGATGGGGTACAGTGTGTGTGAGGGTGGGGAGTTGGATGGGGTACAGTGTGTGAGAGGGTGGGGAGTTGGATGGGGTACAGTGTGTCTGAGGGTGGGGAGTTGGATGGGGTACAGTGTGTGTGAGGGTGGGGAGTTGGATGGGGTACAGTGTGTGTGAGGGTGGGGAGTTGGATGGGGTACAGTGTGTGAGAGGGTGGGGAGTTGGATGGGGTACAGTGTGTGTGAGGGTGGGGAGTTGGATGGGGTACAGTGTGTGTGAGGGTGGGGAGTTGGATGGGGTACAGTGTGTGTGAGCGTGGGGAGTTGGATGGGGTACAGTGTGTGTGTGAGGGTGGGGAGTTGGATGGGGTACAGTGTGTGTGAGGGTGGGGAGTTGGATGGGGTACAGTGTGTGTGAGGGTGTGGAGTTGGATGGGGTACAGTGTGTGTGAGGGTGGGGAGTTGGATGGGGTACAGTGTGTGTGAGGGTGGGGAGTTGGATGGGGTACAGTGTGTGTGAGGGTGGGGAGTTGGATGGGGTACAGTGTGTGTGTGAGGGTGGGGAGTTGGATGGGGTACAGTGTGTGTGAGGGTGGGGAGTTGGATGGGGTACAGTGTGTGTGAGGGTGGGGAGTTGGATGAGGTACAGTGTGTGTGAGGGTGGGGAGTTGGATGGGGTACAGTGTGTGTGAGGGTGGGGAGTTGGATGGGATACAGTGTGTGTGAGGGTGGGGAGTTGGATGGGGTACAGTGTGTGTGAGGGTGGGGAGTTGGATGGGGTACAGTGTGTGTGAGGGTGGGGAGTTGGATGGGGTACAGTGTGTGTGAGGGTGGGGAGTTGGATGGGGTACAGTGTGTGTGAGGGTGGGGAGTTGAATGGGGTACAGTGTGTGTGAGGGTGGGGAGTTGGATGGGGTACAGTGTGTGTGAGGGTGGGGAGTTGAATGGGGTACAGTGTGTGTGAGGGTGGGGAGTTGGATGGGGTACAGTGTGTGTGAGGGTGGGGAGTTGGATGGGGTACAGTGTGTGTGAGGGTGGGGAGTTGGATGGGGTACAGTGTGTGTGAGGGTGGTGAGTTGGATGGGGTACAGTGTGTGTGAGGGTGGGGAGTTGGATGGGGTACAGTGTGTGTGAGGGTGGGGAGTTGGATGGGGTACAGTGTGTGTGAGGGTGGGGAGTTGGATGGGGTACAGTGTGTGTGAGGGTGGGGAGTTGGATGGGGTACAGTGTGTGTGAGGGTGGGGAGTTGGATGGGGTACAGTGTGTGTGAGGGTGGGGAGTTGGATGGGGTACAGTGTGTGTGAGGGTGGGGAGTTGGATGGGGTACAGTGTGTGTGGGGGTGGGGAGTTAGATGGGGTACAGTGTGTGTGAGGGTGGGGAGTTGGATGGGGTACAGTGTGTGTGAGGGTGGGGAGTTAGATGGGGTACAGTGTGTGAGGGTGGGGAGTTGGATGGGGTACAGTGTGTGTGAGGGTGGGGAGTTGGATGGGGTACAGTGTGTGTGAGGGTGGGGAGTTGGATGGGGTACAGTGTGTGTGGGGGTGGGGAGTTAGATGGGGTACAGTGTGTGTGAGGGTGGGGAGTTGGATGGGGTACAGTGTGTGTGAATGTGGGGAGTTGGATGAGGTACAGTGTGTGTGAGGGTGGGGAGTTAGATGGGGTACAGTGTGTGTGAGGGTGGGGAGTTGGATGGGGTACAGTGTGTGTGAGGGTGGGGAGTTAGATGGGGTACAGTGTGTGTGAGGGTGGGGAGTTGGATGGGGTACAGTGTGTGTGAGGGTGGGGAGTTGGATGGGGTACAGTGTGTGAGGGTGGGGAGTTGGATGGGGTACAGTGTGTGTGGGGGTGGGGAGTTAGATGGGGTACAGTGTGTGTGTGAGGGTGGGGAGTTGGATGGGGTACAGTGTGTGTGAGGGTGGGGAGTTGGATGGGGTACAGTGTGTGTGAGGGTGGGGAGTTGGATGGGGTACAGTGTGTGTGAGGGTGGGGAGTTGGATGGGGTACAGTGTGTGTGAGGGTGGGGAGTTGGATGGGGTACAGTGTGTGTGAGGGTGGGGAGTTGGATGGGGTACAGTGTGTGTGAGGGTGGGGAGTTGGATGGGGTACAGTGTGTGTGAATGTGGGGAGTTGGATGGGGCACTCATGCACACATGTACATGCCCACACACATATGCAGAGAGACCCTCACATGCGCTCACACAGACATCTACACCCACGCTTACATAAACACAGCCTGCACAATATATATGTTGATTTTATGCTGACACACACACACACATAGGAACCCTTTTTAAGTGTACACAGGGACATACGTCTTGCCCACACATACCGAGCATTCACACAGCCCAGATACAGGAAGCACAGCCCAGATACAAATCTTGCGGACGCTCACACGCTCTCACAGAGCCACAGACAGAGACACACACAGAATTCCCCTACACAGTTCTCACGGACACACACAGTCACACACACGCTGCTGTTCTGTCGCTTCACGACCAGTCCCTGGTGCTCAAAATAAAGCAGAGCCAGGGGTGGAGCTGAGAGATTTCCACAACCTCATCTGTACAGTTTGCATATTGTTAATATTAACCCTTCGAGTTCCACTATCTCATCTGTAGTTTGCATATTGTTAATATTAACCCTTCGATTTCCACTATCTCATCTGTAGTTTGCATATTGTTAATATTAACCCTTCGATTTCCACTATCTCATCTGTAGTTTGCATATTGTTAATATTAACCCTTCGATTTCCACTATCTCATCTGTAGTTTGCATATTGTTAATATTAACCCTTCGAGTTCCACAATCACATCTGTACAGTTTGCACACTGTCAGTGTTAACCCTTCGAGTTCCCTCAGAACGTCAACAACCAGGAACCAAGGTTCCAGCTTTTTATCTGTATTCCCCTCTTGCTCCTGCAGTGAGTGACAGGCCAGGGGGTTGAGTCTGAGCCTGTGGGAGATTCTCCCTGTGATAGTAACCGAGAGGGATGCTCCATTCCTGGGAGCTGTTTTGCTGCCGATCCGCTTTCGGGGGGCTGAGAGTCCGGGGAGGGGAGGGGATTGGCTGGGGAGCAGAGATACCAACATAAAGGAGGGTGAATTCAGTCTCGGGTAGGGGGGCAACACTAGCGGCCTCAGGGAGACAGGAAGATCAGGCGGAGCGTGAAACGGGCGACCGACCAGCTGACGCCCGAGCACCGATTTCACCCACAAATTTCAACTGGTAAAAGTCCGATCCTGAAACCAGGTCCAGTTTTTTGTTTAAATCCCCCCCCCCCCCACCCCCCACCTCCGTTTCCCTTCCGCGACCTCCTGAAACGCAGCGATTTTAATGAGCTTGCCTCAGTACCAAAGCCAGGCTCACAATCCCACCCAACACTGGCAGCTTCCTAAAGAATGACAGCGGCACAGGAGGAGGCCATTCGGCCCCCCCTGCCCGTGCTAACACTGGCTCTTGTGGGAGGGCTCAAGTCCCACTCCCCCTGCTCTGTCCCCACAGCCAAGAACATGTTCTCCTCAAACTAGAAAGTCGCAAAATCCCAAGGAAAGGGGCGGCATGTTAACCTCTCCCTCTCCATCACTCTCTCTCTCTCTCCTTATCTCTCTCTCTCTCTCTCCTTATCTCTCGATCTCTGTCACTTTCTATCTCTCTCACTCTCTCTCTATCTCTCTCTCTATCACTCTCTCACTCTCTCTATCACTCTCTCTCTCTCACTCTCTCACTCTCTCTATCACTCCCTCTTTCTCTATCTCCCTCTCTATCTCCATATCTCTCGATCTCTGTCACTTTCTATCTCTCTCACTCTCTCTATCTCTCTCTCTATCACTCTCTCACTCTCACTCTCTCTCTATCACTCTCTCTCACTCTCTCACTCTCTCTATCACTCCCTCTCTCTCTATTTCTCTCTATCACTCTCTCTCTCTCTCTCCTTATCTCTCGATCTCTGTCACTTTCTATCTCTCTCACTCTCTCTCTATCTCTCTCTCTATCACTCTCTCACTCTCACTCTCTCTCTCACTCTCTCTCACTCTCTCTCTCTCACTCTCTCACTCTATCACTCCCTCTCTCTCTATCTCTCTCTCTGTCACTCTCTATCTCCATATCTCTCTCTCTATCACTCTCTCTCTATCACTCTCTCTATCACTCTCTCGCTATCTCTCTCTCTCTCTCTATCTCCATATCTCTCTCTCTATCTCTCTCTCTATCACTCTCTCTCTCTATCTCCATATCTCTCTCTCTATCACTCTCTCTCTCTCTCTCTCTCTCCCTCCCTCCCTCCCTCCACAGCTGCCCCGGTGGGACTGGGCACCTTGAAGTTCCCGCACAAGCGCAACATTTCAACCTTTGACGGGCTCCACCACACTGGCCAACCCGCGGCAACAACCAACAAGCATTGGCTGGAAGCGCGGAGTCTGCAACCCGCTGGGAAACGTGTTGCTGGAGTCTGGCTCCAAGCAGTGACTGGGACAGCGGGGAGAGGAGAGGGGGGGGGGCGGGGGAGCAAACCGAGATTTCAGCAACCTACCCCGAGCAGACAGTTTCTTAGTGTTGATAATCTTCGCCGCGAATTCCTGTCCAGATAAAGTCTTAACGCATCGCTTTACAATGGAGAAGGCGCCCCTGAAATCATCAACATTTCACAGTTTAGTCGCAACACACACACAGGCAGAGTGAAACTGAAAGGCAAGACTTTAGTTAATGAATGTTGAAAGGCTGTTTGTTCCCTTACTTTCCCAGCTCCTCGTACATCTGGTATTCCTCGCTGAACCGGGTGCTGGTTATTGTGGCCATTCTGCCGGCGTTTGACTCTTTCCCCAGACTGCTTGTCCTGCTCTCTGTCTCTCTCTGTTTCTCTCTCTGTCTCTGTGTGTGTCTCTGTCTCTCTCTCCCTCTCTCTCTCTCCAGAGACTCGTGTCTCTGAGGTGGCTTTGATTGGCAGATCACTACATGGAAAAAAAAAATTGAGAAAATCCAACCAGCGCAAACCTCACGAGTTGGCCGTGTGTGTGTGATTTTCCCCTTTGCTCTGCATCGTTCTCCTCCCCTCCCTCCCTCCCTCCGTGTTTCCTAGACAACAGCTTCTGAGAGCTTCACAGAAAAAAGCTGCTTTGACACTTGCAATCCCGGCTACAGCCTCGCACACTCGCGTGTAACAGGGGGGTGGGGGGACTATCAGACTGTGTGTGTGTGAGTGTGAGTGAAAATTAATACAACAGTAACTGGGATCAGTCTCTGTAACTGAAACAAAGGCTGGAAATCACCCTTGAGTCCCCGGACAACACAGCGGTGACTGAGAAATCTGATGAGGAACAGGTCAACTGATCGGCTGCTGGCAATTGTTGGCTGTAATGAGGTAGAGGAGGGTTTATCACAGAGTGGAATTGGGGCAGTTCATGAATTTAACTGGATTCTCTAAAGCCCTTCCTGTGAACTGTAATATATCCGACTGCGTCTTTACACCGAGATAGTCGCTTTGAACAGGGTTTACTGAAGGTTTCCTGTTGATCAACTCAAAGATCTCGTTCTTCCACCTCTTGCCTCCCCCCTCCTCCTCCCCTCTAGTTCTCATTTTCACCGCAAACTCTCTTTTCTTCATTTTGTTAATAATTTTGTATTCCAAGCCTTTCGCTTTCAGGTCTGTCAAAGCTTCAAATCCCCCTTCAGACCCACTCCACCTCCTCCCTCAGCGTGTTGACTTCCAGACTCACCGCACAATCCCCAACTCAAACTCACTCCCGCCAGCTCACAAGTGTAATGCACTCATCCCCTCCCTCCATCTCCTCTCTCTCTGTCTCCCCTCCCTCCATCTCCTCTCTCTCTGTCTCCCCTCCCTCCATCTCCTCTCCCTCAGACTCCCCTCCCCCATCTCCCCTCTCTCTGTCTCCCCTCCCTCCATCTCCCCTCTCTCTGTCTCCCCTCCCTCCATCTCCTCTCCCTCAGACTCCCCTCCCCCATCTCCCCTCTCTCTGTCTCCCCTCCCTCCATCTCCCCTCTCTCTGTCTCCCCTCCCTCCATCTCCTCTCCCTCAGACTCCCCTCCCTCCATCTCCCCTCTCTCTGTCTCCCCTCCCTCCATCTCCTCTCCCTCAGACTCCCCTCCCTCCATCTCCTCTCCCTCAGTCTCCCCTCCCTCCATCTCCCCTCCATTACTCTCCTCTCCCTCAGTCTCCCCTTCCCCCATCTCCCCCTCCCCCCATCTCCCCTCCCCCCATCTCCCCTCCCTCCATCTCTCTCCTTCAGTCTCCCATCCCTCAGGCTCCCCTCCCTCTGTCTCCCCCCTCCCTCAGACTCCCCTCCCTCTGTTGCCCCTTCCTCTGTCTCCCTCTCCCTCCATCTCCCCTCCCTCCATCTCCCCCTCCCTCTGTCTCCCCTCCCTCAGTCTCCCCTTCCTGTCTCCCCTCCCTCCGTCTCCCCTCCCTCAGTCTCCCCTCCCTCCATCTCCCCTCCCTCAGTCTCCCCTCCCTCAGTCTCCCCTTCCTGTCTCCCCTCCCTCCGTCTCCCCTCCCTCAGTCTCCCCTCCCTCCGTCTCCCCTCCCTCAGTCTCCCCTCCCTCAGTCTCCCCTCCCTCTGTCTCCCCTTCCTGTCTCCCCTCCCTCCGTCTCCCTCCCCTCCCTCAGTCTCCCCTCCCTCCGTCTCCCCTCCCTCAGTCTCCCCTCCCTCCGTCTCCCCTCCCTCAGTCTCCCCTTCCTGTCTCCCCTCCCTCAGTCTCCCCTCCCTCAGTCTCCCCTTCCTGTCTCCCCTCCCTCCGTCTCCCCTCCCTCAGTCTCCCCTCCCTCAGTCTCCCCTCCCTCTGTCTCCCCTCCCTCAGTCTCCCCTTCCTGTCTCCCCACCCTCAGTCTCTCCTCCCTCTGTCTCCCCTCCCTCTGTCTCCCCTCCCTCATCTCCTTCTCCCTCCATCACCCTCTCCCTCC